>NC_138048.1:33127407-33758272 GCF_964194185.1 Rhinolophus hipposideros
TTAAGCTCCTTTGATCATTTTGACTTTGATTATACAGATTATCCTAACACTGAGTAAACTTATTTAACAAGTGAATATCAAATAGGTAGGAATTTATTTATTTATTTATTTATTTCCTTGGCTTTTCTCTGGTAGTGAAGCCCATTTTAGCCATTATAACAATCTAGTGGTTGTGACTTACCAGTCTTAATTACTGCATTTAACTTTTTGGACAGAGTAAACTATGACATTTTTCTTATTATACCAACCCCAGTAATTCTTAGTTCAATATACTGCTCTAGAAAATGTTTAGTATATTTTGGATATAATGAAATTGAGTCATATTTTAATTTGTTTCCATAAATAAATAGATCACTGAGTTTCTACAAAAATATTTCTTAGTTTTTGTACAATTTAAAACATTCTGAATTCACAGAAAAAATGAAATAAGAATATTATTAATTTAGATTCAACAAACTTAAGATTTTGCACCTCTATTAGGTTTTGACTGATAGAAAGGTAGACAAGTTTCTCTTGGAAGGAATATTGGATTCAATCAAACAAAAACAGGATTCTTGCTATCAACACCAAATCTTATTCTAATTAATCAGATTATATAAATTAAGGATCCTAGAATTTCTGACATGTCTGTGGAATCATGACTAACATTTAATAAGACTTAGGGTCTAGTTACTACTAGTGAGACCTTTAGACTCATAACATAATTTTGTGAAGAAATGCATACCTGAGAATTCCACCTCTCATACACACAACACACACACACACACACACACATTTTCTAACAGGATGAATCCATTTTAAGTAACCCCAATTAAGAAAGGCTAAAGATAGTGCTTAGAGAATTAAGAAAGGGATAAGGTTATCATAATGAATTAGTGATTATGAAAGATAGACAAGAACCAGAGCAAGTAGGGAGTTAGTTGAAATAGGGAGGAAGCAGTCTTCGAACAGCTCTGCAACTGCCTGGTTACCTTAAAACTGAATTCCAGTGGTGTGTTGTAGTGATATTTAGGCAAAGCCATCAATTTTAGGCACCACTGCATCCTTTTCTGAATTGCTATATACAAACCACTTTTCTTCTACAAAAATCACATCCTTTTTAATTTTCATGTAAGTGAAAATCTACCACCTCCAACAAGACAGCACTGTCCGTGGTTCTGAGACATCTCCTAGCCCATATGATTGTGTGCATATCCGTGATTCCTGCTTACATTCCAGCGTATGCACACTACTTTACTATAAACATTTAAGTATAGGTAATTCAGAAGAAGAGATACAGAAAATTCAAATTATATTAGAAATATGGGTTACCGTCTGCCATAACAAGGTAACGTTTAACTATTGAGTTCAGTGTGATAGAGCAACATTATAATAACTTAGACTTGCCTTAACTCTTAAAGAAGGGGGTTTTGTAGTAAGAGCCGGTATATGGACAATTCCTGTAGTTGAGGAAATGGTAAGAAAAAAAAGTCATCATTATGCTTAACAAGATGGTAAGAAAAGTGTAAATTGTCTTAATTTTTAGGTGAATTAAACATTTTAGTTTACCACTGTGTCAACATTATTATAATATTTTAATTATTAGTAGTAAATAAACATCAAGTCAGTGCTCCTTTTATTTGGAAGAATGAATGAATGAATAAATTAATTAATTAATGTGAAAAAGTTATCACCTAAACTAAATACTTGCTTAAAATATTTTAATAGTTACAGAGAATTTCCTTCAGGAGTACTTGCCTTTTAAGTGTTTCTTTAATTTTGGTTATATATTCTTCAACGTATTTAAACACAGCTTTGTAAATATTTTATCAATATGAAAAAATGTTTAATGACTAGACTTTTTCCACTTTGCTATAAAACCGCTTCATGTGGAAGGTCAGGACACTTCTAAATTTTTCTAGATTATTCATTCAAATATATTTTATGCTCAAAATGATTAGATATTGACTCATCTAGAGGTAGAAGTCTCAATAGCACAGATATCCCAGGTTGCTGATATGACACCTGTATTCTTTTAACAATTATTTTAAGAGTTGTACAGCTGCCATACCCCTCAAACCTCACCCTTGGCTTGGGACTGCATAGATAAATACAACTAAAAGATGATTTTAAATGTGTGTAAGTAGAAGAGAGGAAAAATTCTTTCTCCCATCTTAAAACTAATAAGATCTTTCAAAGGTTTAGGTCACTTATTAAAGTGAGGAATAAAAGAAAATGATTAACTGTGTTGTAACATTTCCAATCACAATGAAGTAATAAAAAATGAGTAAAGTGATATTGAGAATCAATGTCCTTGCAAAGCCTTGTACCTATAGCTAAAGAAAATAAATAATACAAAATTTCTAGGAGGAAACAGCAGTAATTAAGAGACCAGAGATAATTTAAGCACAACAAATTCCAAGGTACAAATAACCACTTTACCTTTGGGAGAAACTTAAATTTATGAATTAAATATCAACTTTAAGAGTTTAAACTTTTTTGATTCTGTCAAAATATGTTTCATTTAATTTAAATTACTTCTAGGGGATTTTATAAAGATTCGTTCAAAATGTTAAATAACTATGACAAAACCATTACTTTAGTAAGCAAATATAAACACCTAAGATAAATGAAAGGTAGTAAGTATTTTCTAAAGTACATAGCAAAATTTAAGAAACCAGTTGAGTAATTTTCAGAATTCAGGTCTATTGGAAACAGTGGTGGGACCATGGATTAAATTAACAGAGGAGAACAAGTTAGAAAGTCAAATGTTGAATAGTGATGACAAATGATCTGGGCTAGTGTAGAATGATGACAAACATTGATTTCTTACTATACGTTGAAAATTGAGTGTCCATTAGAATTGAACACAAAGTATTAGATCAGCTTATACCATGTGATTCTGTTCAGAGCAGGAAATGAAATAACACCCACCTTTTCTTTGAGACCTAATATATAATTTCAAAGAGACATCATAGTGCATATTTTAGAAAGAGTCAACTGAAAGTTCTAGTACTCTATTACAATCTGAAAAGAAACTGAATTAGCAGCATTACATCCTTTTAAAATATTTTGACTTTTACCATTAATTTATTAAAATACAATTGGGGTGAAATGAATGAAAAATAAAGAAATAGACATCACAGTAGTAACTAAGTATGATTGTATGATTATTATGTGCTAGTCACTGTGCTAAATTATTTACATACATTATCTAATTTAATACTCAAACGCATCATGTGTTGTATTGTATTTTGAGGTGCGTATTTTCATTATAACTATTTTTCAGATGGGGAATCTGTGACAGAAAATTAGAGTAAATTACCTAACGTCCCCAATATTTGAACCTAAATTGTCTGACCTCAAAGGAATTTCATATTTTCTATTAAATTTTTAAATAGCATATACTGTTTATGTAAAAATTACGGAGTACAGAAATGTTTTTTCAGAGGATCTTACATATTCAAAATCTGCTTTTCGGAAGCAATTGAAACTAACAGTTTATTTTAACACTCCAGTATTTAATATGCCTATCTATCTTCACCCACCCAAAGTTAGCACCTTGTTTTATGTGTCAATGCATGAGAATTTTCTATTAAAATCTATTATAATCATATTACTATTTTGTAAAATGTAGTTTTTTAATATTAAAAAAAATATCTAATATTTTAAAATGCAGGTCCCAGAGATATTTATATTTAAATATTTGTCTTTGTTCTTTATTGGCTTTCCACCTCCTTAGTTCTAAAATTTTAATTTATAGTTTAGTTATTTATGGTGATTTTGTGCTTGTTTAGCTTAATTTTGTCATTTGATAATTGCTTTTTATCTCCTCTTTTCTCAGAGAAGTCTTGTGTAATTGAAAATATATTTCTTCTCTATATGTATATATATAAAATTTCAAATCAAACTTGTTTTTCCCCTATTCAATCATGTATAGTTACTCTTTTCTTCTGGAAATGAATATTGACAAGGAAAAAACTAAGTTCAGAATGATATTATCCCTGGCAAGTGTCTTGCATTTTTTTTGTCTTGGTACTTTTAGTTGTTTTTATTCTAATTGAAGTTCAGTAACTTTATCAAGATTGTATCTCATTATAAAATCACTCTTTATGAAATTTTTCTGGAGTTAAGGTACCTATTCAACAAGTAATGCATTTTACAATTTTATTCAAAGTATTTCAGTTGTTTCTTCTCTTTATTTTCTATTTCAGGATCACCTATTATGTGTATGTTGAATTTCTTTACGTTGCCTCATGAGATGTAGTTTGATAGAAGGTTAAGAATATGGACTCTGATGAAAGCTTTGTTAGGTTTCAATGGCAGCACTACAATTTAGTGGCTGTGTGACCACAGGATAATTTACTTAATCTCTCTGTGCTTCTGTTAATACATTGAGATTACTCACTGTAAGGTGGAAATAATAGAATAATTTTCCTCAGAAGATTTTTGTGATTAAATAAGTTAATATAAATAAATTAATAAATATCATATCATATCATATAAATAAGTTAAGGTGTTCAGAACAGAGCCGAGAATATGGTCATTAGTATTTAGGTTTTTAGCTACTATTACGTCTGCTGTCTGACTCACCATTTATTTTCTCTGTAGTGACTTTAAGACTCTCATTCTATTTATTATTTTATTTTATTTTATTTTAATTTTATTTTCGCAAATATCTTCAAACCAATAATTGATTCTATTAGTCTGTATTATGATTTCAATATTTTTTAAATTTATGTAACAGTTTCATTATTTTCTTTTAATTTGCTAAGATCTGCCAGGACACCACATATTTTCCTATATTTTTATAGCTTTTAAATTCTTGTTATTTCTTCTGTTAAAGCTACTTGTAAAACCAGTTATTTGTTTATTATTTTATTTTAGATTGTTGAGAAATGTTTGTGTAAAATATTTTTATGTTCTGGGCCTGAAATTTACAACTCATCTATAATCTTAAATTATTTTTTCCTTTAATGCTACTTTAATATCTGTGGAATTATATCCATAAGTACCAACTTACTCAAATTTGAATTGGGGCATTTATATTTCTGTCTTTTTGTTTTAATTGTTTTATTTTGTTTGTTCAATACTTGCCTAGAGATGAGCATGGACCATTGATCAATTACCTGAAAGTGAGAAATTGAGTACCATGTGTAATAACACTTTTTGTTCAGATTCTGTCTGCTGTTGAAAGAGAGCAGATAACTTAGACAAAAGTTAGGTGTGGCTCATTTTTATGCCTCTCATCTCACAAAAATTTATTAGACATTTAGGGATTTCTTTACAAATCTAAGATGACTCTTGCTTGGTAGCAGCCTTCAAAGAAGGAGGCTTTACTCTTCATACTCCTTAATGCCTCATTTCTGATAAATATCTTTTAGGAATCCTGAGGTTTTGGAATGAGTACAGGTCCTGGGTTCATTATGTCCTCAAGGTTATTCCTGGTGAAGAAGAAGACACTACAGAAAAACTAAGCCTCAATCCCCCAAACTAGACATCATATTGTTACAAAGATTTCTCTGAAATCATTGACTATATAAAAAAAACAACTTTACTCAGGACGATTATTGAATGCATACAAATGAATGTTTTCCTTTGTTGCTTCTTTTTAATCACTTTGAAGAATTTTAAGTGTAGGAGTTGAGTAAGCATGTCATGAATCCATCATATTTATTGGGGGTAGCTTAAAACATTTTAATGTCTTTTCAAAAAACCGAGAAAGCCACATTTTCAAATATGTAAAAGGCATAGGTAATAAAAAAGCTAAAAGCTTTGATTAAAGATATAAACCTATAAATATTTACATAACAATTATATTGGATCTTGTTCTAGTATGAATCAAATTAAATAAGTGTGTGTGTGTGTGTGTGTGTGTGTGTGTGTGTGTGTGTGTGAATGGTAATGTAGTTATATACCCTCATGTCCTGGTACTTGGTAGTAAGGCATGAACAATTTATTGGTCTCAGAGGAATGGTCTTGAGTATACGTAATTCTCTTATAATAATTTTATTTGCCAGGATTCTCCAGAGAAATAGAACTAATAAGATATATATATATATACATATATATATATTTATATATATAAATAGAACTATATATATATAAATAGAACTAATAAGATATATATATATATATTTATATATGTATAAATTTTTGAAAAATTGACTCATACAATAACAGATGATGGCAAGACCAAAATCTGCAGGGTGAATACTCAGGAGAGCTGATACGATGTTTCAGTTTAAAGTCCTGCAGACTGCAGACCCAGTAGAGCTAATGTTCCAGTTTGAATCTGAAAGTCAGGTGCTGTAGAATCAGAAATGACTAATTTTGCAGGTGAAGTCCAAAGGCAGTTTGCTAGAGTAATTCTTTCTTGCTTGGGATAGGCTAGTATTTTATCTATTCAGAGGCTCAAGTGATTGGATGAGGCTTACCCAAATTGTGGAGGGCAATCTGCTTTACTCAAAATCCGTGTATTTAAATGTTAATTTCATCTAAAAAAACTCTCAAGGAAACAACCAATAATGTTTGATATAGTATCTAGATATCCTATGGCCCAGCTAAATAAACACATAAAATTAACCATCACAGCAATTATCTTAGGATTGAAATGTTAGTTGATGAGAGCCTTAATAATTAATATTTGCAGGTTTTACTCAATCATAATTCTATAAAAGAACATAAGAAGTAATAAATCCCTTTCTTTCCAAAAAATAGCATACATTTAGTGTTTAAAAAATTCAAAACATGAATGAAGAGTAGTAAAAGTAAAATCTGTATGTAGACATTAGCATATTTGCAAACAAATAATCCTACTGAAAACTGATAGTTGAAGTCTACCCATGTGGTAATAAAATCTATTCTATAAAGTGATCATTTATAAACATCTTCAAATAGAAAGTCCTTTACAAAATTAAACAATTGAATTTATTGTTCAAAATTAACATCTTTATTATTAAATTCATTGTGTTTGAACTCACTATATTCCAATTGCGAAACTTGCTTAAAAAATAAAATTGTTTTTTAAAGCCCTGGAGGAAGTTTTTCCTTTGTCTTGAAAAATCCCAGCTGCTAACTTTTGTAAAATCTAGGCAATTTACAAATGAACTAGTGGTATTTGACATGTGGTATTTGACATGAGGTACTGGCAAGGAACAGAGAGAGAGATATAAACACACTGTTGACTGTCATTCCTTTCCCCCTTATTAATGATTGATTACTATACAATCAATTGTATGAATTGAGCTGATGTCAGTTGGCAGCTAAGCCATCTGAAAAAGTGGTATTCTATTTCTAGGCCTTAGTACCAGAAGTATTTAGAGAAAGTCACCCAAAATGTCTTTCATTCAGCTGTTCTGAGATTCATTTTTCCAACTATTCCATTGAGATATTCAGAGAATGAGGTGTTAATAAAACACTGTTACTTGTCAACTCTTACTTGTCAACTCTTGTCTACTGAATACTTGTCTAAGTACTTTTTATACAGTAACACTTAATCCTCACAATAAATCTATTACCTATGTATATTCTGATGCCCATTTTAAAGACTACATAAATGAGGCACAGGGTAATGACTTTCCCAAGTTCATTGTGGTGATAAGAGATGGAGGCATGATTCATAGCCAAGTAGCCTGGTTGCTGAGTTGGTAATCTTAACCACTTAACTTCACTGCTTCTATATCACAAGGTATGCATGAAACATTATTACTAACTGTTTATATTATATGTTAAAGAGCCAGTTTAGTATGGCATAAGATGAAAAGAAACAAAAAGCAAGATGCCTATATGCTGAAAGACATATAGGCTTATACATACACAGTAGGGAAATGAAAAATAGAACCCAGAAGAGAAACTCTGTCAAACCAATTATGAAATTGGTAAATTTTAAAAAAAGAGTAATATCATCAAGTGATGACAAGGATGTACTAAAATCAGGATAAATATATATAATTTTGACAAGGATTGAAAATAGTGCAAATCCTGTAAAATAAAAACAAAAAACAAACAAACAAAAACAACAACAACTTGGACTTTTTCTAAAGTTATATATGCATACACCCACTCCGTATGCCTCTGATGTCTGACTAAGCAATCCCACCCCTCACTATAAGGCCTAGAGAAACTCCTGAATCTGTTGGAATTATTTTCCAATTTTGTCCATCAAATTTCCAATTTAATAAAATTCAGGAGGCTACCAGAGATATTCCTTTCTGAAGTTTCTGGGTGGTATTTTCTGGAAGACAGAAAATGTGGTTTGCTTCTCTAACATGACAGGAAGACTGCTAATAGCTTTGTTTTCTGATGCTATGTTTGGACATTTGACATATTTTGTGGCAGAGAAGCTTCTGGAACCTCATATCATGAGATTGTCTCTAAATCTAGTATTATGCTTTACACCAGTGAAAATTGTGGCTTTCTGAACTCTGCTTGTGTTTTTTTAAAAATGTCTTCCTTTAACTTAACACATAAGACAGCCTGTCTGCAATATCAAAAAACAGCATGTTCTGTGGGAACAGCGTGATTTTTAAACGCTTGGCAGAGAATACATAATAATTCCAAGCAACATGCTCATTAATGAAACCATTTTATAGAATACTTAGAAAGAAAGTTTTGTGTGGGAAGTTTCAAGCATTTTACAGTAACTCTATGGTCTTTTATAGTGTTAGTATGAACTGACAAAATTAAGATGAAGAATGAAAGGGATGGTTTTTTACCCATAACAAAGTGGGAAATAAATATCATACTTACTGTATATATATTTCTTTCAATAGTCAAGAGGGAAAATGTGGTGACAGTAGAGTAGAATGAAAGAGAAGACTTTGGAATTGGAAGATAAGCTTTCAGTTTCTGCTTTTATGGCTTGGGCATTTCAGATCGAAAGTCCTAAAATGATAGTAAAGGAATCTAACACAGGGAGTCCAGTCAAGACGGCAGAGTAGGCAAATGCTGTGCTTGCCTCCTCTCACGACCACATCAAAATTACAACTAAACTACAGAACAATCATCATAGAGACTCTCCCAAAGTCTACTTGAACAGAAGTCCTATAACTAAGGACATACAGAAGAAGACACATCAAGACTGGTAGGAGGAGCAGAGACATGAAATGGGCTGGCCCCACAACTGCATGTGGCTGTTAAAAATTGGGAAGGATATCTCAGCTATGGACCTTCCCGTGAGGAGCAAGGAATCCCCGCCCCACACCAGAAGCTGAGCTCCCTAGACCAGGGTTCCACTGCCAAGGAGAAAAGTGCTCAAAATTTCTGGCTGGGAACACCGGTGGCAATTGTGGATGGGTGAGATGGAGAGAAACGGGAGTCCCAGGCATTCCTTTTAAAATGTCCACACACAGACTTACTTGCTTATGGAATCATTTGCTCTGAGCGTCAGCACTGGGACTGTAGCTCAAAAGGCTCCAAAGACACAGTAGGAGGAACTCAACTGTCTAGCTTCAGGGTGAGGGCTGGAGGAGCAGCTTTGTCCCAGATGGAAATGCTGGCAGAAGCCATTGTTCCTTTGTTGAACCCTTCACCACCCAGCCTGTATTTTCAGACAAAGGGGCCACGATATCTGAGTCTCCAACAATCTGGTTAACACTGTTCACCTTCCCAGTGGTTCCCTGACACCCAACTGTTCCACCCAACTTGCTGGCCTATGCAAGCCACTTCCAGTGGTTTCCATACAAAAGACCTGTCTTGACTCATGCTGTAGTCTATCCTAAAACCTCTCAGAGGTTCACAAACTTCAGGCAAGCAGCATCTGGATTCAGCATGCCCCATATCACTTGCTAAGCAACCCCAAGCCCTGGCCTCCATTCAGATTTAGCCTCTACCAGAAACCTATAAACTTAGCACAAGTGGCAACCATCTTCAGATGGCTTTGTAGCTCATATCAAGCAGCCCAAGGCAGGGCACAGGCAGTAACTGACCCTGGCCTGCACCAGAGCCCCTCCCAAGAGGCCTTAGAACCAACACACCTGGTGGCCAGCCTCAGACCACACCAGAGCACCACCCAACCACCTCCACAAATGGCACACCCAAAGACACCAGAGCCCTGCAGAAGTGAATCTAGCACTGTAGGGTCAACCCTTGCACAACAGCTCCTCCACTTTAGTCACGGTCAGTCTTACAAACAATCAGCCTGAGGGTCAGTCCTTACCACTAACCTACAAACAACAAACAAGTCTCAACTACAACATGATAGCCCATACAACCCCCACAAGGTACACACCTGGAGCACCTAGCTCAGATGACCAAGGAGATGGTGTCCCTGAGCCCCACAGCACACCTACTACCTAAAGCCACTCTACCAAGTCTGGGAGACATAGCAGTCTTTTCTAATACATAAAAACAAAAACAGAAAGGCAGCCATTATGGAAAGACAAAGAAACATGTCACAAATAAAAGAACAGAACAACACTCCAGAAAAAAACTTAACATAATGGAGACAAGCAATCTACTAGATGCAGAGTTCAACGCTGGTTATAAGGATGCTCAATGATCTCAGTGAGAACTTCAAGGGAGAGATATGAAACAAAGATGAAGATAGAAAATATAAAAAAGAACCAGTTAGAAATAAAAACTACAATAACAGAAATGAAGAATATATTAGAGAGAATCAACAGTAGATGAGATGATGCAGAGGATTGAATCAATGATTTCAGAGTTAGCGTAGCCAAAAATACCCATTAAAACAGCAAAAAGAAAAAAGAATCCAGAAAGAATGAGATAGTTTAAGGGGCCTCTGGGACAACATGAAGCACACTAATGTTTGCATCATAGGCGTGCCAGAAAGAGTAATGAGAAAGCAAGGAATTGAAAGCCGATTTGAAAAAATAATAACAGAAAACATACCTAACCCAGTGAAAGAAATAGACAGACAAGCTCAGGAAGTGCAGAGAGTCCCAAACAAGATGAACCCAAAGAGGCCCACACCAAGACACATCATAGTTAAAATGCCAAATATTAAAGAGAAAGAGAGGATCTTAAAAGCAGCAAGAGAAATGCAATTATTTACCTACAATATAGTTATTACCTACAATACTGTCAGCAGACTGCTCAACACAAACTTTGCAGGCCAGAAGGGATTGGCATAAAATATTCAAAGTGATGAAAAGCAAGAACCTAAAAACAAGATTATTCTACCCAGCAAGGCTATCATTTAAAATCTAAGGACAGATGAAGGGCTTCCCAGATGACAAAAAGCTAAAGGAGTTCATGACCACTAAACGAATATTACAAGAAAAGTTAAAGGGACTTCTTTAAAACGCAAAAAAAGGGGAAAAAAGTTCAAAAATATGAATAATAAAATGGCAATGACAGCATATTTATCAACAATTACTTTAAATGTAAATGGATTAAACGTTACAATCAAAAGACAGAGGGTGGTTGAATGGGGTAGAAAACAAAACGCTTACATATGATGCCTACATGAGATTCACTTCAGATGGAAAGACACACAGACTAAATGTAAAGGGATGAAAAAAGATATTTCATGAAAATGACAGAAAAAGAAAGAAAGAAACCTGAAGTAGCAATACTTATACCAGAGAAAATAAGCTTTAAAACAAAAGCTATGAATCAAAGAAGGATCCAATAATCCCATTTCTGGGTATTTAGACAAAGAAACTCAAATGCTACTTCAAAGGGATATGCACATCAATATATATTCACTGCAGCATTATTTACAATAACCAAAATATGGAGGCAACCTGGGTGTTCCATAGTGGATGAATGAATATAGAGGAGGTAGTACATATATAATGGAATATTGCTTGGCCATGGATTGGAATGGGATCTTGCCATCTGTGGCAGCATATATGGACCTAGAAGGTATTGTACTGAGTGGAGTAAGTCAGAGAGAAATGCAAATGCCATATGATTTCATTTATATGTGGAATCTAAAGAACAAAATAAATGAACAAACAAAACAGACATAAACTCACAGATACATTTTGGTGGTTGCCAGACAGGAGAGGAGTTATGGGGGTGTGGGAAAAATAGGAATGGATTAAGAAGTACAAATTAGTAGTTACAAAATAGTCATGGGGATGTAAGGTATAGCATAAGGAACATAGTCAATAATATTGTAATAACTATGTATGGTGTCAGATGGGTACTAGATTTATTGGGATGATCACTTTGTAAGTTATATAAATGTCTAATCGCTATGTTGTACACCTAAAACTAATATAATATTGTAAGTTAGCTATAATTAAAAAATATTTTAAAAAGTCGTACAAAAATATATAGATATAAATGAGACAAGACTTTCACAATCAACTCTAATAAATGCTCATGTAAGATTAGAAAAAGACCAAGCACATATAAGCCAAAGATATTTGAATATTAGAAGTACTATATAGTTATAGAAATACTTATTGTGCAAGTGAGAACATGATTTGTACCATAAAAAAAGTGTTTCCTTTTGATTCAACATTTATATATTTTGTGTTCCTGGGTATAGACTAGTACGACAGAGCTTTAATATATGTGCTCTATAATTCATGACAACTTGAAAGTTTGAATAAGTGGGTATAGCATTGAATTCAATTAATTATGGCATGTGATATACATAATTCAGAAGTCCAATCTTTCATTACTTTGAAATATTAATATACATGATGGAATGATGGATGGTAAAGGGAAAGATAGATATGTAATAAAGTAAGCATGCAAACATCTAGATATTGTGTATGTGGGTCGTTATTATACAATTATTACAACTTTTCTGTATGTTTGAAAATTTTTATAATAAAATGTTGATGAAAAAAGAATAAATGGCACTTATGGGGCTTGAAATTGCCTTTGTTATGAATGAAATCCTGAAACATGACTTGTCAAGAAAGAATAGCTGAAAGAACAAGATGTTGACATGGGCTGGTCTTGCTTTCAGGGAGCAGAAAGAAAATAATAAAAATTTATCTATGTCTCTTATATTCCTGATTGCCTGGAAAGGATCACAGACATTATAAGCCCTCCTTTGGTGTGTGCTGGGGTACAGAAGTTTTGAACAATTTAAGCTTATTAGCAAGCTTATGAATTTAAAGGAATATTATGAATTTAAAGGAATGTGGAGGAACTCTTTGACGTAGAATGTTTGACTCAATTCAATGCTTTGCAGTCATCAATTAATCCATATCCCATCTATTTAAAAAGTTATTTGCCTATTTAAAAGATCACACATTTTATTTTGTCATTTATTGCCCTCTAAATCATCCTTGGAAATCACAACTGGGCATTTTGCCTATAACATATAATTATATTAGGAGGCTCACTTACATTTTCTCTAAAATCATAAGTACAGTTAAATGTCCTAAAAGTATAAAAAAGAATAAAAAAAGAAAAAGGATAGGAAAGCAATCTGAATAAACAGAGGAAAAGAGGAGAGACAGAAGGATAAAAGGAAGAAGAGAGGAAAAGAGAGAGGGAGGTAGAGATGGAGAGAGGAGGGAAGAAAGAAGGAAAGAAGAAAAAGAAATGTTAGATTCTCCTTAAAATGAATTGAAGTGGCAAACTTCAGTAATTGTTAGGTGGGTGAACAATTTAATTTCGTTTGGGAAAACAGTATTCAATTTAAGGCTCTGTGTATTGAGGCTCTTTATACTTTCTTAACTTTGCACCCCACATTCCCCCTTAAAATATTTTTTAAAAGTTGATTTTCAGATATCAGGCAAAACATAAGCATTCTATAACGGTAAGTTAAGGTACCTGGCTCCTAGGTAATTCTTGTTTATATCAGGCTGTTCTTGAAAACTGACTCAACACTTGATCTCTGTTTTGTGACCTTACATCCTGACTGGTGATGACTGTTGTGACTGTTCTCTTGGCAAAATCAGAGCTTGGTTCTTAACTCTGCCCTACCAACCCCAACTTTGATAAGATTGACTAGGCCCACTTCAATCATAATTGTGCAGATTCTCTGAAACTCAAAAGGCATGTGCCTCAGCCTATCCTTGTTTTCAGCACTTGACCCTGTCATAATCGTTATAGGACCACCTCACTCATCACCAAGGCAACACTAATGTTGGTGCATAGGTTTTCAATTCTCACCTTTTATATGTGAATGTGGTATCATTACTATGCCACAGAGAGATCCAAATAACTGACAAATGCACTCCATTCTGCCTGCAACACTGATGTTTTATTTCCCAAGAATCCTAAATGAGAAAGCCCTGTGTCTATCTGCTTTTAGTTTCCTTTCTACCTGAGTTTTCCATCCTCTCAATAATTTTCATTTTCCATTTTTGGACTAAAAGCTTGGAAGTGAAAAGTGGTGAAAGTCTTATTTTCTGATAGATATAGATTTTTTTTTAGCCATCCAAAGCTCTCTCTACACATTCACCAGCAAGGGAATTCTACAAGAAACACTGTGATGTTTCTTCCAGAATCCTAAATGAGAAGGCCACGCGTCGATCTGCTTTTAGTTTCCTTTCTACCTGAGTTTTCCATCCTCTCAGTAATTTCTATTATCCCTTTTTGGACTAAAGGTTGGAAGTGAAAAGTGATGAAAGTCTGGTTTTCTGATTGATACCGATTTTTTTTTTTCCATCCAAAGCTCTCTACACACTCACCAGCAAGGGAACGTTTTCTTTTGTTTATAAGCAGAATCTACCCACCATCTCCATGGAGTGATGGAGTATGAAGGTCTTCTGTTTTTAAGGTAGGAAGACTGCAAAGCATGAAAAATCATTGAAATAAATATATCCAGGGATTTCACAAAAATATTAACACTACTATTAACTTATTTATACTATATGCCATGATTTATAGAAATAAAAGCAATTTATAGATGTCTTTTTACAAAGCTATGATGTGCCAATCTTCTCTGTTTTCTTCACATTTACATAAAAATAAAGCAAAATACCAAAGTCCATTTAAATTTTCAATAAATATATGTACTAATTCAAAATTTAATTACTCAATATACTGTTCATATGGTGCTGACAAAATCCAACATTAAACCTATGAACTTTAGTATATGGTTCTTGTTACTGCTTTCCATCAATGAACATGCTATACTGTCCATTTAAACAACAACTCATTGAAGTTGCTTATATGCTTGCTCTATGATTCAGCAATTCCATTTCTAGAGATACAGAAAATGGGCACATGTGTTATTCAAAATACTTGCATAAGTATTTTCTTACCATCTTTATTCCTGATGGCCCAAAACTGGGACTAACCTAAATGTTGATGAGTGATAAAAAATGTGGTATATGCCACATTGGTGAATCTCAGAGATATTATGTTTAGAGAAAAAACAAAACAAAACAAAACATGTGCAGTAAGATTCCATTTGTATGAAGTTCAAAAACAGATAAAGCTAAAATATGGTCATAGGAAACAGAATGTGTGTTATATCTGATGTGCCAAGAAAGGGCACTAACAGACCTTTCAGGGGTGCTAGTCATGTTCCAAATCTTGATAGGTGGTAGTACCATGAGTATATACTTATAGGAATCCTTCAAAGTAAATATTTACAGATTAATAAATTTTGTGTTTTGCACACTTCATTATATTAAAGTTTATATCCATTCCCTCCTAAAAAGAAAATCACATATTAACGATAAGCTTTAAATCGATGTATTTTCTGTAGAAATGGTAAGTTATAAGCGATTTCATAACAAAATATTAACCATTTTCCTAAAGTGTTAATCAGCATTCATAGCATAATCATATTTGTGTCTAAATTTATTGCTATCTTCCTCGTTCCCTTTAGAGGTCATTAATGCCAACAGGACTGACACGTAAGGCTAAATACGCATTTTCCCCTGTTACCATAGTCTCTACCTTACTATCATTCTCCCTTTTTTTCCCCCAAAACCTCCTGCCTTCTCTCCGTACACATACAAACACACGCCCACACAAGTTCTGACAATTAAGTTCACGAACTGGTCGCAATGCTGTTGCTAACCTTTTCTTGATATCAGAGGGATTATTCATTATGAATTTGTACCATTATACAAACAGTTAACCAAGTTTAATATTTGGAAATGCTGAAAAGGCTCCATGAAAAAATTAGATTACCTAAACTTGTCAACAATTCATGGCTCTTGCATCACCACAATTCACCAGCTCACAAGGTACTGTCTGTGAGGGAGCTTTTAGCCAGTAAACAAATAACTGTATTGGAACACCCCCCCCCCACTCACCTGATCTGGCCCCCAATGACTTCTTTCATTACCTGAAGACAAAGGAAATATTGAAAGGAAGACATTTTGATGACATTCAGGACATCAATGACAGCTCTGAGGGCCATTCCAGAAAAAGAATTCAAAAATTGCTTTGAAGGGTGGACTAGGCACTGGCATAAGTGCATAACTTCCCAAGGGGAGTACCTCTAAGGTGATTAACCATAGTGATATTCAGCAATGAGGTACGTAGCACTTTTTCTAGGATGAGTTCTCAAACTTAATTGTCGACCTTGAAATTTTGGCAAGAGATGGTAAAACTATCATTTGCTAGTTGTTCCACAAATCTAAACATAAAGTTTAGCATGAAATGTTAAATTTAACTTGGTTTCTTTAATGTCAACATTTTGTGTATTGAAAATTTGTCATTGCTGTCCTCCAAGTTAGAAATACACTATGAAAACAACGACCTATTAAAGAAATGCTGTAGACGTTCATCAGCTCAGCATTAGAAGTACGAAGAGTGCTGCTGCAGGTCAACTGCTTGTGAACAATTCCTGATGAGCATTTCTCAGGCTGATGATCTAAAAGCAATTACAGCAACTCATTTTCTTTCTTAGAGAGACTGAAGAGATATTACAGAACACATTGAAAATGAGTGATTTGAAATACCTTATTAACATGAAGACAGGTTAATACTATGAAAAAGAAGCATGGATATTTGACGATGATGATAATATTTGTGTTATTACAACATGTTACCTTAATCTAACTTATAATATTTCCACAGGTGGATCCAACTTTTGTGAGTCTTGAAGTCTATAAAAAGTGCAGGGCCCTCTACAAGTAGACAGCTTTATAAATACAAAATTAGGTACATGGCTTTGGAAACAGGTACAAATGAGAGATCTTGAAGCTTAAATTTTGTTAGGTTTGGGGCAAATTTATCCCTAAGCATGGGCAACTCATTTCTGACTACACACACAATTGTACTAAGGTTTTCTATATTTCCTGTGGTCAAAAAGTTTGAGGAAGCCTGTAAACTAATAATACATCACAGTTTTTTAAAATATAGATCTTCTGAACACTCAGAATTTGAATTTAACATTTTTAAGCTGAAATGGTATTTATTCAATGTGTATCCTACTCTTACATATATCAGTGTTCCTCCCCTAAATTACTTTTTATTTTGAGAAACACTTTTTCTACTTATTTCAATAAACACAGATTATATTTCCTTTAAGATCACTTTTTATTTATTATTCTTAATTGTATATGAACTTACTTATTGTCATTCTTATTGAAAACTGTCTTTTATTTTGCTTCCCTCTTTTAACACATAGCACATTCGATTTATTTGTCCAATTTCGTGCCATATGACCTTTTTTTTTCTTTTTTTTCTTTTTTTTTTTTTCATAAATTTATTTATTTATTAGTTTCAGGTGTACAAAACAAGGTAATACTTAGACGTTCATCATCCATATCCCTCACACTGTGAACCCCCCTCCCCCCATCCACCATCCCTCCGACCCCACACCGAACCATCACATTATATATATAAAATTATAGTTGGCATTCATTAATGTCCAGCCTCTGGTGTCCAATGCCATGATCAGGTATCCACAGCATCCCTGAGGTGGTCTCCCAAACAGGACGCATGCCCATCGGATACCCAACAAAATCTCCACAACATTATAGAATACCTTCCCCAAATTAATTTTCAAAAAAAAACAAAAAACAAAAAAAAACTCCAATTCAAAAATCTGTATGCACTCCTATGTTTATTGCAGCACTTTACACAATAGCCAAGATATGGAAACAACCGAAATGCCCATCGGTAGATGACTGGATTAAGAAGCTGTGGTACATTTATACAATGGAGTATTACGCAGCCATAAAGAAGAAAGAAATCTTATCATTTGCAGCAACATGGATGGATCTAGAGAACATTATGTTAAGTGAAATAAGTCAGAAAGAGAAAGACAAGTACCATATGATCTCACTTATATATGGAATCTAAAGAAAAGACTATGCGAATGAACTAATCAGAGACAGTTTTGGGGACGCGGAGAAAAAACCGAGAGTGGTTAGATGGGTGTGTGGGAGGGGGTTGGGGATAACGGGAAAGGTGAAGGGATTTGGAGGCAGCTGGTGACCATATGACCTTTTGACCTTATATAAAAACAGGATTCCTAGAGTGATTATTTTGCTTCATTACAGACAGCAGTATGGGAGAAAAAAATACACATTCACTTCTTGATTTTAGAATTTTGTTTGCTTGCTTGTCCATTTCATCTATCCTCAAAAATGTCTTCATTCTTTGACTGAACATTGTATCTAATCAACCTCAGGCAAAAGCTTTTTCTGAATTGAAACTGAATTGAATTCCTCTTTTTGTCTGTACTTCAATACTTCATTGAAAACTTCTATGGAAAGAGGATTTGGCTAGCTTCCTTAGCTTTTTAGCTTTTTATTGATATGTAAGAAGTCCTTTTTTGTTTTCCTCTGTTATTCCAACCCTTATTCAAAAGATAGTTAAAAAGGTCTCACAGTTGAAAACAAAGGTAGTCACTCAATTATAAGCTACCAATGAACTCTGATGAACCCATAATCATGAATACTATTAAATTCCCACTGAAATAGTAATAATCATTGCAGCAGAAATACTCAACAGAGTGCATAAAAATATCTATCTTGAGGCTATGAATTGAAGGTTTCCACATGATTTACATTATTTTTGATTTACATATATTTACGAATACATAAAAGTAGAGGTATGGAAAACTTAGCAATAACTGAGATCTTAGAATATATTGGTCCAATCTCCTGGCAGTATAAAATATTTTTGTAAAATTGAGTCTATTTACTTTTAATAATGCAAAAGTGACATTTAAATTTTTTCTTTTAAGATGGATGTGGTATTTTGTATTTTAAAAAATCCTGAACAATATCATCATGTGTGCAGAAACAACAGCATTTAATAAAGGTTAAACAGCTTTTTTTGGTAAATACCAAATTACATCGATCTCATTTCAATTTAATTTAGTGCAATCCAATGGTTATAATTAAGCATCATTTATTTCACTGAATTAAATGATGGATAATCTGTATAATGCAAATTCTCTATCATCCCAGAGATTGCAATCTTTTGAGGACATAACTTATATAAATAAAAACTAATACAGAATTTTGAAGAATATTTTACAGAGGCTTGAAAATTATACTTTTTTATCATTTGCTACACAATGTGTTAAAACACTGCACACTGAGAATGAGAGTGATTGCTCAAAGACACAAATGTGACACAATTTTTAAATATCTGTTAAAACACTAAAGTCATATCTGGTATTAAAATATTTTGGATTCAGGCACAAAGCTCACTGATTTTATATTATTTTATTTTACTTTGAGATATAGTTAACATGTAATATTGTGTAAGTTTAAGGTATACAACATGTTGATTCGATAGATTTATATATTGCAGTATGATCACCATTCTAGCATTGGCGAACACCAGCATCACCAGCATCAGGTCACATAGTTGTCATTTCACTTATATGGTGAGCATATTTAAGAGTATCTATTTTCAGCAAATTGAATGCATACTTAAGAGCATCTATTTTCAGCAAATTGAATGTATATAATACAGTATTGTTAACTATAACCAGAGTGCTGTGCATTAGATCCCCAAAGCTTATTCATACTCTATCTATAAGTTTGTGACAATTGATCAACATCTCCTCAATTCTCCTACCCTCAAAGCTGTGGTAACCACCATTCTACTGTTTCTATAGGTCAGAGTTTTAGATTACAATTATAAATGATATCATACAGTGTTTGTCCTTTTTTGTCAAAATTATCTCATTGAGCATAATGCCTTCAAGGATCATCCATGTTGTCACAGATGGCAGGATTTCCTTCTTTTTTCATGGCTGATTAATATTTCATTTATATATAACATATAAAATAATACTTTAAAATAATTGTTTTATATATTATATATAAATGGAATATTAATCAGCCATGAAAATAACATATATATTATTATATATAATACATATTTTTGTGTAATCTCACCTCTTCTTTATCATTCATCTGTTGATGCATACTTAGGTTGTTTTCAAATCTTCACTATTGTGAAAAATGCTATAATAAATATGAAAGTGCAGGTATCTTTTAAATGTCCTGTTTTCATTTCCTTTGGTTATATGTCCAAAATGGGAATGCTGGAACATATGGTAGTTCTATTTTGAAGTTTTTGAAACACCCATTCTGTATTCCTTAGTGGATGCACCAATTTATATCCCCTGAACAGTGCACAAGGGTTCCCGTTTCTCCACATGCTCGCCAACAATTGTTATTTCTTTTCTTTGTGATGATAGCCACTGTAACAGGTAGAAGGTGATATTTCATTGAGGTTCTGATTTGCATTTCCCTAATGATTAGTTATGTTGCATACTTTTTCATGTACCTCTTGTCTATTTATAAGTTTTCCTTGGGGAAAAAAAAAAGTCTATTCAGTTCTTCTGTCCTTTTAAAAATCTGATTGTTTTATTGTTATTGAGTTGTATAGTTCTTTATATATCTTGGATATTAACCTCTTATTAGATATATGGTATACAAATATACTTTCCCATTCCATAGGTTGCCTTTTCAACTTTTTTGTTTGTTTGTTTCTTTTATTGTGTAGAAGCTTTTTAGTCTGATGTAGCCCACTTGCTTTTTTTTTTTTTTTTGTCTTTTTATTTTTTTGCTCTTGTTACTCTGCTGTAGGGGTCATATTAAAAAAAATAAATCATTGCCAACACCAATGTCAAAAAGCTTTCTTGCTATATTTTCTTCTAGTTTAACAGTTTCAGATTTTATATTTAAGTCTTTAATACATTTGAGTTAATTATTGTGAGTGCTATAAGATTGGCTTCAAATTTTATTTACCACATGTGGGTTATCTGGTTTTCTCAACACCATTTATTGAAGAGACTATCATTTTCCCACTCAGTATTCTTGGCTCCCTTGCATAATATTAGTTTACCATATATTTGGGGATTTATTTTGGGGCACTTGAATCTATCCCATTTAGTTCATGTGCCCCTTTTCATGCCAATTACATACTGTTTTAATACTATAGCATTGCAGTATGGTTTGAAATCAAGAAGTGTGATGCCTTCAACATTATTCTTCTTTCTTAGGATTGCTTTGGAAATTTACAGTTTTCTGTGGTTACATATGAATTTAAGAATTGTTTTGTCTCTGAAAATGCCGTTGGAATTTTGACAGGAATTGCATTGAATCTATAGATGATTTTGCATATTATGGACATTTTAACAATATTAATTATTCTGATTCATGAATATCAGATACATTTCCATTTGTTTGTCTCCTTCAATTTCATTCATCAGAGTCTTGTAGTTTTAAGTGTACAGATTTTCACTTCCTTGGTTACATTTATTCCTAAGTATTTTATTGTTTTTGATGCTATTGTGAATAAAATGGTTTTATTTCTTTTTCAGATATTTCATTGTTATAGAAATACAAACGTTTTCTGTATGTTGATTTTATAACCTGTACTTTACAGAATTCATTATTTCCAACAGATTTTTGGTTGAATCTTTAGGATTTTCTATATATAAGATTAGATCATCTGAAAACAAAAACAATTTTACTTTTTCCTGTCCAATGTGGATGGTTTTTATTTCTTTATTATTGCTGTGGATAGGACTTCCAGTACTAAGTGGAATAAAAGTGGTGAGAGTGGGTATATTTGTCTTATTCTTGATCTTGGAGGACATCTTTCAGTATTTCACTATTGATTATGAGGTTTTCTATGGGTTTGCCATTATATCCAATCTTTATTATATTGAGGTATGCTCTTTCTACACTTAATTTGTTGACAGTTTTTATCATGAAATAATGTTGTATTTTGTTAAATGCTTTGTCTGCATCTATTGAGATGATAATATAATTTTTATTTTTCATTATATTACTGTGTTGTATCATATTTATTAATTTGCATATGTTGAACCATCCTTGCATCCCAGGAATATATCCCACTATATTTTGGTATAAGATATTTTTATTGTGCTGCTGAATTCTGTTTGTTAATATTTTGTTGAGAATTTGTGCATTTATATTCATCAGGGATACTGATTTCTAGTTTTCTTGTAGTTTCCTTACCTGGATGTGATATCAGAGTAACACTAACCTCATAAAGTGAATTTGAGAATGTTCTCTTTTCTTCAATTATTTGGAATATTTTGAGATGGATTTTTGTTAATTTTCTTTAAATGTTTGGTACAATTAACAGTGAAACCATCTGGTTCTCGGATTTTCTTCATTGGGAAGTTTTTATTACAGATTTCATCTTCTTACTATTGATTAGTTCATATTTTTCTCTTTCTTCATGATTTAGTATTGGTAGGTTGTATATTTCTAGGAATTTTTTTCTTTCAGTTTACCCAATTTATTGGCATAGTTGTCCATAATAGTCTGATGATCCTATGTATTTTGGTAGTATCAGTTGTAATGTCTCCTCTTTCACTTCTGATATTATTTGAGTCTTCTCTCTGATTTGTTAATCTAGCAAAAGATTTGTCAATTTTGTTTATGTTTTAAAAAAACTATATCTTAGTTTTGATTTTTCTTATTATTTCTTGGTCTTCATTTCATTTATTCCCACTCTGATCTATGTTATTTCCTTCCTTCTGCTAATTTTCTCCTTAGTTTGTTTCATCTTTTTCTAGTTCCTTGAGCTTTAAACGTAGGTTGTTCATATGAAATCTTTTTTTCTTAATATATACATGTATTGCTAAAAATGCCCCTCTATGAACTGCTTTTGCAGTATCTTATAGGTTTTGGTATGCTTATTTCCATTTTCATTTGTTTCAATATTTATTTTTTTTAATTTCCCTTTTGATTTCTTTGATTTATTGGTTGTTCAGGAGTGTGTTGTTTTATTTCCACATATCTGTAAATTTTCCAGCTTTCCTCTTATTGTTGATTACTAGCTTCATACTATGGTTGGAAAAGATACTTGGCATGATTTCAATCTCCTTAAGTTATTTAAGACTGCTTGAGACTTAATTTTTGGCATATCATATTATCTATACTTGTGAATGTTCCATGTGCTCCTGAGAAGAATGTGTATTCTGCTGCTAATAGACGGAATGTTCTCTTTATATCTATTAGGTTTTTTGATCTACGGTGTGGTTCAAGTCTAACATTTCCTTATTGTATTTCTGTCTGGATAACCTAATCATTGCTGTAAGTGTGGTATTGAAGTCTCTTACCATTATTGTGCTATTGTTTATTCCTCCCTTCAGTTCTGTCAGTATTTTCTTAATATATTTAGGTGTTCCAATGTTTTGTGCATATATATTTAAAGTTGTTATTTCTTCTTGATGAGTTGATCCCTTTATCATTATATGACAACCTTGCTTGTTTCTTGTTACTTGTGGTCACACAGCAGCCTACCCATTTGTCCCCCCTCCCAACCTTTCCCTTAGGAAAGAAAAATCTGTGGGACTGTGCCTCTCTGGGATTGAGTTTATAATACCTGTGTCTCTCCATCTGGTCTTCAAGAGAAGGGTCTGCGGTCAAAGACGAGTAAGATTCCTCACGGGAGGAACAACTCAAGTCAGACGGGACCCCATTGAGACCCCAATGAGCTGTTATAAGAAATAATAGGACGGAGCCTTGCCCTTCCTTCCTCCTTTTTTTGTGAGAAGATGCTGCTTATCTCTGCTGCTCTCTCTCACCTAATTGTGAGAGGTCCATTAGAGCAATAAAATCTAGCTCTTTCTGCTCAGCTCATGGAACAGTTTCACCACGAAAGACTCTCTCCCCCAGGGAGGTGCGTGCAGCACCTTAGTCATAATGGGACTATATGCTTCGTCTGCTTTGGGACAAATAATTGGGTTTTGAAATAATTTTTCTGGCATAGTGTAAGAGTTTCACAGACTCTGCCTCTAATCATGTGATGTTTTTTGTTTGTGATCAATAAATACCGTGTGTAACCCGATTCAGGACTCCAGTCTCTTGAGGCTGCGAGTCCCTTGGTCCTCTGTGATTTAGCTATATTGAGTCTCTGTCTCTTTATTATAGGTTAACCCTGTGCCACCTCCCTCGCCTTCCCATAGCTTGTGTTGTGCAGGTCGCAACAGTTACTTTTTTTGGTTTAAAGTCTATTTTGTCTGATGTAAGTATAAAGACCTCTGCTTTCTTTTGGTTTCCACTTACATGGAACATCTTTTTCCATCCCTTTACTTTGATCCTTTGTGTGTCCTTAAAGCTTAAGTGAGTCTCTTTAGGCAGCATATTGTTGAATCTTCTTTTTTTTAACACATCCAGACATTTTATGCTTTTTGATTGGAGAAATGAAGCCATTTACAATTTGGTAAACTATTGATATGTAGGACTTACTACTGTCATCTTATTGATTTCATTCTGTATGTTTTGTAGTTTCAGTATTCCTTTTTCCCTCTTTTGCTGCATACCTTTGTGGCTTGGTGATTTTTCTTGGTGGCATGCTTTTTCTTTACCTTCTGTGAATATACAACAGGTTTTTGCTTTGTGGTTACCACAAAACTTACATAAAACAGCTTCTAGATATAACAGTCTATTTTATGTTGATAACAGTTTTAGTCTCATACAAAAACTATCCTTCTTCCTCCCTTTTATGTTTCTAATGTCACGATTTACTTATTTTTCAATTGTCTATTCATTAACAAATTATAGTAGATGTCATTATTTTAATAATCTTAATTTAATCTTTGTACTTATAGTGAGAGGTTAACACACCATCATATTACAGAATAGAATTTTCTGGATCAGACTACTTATTTATCATTACCAGTGTTTCTATATTTCCATATGTTTTCGGGTTATTAATTAGTGTCTTTTCATTTCATTTTAACAAACTCTATTCAGCATTTCTTCTAAGATAGAAGAGTGGTGACAAACTCCCTCAGCTTTTGTTTGTCTGGGAAAGTCTTCATTTTCCCTTAATTTCTGAAGGATAACTTTGCCAAATAGAGTATTCTTGGCTGGTATGCACTTTTCTTTCAGGACTTTGAATATATCACCCCACTGTTTCCTGGCCTCTAAGGTTTGAGCTGATAATATGCTGATAGCCTAATGGGGGTTTCTTTGTAGGTTACAAACTTTTTTTCCTATTTCTGCTTTTATGATTTGCTCTTAGTCTTGAATTTTGAGTTCTATTATAATTGGTCTTGGAGAAGGTTTTTTCAATTGAAATAATAAGGTGATCCATTAGATTCATGCATTTGGATGTCCAAGTCTCTCCCCAGCTTTGGGAAATTCTCAGTCAGTTGAGGACAGTGCAAGAAGGCAATCATCTGCAAGTCAGGACCAGAGCCCTCACCAGAAGCCAAACCCTATCAGATCTTCCTTTTGGATTTATAGCCTCCAGAACTGTGAGAAAAATATGTGTATATATCTGCTAAGTAACCCATGTCCTATTATTTTATTATGGCAGCCTGAGTTGACTAACATGGAAAGCCAAAAATAAATTTTCTACATGTCTTATGTTCAAATTTTGAAGAAACCCATGATGATCACATGTATAAAACTTAATAATGTGACAGAAAAAATTTTCACTGGTATGATTCTAAATAACTTCCAAAAATGCATCATTATGCCATAATTGCACTTGTTACTAAATATGATAATTATACAATGTAAAATAGATTTGTGTAGACATTTTTGTTATTTGAGTTTATTTTTACTGTAATTTTTTTCATTATTTTTCATGCTTTTTTTGAAATGGGTAATTTCTCAAATCAGAAAGCATGTATGTGATATTGAAAAAAAGTACAAATGGGTCATGTTGTTAAACAAATAAGACGAGAAAACAGTACTGTTTAATGTCAGACTCCCAAAACCTTGTTGATTAAAAAATATAAAACTAGTAATTAGTTTATATATGAAAAACATTTATAATTAATTTTCAATTTTGAGCTGTGATAGAGTTAAAATAGATCATCTAGCACTAAAAATTAGAAAATTGCTCCAAGTAATAGTAAGTCTCCATGACAAAAATCAGCTCAAATCAAAATTATACTCATATATCCTTCATATACTCTGAAAATAATATTAAATCCAATCACTGTTCTCATGTTTTGGTCTGTAATTTCAACTTTAAATTTTGTACCGATATTTTTAGCATTAGAAAAAAAAAGAAGCTATGAACTTCAACTGTGCTACTTGAAAAATAATACTGTATTATTACTGTACTGTATTATAGTATTGTATTAGTAATACAGTAGTAGTACTGTATTACTGTATTATTAGGGTATTTGATAACTCTGAAGGCTGATTTTTTTTTTGACTAAATTTAGAAATGTTCAAATAAAATATGACTTTTGATAAATTTAAATGATTATTGATTTATTCTTGGCCCTAGTCATGTGTGTGCAAAGGACAAACAGAAGTTTGATTAAAGAGAGAAATGCCTTTTGCAGCTAAGACAAATTCACAGAGCAACACTTATGCCTCGTTCCTGTTTTACCAGTCCAGGGAAGCTGAAACAATACTAGTCATATTCTATCATCCAGTACAGTGATTGCAATAAAACTAGAAGCTTCATT
This sequence comes from Rhinolophus hipposideros, assembly GCF_964194185.1. Lineage (NCBI taxonomy): Eukaryota > Metazoa > Chordata > Mammalia > Chiroptera > Rhinolophidae > Rhinolophus > Rhinolophus hipposideros. The sequence continues at coordinate 33,154,124 of NC_138048.1, forward strand.
CATTATTAGATAATGTTTTGGGGACTTTAATATCCACTGACCCTGCAAGGAACGGCATAGAATGCAGAGCAAGAATCCCAGCGGACTGTGCCATGGTTTCTGAAAACAATCTGTTAACTCAGAGAAAATATATATATGCCCTGGGACTAAACTGTGTGTTTTTTTGCTCTTCTCTCCACATCCACCATTTCACAAATTTCGGTCAAATTCCAGAGCAGGATATATTAAGCAGGTTTCAGGGTATTTCTTTTTGTTTTTTAAATCCCACAGTCAACATCAAACTAATAATTACATTGTACTTTCCCTTTTTCTAAGGAAAACTAGATATTTCCTTTCACAAATATTATGCAATCAAAGATACCCAAATACACAAAATAAAATATGAACCAGTTTGTCCCACCAAGATAATTAATTTATCAGTGTTCTTTTGGGAAATTTTCCCTAAAATCACACATCTTCATTGTAAATAGCATGGAAAAAGAATAGACATAATGCTAAGCATATCTGGGTAATCTGAATATTAGGTCCATAGACAGTAGCATTGTCTAAAGTCTTACTTTTCTTCTCAAAGGCAGAAGAAATGAATCCTATTAGTAGTCCTGCCCAAAGAAAAGGCCAATTCGAGAGAAAGTATTAATATAAAAAATGGTGTTCTCTCTTTCTCTTTTTTTTATTCCTATAAGGCACTCAAGCTTTATCTGATCTCTCTAACAGAAACAAACATACATATTTAGCAATTATATTGGGGGTCCCCCCAAAAAGTATACACATGACTTGCATTCATCTTTTGCTAGTGTATATATTGAGTATTACAATTTTAATACAGTTTAAATACAGGTTTTAAAATGTGAATACATTTTTTGGCACCTCTGTATATTTCAAATCATACTAATAATCTAGTGAAGAGATTTTTAACTTCTCCTAGAATGCCTCCATTTTAATGTAGCAAAGAGAGGACAGTATTTGACCGAATGACAACAGAAAACATGGAGCTTCAGAACTTACCAACAGGTATATATTTGGATAGCAAATTTTCAAGCTCACATCAGGTCTCACCATGAAGACTCCTGTGTATGTTTTCCCAGCTTAAAAGTATTTCTCAGTGAGAAATGTGGCATGAATTTTCTGACAAATTAGCCTGCAACATTCAATCCCACTCATTGCATAGTCAGTGAATTATAATGTTTGATTACTGAGAATAACTATAACATGGCCAAGACCAAGAGGAAATCACTTGAAATACTTCTGCGTTAGTGCATGGCTTAGGAAATCTTTTAACCGGCAAGCTATCCTTCCTCCCTAGTTATCCTGGTCATAATTCTTGTGTGAAAACTTATTTATCTTGAAGCCAACTAGCACTGGTGCAACCAAATATTGAGTGGGGCTCATTCCCTTTCTTTAGAATGAGCTATTTTATACACAATTGGGAAAATGCAAGATTTGCCTGCAGTCTTTCTGCCTTCACAATCACATTTGGTATCTTCTCTTCATCCTACACTATTGTAACCCACCTTGTCAACCCAAACAGAACTATCAGATAATAAAGGATTTAATAAACTAATTGAAATTGAGGTGTCAATATTTCAAAGTGATTAATTACATTACTACTTTTGAATACTGGTTAATACCTCAACCAAAAGAAAAAAGCATTTCTTACAAAGTAATGTCATTTCATTTTTTTTTTCCTGAAAGTACATTTAAGCAAGAACTTTTTCATATCACTTATATCAGTGTTTTCCAACTCCACTGTACATTAAGGCCTTATCACTTAAAGGGCCGCAAAAAATACTGACCATAAATCTCCCCTCAAGACTCTCTCTCATCTCTGATTTGGTACATCTTGGGTAGGGTCTAGGAATATCTGTTCATGAAGCACAACTGGAAATGGAAACAGCTGATTAAATCTCACCTTTGAAGAGCAGCAGCTTATTCAATTTAAGATTGGTGTGGGTGATTGGATTGATTCACAACAATGGGATTTGATGTGAACTCACCTTATTGCATATTTTGCTAAGGACAGAAGTTTCTACAAGTTGGATTAAAAATAGGTAAAATGAGGCAATACAGGATTAGTTTATATGTATGATGTTACATGTCTGATCAATGATTCTACCTTCTATCAAAAGCCAAGGATTCTCTAAAAAATTCATTGTCACCATATTATTGCTGAAAAGTAGATGCCTCTAAACAGATAAATGTGCACATTTTTCAAAAAAAAATATTTTTTTAACTTGAAAATATTAGATTCTCACTTGTGGTTTTAGTGAGAAAACATATTGGTAAAATGTCTATAAATTAAACAACTTTTTAAATTGTGTTTTTATTGTAGTCATTAGACATACATTTTCAACTAGTACTGCATATTTGTGTGCAATACACTTACAGAAAAATCACATACGTATTCACTAGAGATTAATAGGTAGTTAAAAATGACCCTTTACTCTCCAACTTAATTCAAGGTCTTATGGAAATCTTCATTAATTAGACCACAGCAAGTTTATATAGACATGTTTATTCAAATCAATGTGCCTAAAAAAAAGAGAACAGTCATACTCCAAGTAACAGATGGCAACCCTGGTCGTAGGAAACTGCAATAGTTTATGAAATGTTTTATTTAACATTCAGTGTACCTGCTTCTATAAAATTCAAGCAATTTTTTTGTTTGTTTGTTTTAATTTTGTTTCACAGTTGAGTATCATTGTATTATTCTTTAAGGGTTCAGTTTGTTCTCACTGCTCATCTGTATCGTGCTCAACTATTTTCTGTAACTAGAGAAATCTCAAAACAGGTGTTTAAAAATGCTACTATTTTCCATTTGGCTCACAATAGGAGAACAATGCAAACAGTCATTTCCCCGTTTGGCTCTGCACTAGTGAGAAAGTGCCATAACAGAAGTAATCACTCAGAGAGATAGTAACATGTATTCCCTCTCTGGTAAAGCTATAGGGCACTTGAAAGATGATTGGTTTGTGAGACTAGCATTCTGAAAACGGAATAATCAGGATACAGCTGTGGTGAGAATAGGGAATAAAGAACAGGTTGATATACATATATGAATGTATATGTAGTATTAAAATATGTATGTTTAGATAACTCCACATTCAGGGGTCTGTCATGTCTTTTATTCTTTTTATATCAGTGAACAAAGAGGGCTCAGACTTTTAGGTCATCCTTTATCCACCGCACCCAATCTCTGAATGAGTCTTCAAATATCTGTAGGTAAGGTAGGTGATCTTTCTACTCCTTTTCCATGTATAGTCATTAAAAATCTGCTAAAATTGTTCCTCTCTAGTACTCATAAACCTATGTCTCCGTGTTTTTAAATTATTATTTTGCATGATTATGGTTAGTCTTCAACTTTACTAACTAACATGTGGCATTTGACCCAGTTGATATTTCTCTTCCTTTGATACCCTTTCTTCACATTGTATCCAGAATACTACTATTCTGGTTACATTTCCTACTACATCACTGGCTAATCCTTATCAGTTTTTTCTGCTGATTCCTCCTTTTCTTTATGACATCTGATGGCATTCCATGGGACCTTACAGTCATTCTTATAGTCTTCCTTGGCTTATTTCTCAAACCCCATATTTAGTTCATCAGGAAATCCTATTGGTTCCCCCTTCAACTATCTCTTGAACATGGCCTTCAGTACTGCTTCCTTATTATCAACTTCTCCTACCTGAATGAGAGCAATAGGAGAAAATATGTGATAGCCTTGATTTTCAATTTCACTTTTGTAGAAAGACAAAACTACTGCTACAACGGGTCAGAAGACTGGAGGAAACAACAGATATCTACAACACTTCTCTGCAATCCTAAGATGGGTGAAATGGCAGGGAATCTCAGAACGTTACCCTTTGCCTCGGCAAAGATTATGTATATGCTTACAATTGTCAACAGAGAAAGAAAAATACAATAGCTGTATCTCTCTTTCACTTTCTGACCAAAATTATAAGGTGATTGTACTCACACAGCAAATTCCTAACTATTACACTTCATTTACTCTATTAAGTTTTATTCTACAGTTCAGATATTTAATGGGAGAGACTATTATTTTCAAAATATTGGAAGTTCCTATTCCTATAATATATACAATGTGTGGTATTTGGAAAGAGTTACATAATCATAAAACTATATGTTGGCTAAAGTATAATTCCACTGGAATAGTGCAGTCATAAAGGAAGTTATCTTTAAGCTCATAATCAAATCAGTAATGACAAATATTTCCTGTTTTGACATTATAAGGTAACATGGATTGCTAAAGGCACTTTAAATTTAGAGAGACAATATATAGCTTAACTATTCTTATAATTAAAGTGTTTGTTTTTATAACAACTACAAATACTTGAATTGTTTGAAATATGTTGGTTCTTCTATTTTATTGGATTCTATAAAGTAAAAACTAAACGTTAATTATAACAAAATAAACTATGAAGTTTATGAACAAAAAATTGATAATATATTTTTACTCATTTTAACTCTCTGAAACTAAAAGTATTCATAGTTTGGTATGCTTTCTTATATACAATTGTCCATCCTTAAAAACAAGAAATGAAAAACAGGAAAAGGTCCAAAATAGCAAATAGATAAACACTGTCAGACAACTCCCATGAGCACATTTGAATTAAAACTAAATGAAAGAATGATCAATCCCGAGAGTCATCTGAAGACTAGCTGAACCCCTATAAATAATGATATAAAGGAGGGGGTGGAGGTGGGAGATGAGGGTAAGGGGGATCAAATATATGGTGATGGAAGGAGAACTGACTCTGGGTGGTGAATACACAATGGGATTTATAGATGATGTAATACAGAATTGTACACCTGAAATCTATGTAAATTTACTAACAATTGTTACCCCAAGAAAGAAAGAAAGGAAGGAAGGAAGGAAGGAAGGAAGGAAGGAAGGAAGGAAGGAAGAGAGAAAGAAAGAAAGAAAGAAAGAAAGAAAGAAAGAAAGAAAGAAAGAAAGAAAGAAAGAAAGAAAGAAAGAAAGAAAGAAAGAAAGAAAGAAAGAAGGAAAGAAAGAAAGAAGGAAAGAAAGAAAGAAGGAAAGAAAGAAAGAAGGAAAGAAAGAAAGACGCTGCATCAAGACTGGTATGAGGGGTGGAAATGTGAAACAGGCTGACTCCAAACCCACAGTAGAGCACCAGGAAAGTCACCTTAATGGCAGAAGTCCCTTCTTAAGACTTCCCTTCTTAAGAAGTCCCTTCTTAAGAGTCCCACATCAGGCTTCCCAGCCCCAAAGTCCTGAGATAGGAAGAGAAGTTCCCACAATACCTGGCAGTGAAAATCAGTGACAAGTCTGTCCATTCATCCCAATGAAATGGAAGGCAGATGGAAACCCAGATGTCATCTTAAATGGCCTATGCACAGACTCACTTGCTTGCAAACACTCATTCTAGGCTCCGGCGGGGGGAAGAGGGATCAACTCAAGAGGCACCAGCAACATACCGGGAAAGATTGAGCTGTGTGGCTGCATGGCAGGGGATGGAAGGACAGCCACTATTACCCCTGTGTGGAGCCTAACTCACGTGTATCCTACAGGAGGCCACCATCTTTTCTTTGTTGAATCTACCCCACAGGGCCAAATCTGAGACTGCATAGGTCTGGTAAACTCCAAGCACGCACCACCTTGATGATTCCTTTGGACCCTGCACCACCTTACTAGTTCAGTAGCACTTGGGGCCCTACCCCACATGCTTCTGGAAGCTTGTACAACAGCAGATGGCCAATGGTGGCCTGGGAAATATTATGAATTGGGTGGTCATCCCCAGCTTGCACTGCAGCCTTTCTTGGGTGGCGCTTGGGAGTATGTGGGCCTTAGGTGAGCAGTGGTTGTCCGTGATGATATCTAGGCATTTTTTGGAGTGGCCTCAGATTTAATACTGGCACAAAAACTGAATGTGCTTTAATTTTGTAAAAGCTACCAGCCACACCCTGTGAATCTCTGGGACCCCGCCTCACCTAACTTGGATGCATCACCAGAGGTCCTGTCAACACCAAGTCAACCAGGCCAGCCCACACACCTAAGGAGGCTCTTTCAGTGGCTGTGACTTATGGGCAGCCAGCAGGTGGCAAGAGGTCTAGGGGGACCCTGGGTCTTATGCTAAGCTTCATCAGGCCTGATACTGGTGGCAGCCAGCCTCAATTCACAGCAAGGCCACCCACAGACACTTTCAGGTGCAGCACAGGCAGCACCTAACTGAATATAGCTTTGTAGCTCCTATCAGATAGCCCTGCGCCAATTAGAGGCAAGGCTAAAAATGTCCTGCACAGGAGCCCCTCCTAAGAGGTACCAGAAACAACACATCTGAGGCTGGCCTCAGACTACACTATTAGCCCTGCAAGTGACACACATAAAAGGGGGTCTCAACAGACATAAGAGCCCACTGGGGATTTCCCCTGTGAGGGGTCAGCCGCCACATAGCAGCTCATACACTGCGGGGATAACCAATCCTCACAGCCAGTCAGCCTGGGAGCTGATCCCAACCAGTGATGCACCAAAAGCAATCAAGGCCCAACTACAACAAGAGAATACACACAACAAACATAAGGGACATTCCTGGAACACATGCACAGGTGATCAGGGAGACTGAACCACTGTACACAGAACACTTACTACATGAATCTACCCAGCAAAGACTGAGAAACATAGGAAGTCTACTTAACACATAGAAGTAAACAGAGACAGCCAGAATGAGGAAACAAAGAAACATGTCCCAAATAAAAGAAGAACAGGAGAAAACTCCAGACAAAAAACTAAACGAAGTGGAGGCAACCAACCCACCAGAGACAGAATTTGATACTAATTATAAAAATCGATACTGGTCATAAAGAAGTTGGTGAGAATTTCAACTAAGAGATAGCAAACATAAAGAAGGCCATCGAAGCCATAAAAAGAACCAGTCAGAAATAAAGAATATAATAACCAAAATAAAGAATGCATGAGAAGAAATCATCAGCAGATTAGATGAAGCAGAGGATCAAATCAGATATTTAGAAGACAACGTGCAGAAAATACCCAACTGAAACATGACCACCACCACCAACAAACAAACAAACAAACAACAAACAATTAATAGTTTAAGGGATTTCTGGGTTAACATCAAGCACAAAAATATTCACATCAGATGAAAACCAGAAAAAGAAGAGAGGGAGCAAGGAATTGATAACATATTTGAAGAAATAATGAGAAAACATCTTGCACTCAACCTAGGAGCACCTAAATATGTAAAGCAAATATAGACTGACATAAAAGGCAGAGATAGACAATAACACAACCATCTTAGGGGACTTTAACACCCCATTGACACCAATGGATAGATCTTCCAGACAGAATATCAACAAGGAAACAGTGGCCATAAATGACACAGAATAATAGATTAATTTAATTGACATTTTTAGAACATTTCACCCCAAAGCAGAATCATATACACTATTTTAAAGTGCACATGGAATGTTTTCCAAGATAGACTACATGGTAGGCCACAAAACAAGTCTCAATAAATTTAAGAAGATTGAAATCATACCATCATCTTCTCTGACCCTAATGTTATGAAACTAGAAATCAATTACAATTAAAAACAAAATCCTGAAGAACAAACACAAACACATGGAGGCTAAATAACATGCTACTAATCAATGAATGGATTAACAATGAGATCATGGGGAAAAAAAATTAAAAATATCATGAGACAAGCGAAAATGAAAACATAATGACCCCCAAACTATGAGACACAGCAGAAGTAGTCCTAAGATTGAAATTCATAGCAATGCAAGCCTATCTCAAGAAAGAAGAAATATCTCAAGAAAGAAGAATAAAGGGTATATATAACAACCCACAGTTAACATCATACTATGGGAAAAAGCTAAAAGCATTCTCCTTAAGATCAGGAATAAGACAAGGAAATCCACCTTCATCACTCTTATTCCTCATAGTACTTGAAGTCCTAGCCACAGCAATGAGACAAAAAAGTGAAATAAAAGGCATCCAAATTGGAAAGAAAGAAGTAAAACTGTAATTATTTGCAGATGACATATACTATATATGGAGAACCCCAAATATTCCACCGAAACTATTAGAACAGATATATGAATTCATTAAAGTAACAGGATACAAAACTAATATTCAGAAATTGGTAGAATTTTGATATACCAATAAAAAACTATCAGAAAGGGAAATTGAGAAAATAATTCCAATTATAATTGCATCAAAAATAGAATAAAATACCTAGGAATAAATTTAACTAAGGAAGTAAAAGATCTGTTTTCAGAAAATTGAAAGACATTTAAGAGAAAAATTAAAGAAGATATAAATAAATGAAAGCATATATCATGGTCATGGATAGGAAGAATTAACATTGCTAAAATGACAATACTACAAAGCTATGGTAATCAAAACAGTAGGGTATGGGCATAAAAACAGACACATAGACCAATTGAACAGAATAGAGGGCCCAGAAATAAATCCATGCCTATATGGTCATTTAATCTATGACAAGGAGGCAAGAATTTACATTGAGGTAAAGCTGTCTATTTAATAAATGGTGCTGGAAAAACAGGACAGATACATGCAAAAAAGTGAAAGTAGACCACCTTCTTACATCATGTACAAGAATAAACTCAAAATGCACAAAATAAACTCAAAAACTTAAATGTAAGACTTGAACCACACAACTCTTAGAAGAAAATATAGGAAGTAAACTCTCAGACATTACCTTTAGTATCATTTTTACTGATATATCTCCTCAGACAAGGGAAACAAAGGATAAAATAAACAAATGAGACTAAATCACACTAAAAAGTTTTTTAACAGCAAAGGAAATAATTAGCAAAACAAAAAGACATCCTAGTGAATGGGAGAAGATATTTGCCAATTATACATCTGATTAGGGTTAATATTCAAAATTTATAAAAATACTCATACAATTTAACATCCAAAAAAGCCAAACAATCCAATTAAAAAATGGGCAGAGGATCTGAATAGACATTTGGCCAAAGAGGACATACAGATGTCCAATAAACAAATGAAAAGAGGCTCAATGTCACTGATCATCAGAAAAACACAAATTAAATCAATAATGAGATATCAGAATGGCCACCATGAATAAATCAACAAACAACAATAGCTGGAGAGGATGTCAAGAAAAGGGAAACTTCAAGTACAGTTGGTGACAATGCAAATTGGTGCAGCCATTATGGAAAATAGTATGGTGGTTCCTTAAAAAATTAAAAATAGAACTACCTTAAGACCCAGAAATTCCACTCCTGGGTACTTACCCCAAAATATCAAATCCAAAAACACTAATTTGAAAACATATATGCACCCCTATGCTCACTGCAGCACTATTTACAGTAGCCAAGATATGGAAACAACCCAAATGCCTAGCAATAGATGATTGGATAAAGAAGAGGTAGTACATACCTGTGTTTCCCTGAAAATAAGACCTAGCCGGACAATCATCTCTAATGTGTCTTTTGGAGCAAAAATTAATATAAGGTCCAGTCTTATTTCACTACAAGACCGGGTCTATAATATAATATAATGAATATGATATGATTGATATGATATGATATGATATGATATGATATGATATGATATGATAATATAGTATAAGACCGGGTCTTATATTACTTTTTGCTCCAAAAGATACATTAGAGCTGATTGTCCTGCTAGGTCTTATTTTTGGTGAAACACGGTATATACAATGGAATGTTACACTTCCATAAAAAAGAATGAAATCTTACCATTTTTGACAACATGGATGGATCTAGAAGCTATTATGCTAAGTGAAATAAGTCAGACTGAGAAAGACAAACATCATTTGATCTCACTTATATGTGGGTTCTACAGAACAAAATCAACAAACAAATAAAATAGAAACAGACCCAGATACATAGAACAAACTGATAGTTACTAGTTCGGAGGGGGCTTGGGGGGCTGTTTAAGGAAGGTGAATTAAGAAGTACAATTGGTAGTTACAAATTATTTGTGGAGATGTAAAGTATATTATGGGAGATATGGTCAATAATATTGTTAAAACTATGTATAGTGTCAAATGGGTACTAGACGTTTTGGGGAGATCAATTCATAAATTATGTAAAGGTTTAACCTGTAAGATGTATATATGAAACTAATATAAAAATATTGAATGTCAATTGTAATTTAAAAAACAGTCACAGAGATAACAAAGTATGCATAGGGAATATAATTATTAGGATTGTAGTAACTATGTACAGTGTCAGATGGGTAATAGACTTTTTGAGGTTGTCACTTTGTGAGTTATATAAGTTTCCAATCACTATGTTGTTTTGTGCTTCTGAAACTAATAAAAAAACATATATATATATATATATATATATATATATATATATATATATATGTATGTATATGTATATAAGCTTTCTTGAAAAATTAAAATAAAATCATGTTAAACATATTACTATAAAGATTGATATTTAAAATTTAATAACAAATCATAGATATATCTCTGATACATTTATAACAATCTAATCCACTTTTTAAAACCTTCTATACTGTTTTCTATTATGGATGCATCATATATTATTTAATCATTCCTCCATTACCAAACATTCAGGTTTTTCTAGATATTTGCACCTTTAAAAAATTCTGTCATAAACATATATAAATAGATAGATAGGCAAGTAGATTTATATCTATATCTATATCTATATCTATATCTATATCTATATCTATATCTATATCTATATCTATATCATCATCTATAACTACCTCACCTATAAATTAGATAAGATAGATATGAGATCGATATTTGCTCAGCTCCTTATCTATAATAGTTCTATTTATTTGAACTCATGAGAAATCTTTAATATATTTTTATGTTCCTGTTTTCACTGCAATCATTTGAGTATGATTAACATTTTTCCTATTCTATCATAATATAATTGAATTGTTTAGTGTGAGACCATCAGCAACATTTTTAGTCAAACTTTATTTCTAATAAAAAATATATTCATGAAATATTTTTCATATAAAAATATATGCAAAGAAAGTTAACCTATCATCCCCCTGAAATGTTGAGGATTTACTGAAGAGAAATGCCTAGTTTACATCTGTATGTACAACCAAAATATACTTGTAAGTGGATACTCAGCTTGTGGAGTGCCTAAATAATGCAGTTTCCAAAAAAGCACAAATCAGCAAAGAAAATGTAGTTGCATCTCATTTTAATCTTTAAATCATTTCTTGAGGCCATGTAAATCAGGGTGAAAATAATTTTAATCCATGAAAAGTATCTTAAAACTTTTCTCTAAATCTCACCCATTCTCAGTTTTTCTCTACATGGTAAAATTTTCCCCTCAGGTTTCAATGGCTATATAAACTTACTGTTATCCAGTTCATATTACTTTTTCTTTCATTCCACAGGATATTTCCTAAGTAATTTCTCGCCTATGCTAAGAACACTCAAAGGTTAATATTTTTGTCCCAGTCATACTGATCATTAGATGTTACACTGTTAATAGTTTATCTCATTCTTCTACAGATTTTTCCCATGGTGGTCAACTTTATTAGGAAGATGACAATCTTGATGTGATTCAGTTATTTTCTTTTATCCAAATATTTTATAGATAGACACTTTTTACCTACATAGAAGCATTGAATCTTCTTATAAATTGGGAAAAATATACATGTCTATATAACCTAATATTAGTAATATAATATAGTATAAGATATTATGGCAGACTGTTCATCAAAGGTTTATAAAAGGGGGATGATTAGCACAATTAATTAGTACTCCTACTTTATGTTTCTATTGGAAATTATGAAAAATTTAAAAATAAATTTTATGTATTTATAAACATAGATATAAAAATGTTGCCCTAGACAGAAGGACTTTTAACAAGGTTAAACATTTTCTCTCATATATAGACACACAAAAATGACTAATCAATCTGGAGTAATCTATTCCAATAAATAAACTAATTATTGATATTAGTTTGAAGCTAATTAATAATAATAGATTTATAAATGGACAGTTTGAACATAATTACCGCAAACGTGGTCTTATACAACCATGATGTAGTCTTTGTTATCATTATTAGATCTGAATGTTCTACCTGATAATTATCTTAACATACTCGGCATTTCATATATATTATTAATCCTCTGTAAAACATATTTTAAAATTTACAAAATTCTGAATGGTTGGGACAATTATAATCTTAAACAAGGTTTCAAAATATTTCAAACTCTTAGCCAACTGGATCTAACAAAACTGATACTATTCTCTAGAGTGTATGTTCATAATAATTACATTAGAGGATAAAAACAGATTTTATTCATGTCATTAATTCCTCAATAATTTAATTGGTAAATAATTATTCAAATAATTAGTATTGATTCTGGAACTTGTTTGATAAATGAGACAATCTTAAAAAGTATGAATACTGGATGAAATAAATGATCATTAAATAAGTCAGGATTTATGAAGATGATCCTTCCTTAGGAAAAAAAAAAAGCTCTCTTTTTTAAGTAATTCACTTTAATCTAAATGGAACTCTGGTGTTTATGAGTAAATTGTTGAGGGGAATACATGCAATAAGTCAAGATCTTAGAAAATATAATTTCAAACGTACTTATTGAAAATCTGTCTTGAAGGCTCTCTGTTAGGTACCTCACAGTCTTTTGAAAGTGTGATGGTTAAAGGTGATTCTAAAGTGATAACCTTCTGAAATCATTACTATGAAGACTAGAAGTCCAAAATATATCATAACCTACTCACAGAACACACACAGGCATACACAGATAGGCACAAACTTTTTCATTGGAACGACAGGAAATCAAACATGTACATACAAAGACATTGTGTGTTTGTGGTATATTTTCTAAATTTCTGCTCCTCCTCACCCCTGCTTGTAGGGGACAAAATAGTGTTCCTTCACCTTCTTAGGATCCCTGGCTGGATCTGAATATTAAACAGAGAAAGACAGATTAATAGGAAAATATCATACAAATTTATTTGACATAAAATTTATGTGACGTGGGAGGCTTCATAAGAAAATAAAGACTCAAAGAAACAGTCAAGCCTGAGTATGTTGGGTGGCATTATAAATTGGTGCATCCACAATGGAAAACAGTACGGAGGTTCCTCAAAAAATTTAAAAGAGAATTACCATATGACCCAGCAATTCCTCTTCTGGGTATTTATCTGAAGAAGCCCCAAACACTAATTTGGAAAGGTATATGCATCTCTCTGTTCATTGTAGCATTATTTACAGTAGCCAATATGGGGAAGCAACCTAGGTGTGCATCAATAGGTGAATGGATAAAGAAGATGTGGTACATATATACAATGGAATATTACTCTGCCATAAAAAAGAATAAAATTGTGTCATTTGAGTCAACATGGATGGATCTAGAGATATTATACTGAGTGAAATAGGGCAGACAGAGAAAAGCAAATACCCTGTGATATCATTTATATGTCAAACTAAAAAACAAAATAAACAAACAAAACAGAAACAAACTAATAAATATAAACAACAAATTGATGTCTGCCAGATAGGAGGGTGGTTGGAGAGATGGGTGAAAAAAGTGAAAGGGATTAAGAAGTACAAATTGCTAGTTATAAAACCAGTCATGGAGATATAAAATACATCATAGGGTATATAGACAATAATATTGTAATAACTATGTATGGTGTCAGATGGGTACTAGACAGCGGGCAGATCAATTCGCAAGGTATATAAATGTCTAATTACTATGTTGTACACTTGAAACTAATATAACATTGTATGTCACCTATAATTGGAAGTTAAATTAATTTTAAAACACTGAGCATTTTTATGCTAGGTTTGATGACAAATGAAGAGTCATGGAGAAATATAATAAGGCAAAGAGTATGAAGGTGTAATAAACTGGGGAAAACTTAGTAAGGTTTGTTTGTTCAGGTTCTCCTTCTCAGTGTCCTTCTGTCTTCAGAGATACAGAAGCTCCTCTCCTCTGGGTATGAGGTGAGCACTTCTCATATGAGGATATTATGACCTGATTCAGGAGAGAGGGAAAGAGGGAAGGGCAGAGTAACCTTCATGCTTCTGTCATTTTCTCAAACTCCAGCTTAAAATCTTCAATATGAGAAGAAGCCATATTTTAAGCATGCCCAGAATCCCATCACTAGGTAGATACCATTTCCGCCATTTAACCTAACTTACTCTGTAACAGTTGGTCGCTTTCCATGAGAGATTCTACCATAAGCCATTTATTCCATAATATAATTTATAAAGCATCAGAGGTGATGTGTGGTTGATGTAGCCCTTGTGGTTAAGTAGTGTTAAGAAGCAGTGTGAATAAAATGCAACCGCTAAACCCTCATTGTGGAGTGTGGCCGATAGTTCATCTTTGGGTTGTATGTCAGCTGTCAGCTTGACTTTATTCATTGTAGCTTGTGTTATCCATTAAAACATCATTAAAATAAATTCTATGAAAAAGCACACTCATCTTTGTCTCTGATTACAAAAACTGAAGACTGTATATCAATGCAGATTTTAAATATTTGTGTCATAATTGGACACAAGCTGCTCTGAACATCTGCTTGTTATCAAGAACAGGAATGACGTATCTCTTGCTCTAGATTTGTTTAATGGACAAATTCAGAAATTATGCCCACAATATGCTGAGATTTTGAGCCAGGCCCTCACTTTTAATTTTTTTTTATAAGAATGAGTTGCAGAAACAAGATACGTGAGGAAAAGCGAATATAGACAGTATACAGTTTTATTCTACAAAGTTAGCATTTATGAAAAAAATGATTTTGAATTTGTTAGTCTAAAGTATAACATATTTAGTCATAAAAATCACATTGCCATCAACAGCCCAGGAGCATAATCACTCACTATTTTTATCCCCTGCATTTATTAAAGTTGCCATTACTAATAACAAATTCTTGTTTATTTTTTAATCAATTTTTCCAATATCTCAGGTATTTGTTTTCGTTACTTTAACAATTCATCATTTGTTACTTAAGATGCATACTAATCAAGACATTTCTTTAAAAGCCCTAGTTGTGTATTGCAAACAGAGTTCCCCCACTATGTAGTGCTGTTTGAAAATGTGTTATGCATAATCTTTTAAAATATAAATATGTTCATTCATTCATTTATTCAACAAATTCTTCCTGAACATTTGTGTGTGTGTGACAGACATGTTAAGCATGAAAAAAGTCAGTGCTGAGCAAAGAAGTCTGGCTCTAATTCTACAGAGAAAAGAGAAATTAATGAAGTGATCACTAAGTGATGTATAAACACAAACTGCTGTGTGCTATGACAGAAAGAGCCTCCGTCCTATGAGTAAAGATCACAAAGATTATTGATTTAGACTTGGAGATCAGGAAAAATATCCCATATAATTAAAACTTAAGCTGAGGTCTGAAAGATCTTGGCAAAGGGAAAAAAAAAAAAACAAAGGAGTGGAGGTGTTGTAAGAGTTTCTCAGTAGTAGAAAAGTATGTGCAATGGTAATGTGGTAAAATACAGCTGGACACACAATAGCAAAACAGGTCCAGTGTGGCTGGTGTATGTGGTAGCAAGAGGGTCAGTCACATTGGGAGTTAGGACATCAACATGAAATTTGGAGGGACACAATTCAGTCTATAATATCCTCAATTAATAGATCCAAGCAGAAGTCATTCTTGAACAAAACCCATAATGGCAGCAGAAGGAATGTTATCTCAGTGTTTGAGAATGAAACTATGGAAACTATACCATGAGTTTCATTGTATCCTTTCTGTTTTACCCTTTCAGACAAATTAAATATCATTGAATGTGCTTTACAAATCAGGAAATGTAACTGTTTCAACACACACACACACACACACACACACACACACACACACACACACATTCAACACAGAGATAAAACCAAGTAATAGATTTCAAATGAGTCTCCCATGAAGATCTCTAATTACTCCACTGTTTTGCCAAGCTCGAAAGTTGAAGTTTGGTTTGCTCATTTGTTTTATCTCTAAGAGCAACACAAAGGTTTAAGCTAAGGTCCACTCCATCCGTGGGCACAGGGGTAACACGTGCTATTTCTCCCAAATAACTCAATCACAACCACGTGGCTTTTTGATATTAATGACAGATCATCATACTCAGTCACATTAGGCACAGAGACAGTTTCAGTAAAAATGAATGAAAAACAATGTATATTTTGTAGCTCATAAATGAAAAATAAGTGATTTGAATTATCACAACTCCCAATCCATCAGTTCACTAGTAATATTTGCCATTATCAGATAGTTCTTTTATGGTTCCTTTATGATGATTCTTTTCATGACAGGGTTTACTTGCGCCTCCCCCCCCCACACACCCAACTTTCTAGTATTGGATTTAAGTTTTTCTCTAATAGGAATACTATGTTGAGGATATCCAGATTTAAAAAACAACAAAAAACAAAAACAACAACAACAAAAACTTTCAAAATTATGCACAGAGAGGGGAGACAGAAGCACTTGTTTCTACCCAAATTTTAACATCTTGCTTATCTTAAAAAAATAAAAAATAAAGAATTGGCCATCTCTTCCACAAGAGAATTATGTCACATTTGAACAAGATCCCAATACCACTTCAGTTGTCACCCAATAACTCATTTTATGCACTTCAAGCAAGATTCAGACATACAGCCCTGCCAGTGAGTTGTAAGGGTAAGCATATTACTATGATAAATCTGTCCCTTCAATACTCATACATCTATTGGGCTTGATCATGGGCTCCTTCAATTCCACTAAGGGAAGGGAGAGATCAAAGATTATAATCCTTGTTCCAGGTAAGTTATACTGCATAGACTTTATTTCAGGCCCCAATTTTCCTTCCTTTCAAGATAAAGGCTTAAAGTACTACCATGCTTTCCTGAAAATAAGACCTAGCCAGACAATCAGCTCTAATACATTTTTTGGAGCAAAAATTAATGTAAGACCCAGTATATATTATATTATATTATATTATATTATATTATATTATATTATATTATATTATATTACATTACATTACATTACATTACATTACATTACATTACATTATATTATACCCGGTCTTATAGTAAAATAAGACATGGTTTATATTATATTATGTTATGTTATATTATATGGAACCAGTCTCATATCAGAGTAAAATAAGACCGAGTCTTATATTAACTTTTGCTCCAAAAAATGCACTAGAGCTGATGGTTTGGCTAAGTCTTATATTTGGGGAAACATGGTATTATTTGTCATTGTGATACACTTAAGTATACCTTGACAAATAATAATACTATTATAGTGATTTTTGATCCCCTCAACTTCAAGAGCAATTTTTAAGAATGACTAGGCTAGGTTTTTAAAAAATCTCAAACCTCAAAATTTCCATACTTATTTCAATTATGGATATTCATATTTTGGGGGTAACTACCAACATACTAGTGAATTTAAGCAACCGATATTTAAATAATATTCTCACAGTTCCATGATTTAACTGATTATGTTTTTTTAGAATCAGCCATAATGAAAAGTATTATTTATTTTGAAAGTATTTAAAAGCATGAATGGAAACTTAGTGATCATACTAAACTATTCCCTAATGGATAATTAAAGAAACTTAGAAGATAACAGAGAGAGTCTGTCACAGAACTAGTTGACGTGAAATCATAGCTATAGCCTTGTTTACCAAATAGCAAATTGAATACTACCTCCAAGGTTCAAGAACATATTTTTTTAGAAGAACATGTCATAAAATTTGGTTTTAAAACAGAAAATAGTTTAATTTATTTTTCTATCAAATTATTTTTCTTTATTGTGAAAATTATTTTTTTGTGAAGATTATATATTGTGAAGTTGTGAAGATTAGGAAAGACTAGTAGACAATTAATTAGAATTTAGTTTAAAAATATTTACAAAAACTTTCTGGGAAGCATCTTAATCTTAAAGGCAAAGGAATCCAAAAAGGGGGTAACAAACAGATAAATAATCAATTTTTCATTTAGAAATATCACTCTGGAGACAATATAGAAAATAAGTTAGAAGAAAAAACTACCGAATGCAGGCATAGCTGTTAAGGTTTTACATCATTTAAAAAAAAGAATTGTTTTTTTGTTTGTTTTTCTAAGGCTATTTATATTTAACATTTACTAAAAATTTCCTTTCTGGAACGGTTCTAAGCGCTTTGCCTGCATAATATCATTCTATCCCATTCAGTACCCTAAGGTATCACTATGTCTGATTTATTGATTAGAAACTAAATATTAGAGAATAGAAAGGTTATTTCAATTGGTCAAGATTACCGTCATCAGTGGTTTCAGAATTTGAACCTCAGACATCATCTGTATCTCATCTCATGCCCCCTTCATAATTGTTATTGTCTACTGTAAATGAGGAAGTTTTCCTGATTTCTGTCCTTAAGTTTCCCTGATAGGGACAATAGGAGGAGGATAGCACTTCATAAACTGACATAACAATACATTTATTTAAAAGTATTAACATACCCAAGGTCTACATTATTTTAAAATGATAAAAAGAGTATGACATGGTCATAAGACTTTATTAACTGAATATATTGATGTTTATAGACAGTTATCAGTTACAAAGAAATGTTTAAGTACAACTAGATACGTGCCAAAATAATGTTTAAAAAATCATATGATGTTTTCTTGTTATATATTATAATAGTCATTTCTTAATAATACTATCTTTTTTCAGGAAAGATAAAAGAACAATAAAGGGACAACAAAGACAAAATAAAACGAGAAACTGCTCAGAATGCTTGAGAACCCGACTTATACAACTACAAAATAATACAACATATTACACATTTTTGTTATAGTTAGGAAATAAATGGACATGAAAGTCTTCATACCATCAAAATACGAAGCCCAATCATTATTATTCTTTTAAATCATAAAATCATTGGAGAATTATGGACATTGAAGAAATCTAAAAGAACTGAATTACATAGGGATGAGCCATTCGTAGATGACCAAGAAATGAAGAGGCTTTATAGTCAGGGTAATGTTGGATGCTGGGCAGGCAGCAGAGCAGGCCTACCATAAAAGGACACTCTTATATTAGAGTAAAATAAGACCGAGTCTTATATTAATTTTTGCTCCAAAAATTGCATAAGAGCTGATTGACCGACTAGGTCTTATTTTTTGGGAAACATAGTATTATTTGTCATTGTGATACACTTAAATATACCTTGACAAATAATAATACTATTATAGTGATTTCTGATTTGGAAACACCAGCCAATTTTTTGATAAATCAGTTGGTTGGTGGGCTGTATTTACATCTAGAGTAATACCCAAAGCAGATACAATGCTCTCTGTGAAGTAATTCACCTACATGGGAATTTTGCTGAGAAAGCAGATTGGACACAAGGTTGCACAGTGAGAATGAATCATGTGATCTCGTAGTCTCCCAGTCTTCTGAAATCTGCATCTTGCACTATCAACATCTAGAAAACTATAAATCTCACATAGAATTGCTATCTCACCATTCAGCCATTGCCTTTTAAGCTGTACTTTCACAATTTCCCAGTGTTGAGGTTATACAGTCCCTAATTTCTGTCCCAAAGTCTCATGATCTCATATTGTCGGAGTCTAGCAGATCCAAATCTAGGATCCTTGTGGTTTTAGAGTTTTAAAGTTTGACTGATTAGTATTTTAATGTTTCAAGGTCAATTAGTTTCACAATGTTTAGTTAATTGGCCCTCCTGGAGGAAAGGGCCAGAACTCATCTTTAAAGTCTTTGAAAAGTGAGCTGTCTCATCAATGTTGCAATGAAAACAAAATCTAATTCAACTTCCCATATGATCAGAAGTGTTAAATCAATTGAGGTAGAAGAAAGTGCATATTGAACTGAAGAGAGTTTCACCTGATTTCCTGGTGGAAAAAAAAAAAAAAAAAAAGCCCTGCTGAAATTGCCACCCTGCCTCAAACAAACTCAACTCCTAATTGTGTCACCATAATCAGTCCCTTATTCTAGCTCCTTAGAGGAAAGAATGTTGACTTTTGTAACAAAGAAAAAGACAGGAGGGGGTGAGATAGAGAAAAATAAATGAATACACAGAGGGAGACAAAAAAGTGCATACACATTTTAAGATAACATCTCTTAAAATGTGAATACATTTTTGGCACCCCTCATATAGGTGCACACACACACACACACACACACGTATGCATATG
The DNA here is from genome assembly GCF_964194185.1 of Rhinolophus hipposideros. NCBI lineage: Eukaryota > Metazoa > Chordata > Mammalia > Chiroptera > Rhinolophidae > Rhinolophus > Rhinolophus hipposideros. The sequence goes on from NC_138048.1 coordinate 33,174,324, forward strand.
TTTACTTAATGTGTGTATTAGCTTCTACAGCTCTTTAATTCACATATACACACATACAGAGGGTACCAAAAATATGTATACGCATTTTAAGAAAGGAAAAAACTGTTTTAAAATTATGCTGATGGTAACCACTTTGAGCACCTTTTGTAATTGCAGAAGTCAAATGTGACTTGTATTCATCTTTTGTTATCGGTATGCATTATTTCAATTTTACTGCAGTTTTTTCCTTTCTTAAAATGTGTATATATTTATTTGGCATCTATTACGTGTGTGCGTTCACATGTGTGTAATACTCTCCAACTATTTAAGGTTCAATGATGTCTGTAATATGATAAATTCTGAAGTATGCAAAGAATCAGGAAGTCAAAATAAAACTTAAACAGACACAGACACATTTATTACCTTAATTTGGCCAATCTCGATCACATGGCCTCCACAAGGCATTCCTCTTACTAGTAGACTACAATTGTATTCTGATGTGTCTGTATTCTGATACCTGGGGATGGGTGTTGGCTCAATCTGTTAGAATTTCTCCCAGAATCTGCAGTAAATGTACCCACACTAATGCACTTGACTGAATTTAAAGCTGTATTTCTTTTTACTTCTTCGACCACCATCAAAATATATTGTTGTACAATTATCAGGTTACTCTCTGTAAATTGGCAACATTTTACAATTATGTTGTTGTATAAGCTTTCACTTCCTACCTGTGTAACATTTTCTACCTGTGCCCTCAGTACCCACTTGAATCTGAATCTAAGTATTTGTCTCAAGGAAATGAGAAATGACAGAGAACAGCTATCAGAAAATTTGGGATCAACTTGCTAAAACAAAACATAATAACAATAAAATACTTCATCAAATACAGTATCAAACATGATAGGATAAATTTATCAGGCAGGGAATTAGGACCTTTGGCTGTTAAGCACAAAATTATTGGGCAGACTAGAGAAAGAGTGGGTCTTAGTCTCAATCTCCAGGAATGTTTTCTGGAAGTGAGTCACCAGAGAATCTACTCTGCCCACCAGAATTTGAAGTCAAAAATAAATTCCACGCTCATAACTGCAGTCCAGAATTTGGAAATCAAAAAGCCATTGCTCCGACTGTCTCTATCTTTTGATACCCAGAAGCTAGGGAATAGATACTGGGATACAGTTACAGAGAATTTTCATTGTAGAAAAACTTTTCTTACATGAAGAAAAAACAGAAAGAGCCCAAGAGAGCAAGTAGATGGCTTCATCTTTTCATTAACCTCTAACTTTTGCATTCCATGCAAATATATTTAATAGCTAGAACTTAATTTACTCTGCAAAAGAATGGATGATAGCTGTTACCCAACCCAGAATATATACCACACTATACAAGAAAAATCAAAGCATTTAATCGGACTCTTTTCTGGTGTTATACAATGATAAATGGAAAATGTACTTATATACACAGGTGAATGTATGAATATATAGAGATTTTGCCAATATAACAATATAATATAGTGTAAAATAGGTTCATATAGATATTTTGCATACATAGAAATAATTTGGGCATGAATGTGAGCATGTTGTCATAACATCCCTTTGAAATATGTCGATAATTTCATCCCTATGTCACTAATGAGAAGACAGACAGGTGAGTATTGTGATTTCACCTGCCAGCATATTCTGTAACTTGTACGGTAATTAAGCTTTAATATTGTCCTTAGAGGGCATTTGTCTTCCACTTTATTATAGAAAGGGCAACTGGAAGTGCAGTTTTTAAACTGAAATGGCACACGAATCTGCCATTAGGTGTAAATATTTGTGATATCTAATATTCTTCTATATTTGTTAGACATAATTTGTAATTATTTATCTAGACATTATATCAGATTTGTGACTTCTCTATTTTAATGAGAGAAGAGCTGGCCTTTTACACTTTGTGATGTAAATTGTTTCATATATAGTGGAATTTGTGTAGCTATGATTGACTTTTAGACAAAAAAAAACTGTTCCCTACCTACTATATTCATTAACATTGCTTCATTAACATTACTTTTCTTAGCTGGGTTGATCTAGTTGGAGGGATTAGTTTATTATTTCTTTTTCCTACAAAACCTGTTTCTGTTTAAGAGATTTGGGGATCTCAAAAAAAAAAGAAAAAGAAAGTAATTACAGGTAAAATTTGGAAAAATGAAGGATGAGGAATCTGGGCTTGTGTCTAGTATGAGAAGGGTGCTTTAGTAGAGAACTGTCCCCCTTATAGTAGAGTGTTAGAATTGTGTCCCTCCAATACTCATGTTGAAATCCTAAGCTCTAGTATCTCAGAATGTGACTGTATTTGGAGATAGGGTCTTTAAAAAGGTAATTAAGTTAAAAGAGATCTTATAGTGTTAGAGTGGGCCCTAATCCAGTATGACTCATGTCTTTATCACAAGAGAAAACTATGACATAGATGTACAGAGGGAGCAGACATACATCTTCCCTTTATGTAGGTGAAGACATAAGGGGAAGATGCTCATTTATAAGTCAAAGTAGTCATGGAAATGTAGGGTATAACATAAGGACTATTGTCAATAATATTGTAATAACTATGTGTATTATCCAATGGGTACTAGATTTATCAGGGTGATAAGTGGCAGGGCAGTTGGGGGCATAGTGAAAAAGGTGAAGGGGTTAAGAATTACAAATTTGTAATTAAAAAATAACCATGGGGATGTAAAGTACAGCATAGGGAATACAGTCAATGATATGGTAGTAACTATGTATGATGCCAGGTTCATACTAGACTAGTCAGGGGGATCACTTCTTAAATTATATAAATGTCTAACCACTATGCTGTACCCCTGAAATTGATATAAAATAATATTGAATGTCAACTGTAACTGAAAAATTTCAAAAGGTGAAGGGGGATAAGAGGTTCAAATTTACAGGTATAAAACAAATAAGTCAATGAGATGTAATGTATAGCATGGGGAATATAGTCAATAATATTGTGATAGCATTGTACAGTGTCAGATGGTTGCTGGATTTATGGTAATCACTTCTGCGGTATATATATGTTGAATAACTATGGTGTACACCTGAAACTAATACAATGTTATATGTAAGCTATATTTTGATAAAAAAAGTGTTCAAGAAAACTAAGTCAAGAAGCCTCAGAATAAAAAACCCGTGGTCTCGTTGATCTCCGTCTTCCTGCTTATGAATTGTGAGAAATCACACTATTGTTATTTAAGCTATCCAGTTTGTGGTACTTTGTTAAGGCAGCTGTAGTAAACTAATGCATAGGGCTTTGAGACGTCTGCCAGGGGCTGTGAAGTGTCTTAATTAGGATAGGAGTGCCTAGAATGTTGAGCAAATTTTTCCTTAAATTATTATTTGAATGGTACAGAAAAAAATCAGAGTTCTCATTAAAGAAACTTAAAGTTGTGTACTCTACTGTTCTCTCAGGTGCTGTATTTAATGTACAGCTTATATTTCCTAAGAGTTCATGCAACATACTATATCAGATCTAAAAGAATTTCAACACTGTAGTCATTGTTTCTCCTCCTAAGAAGGCCTGAGGCCTAGATTCAGCAACGCATGCGCATTCTCTCTCTCTCTCTCTCTCTCTCTCTCTCTCTCTCTCTCTCTCTCTCTCACTGACTCATACAACTAAAGGTGGACTTACCTGGAAGCTGTTAAAAAAAAAAAAAAGCTTCAGGGCTATCATGTGCTTATGAGACTTTCAAGGCTTTGAACCTAATTTTGTGTTTGTAAATTTATGTTGCCTTCTTGAATTAGAACTAACCCCAATCCTCAAAGTAGAATGTCCCTCTGTGTGTTTGTGTATGTTTTCTCTCAATTAGAATTACGAAGATGACTAGAATTATGAAGATGACTGTTTACCCACTCCTTCCCTAGGCTTTTCAGTGGTTGACTTCTTGATAGCAAGGTCCACATTTTAGTCATTGTTTCCTCAGAGCCTATCAGATTACATGACATATAATAACAATAGTCTACAGGTAGTCTTTAGTGAAACGTAGAGAGGGAAAAAAAAGAAGATAGCATAATCAAAACAGAAACAAAAAATCCCTCAGAAACAACAGTAGTATAGATTATTAAATCCAAAAAAAAAAAAAAAGACCATGAGAGACGTGTTACAAGAATGTAACAGAGCAAAGTAAAGGTTTAAATGTACATTTTTGACAAGATGGTCTCATTGTTAATGGAGATTATATAGTCTCACTTATGACACTGAGATTTCAAATTGTTTACTTCTATTAAGTAGAAAAAAGCAGTGTATTGAATCTGTTTTGTTCAGTTACTATCATTTCATACTTAAATATTAGGTAGATTTTATTGAAATGCATGCTAAAATCAATTATTATGTGTTTTTTCGAACATAATAGAATACTCCTTCAGGCAAGAGTTAAAGATATCTACTAGCTTCACTAATGCCTGCTTCTGTGTGTGCTCTATTAGATTTTGTCATCACTTTCGAGCGCATCAAAGAGACATAGATCTAAATTCAGTAGGTCATTAATGGAAACCCAAACCTGGCTTACGATGTTAGAGTCATAAAAAGTGTGCACAAATTATAGCTATATCCCTTAAGATTCAGCTAATAAGTTAGATCAGAAGACAACCACATAGTTCAGTCTTGATAGAGTTCACATTTCCTGCAGCATAATAAAGAGCAGACATGGAAATAAGTATCAGATGCCAATAGTGACTGAAAGAAATTGGCATGTAAAAGTTTTATGTTGTTAGAATATCTGCTTCCATAGTTGGGTCTCTCTTAAAAGCAAATAAATATATAAATAATCCCCAAGTCTTGATTTCTAGGATCCTATAAAGTATGGCATGTTTGGAGAGTTCAAAGAATGCAATATTAATTTATGAACACCTAGGAAACAAGGAATAGAATGGCAAATGTTTGCTTATTAACAGTGCTAATGGAATATGCTGGCTTTTTTTTTTTCTTCTTGATACACTGGGATGACAAGAATGAAGGAGATGGTCATTAGCTTGTTCGCTTATTTTACACTTATTTTATGTGTAAATTATACCAGAAGCAATGGTATAAAATACTGGGTTATACATGCCATTTATCTTCTAGGCCTATACTTAGCCTTCAAAAGGGGTTGAATTAGATGCTCTCTAATGAATTAAATTAATGATATTTATTTTTCAGCAATGATTTTCCTACCATAAAAGAACTTTGGAGAACCATTTAGAGGTAGCAGGCAATGTGTTTAGCAAACCAAGTCCTATTCCAACTCATAAGGTTGAATTTAGCTTTTGCACATATGAAAGTGAATTAGACACACAAAAACATGCCAAACATTTTATATATATATATATATATATATATATATATATATATATATATATATACACATATATATATACACACACATATATATACACACATATATATACATATATATGCATATATATATACATGCATATGTATATATATATAATGTTTGATATATACACACACACACACACATTTTTTTCTGGTTACTCTGCTTTTTCACAACATGAATATTTTTTCTATGATGTGTAATGGGGAACATTTTGGAGAATCATCAAATTCTCTGCCAGACTTCAAAGTTATAGAGTATTAAAAGTAGAATGAAAGGCATGAGCTTTCAGAGAATGAGAGAGTGAGTAGTAGACTGTTATGTCTGTCTGTATCTCACACTGAAGATAAGGTTGACTATTATAAAATCAGGGAACGGGATTTACCAAAAAAATTAGAATGTGAAATATACCCAAAGTGTTGGCTAAAGCAAAATATATGGGAGAGCATTTGAGAATATTTCTATATAATCATGCAAATCTCTAAACTCTGGGCTGGAAAACAAGGAGGAAAAAGTGTCAGCATATGTTAGAATGAATAGAAATCGATTAAGTAAACAAATAAGAACTTCTAAAATTAAACTTTACATTATACGTCTGCCACATCACCAAGAAGATAATATTCTTACCAAACATAAATGAGTAGATTATAAATGCATTCACTTTAATAAACGAATATGCCTACCTCTTTAATCTTAATCTTTATTTACCTATATTAAGAGAAATAAAACATTCTTGACTGAATTATGCAATTTAAGTAAGTTACCAAAGTATACAGAACAACTTACAAATTTTCTAATCCCTGAAGTGTGAGAATTTCTCAGAAAAATCTAACCTAAAAGAAACTTTGATAAAAGGAAGCAGAGTTTGAAAAACAAATTTCAAAAGATTTATATTGTACAAGTAATATAACATTATTATAGAATAGTTGGAATTTAATGACAGCTTAAATAAAATTTTTGAAGAGTGTTCAACCATTTTTTTTATTCAGACAGTGTGAATCAATGCTTATGGATACTACATCTATTAATAATACTTTAAGGGATTTAAGAGTTAATAATATTGCCATATAGTGCATATTTAAAATTAAGTGTCACCTCAGCTAATTTATTTGTCCAAGCTAGTTATTTAAATGTTACTGTTGACAGAGTATTGTTTTTTCGTGTGATATTCTTATCAAATTTCAGGGACTGTCACAAACAAAGCAAAGTGAAAATATAATAATTCCAACTCATATTCTTGCATGTTTTTGCCCTTCACGATTCTCTCACATTTATTATTCCATTTCACCTTATTGGTAAATCTAATCTTTGGTTTCATTTTATTCTTTACAGATACTGTAATAGAGGGAGAGTATGTAATAGTTACCTCAGCTTATTAATTAGGCTGACATAACTAATTAAAAAAAAGAAAGTTTACATCTTTTGTATAGATAACCTCCATAACATGGAACAAGTCTTAAAATGTTTTAGAAGAATATGGTGTTGATTTGTGTCCCCACTCACATCCCCGACCAGAAAAAAAAAAAAAAAGGAGGCAAGAAGAAGAAAAGGAAAAAGGAAAAGGAGGTGTCCATTTTCTAATACCTGGAACCCATGAATTTGACATTACTATAAAAAAGGGATTTTGCAGATGGAAGAAAGTTAAGGATCTTGAGTTGAGCTCATACTGAATTTAGGGTAGGCCCTCAACCTAATGACAGTGGTCCTTATAAGACTTTATAAGAGAAAAGTAGAAGGAGGTTTGGAAGACAAAGATACAAAGAAACAAACCATGTGAAAATGGAGGCAGAGACTGGAATTATTCTGCCCCAAATCAAGGAATATCAAGAGCCACTGGAAATTGGAAGAGGAAAGGAAGGATTTTCCTCTAGAGTCTTCAAGGGAGTGAAGGCCCTCCTGACACGTTTGTTTTAGACTCCAAAACTGTTACAGAATAAGTTTATGTTGTCTTTATACCCCCTAGTGCAGTAACTTATTATAGTAGCCTTAGAAAAAGAGTACAAAATATTAATTAAAATGGAAATGTGTATGTCAGTCAGCATACATCACTCTTTTTTCCTAATGTTTACCCAAATTGTTGCATATTTGGACAAATAATGTATTTTCATTGTCTAGGCTAAAATTTACAGAATTTGAAATTTTGGATAGACAATTTGGCCATATTATAGAAAATGTACTTATTTTTCTATCATAAATAATATATTATGTCTGCCCTTATATTCTGAAATACTCAGTTAAAAAATAAAGACATGCTCATAGGGCATGTGTGATTGTATTTTGCATGCAAAAATTGATATTTTAAGCCTAACTGTAAATGAGCATTGGGTAATTTCAAGCCATGTGGGTAAATAACTGTCTTTGTGTTTCTAAGAAAGCAAATTAGACATAAAGTTGGTCAACTTTAAGCCATTCCTCCAAAAAAACTTTTGCTCTAGCAGAAATACTGTATTTCCCCAAAAATAAGACCTAATCAGAATATAAGCCCTAGCATGATTTTTCAGGATGACATCCACTGAACATAAGCCCTAATGCATCTTTTGGAGCAAAAATTAATATAAGACCTGGTCTTATTTTCGGGGAAGCACGGTAGGTAGGGCTTTCTGAATAAAATTTGTTATACTATACAATCAACAGAGCATCTCACATTAATCGTTTTCAATTGGTCAAATTTGATGAAGGCAATTATAGCCTGAAAAATGATCATCATTTCCTTAGGAAGCATGGTAAGTGAACATTACAGCTCAACAACAACTTAAAGCATTAGGAATAATTAGTGAGGTCAGATGCAGAGGACATTTCTAACTCAAGATGACTGAGTAGTTAGCTTGAACCAAGAATACCATATATAGTGCCAAACTCAGGCAGCAACTTGACTGTTCTGACAATCAAATCTTTCTTATATCCGTGTAGTTTAATGGTTTCCCAGGACTCTACTGAGTGGCAAGTACTTCAGTAACAAATACATACTACATTACATTTCCTATAGACTAGGGTACCTTGTTCATCATTTAAGAAGTGATTGATTCTTCCACAGGCTTCACTACAATGTAGAAGTTTACTGGTATCCTCTGAATAAATTTTGTCAGTATGTGAAATGTTAAGGATTGTCTCCTAGCGGTATACAGTTTCGCACGTAGCATTGCTTCTATTAAAAAAAAAAAAGTAGACATATGCATATCATACCATTGTACAACTGAAATATGATGAGGTCTGTTTACTTGTATCTATTATTGATGAATTGCATGCTTTTAGAGAAGTTCTCAGGTTTCGAAAAGTAATTTTAAATTGTGTTTTTGCCTAGCTGCCTATCCTGAGCTGGTTTCTAATGCTTTTTTCAAGACTAGTTTTTGCTTTGCTTTTTTTTTTTTCCCTTCATTGTCTACTTCTGCATCCTAGAATATTTTTCCTTGCATATTGTCTCTTTTGATCCTTATCATCACTCCACAAAGGAGTAATTTAACATAACTATTATTATAATCCACATATTTCAAATTTGTGAGTGAAGACTGAGAACTTTATGAAATGCCCCGCTACATGATGAGAGCAAAATGAGGGCATTTCTGCTCTGATGCTCTGTCTTAAACCCCACTTTCCTCACTAGAACATTCTGGTGAGATCATATAGGAAACTGATATAATTACTGGGATTATATACAGGAATTTTTATTGGTTGTCTGGATAGGCAGTAACTTGAACCCGAATTTTTATATATTAAGATTTTAGATAATAATATTAAGATATTATAATATGACTTAGAAGATATAAGAATCCCTAGAAAACCAGAATATAAGAACATAATAAACAAGAAACCAAACTTCAAGCATACACTAGTTGATCAGAATAAGTTGGATTGTGGTGGTTAAAAAATAACCCACAAAGTTAGTGGTTTAAAACAGCAAAGATTATTTCTCATTCACAAAATAATATCCAAAGCAAGTGGATCATGTAAAAGTGGGGAGGGGTTAGTGGGCATTATTCATGTAGTCACAATGGGAACCAGGCTGATAGAGGATCCATCTCAATACATGCTTCCATGGTTGCCATGGCATAGAAAGAGTGTAGTTGAAGAAGCTCTCCTCTGCCAATTGAATACTTCAGTATGGAAGTGATTTGTATCATTTCCACCCATAATTCATTCACCAGAACTAGTCATGCCTAACTACAAAGGGATGGGGAAAGCACAATATTCAGGTGTGTCTAAAAAGGGAAGGAAACCATGTATCAGTGAGAAGTTGCAGTGTATACCACAGACATAAAGGTAAACTTTAAGAAGTCCATGGGCTCATCTTTTGGAATGTAATGTAGATGGCTCAAAATAAGATAACACATGTAGGACCTGAGAAATGAAAAACCTTGGGATTTGCTGAGGCTAGTCTCCAATCAATGCAGAAATCTCTTCTTAAATACTGTCCATGGATTTTTCTTGAATATTATTAGTGATAAGTTGCTATTTGACCTGGTAGCCATTATTTTACTGATGTCTTAATTACTGATGCTTGTTTATGTTGCCCTAGGCCTAAATCTATAAAACTGAAACTCACTTTTTAACCCTGTTCGGCCTTCTAAAGACCATTCAACATTAAAAGTGGATTTGACCCAAAAAACCAAATACTAGTTGAGGTAGTATTTAAGGAACTGTAGACTATAGAGCTAATCCTTGACCACCACATGAAAAACCTCCTGCAAGGTTACAACTGTCTCTTAGGACATAGTATCTTCTTTCTGTACCTCATCAGGTGCTCTTCACCCTTCACATTGCTGTTAATTCCACATAGAAATTCTTAGTTTGGAAATACAGTTTATCTTACATGTTTATATGCTTTAAAAATGCAATCCTGAAACCACAATCAGGTACCATATCACAATAGGTAAAATTGTTAATCAAAAAAGCAAAAAATAATAAGTGTTAGTGAGGATGTAGATAATTTGGAACCCTTTTGCACTGCTAATGAGAGTGTAAAACGGTTCAGCCTCTGTGGAAAACAGGATAGTGTTTTCTCTAAAAAAATAAAGCATAGAATTACCATATGATCTACTTCAGGATCCATACCTAAAATGATTGAAAGTGGAAACTTGAACAGATATTTGTACATCCATGTTCATAGGAGCATATTGACAATAGCCAAAAAGTGAAAACAATTAAAAAAATGTTCATCCACAGATGAATAAACAAAATGGGGTATATACATACAGTGGAATATTATTCAGCCTTAAAAAAGAAGGAAAATCTTATGTAAGCTACAACATGGATGAATCTGAAGACATTATGCCAAGTGAAATAAGCCCGACACAAAGGGATATATAATATGATTCCACTCATATAAAGTACCAATAGTCATCAAATTTATAAAAACAGAAAGTACAATGTTAGTTACCAGGAGCTGGAATGAGTAGAGAATAAGAGTTATTTTTTGATGGGCAGAGTTTAGATGGGAAGATAAAAATGTTCTGGAGATGGATGGTGGGGATGGTTGCGCAACAATGTAAATGTACTTAATGTCACTAAACTATACACTTAAAATGGTTAAAATGATAAATTTTATGTTATGTATATTTTACTACAGTAAAAAAAAGAAAAAAATGCAAGCCTATTTCATATCGAAATATATTTTAAGCTTTATTAATGTCAGAAGGAGAACCTCTATAATCCAAAGTCATGTAAGAAAGAGCTACAAATTGAAGTCATGGTGAAATAAATGAAAGCCTAAATGCACCAAAGATGTGTCAGTTGGTAGTTTGGAGAGGCGTGAGCAAGTAGAATTTGGGGTGCAGATACAAATTTGAGCAAGAATGAGGGGTAACTGGCCCAGGGCAGCTGGCCTTTTGCATTCCTGATAAAAAGAGCAAATTTAGGATAGAAAGATTACAGACTTTGCACAGGATTATTAGATAGATGTTTGGAATTAAGGGTTGTTTCAGTCGTGGGTTCTCAAATTTTCCTTTATTAGGAACAAGTTTTGCTTGTTCCATTTTCAATCTTATCTTTTTTCCTTTCTTTCCACCCTTTTATTCATCTTACCTTCCTTTCTTCATTCTTCTCTTTTCCATCCTCTCTCTATTTCTTTGTTCTTTTCAAAATTTCCCTTTTAATTTACCTATTTTCACTTGTCGTCGTTATTTTTGCATTATTTTCCCTTGGTCCTAATTTTGCATTAATTCTATCTGTATTTTCCACCAGCCCAACTCCATGATCCTCTAATTACATTGTTTCCATTTCTTTTGTCCATTACCTCATCTAGTCCTTAATGTTTTCTAGTAGCTCTTCACAAACATGGCCACTTTAAGAACACTTTGATTTGAACTTAATTCCTATGTTAATCTGCTTTCATAAATTAAATCCTTGCTCCCCAAATTCATAGCTCAGATTGCTTAATACCAAAGATCTATTCTGCCCCACGGTCACCTACAGATGACATATTCCAACACTCCTCACACTGAGAAATCGTCTCTGTCTAAGTACTGGCCAATAGGGTGAGTGGAAGTCATGTCTACAATGTCCAGGTGATTTTCTTAAAGGAAAAGGGTGTATCTTCCACTTCCCCTTTCCTCTTTCCTGATAGTTTAAATGTGGACCCAGCGGATGTGGTGGTAGTGATCCATCTTTGACCATGAGAAGAAAAGCAACATCAGAGAGGATATTGGAATGATAGTATATGAGTATAAGTAGTCTGTACTGCAAGCACCTTATACCAGCCTGTTAGTCTGTGGTTGGTTATTCTGATTTTAAGAAAGTTATTTAAAGGTTTCTCTTATTTAACCTACAATTCTCTTCAAGTCTTGATTTAGGAGTTAAACTTTTATCATTTGAGCGGTCCCTAAGACTTAGTTTCTTTCTCCTATAAAATAGGATTATTATTGCCATATATGAGTAGAGTTGCTGTGGAGCCTAAGTAACCTTACCAAGTCAACTGGAACATAACAGACATTCTTTGAAACAAACATTCAAGAAAGAAGATATTAAGAGTCCATTATTATATTAGGCCTTGTGAGAAATACAAATTAAATATCGGTGACAATATAATTTAATTTGGAATAGACTCCATTATTATTCATTCTTGTGCCCTCAGAATAGCTCTTTATAAATTAACAGATATCAGAAGGGAAGGTATCCCATTAGAAATTAAAATTAAATTGTATATTTTACCAAATATATTTGCCTTTTTTCATGATGGCATTCTGCAAGCAAGTTATACAGGAGATTATCACAGAGCAAATCACACTATAACAGAGAAAAAATTGAGTGTTTTATCACTGACAAGAACTAAGACTCAAATACACCATAAAAGTGATCAGCACACTTATTTTTTTAAAAATGTTGTCCAAGACCTGTAAAGGAATAAAACAACCTCAACAATCAGAAATCTAATCCCAACCTCACAACCTCATCACAACTCCTAACCTCATCACAAGTGAGAAAACAAATCTAGGGAGTTTGATGAGTTTGAATTAGTTCGATAAGTTTAATGAAAGTTTATAAACTCTGACTGGTTATCATCTTCCTTGTAGAATAAGAGAAATTCTAAAAATAAAAAATAAATAAAAAATTAAAAGATTTTCCAAAGCAAGATCCAGGCAGAGGAGTAATAGACACTTGTCTCATAGGCTGGTGAGGAAATTTTCTCTTCCCAGTTCTGGAAAGGATTTTGAAGCCAGTCACTCCTTCTATGTCCAAATCAATTCAACTACATCTTCCCTAAATCTGCCAATGTATATTGGCATTAATATTCAAATAGCTTAAATAAACTTTAGAGTAGAATATTTAAATAAACTATAAATTCTTTACTCATTCTTCATAGCATATAAGACTAAGTAAAATTGGATTTTAATTTGCCTGTACTGTGAACCTCTCTAGATCCATCTCATTATGCTCCCTTTACCACAAGCCCTAGCTCAATCTGGTTATGTAAATACATGCAGTTGTCTGCAGATCTTCCTTTTTTCTTCTTCTTTTTTTTTTTTTCATACACCAACTCTTTGGTAATACATATACATTAAGCTACAATATTTTGGCCTCCCATTATTCTCCTGGTTTATTTCTATTGCTCTTCAGGACTTAATACAGGTATCTTCTTCTGGGTCTCTGTATTTAAGTAATAGATTACATGTCCCTTACATGTTCTATAATATATAACACAACATTTTATGAGAGTTGATTTGCACTTGTCCCTACTACTGTAATTTATTTGGTATTCTCAGGTAAATAGTAGATGCTGAAACAATGTTCAAAGTTAAGCTATAATGAAAGATTAGAACCTAATTTTTTTCACTTTAAATCTACTTTTCATTCTATCACCTTGTTTAACTTCAGTCTTATAAAATAAGCATAAAAGACTTCTCAAGAGAATCCAAATTATTTATATAAAGAATGCAATCCTATTTACATAAAGAATGCAACCATAGTTTTGTGCCTTAACATTTTTAATGTCAGCTATAATCATCAATAACTTCTCTGCTTTAGGCTTAAACAGCAATTTGGAGTAACTTGCCCATAGGTTTGTGAGGGGAATTTGCCATATACAAATATGGCAAATATATACAAATAAAAAAGTTACTTAATAATCTAGGATTATAATAATAGGTGCTGAACATGTGAAATAAGCTAGTAAATTCTGTAATATGAAAGGAGCAAGAAAGACTGTCAGCTTTGATCATTGGGAAAGACGCAATGGAGAAGGAACCATTGAGTTTAATGGAAAAGCTATATATATTTTCAAAAGCTCACAAGTGGGTAGACAATTTTTGCAGAATTTTGTGGTTACAACAAAAAAACAAAACAAAAAGGGAAAGGTGGAAAGTGAGAATTAACCAAATCTATTTTTGCAATATACTTGCTCTGATAAATGTTTAAAAAATCACGGTAAATAATGCTGCACGGCATTTTCAATCAATTAATTAATATGCATTTATGAGGGTTTATCCCTAGAGTCTGGATCAGATTTGGCATTGCAGCATGTCTGCCAATGTGGCCAATGCAATCTAAGTAAAGCAATCAAAAGGCCAATGATATCAGTGTAATCCTCCCTTCATGTCTAGCCATTTCATTATTTCTGTAAATTTGAACAATCTCTTTGACTCCAATTTTTCATTTGTAACAAAATATAAGCAGTTAGATCTTTAATCCCAGAGATGGTAGGTTGTATTTTTATCCTCTCCAAGAGAAAATTCAGGAGACTTTTATTATGAATACTGACTTTAGGATACATCCAACCTGATAACATTTAGTATCAGAGAAAATAGCACACAGGCATTTTGGGTTTGTTAGGATAAATACCCAGAAGTGGGATTACTAGGTCCTTCTTTGTCTCTTGTTATAGTCTTTGTTTCAAAGTCTATTTTTTTTGGTGTAAGTATTACTACCCCAGCTTTTTGTTTGTTTGTTCCCATTTTCATGAAATATCTTTTTTCCCCCCATTTATATTCAGTTTCTGTGTATCATTCAGTTAGTTTTACGTATACTTCGTAGTTATTCAACAGTACCCATCCAGCACTATACTGAGTTATTATCAGTATTATTATTATTGATTCTATTCCCTATGCTAATGATCAGCATGATAAGTTCAGCAACCATTTGATATTACCACGCTATTGCAATATTATTGATCTTTTCTCCCATTTTTAAAGTTTTCAATTAGAGTTGACATTTAATGTTATGCTATTTTTGTGCGGGGTGTCGTGCAAGGTCTCTGTTCCCGCTCTACACATAAGAATGCAGGATGTGGCTAGGCCAAAAAGGAATACCTGTGGAGCCATAGATAGGGGACTCTTACCACTATAGTCTCTCTGGCGGCTGGGTTGGAGACACAGGGAGCAGGAGCCACATGATCCGCAACCTGTCATCTACTTCTGTGCCAACCAACCTCACTTTCTAGCTGCAATCTGCCAGGCTAACCTCAATCCGCTCTTGCTAGCTCAGCCACCATCTTCTTGCTAGCCCCCATTTGCTGCTACTGTAGCCACAGCAGTTATATTAGTGGCCAATGGCTCACTGGTTACAGCTGACGGCCAACTAGCCACAGCTGATGGCCATCCAATTACAGTTTATAGCCTGTATACTTTTTTACAGTTTACTACCCGAGTGAGCACCTTTCCACATGAGGCCGAGAGCCTGGAAACTGCACTCCTGGCTGTGTCCCCACATTCCACCCCTACAGGATCTCACCTTACAATCTACGCGACGAGTGTCTTCCGCAAGGAGTCCTGTGTGAGGAGCCCGGAGGTAAATGCAATATCCTGGACACAGCCAGGTTCTCTGGGCACAGCCAGGCTCTCTGGGCACAACCAGGGTTTCTCAGGATACCACCAGTCCTTCTGGGCACAACGAGACTTCCTGGGCTTCGTAGGGTACCACAAGTCTCCCCGGACACAGTCAGGGCCTCTCACAGCACTGCTACTCTCTTTGGGCAAGGCCAGACTTCTTGAACACAGCCAGGACCTCTCAGAGCACCGCCACTCTCTCTGGGGCTTTGGCCCCACACTCCACCCCTACAGAGCAGTTTCCAGGCTCTCGGCCTCATGTGGCAAGGTGCTGGCTTGGGTAGTAGATGGCCCTTGGCTGTGGCTAGTTGGCCATCAGCTGTAGCCGGTTAGCCAATTGGCCACTGATATAACTGCCGTGGCTGTACTGGAGAGTGGGAGTCGGTCGACTGGCAGAAAAGCGGACAGCAGGTCGCA
Organism: Rhinolophus hipposideros; assembly: GCF_964194185.1. Classification (NCBI taxonomy): domain Eukaryota; kingdom Metazoa; phylum Chordata; class Mammalia; order Chiroptera; family Rhinolophidae; genus Rhinolophus; species Rhinolophus hipposideros. Next base: position 33,190,317 of record NC_138048.1, read on the forward strand.
CGTAGGGTGAATCCAGCCTCCAGTGAGACTATAGTAGTATGATTCCCCTACCTATGGCTCCGTGGGTGTTCCTTTTTGGCCTAGCCCTATCCTGCGTTCTTATATGGGGAGCAGGAACAGAGATCCCGCAGGCCACCCCGCACGACAGTTACATTAGTTTCAAGTGTATAGCACAGTGTTTAGACATGTGTAACTATGATGTATACCTGAAACTAATATAATATTGTATGTTAGCTATATTTTAATAAAAAAATTAATAAAAAGAAAATAGCCCACAGGGAAAGCAATTCATTTGAAATCACTGTGGTGGATAAGATAGAGGATTCACTAAAGTGCATTTAATCTATATTTAGTGAACAACAAATATATGTCAGCAATACGCCTGATGTAGAAATAAAGAAGGCAAATGTTGCAAGCCCCTTCTTCAATTAGCTTATGATATGGTTGGTTAAAACATGATGTTGAAGCAGGGAACTGGCATAGTTTCAGACTTCAGACTACACATTTTGTGCTTTATGCTTCAGTTGACCCACCAGAACTCTTCTAGAAAAAAAAAATACTATTGATCGCAAAGCTGCGTCTAAGAGCACAGTTTAACAGAGGCCATTTTTAGTAAAATGGCAGAGAAAATATACTCATCTGAATAAAAGAATGACTTCTTATTAAGTTCGGCAAATAAGAATCCAAAAATCTTATCACATTTTTGTAGACCTGATTAAAAATTAGTGCTTGTCATCGAAACAATTTAATATACTAAAATGAATATGGGGCTGGGTGATGGGACTGGATATCCTACGTCTATGGCCGCTTTGACTCAGTGGGTGATTTGGAGCAATATATACTCTCCTTGAACTTCAGTTTCTTCAATTGCAAAATGATAAGAGGTTTCCCATATGAATCACCTTTCTTCTGTTCAAAAATGCCATAAAATTTTAGATCTTCCATACTATTTTATATCTCAATGTTCTCTGTTTAGAAATTCTTAAAGTATTCACAGCCTTTGTTAACCTAATATAGTAGTTCTTTGATGTTTATAGAAGTTGGTAAATATTGTGTTTAAGAATACAGCTGAGGCATTTTGAGGTTTTCTTTCCACATAACCCATTGAGTTAGATTAGAAAATACAAGGTCAGGCAATTAAGTTCGAAAACTTGTTGCAATGATGTTGCTAACCTTTTTTGATATCAGAGGGATTATTCATTATGAATTTGTACCAGTTGGACAAACAGTTAACCAAGCTTACTATTTGGAAGTGGTGAAAAGGCTGCATGAAAAAGTTACATGAAAACTACCTAAAATTTTGCCAACGATTCAAGACTCTTGCATCATGACAATGCATGAGCTCACACGGCATTGTCTGTGAGGGAGTTTTTAGCCAGTAAACAAATAACTGTACTGAAACATCCTCCCTAGTCACCTGATCTGGTCCCCAATGACTCCTTTCTTTACCCAAAGATAAAGAAAATAATGAAAGGAAGATATTTTGATGACATTCAGGACATCAAGGGTAATACGACGACAGTTCTGATGGCCATTCCAGAAAAAGATTTCCAAAATTGCTTTGAAAGGTGGACTGGTTGCTCGTTCCAGTGCATAGCTTCCCAAGGGGAGTACTTCTAAGGTGACTGTAGTGATATTCAGCAATGAGGTATGTAGCACTTTTCCTAGGATAAGTTCACAAACTTAAGTGTCTGGCCTTGTAAAGAATGTTTTTAAAAGTTGATGAGAACACAAATAGTTTTTGTTTTTGTTTTTAAATAAATGATACAATAATACAATAAGCAACCAGAGGTTAGGGACTCTGGCTTTTACTTCCTTTTAGTCTCCGTAGTGCTGAGCACACTAATGGAACTAATCAAATCTTAGTAGAGTAAGAGTTATTTCATAACATTAAGAACTATTAAAGATCACCCTAAAATAGGATCAGAGGTTGAATGCTTAATGAAATAAAATTCTTTTTTTTTCTTTTTTAACAAACACCTCGTGCCAGAAGACTGTCATTATGATATCTCTTGTCGTCACTGAACAGTTGGAAATACTTTCATCAGGGCTTTTAATATATTTTAAAAATCTATTTTTAAAGAATGAATCTAAGTAACAAATCTACATCATATCTTGCACTAGCAATTATTATTTTGTTTTTTGAAACCTAGTTTGTAGGGTTCATCTCGAACAGATGCTTTCTCAACTTTGAAAATTTTAAATCTCATACAACCGAAAAATGTGTTTGTTGATTCAGATCAACAAGATACACTCACTGTTATCAATTCATATTTCTCATCATGATGCCTACCGAGTAAAACACCAGTGTGCAATTGCCTTTGGAATGCAAAGAGCTGAGTGTTGAGATGGAAGCTGCATCCAGGACCTTGAGGGTAGTGATGCAATTCAGCGACACGAGAAATTCAGTTCTAAGCCTGCGTGTCATATTCTTCTCATATGTGCCTTTTAGTCATTGTAAGATGCAGAAATGTTAATGAAACAGTGCTTATTTCCAAAAAACTGTGGAATTCAAGGTCAATTTTCAGAATACGTGACACTTTGGAGATTAAGGGAGAAATTCAACATACACTGGAAAAAGCATTGTACAGCCTGTCAAATGCAGATCTGTTTAAATTCCAAGTGACCTCTTTGCTCCTGAACTTGTCAATTCACATGATGCCATGATTAAATTTCATAAAGAGTTCAATTTAAATACTACATTAATGCAACGTTAAGGTTGACATTTTAAATCATTAATAATTCTAAGCCAAATAATTCAGAGTTACCTTTCACAGCCACTGTCACCAAGGCAAATTTATACCTCACTTATTTTGCTAATAAATTCAGCTAAAAAATTGAACACATGCACACAAACCAAAACAGTGTCTCTTCTCAAGAAATATGTAATACCAGGACTTTAAAAATATAGCACAAAGCATAAGGACAGTTTCACAATTATCAAGCTCATTTGATAAACAGAGAAATCTGGAAAGCAGGTTAATGGGGACCTGATTTCATTTCTTAAATTTATCAAATAATTAATAACATTTTCTTTATTTTACTATTCGGGAACTACTTAACTACAGTGACAGAGGTTAAATACCTTTTGTTTAATTCACATTTGAGAGGGTGGAGTAGTAAGATATACAGGTTTTTACATTAAAATAGAGATGATTTGTAAATGTTAATAATATTCCTATTTTTTTAAAGCATTAGCTATAGAATAGTGAGACTACAGGATGAACTGTATCTTAGCTCTTTCTACCTGACCATGATTTAATTTGTAAATTTTTGAAACAACCCACTTACAGTCAATTTACTAAGTATACTGGTTGTCTGCCTAAGATCCATTTTCCCCATCGTCCTTCCTGAAGAGTCTTGAGTTTTATTTGCATTTTTACCCTTCTCTCAAGTCGCCTATATGCTTTAGACTTGTGCTATGTAACATAGTAGCCACTAGCTACATGGGGGTATCTACATTTAAATTGATTACAATTAAACATACAGTAGCTACATGTGGCATATTGAATAGTACAGATACACATTTCCATTAATATAGAAAGTTGTATTGACAGTGCTGAGTTTAGATCTTAATGGTAACTCCACTGAGTAAACTAGATTGAATTAAATGTAGATATATTCATTTCACACTAATGTCAAGGTGAATTTTAGAATACTTAAGAGAAATGCTGGAAAAGCAAAGCTAAGTCCTTCATAATATCGTTGAGATTTCTGGGCCAACAAACCCTGAAGTCTGCCTAACCTCTGAACTTCCTAGATAGATGACTCAATTAATTCCTAATAAGCCAACCTTGAATTTTGATCTATTTTTAATTACTTGCTATATTTAGATATCTTAGTGGTACAGTCTACAAGTACTTATTTAGTACCTAATTTTATTACCACTGTGCAAAGCGGAGTTCAAAATTATAAATGTAAAATAGACATAGACATACCTTTAAAGTGTTTGTTCTTTATGTATGGAAGAATGGTTTATTATATATGGATATTAACTGTATATAACAAACTATGAGTACATTTAAAGTTTATAAAGAAACGAGGTCACTGAGGACTAGAGTTTTCCTGAATACCTAAAGATGGAGGTTGGGTTGTCTCAGCCTTGAAGGTCGGCGTGGATTGGCTGAGAGCAAACAAACTCATTCTAATCTACTCTCAGCTAGCAGTTACAGCTAGTAATAAAATGACCTGTGATAGGCTCTGCTAACAAAAAACATGAGTTACTGCTGTAACTCATGACCAGTTCAAATTTCAAAAATAGGAAATATATTATTATATTATTATATTTTTCTTCACCTTCATATTAAATGTCAAAGTGGCATTAAACATGAAAGCAGAAAGAGAATCAAGGTTTAGAAATGGAGAAAATGCAATTTTTAAATTTTATTTGTTGTTGTTGTCATAAATTTTAGTCTAGGATGACAAGCTTGCAAGATAATAACAGCATTCACACTAACAATAATACCACTACTACTAAAAATATAATATAAACATTTTAAAATAGTTCCCAATGCTTAACAAGTCTTATTTAATAACGAAAACATTCATAGCGAGTGACATTTTGCAGATGAGGAAACTACGACTCAGAGTTTAATACCTCGCCAGGGACTACACCTTCAGTAAGTGATAGAGTCAAAGTTTCAACCCATATTTGTCTGACCTCAAGGACAACATATTGAACTATTATGCTATAACATGAAGACATCTCATTCTTTGATTACTAAGGTTAAAATGTACATATTAATTAGAAAGTAATTTCATTAGTATAACTATCAGAAAAGTGGGTATTTAGAGCTTTTCTTACTATTAAACGCACGCTGGACTAAATGTAATTTTACTTCTCATAAATATAATTGAAAACTTTTATGTTTGGAGTTCCTAAAAGCTTACCCAGTACTTTTACCTAGATTCCTATGGCAGGCAGACTCTAAGATAGTGCCAATTATCTTGGCCACCTGTGTTAGCTTGCCTTGCAACTTGCTTCTAATTAATATGTTATAGCAAAGGTGATAGAATGTCATTTCTATGATTAGGTTATCAGAGCTGCAATTTCTGTCTTGCTAACAGACTCTTTCCCTTATTGGCTTTGATGAAGCAAGCTGCCATGTGGAGAAGCCCATCTATCAGGAAACTGAGGGTAGCTTCCAGTCAACAAGTGGCAAGAAATGGGCCCTCAGTCCAACAGTCTACAAGGAATTTAATCCTTTGATTGCCGTCTTGAGAGACCCTGAAGCAAAATATCCAATTCAGTCATGCCTGGATTCCTGACCCACAGAAACTGTGAGGTAATGCATCTGTGTGTTGCTTTATGCCACTAAGTTTATGGTAATTTGTTTATGTAATAATAGCTAGTACCATTAACATATTTGATTATTAGAAAAACCTGTGAGGTAAGTCTAGAAATGCTTTCATTTCTATTTAGCAAAGGAGAAAACCAAGTCTCAGAAAAGTTATATTAGCTGTCCAAGATGTCAAAGATAAGGCTATGACTGAATCCAGGGCTGTTTTTAATACTCTTTCCTACTCTTGTCAATTAAGCAATGCCTTTTACTGGACTTGAATGTTTAGAAAAATGGAAGGCTATGTTTTACCTTACCTATGGTGGAAAACATCTTTTATTTGTATATCTAAAAAAATAAATGCAAATGGTTTGATTTGAATATCTGATTGTGGCTTTAAACTGGTTCATCATCGTCACTTACTTCAATGTCCAATCTCAGTGATCAGGCATTCACATAAACACAGCTGCAAGGTTTAAAAATGGATGGTACAGATAGTCCTGACTCCTCTCACTGCATTCTTCTACCTCTACATCTCTTCAGAGAGGTAGCTATCCTCATTATTATGGATTTAGGCCCAACATTTAAAAAATTCAGATAATGCACTAACCCAAAATGGGTATATATGAGTACAAAAAGTTCAAGTGATGCCAGTCTGGATGACATATTTGTTTGGCTATAAATAGGAATGAAAGACTGATTGTTTCATCAATATTTTCTTTTAGGAAACAGGCTCCAGCTAAGAGGTAGATGGGGGGAAAAACCTCATTCCTCGTAAAGCAAAACTGGATACTTCACACTAAACATTATAACCTTGTAATTTGGCTTATCTGGTTTAGCCACTGGTTGGATCAAGTGGCTAGGTAGCTATCTGAATAGTCATTCGTGATGGCATTTTGACGTCATGTTTTAGCTATGGTGGTCAAACAGTATATTAGTTGCAGTTTTGAGAAACTTACTTTTCTTGCTGAGAACTTATTAACATTGATGTCTGATATTGCATATGCTACTATACAAAACATGACTGAGAAAAATCTTGGCAATTATCTGATATTATATTCTTTACATTTTCAAGATCACATAGCTTAATCTATGCCCACTGTGATTGAAGTAGTCAAAAGCTAGTGATTATAATTTAAGATTTCAAATCATCCTTTCACTAGTCTCTTATTTGTACCCTGTGTTAATCGGATTCTGCCAATAAGGGCGGGGTGTGTCTCTCATGTATCAATCCTTACCTTGAAAAAAGGCATGTATATAAAGCTCTTTGAATCTTAGTGTAACCAGAAGCAATCTATAATTGCTATCATTGACCTGTTTGCTTTGCTAAAATGCTCGTGCATTGTTACAACTGACCCTATTTTTTTCAGTAAATTTCCTGTTAGTAATGATGATACTTGGCCCCAGATATGGACATTTAAGAGTTGATTAGTGAAATGAAAACACCTATAGTTAAAAGATTGATGATATTTCAGATATGTTCTTGAAGTCACTCTGTCACTGCTTGTATACCATGAGACAACTCATGTCACTAAGTTTCAGATTCCTCAATTGTAAAATGGGACTTAATGTCCTACAAGCCTGTGAAAAACATTTATTTTAGCAATATATATCCTTTCATAAGAAAGACTCTTTTTCCAATTTATATGTGTTTAAGACAGTTTGTGAGGATAGAGTCATTGATGCCAGTCAAAATGAATGCTTTGACCTACTGTAACTACCTAGTGTAAATTGAGTAATAAATATTATTATTCAAAGGGACAATAATGCAGTTAACACTCAGTTTTTCCCATAAGCAAAATCTTAATCTTTGAGAAGACATAAATATGATTTTTTGTCTTTACATATACTAGTATGAACTTGTGCCTTTAGTTTTAACAACCAAAATTATCTCACAAAAGAACACACACACACACACACACACACACTCACACACACACACTCACACACACACACTCACACACACACTGGGGGTACCTAAAAAATGTATGCAAGTGGACATTTTGGTCGACGTTGCTCAAGCAGTAGTTCGCCATAATCAGAAGTGTTTGGACACCGATGGTAACCGCTTTTAGCACCTCTTGTAATTGCAGAAGTCAGACGTGACTTGTATTCATCTTTTGTTATCTGTATATATATTGGGTATTACAATTTTAATAGTTTTCCTTTCTTAAAATGTGTATAAATTTTTTGGCTGTCTCTGTCTCTCTCTCTCTATAAGTATATATACATGTATATAAACATGTATATATATACATATATATTTATAATTTATCAATTATATATAATATATAAACATATATAGTAAATTTATATATTATAAATATATAAATATATATATGTATATATATATATTTTTTTTTTCCTTTGGTTATTGAGGAAGAGCTAAACAATTATGGCTATGAGTGCTTTTTATCTCTCACTAATACCTAGTCAGTGCCCTGGGAGGGGTTTTGAAAAGTAGTTACTAGGTTCAATTTTCCTAAGACCAACGTTGTTTATAATTTCTCAGTATTTTATATTTGAGCATAAAAGGCAAAAAAAAAACAACAGTGAAGTAATAAAGTTTTTCATAAAAATTGAATAATATAAATGAAAAGGAAGAGAATTGTCACAATTATATCTAGAAGCATCGAATGGAAAGCAATAAAATAATAAAGTGGCCATTGCAGGAAATACAAATAGCATTGCATTTTGAACTGATTCTATAAGACTAAAAAGAAACAGAAAAGATCATATCAGTATATTAATACACAAGGTTGTAGCTACAAATAATATAATGATGGAACAAGTTTGTAATTTCCTGATTAATGCAATCAACCTACAGTCTCAAACTCCATTATTTAGACTAAAATAGTTTTTTCCATTAATGAAACTAACCAAGCAATTTTCAAATGCAGGGTTTATGTATGATCTATTTTACACTGATATTCTTACATTGCTCATGTATTAATGTATAAATACATATATACATAAATGCTTAAGTTTATAACACTTAACAGAGATTTCATTGGTTAAATCACTTAAGTATGTTCACTTAATTAAATTAATTATTTTCCACAAACATCCCCTTTGGACATGGATCTATTGATTTCCTTTTTCTCATCATTGTGAATTGTATCTGTGCTATGTTAAAGACTTGTTAGATAAGTACCCAGAAATTTCATTTTCAAAATTTTTTGGAATTCTTAAAATTAAACAATAATGTAATATGTATTAACTTGTTAGTTTTTGATAGATATCTTGCTAAACAACTTTTTAATTGAGTAATTTTGTATTTTCTAGGATGGACTTAATCACAATTATGCTGCTGTTCTGAGTACCTTTGGGTGTTTAAGAGTTTAGTGCGCAGTGAAGTTATTAGCTCTATTCCACACAAGAGAAGTGGATGGGACCAGGGAATCCGAATCTGAATAAACGCACAGACAGGTTTCTCATACATAATTTTGATAATACTATCTTGGAATAATAATTCAGTTATAATGGAACACTAATAGCATTGTAAAAGCATATGAGAATAACATGGTTATCATTTTACTCTTCATTACCATGTAAAAACTATTCTTTTCTTCCTCTGTGACTTGTAAACAGTAGAAGAAATCCTTTGGGATGGAATAGCATAAAAAAGAAATAACAGTTTTTCGTGAATATAACAGTTTTGGGGATGAATTTCTCTGATTTAGTCTCCTTCTAGTCCTAATGAATATGTGAGGCAGTTCCCAAGAGTCTGACTAAAAGAAAAATAGGGTGAAAATTTTTGTTTGCAGGAAAGTCATTTCCTCATGTAGATTTTGGCTAACAAAAGTGTTCTTTTACCCTTATCGCCCCATTCTTTCAGGGTGAATTTTTCACTATCAAAAAAATAAATAATTAAAGCCCATGAATCCAGGCTAAATTTTGTCAAGTGAATAAACCCAAACTGGATCAAAGACAATCAGCTCATTTTGAAGCTTGTAAATAACCCTTCATTTTTCACACACTTGAATTGCTTTCAAGTAGTTTGGCAATACTTCAATATATATATATATATATATACATATATATATACACACATATATACATATATATACATATATACATATATGTATATACATGTCTTAATTCCATAGAAATATATATATACACAAAGACACATATATACACATACACACATACGTATATATATATACAAGTGTGTGTGTGTGTGTGTGTGTGTATTTCTAAGTATGTCCAGAGGCGAATAAACATCATCATAAAAATTTCCTGGGATTCAATAAATAAGAAAGTATCATGCTTCCTATGTGATAATATCCTATGTAGCATATGAAATTTTGGACTTCACAAAGATAGGCATTATTGGAGGAGAGCTAGGTATTAAAACAGCTTTCATGTGTAACCAAGAGCTGTTTTGTTTTTCCCTTTAAATGAACTAAAGGGATGTTGATAGAACCTAAAATAATGTTCTCACCCTTGTTTGATTTAGTATGTGACTTGAAGACTGCCATAGATGTGTTCATTGAACCCTGATGGATGTTTCCAATCATTGCTTTTTTTCTAGCTGTATCAAGGCCAAGGTCCACCAGATGTCAGTACAATATAAATAATCCAAATTCTTTTATTTAAAAGCCACATATAGAAGACAAAACAATTGCCATAAAACAAAGCCATTTCATTTAATGTTAAAAATTTTGTCCATACCAAAAAAGGAGAAAGTGCAAAACTTGTCAGTATAATTTACAATATGATTTTTTGCAATGTTTTTTCTCTAATAGCTCTCTGTTAATTTTAATGTAATCTATAAAGCTAATTTAGTATTTCTCCTTCTTCCTGTTTCTCTATTATTTAGTTGTAGTTTATATCAGATGACTTTTTTATTTACTAATGGTTTTATGTATTTACATTTCTACTTTACATTTTTCTTTGATTATTTTTTTCTTTCTAGAAAAGCTCAAATCATGACACCAGTGTATTCCCTGACACATTTCTTTACTTGATCCTAGTTAAACTACAGGTAATTGTAATTGTGTTAAAACCTGGTAACTGAGTTGAGCTCTTGGATTCTTAGATATTCCAAAAACATTTTTTCCCAATATTATTGAAATTAGAATTTTGGTTGCTGATGAGAAAGTTGTTAGTTTACGTCTCTCTCTCTCTCTCTCTCACACACACACACACACACACACACACACACACACACAATACTTAATGAAGGAAAAAAAGAGATTCAGTAAAAGTGAGAGAAAAGTATAACCAAACCCATATTTGCCTCTATTTGTATATGGATTCTGTGTGGAAAGGACATAGGCAGGATTTGCTCCTACTGCTCAGTATCAGGAGCTCTCCTTTGCTCAGATTTGGTTTCTTTCTTTCCAACTGATGCCACTCAACACAGTTTCTACTTCACCTTGCCAGTGCTGATCCCTGTGTCTTATAACTGGTATCGCTATCGCATTGAGACATAAGTGGCAGGATAGAATGGCAAAGTAATATGAAAATGGGACAAGGTATTTCTACCCTGTATGCTTGCAACTCTTAATGATACACTTTTGCTAACCTGGAAATTATGTCATAGGCAGCACCTTCGGCTATTATTTCACCATTTGCTTTCAACAAAACGTTCCACCCCATTCTTTAAGGAAATGTCCAAATTAGTACTTTGGTCTAATATTCAGGAAATTCTTCCCTCAGGCTTTTGAGTATAGTCAGATCTACTTTTGTATTTCTTTTCACACCAAGCATTTGTTTATTCTTTTATTTAAATAAGTGAAATGTCTGCTTTTTGTGCCACATTTTATGCATTCCATTAGTTTATAATCTAGTCAAAGAGACCAGTCATGTAAACAAAGAAGTAAAAGAACATGCTGAATCTCTCGGGACATAATTCTCTGTAGGGAAAAGTAAACTTGCAGAACATAAATGGCACATCTTTTAAGAGGACTAGTTAAGTTGGGCTGAGCCCATGGAAGGCAAGAAAACTCAGAGGTCAGGCGGCACCTGAGGAATGACAACCTGCATATAATGGATAAAGCCAGCTAGTCCAGTCAAATTGGTTGCTAAATATGAAGAAAAGACTGACAAATTCTAAAGAAAATAGTAGTAAATAAAATGTATTACTCTACAGGAAAAATTAAAATACTGCTTTTTAAATATATCACATTTGTTAAAAGGAGAAAAATCATATAATTATTTAAATAGATTTGCTAATACATTTGACATGATGTAACATTCTCTTATGACTTCAAAAACTATAGCCAGTAAAACACAAGTGGGAATTTCCTTAACCTACAGAAAGGCAAAAACAAGCAAATAAATACCTCTAGCAGAGATTCAAATCCTTCCCCAAAGGTGAGGGAAAATAAAATCACGATGTTTCCTGTTTCAAATAGTACTAGGAATACATTCCGTTATGATTTGGATGGAAATCATTCAGTCTAGTCTTCTTCCCACCTGCACCTCCCCATGTCACTTTCTCACCTTCAACACTTGTTCAATGGATCACTATCATCTTCTTGTCTCTTAACTGTCTTTCTTGGAAAAGATTGGAACTTGCCTGCTGTGACTGGAGCTACAGGAGCTCTCACATCTAGGAATAAACTGATTGGAACCATGGGAGTTCTAGGTCCCCCAGCTACATCTGGATTCAAAGGAAATACCAGAATGCAGGGCAGATAATCTGGCTTCCCCCCAAGGCTTCCTATAAATGTCTGGTAACACAACTGAAAAATTTAACAGAGTCAATGCCCTGTAGGACACCATGATAGACAAAGGAAGACTTGGGGATGGCAATTGAGTGCTGTTCCCTTTCTTCTGTTGACAGTGCACAGCCATCTGCTGTTTCCTTTTTCATTTGTTTTACTTTTGTTAACAGCTAGATGGCATACTATTTTGGAATTACTTTCCTTCCTTTCTTGCAACACTTTTTTTCTTTCTTTCACTTTTAGGATTGCAATCCCCCTTAAATAACACATCAGCATAAATTTTTTGATTCTGTCTTTGCTTTCTAGAAAACTTGGATTAAGCAAATTACTTATCAGTGTAACAAGAAAAGGGAAAAAAATTAAAAGATTGAAAAAAATAGTAATCAAACAGCCATTAAGTTTTGGTAAAATTGTCTACATAAATAACCTTAAAAAGATCTGCAGATTAAATATAAAATTTGAGAAAAGAGTTTAGCAATGACTTACGGATACAAATGCAATCTACACAAATTGCTGTTAGTAATAGAATGAATACATTTTGATATGTAGAATGAAATACTCTATTGCTTTGAACAGGAATAAACGGTAGCTTATAAATATCTACACATCTCAAAAATTAGATGTCTGAAAATGTCAAGTCATAGAAAAGTGTTGAAATATGTTTCTGTTTTCATAATTTTCAGAAAGGCAAAATATCTATTCACTTATCTAACATACGCATATGTGTCTATATATGAGGTCAGACTATTAAATTTGCAAACTCATCCTAGAAAAAGTGCTACATTCCTCATTGCTGAATATCACTATAGTCACCTTCGAAGTACTCCCCTTGGGAAGCTATGCACCAACGCCAGTGCCTAGTGCACCCTTCAAAGCAATTTTGGAACTTTATCTGGAATGACCATCAGAGCTGTCATGGTATTGTCCTTAATATCCTGAATGTCATCAAAATGTCTTCCTTTCAATATTTCATTTATTTTCTGATAAAGAAAGAAGTCATTGGGGGCCAGATCAGGTGAGTACGAGGGTGTTCCAATACAGTTAGTTGTTTACTGGCTAAAAACTCCTTCACAGACAGTGCCGTGTGAACTGGCGCATTGTCGTTATGCAAGGGTCATGAAAATTTGGCGTAAAGTACAGGTAGTTTTTGTCTTTTTCACACATCGTTTTCAGCACTTCCAAATAGTAAACTTGGCTAACTGTTTGTCCAGTTGGTACAAATTCATAATGAATAATCCCTCTGACGCCAAAAAAGGTTAGCAACATTATTACAACAAGTTCGTGAACTTAATTGTCAGACATTGTATATTTATATATGTGTGTGTGTGTGTGTGTGTGTGTGTGTGTGCATTGTTGGTAATACCATCAAGAAAAGCAAGGACAAGTTTATGACAAAATTGAGGCCGGTGTTGCTTTATGGGGCATGAGGGAAAAGGATAGGATGAGGACAGTTGTTATGGCGTTTCCAAGAAAATACTAATGGTCTCATAAACTGAGTGGTGAGTGCAAGGGAATTCATTTTATTGCCCTTTTAACTCAATACATAATGGTATACACTCATTATGTACAATATATTTCACATTAAGTCTCTTTGGAAGTTCTTTTTAAAATCTAAGTGATACCAAACCCTTCTCTAGATACACTAAGTTCAATTTTGAGTAAGAGAGGGGAATGGTAGTTCAGAAATCTATTTCAGTAAGCATTAAAGGTAAATTCTGATGCTTAGTTGCAGGAAACACTGGCTAAAATAATAGAGCAACGTCACCTTCAGTTACATATTGCCCTGATGAGCTAGCCTGGAGATCTAAGCACTTTACTGATCTTTTATTTTCCGCCCTTAATTGAAAATGTGTTTCAAGTTCAGAATAACCAACTTATAAACTCTTAGAGGACAACTCAGATATCCATCTGTGGCTGTCTGCCTATGGTACAATATGGGAAAGGTACAAAATACTATTTTCGTGAAATTTTGTATGAATATATCAGAGCCCCTGCAGCATGAGGATGATTGCAAGAATCAACAATAGGTAATATGTGCTTAGAGGTAAAAATTCAGGATATGAAGCTGGCAGTACCTATGGATAGATTTATTTTGGGGAGAGAAGGGGATTTCTTCCCTCTGATATTATAAACAGATGATACCTTTCTTTTATAAGGTTTGCTGATTACTCTGTGTCTTCTGCATGGAAGATGAAGATTTCAAGAACCTGAGTATGGTATTGTAAAGAATTAGAAAACCTATCATAATATACAAAAATATGACAAAATATAAACAGAAAATTCTCATAAATGAAAATAAAGGGAGAAAGCGGGATAGCAGTGGATTATAGCAAGTGCACTTAGCAAATTGATGATGTCTAAAAGAAGCCAAGGTTTTATTGTAGTCTGAGCTAACATGTTGACATTTCTGATTTACGTATTGCACCACATCTTCACTCGAATTTTTTTGATGTTACATGTTTTCTCAGATTAATATGTGCTTCCAGATCTCAAGAGAAATCTCTCCCATCTAGACTAAATGGATTTCTCAATATGATTTTCTCCAAAAATAAAAGAAATACCCTTAATTTCCCTGCATCCTGAAAATTTAAACCACACAGTGGAAATTTTCCATTGAGGAAATAATGGACAACTATGTATATTAATTTGTACCTGAGTTAATGGAATAGGAATGAAGAAAGGAAATGAAAGGGGAAAAATTAATAATAAACTCAGATATGCTGAATTACTGAATGACCCCTTGGTGAATACATCACACACACACACACACACACACACACACACACACACTAAATAAAGAAAACAAACAAAAAAACACTTTCGATTAGAGTGCTGTACTAGTAGCAATGGGTACCTGATCTGTTAAAAGCTCCACTCTGCCCTTTGCTCAGCAGGAACACATAATTGCAATAGCTAAAATTACAGGAAAAAAAAAAGCGTGAAATGGTTCAGCTCTTGAGAGATGAATACAAACAGTAGCTCTGACCTTTAAATCTCAAGTGACTGAAAGAGCAGTGGTTAATCCCATTAAAATAGGTTTAAAAATATTAGTAATCAGGATTTTTTAATATTGTAGGTATCTGAATTGAGTGATCATTTGCAATTAATAAAAAAAAGTCAAAATTGACTATTATCCATCTGTTTGTTAGGTATCTTGTAAAGGGTTTGATGTGGTTGGAAATAATATGTGGAGAGCATTGAGTTTTTTACAGGAAAAAATGCTTATTCGTATTTCACCATTACCATTTCAAAGTGCTTTTAACAACTTTAGAAAAAACAGCAAAATTAAATGAATACAGTATGTGTATCAGGGGAAGTCCATCATAGTAACTGAAAAAGCACTCTCAAGTTCATGCTTCCTTTTCAGTGTAAACGTCTATATGAAACAAGCTCTAGTAGCCACTTGACATCAAAAGACTGCAAAACAGAGAAATGCCAGGGTGATCAGAACAAGTGTTATCAGAACAGAAGAATGAATGAAACCCTTTCTGCTATATAATGCACATTAAGTATGTGGAATTTAGACATAATAGTACAACAGAAATAAGACTGTTTGTGAACAATCTAGTGAGGACCCTAGCCAACCTCCAGGGCCAAAATAATGTATTGGTGTGTACCTGACTCTCCCTGATTGACAAGTTGTTGGAACATAGAAGCAAAATCAAATAGTAGGCAGTCTTTGGGGTTACTCTTTCAAATGATTCTTTTAACGTGAAAAGTACACAGCCTTTGAGTCATAATACATAATAATACACACGTTACATAACAAATCTATAAAGAATGAACTTCTCTTTTGATATCTTTTTTTTTTGTCTTTTTTCCTAAATTTGGTAAATGTGTGACCTTTTCTAATAGCTGTTAGTTAATTATTAGGTTGGTGCACATGTAATTGTGGTTTCGGACAGCAAATTTTAAATCATTATAACTAGGCTCAAACACATCTTTATTAATAAAAATACACTTTATATATATATATATACTTTATATATACATACTTATATATATGCTTATATATACATATATACATGTATATATATACATATATACATACTTTATACACACACACACACACACACACACACACACATATATATACACTTTTTTTGTCTAAGTCATGAATCTTGTTTGTGTGAAAAGTTTCCCCAATGGCTACAGTAGTTCCTGATTTAACTTAGTGAAATTGTACCCACATTTAAATATTTGATACTATTAGTTACATGAGAAACATGCATGCACAAAATCAGATAGCCATGAGATGTATTAGAAAATTGTGTCCTCCTCACAGTTTGTAAGGAACCTGAGAGATAAAGAATCTGATCTCTCAAATGCTTTGTCTTACCTTTCACTGAATAAAAGAGTTTTGGAGATAGAAGAAAGGGAGAGAAAATCATAAGTAATATCAATAGGGACAAAGTATGTTAATTAATTGATGAACTAACTAATTAAAGATTAATTTTTCTTTCTCTGTGCTGAAACAAAACAAATCAAACAGATATAGAACAGGATTTATTTCAGACTCTAGATGAAAGAAACTTGGGAAGAGGAGATGACAAAGGACCTCTGGCATTCCCTAACCTTGTTAAAGTCCACTGGTCCAAGTAGTGAGAGAGTCTTTCTATCCTGGCGTAAGTGGGGGATGTAATTTCTGTAATTTTGGAGGTCCGAGAATAAGAGCACCAGATAGCAGGTGAGAAAATAGAATGTTTTACTTCTACTGTATCAGGAAAGGCATTAGGAAAATCAGCCTGCGTTAGATTTCTGGCATTTAACACAAATTACATACATTAAAGCAATTAGGTAGATAAAAAGGGAATGTTGTGTGTGGGGAGAGAGATGTTCTATGAATATTAGTGAACTGCTATCAGTTCTTTGAAAAGATGGTCCATGTACAGGAAAGTATATTTGCAAAATTTGTTAAGCATTCTTAGTTGTGGAAGGAGATAGCCTAGAGGTAAAGTCTGTGGAAAGTTTCTTTTGTAATCTCAAGTTATCAAGAAAATTGGTTGCAGAAAGATCTTAACATTCTATACTAATTTGAGAGAGAAATCGTGGAAGTTAAGAAATTTTCCCAGGTCATACTACATACAAATACAAAACTAAGACTAAGCAAAGAAGGTAGCCAATATGAGTTAAAGATACTTAACTGAGATGTTTCCCACAAATTCAAAAGCGAAGGATAGCAGAAGGCAGGAGTATATTATAGGAGACTAGGTTACGGGAAGTTGAATATTGAAGCAAAAGAAAATACAGATCAGTAGATCTGCACGATGCTCCAGTTTGATTCATTTAATACCATGCTACTGTTTTTTCCTGAAAATAAGACCTAGCCGGACAATCAGCTCTAATGCATCTTTTCAAGCAAAAATTAATATAAGACCTGGTCTTATTTTAATATAAGAACGGATATGATATGATATGATATGATATATGATATGATATGATATGATAAATAGTGGGTGTTATATTATTTTTTCCTCCAAAAGACGCATTGGAGCTGATTGTCTGTCTGGGTCTTACTTTCAGGGAAACACAGTATTGAAATTACACTAGTGATATTAACTGGAACAAAACCACGGTCAAACATTCACTTGGAACTTATCTGCCTACTCAGTCCCAATAGGCATGAACTGTTCACAAAGAAGTCCCTGAAATCACTGTTATTAATTTTATGTTAGAGCATAGGCATAATAGTTCTGAGAAATAAACATGTTCAACCCTAGGATAGTTTCATAAAAGGTCTAGGATCAACAAACTGGGATCCAACGTCCAAAAAGATCTGAATGCCAGATAAAAGCAGAAGTCTAGGATGGAGTATATCAGCAAAGTGGAAAAGGGTCCAGTCTTTCCAGTTTGACAGGATATGGAACTTTGAGTGCCTGGAGTTATGGGTTGATTTATGGCCTCCCCAAATTCACATGTTGAAGCGCTAACTCCCAGAATCCTCAGAATGAAACCATTATTGGAGATAGGCCTTTAAAGAGGTGATTAAATTAAAATGAGGCCATTAGTGACAGGTATTTAACACAATATGTTAATATTTAACACAAATCCAATATGACTGGTGTCCTTATAAGAAGAGGAAATTCAGACACATGAGAAAGACACTGGGAATGGGTATACATAGAGGAAAGACCATGTGAGAACACTGTGAGAAGATGGCCATCTACAGGCCAGGAGAGAAGCCTCAGTATAAACCAAACCCACTGACATCTTGATGTTGGACCTCCAGCCTCCCGAACTATGAGAAAAGAAAACAAATTTCTGTTGTTTGAGCCACCCATCTGAGGTATTTGATTATGGCAGCCCTAGCAGACTTGTGTCACGCGGCGGACCCTGCTCGCTGCGCCATTTGTCGTGCAGGGTCTCAGCTCCCACTCCCCGCCCAAGAACACAGGACACGGTAAGGCCAAAAAGGAACACCCACGGAGCCATAGATAGGGGAGTCAAACCAATATATTCTCGCTGGCGGCTGGGCTGGAGACACAGGAAGCAGGATCTACATAATCTGCCTAACAGCAGTCCGCGCTTGCCAGCCACCATCTTCTCGCTAGCCCCCATTCCCCTTTCTGCTAGCATAGCCACAGCCGTTATATTAGTGGCCAATGGCCTACGGGTTACAGCTGACGGCCAACTAGCCACAGCTGCTGGTCATCTAATCACAGTTGATGGCCATTTACTACCCGAGCCAGCACCTTTCTATGTGAGGCCGAGAGCCTGGAAACTGCTTTTTGGGGTTTTGTCCCCACACTAGTATGGTGGATAACTCAGGTAGTGCATCAGCACCAAGACTCCTTTAGGGTTTATTTGTTTATTTGCATGTTTTATCTTTGCTATTTCCCTGAGTCCCCTGTGGTTTCTTTTGTGTAAATTATACCAGGAAACCTTGCATAAATTACAGTTTCCTAGATGCAAACCCCGAAATCACATCTCTATAAGTTTGAAGTGAAGCCCAGAAATCTGAACGTTTATAAGTACTCAACATGATTCTGAGTTGGAATACTAAGAATATAGTTTTTGAGATGACTTCCTTGGAGGTCTGTGGAGATATGCGCATCTAGGGAATCTACGCTTGCAGATATTATCTGGTCAGTTGGGACCTGATGGGAGAATTAGGAGTGCAGTGTTGCTTTTCTACTCTCCCTTTAAAATCATAAATACACAGCATGATCCAGATGAATTTCTTCATGATTGAATGATGCTCATAATATTTCATTTAATAAATTAATACATTGTAATGGTTTATTATGCAAGGATAGTTTAAGATCAAACATGTTGTCATGTGTTTCATACTGGGATTTATGTCCAGTTTAATTTACAGCTTGCTTATCACTATGCTACCATACGGCTGCCTTCACAAGTATATGTCCTATATATATAAGTATATAAGTCACTCTGCACTTGGAAGGATGATGCCTTTCTTTAAAGACTCAGCAATTTCCATCTTGAAATTCTTAATAATTGTTTTAATAAGAAGATTTTCATTTTTCACTGGGCCCCAGAAATTATGTAGCTATTTCTCAGTAGCAAAGCAAGTTTAAGACTTATTAGAAAAATTTATATACTTTCTTTGGTTTTCATTTATGTTTTCAGCCTCAGAAATAGAGTTGAATAAAAACCACTATGGTAGGAGTGGTAGGAGTCACTCTTCATGTTTCACTGTCCTAATAATAGGGAGTATGTAGCTGAAG
This sequence comes from Rhinolophus hipposideros, assembly GCF_964194185.1. Taxonomy (NCBI): domain Eukaryota; kingdom Metazoa; phylum Chordata; class Mammalia; order Chiroptera; family Rhinolophidae; genus Rhinolophus; species Rhinolophus hipposideros. The sequence goes on from NC_138048.1 coordinate 33,209,961, forward strand.
AGTTATACTCATCTACTTTTGTGTTTTTCACAGACTAGTATTCTTTAATCCACACAAAGGCACATAAGAATCCCTGGTGTTAAAAACTATCAGGTGAATCAGGTATGTCCATTTTCTTTATCTGTATTTGTCAACTATTTTAAGACTCTAAGGAGGTTTATGGCAGTTTTATGGCACGGCTCATTTCTCATACTTTAAATATACTAAGAAAAACCATATTAGGAGTGTGTTACTCCTACATTTCAAACTAAGAAACTTTTCTTACCCATTGTTTTCCTTTCTGTATTAAGTGTAATTATGGTAAATGAGATTTTTATCTATTCAAATGATGTGTTTAGAAAAGAATTTGAGTAGCTCTTAAAACAATCTTCAATCCTTTTTTGTTCCCTCTCATTTCACATTTGTTATACTCAAAGAAACAAAATTATATATTATAACTTAAAGAAAATTGCCTCCTGCAAATCTAAATTCTATATATTTAATTCCAGAAAACTGATAAAAGCTTAAAAATAGATTGAAATATATATGTAGTAATGAGTATTACAATTACAATAATATCTACTACATATTTGTATTAATTGTTTGCCAGGCATTTTTCTAAGTACTTTACGTATATCAATTCCTTTGATCATCACCAAAACTATATGAGTTACGTGTTAACAGATATTTTAGATGATGAAAACAAGTCACAAAAAAGTGTAGTCACTTGTCCTGATGTCTAGGGTTATTATTTGCACAAAGGAGATACCTGAACTACAATATGAAGTAGAACAAAAATAGGAATGTTCAAGTACCATTCTTTTTGTTTTAATCAATAAATGTACCTACTGACTTACACACTTTGGGACTTACTTATAAATTCCCAAAGTAGCCACATAGAGATGATCTAAGTAGCAAGACCTATGCAGCATATCCAGAAGTTCTAAGTTAATATTTTTTTAATATTGTATTGAATAAATGTGCATTATGGGCCATTATTCCTCAACATGGGTTGCTAGCACTCAATAGCTATTTGAAATAAAAAGACATTTGGGAACTAAAGAGTGCACTATCTGCATTGTGTGGTACTTTAAATATACTGATATCCCTAAGAAGGAACAATTCTCAAAACATCCCATTGGATGTAAATTACATCAGATCCATGAGCTTAACATTGATGTTGCTGTAAGTATTGACTATCTGATGTTTATAATTACGAAAAACAAAATGTGTGTTTGTGTGTGTGTGCATGTGTGTGTGTCTGTGTCATTGTTCCATGAACATGTCTTTACTCAGTCATACATCATGTATGTATGACTTTATTCAGTCATACATCTCTCCACTGGGAGATGATGAGATCTGAGAAACTCCCCAGGTAGAACATCTGGGAGGTTGCCCCAAACACAAGGTCACCTAACTTTGAGCAAAGTGGTCATGGTTTCCAGAAGCAAAGGGTGTATAACTAGAGAAAAGAGAAAAATAAAGTCCTAGATCTGAGCCATGCAGATGGTCCAGGAAAATTTTGCTGACCTCAAGGAAAGAGGCAACAAAGGGGAAATAAAAAAGTAAATGAGACTAAGACACCAGGAAAGGCTGAACAAACATGAGGCTGCATGTCAGAGTGGGGATGTGGATCATGGAAAAATAACCAGGCTGACCTGAGATGTTTTCATTTATTTCTGTCACCGTAAATTAAGCATACCTAGAATCTGTAACAAAGCAAAGGAGTGAGAAGATTGGAGTAACAGATAGATTAACAGGAGTCCTGTAACTAACATTTTTTTTTTTATCTCAGTTATAATACTTTGGGTAGAATGGAAGTGAAATGAAGTATTATCTCCTCACTCTTGTTTCTTGTGTGTATGGAGGCATCATGACTTGCCTTAAAAAAATATGATCTCATTACCTGAAATTCAAAAGACCTAAGTCAAAGATGGGAAATCACTGCCAATGAATATTTACTGAGTGCCTACTGTGTGCCAGTACTGGTCTAGGACTCTGCTGAGATAGCAATAAATCAAGGAGACAAAAATCTATGCTCTCAAATAACCTACATCAGTGAGTGCTTGGAGTACTGTTTTGAAGGATCCTAAACTACCTTAGCTTTCCAGAGAGGATGAGCCATGATTGCTTAGCAATACCAACCACTCACAGAAAGCATACCTGTGTGTCTGCATCTCTGTGTGTGTCTCATGTGCATGTTTTGCCTGGAGGTGAGGCTGTCCTAGAGATATTGATTGGCATTTGCTTACTGACATAAAGGATTAACAAATTGTGAATATTCTCCTCCCATCTGTCTCTTACTTCCAAATATATTACATTTACCCAAACTTCCAAAGCTGAAGTAGGGGAAAAATTTCCCATAGATAAAATATTATGAATGGCTAACTTGTGCAGGTAAATTAAAAAATGCTAAACTTATGCTGACAAATTTTGACATACAGAGATATTTGGAGCTACTGGTTCACCCCAGCAAGAAGAGGCATTAGGAAGATTTGGAATAAAATTCACTGCTTTTGTTATCTCACTGACAAGCAAATGCATACTAATCAAATTCCTTCAAATCCACATCATACCACTCCACCTTATCCCTTAATGTTTACAAATGAGGTCTCTTTCCTTTTTTGGAATTTTAACCAAGATGCTAATAATAGCAGCCAACACTAAATCCTTAGTTACTAGGAACTTGTCCAAAGGCTTTATATGAATTAATCCACTTAATTTTAAAAATAATTCAGTGAGATAGGTACATGTCTTATGATTACCCGATTTTACAGACAAAGAAACTGAGGGACAGAGTGGTTGAGTAATTTGTCCACGTTTGCACAGTCAGCAAACTTGAGAGCCAGGATTTGAACCTGGGAAGGTACTCTCTGCTTTCAGAGTCTGTTGCCTAAAACTATATGCACATGCTGATTTTTTTTATTTTAACTATCTTTTCTTACTTTACTTTAGTTTGAAATACCTTTCTTTTTTCTGGTCTGATGAAAATGAAGATATAAAAAGAAAAATATAACAATGGAATTGTTCTATTTATTTAACAAATATTTATTGTGTATCTATGTTGTACTTGGGACATATTTGGTACCCGAGATACAGTAAGGAAAAATAAATAAATAAATAAAACCTAGGTTCCTGTTTGTAAGATATATCTTCTAGGTATCCAAACAAGTAATGAGATAAATTATATTTTTCAGGTAGTTAAAAATGTTATGAATTAAAATAGAAAACACAGTATGGGTACTAAGCATAACAGATGGTCCGAGAAAGCCTTTCTGAGAGGTTTCAAATGAAGTGAGGAAGCAGGTCATGAATATATCTGAAGAATTTCTTGACAGAGGCAAGGCCAGCTATAAGGGCTATGGGAATAAAAAGGAAGATACTCAGCAAAGGAAAGACCGGGCAGAGTGATTGAACCCTATGTCAAAGAAGCAGCCAAGAACTACAAAAACACCGGCTTGTAGGGCATGGTAACGCTCTGAATTTTATTCACAAATGAAACAAAAGTCAAATAAAAGGCTTCTGCTATGAAGTGGTAGAACTTTAAAAAAAATTGCTGGTGTGAAAGGCTACAGCTCTGAATTGAAGATTAAAAGGTTTCACTTACAGACTCTGCAGCTGGGAGTTAACTTGCCAGGTTACAAGATCACTCCTTGTGATCTTGTAATCCAGTCTCATTGTCAGGGAACGTTCAATCTTATTGGCTGAGAACTTCAGCAAAGGGGCCTACTTTGGGTTTATCGCAGCCCAAGGGGCATGTTTTGAAAGACAGGGAAGTAGACATGTTAAATTTGCACATTTATGTTCTACAAAAATGCAAATAAAAACAATCTTTATTAAAACATTTGTAATTTTTCATGGTCTCCATAGCCTCCTTTTTCAGAAAGTATGCTTATCCTAATTACCTGAACACACTGGTAAAATTTTGGACATAATTGTGAGCTGTGAGGACTGTGCATATCTTCCTCCAATAGGCAGGCAACAAAAGACTCTATTTCACTGTGCTTGTGAATGCCAAAGACAACTAGAAAGCAAAATGGTTATAGATAGAGTTACAATAAAAATTTTGAAAACTGTCAGCATTTCTATTGTATACACTGGCATTCTGGGGAAGTATTCATAAGAAATCATAAAAAAAGAAAGATGCTTTTGGACACCCATCTCAGTTCTACCCTGCCCTAGTAAGTGTTTTTGTAATGACAAATTAGAAATTTAAAATATATAATCCTAACTTCCAATCATTTAAAAGAATCTTTAAACTCAGATAATATAGTTCAATGTACTATTGAACTTAAATTATAAATTATTATTAACTCCTTGAATTTTTGTCCAGAAACTTCTGAGAAAACATTATTTATTGTGAAAGAAGCATTAGCCCATTCAAAGACCTTCACGACTTTCTGTTTCATCAGAATATTTCCTGTGATTGTTAGAATTAGAGTGGTTTACTAGCTACAAAGGAGTTATTACAGTGCTACTGTTCATGCTACTTAGGCTGAGGCCACATCAGCAGTTTTTCTATAAACTTTTTTTTTTTTTTTGCAGAGTTTTATAGTGCTATAGTCAAACAAAAGAATATTGGGTAAGTAAACAGCTTCCAAAATCTCAGAGAAGAAATCATGATTCCAGTTCCTTATTTCCTATTTCCAGACGTCTAAAGCAAGAGAGCAAAGGTAGCAGTAAATTACAAACCAATCTTTGGGTACCAATAAAGGAAGCATAAAATCTGACTGCACATAGCTCCACAAATACAAATCTGTCTTCAGATGGAAAGTTATGAATCATTTGTAGCAACAGCAAAAGATTTCTCTTTGATGGTTGGATGGATTCAGTCACCAAAGCAAAGCTAATGAAGAGTTTCTAAGGTTTGTATTTCATAAGCTCTTCATTGCTGAGGCTTATGTGAGATGCATGATTTTTTTTCAATTGCAGGTAACATTCAATATTATTTTATATTTGTTTCAGGTGTACAGCATGGTGGTTAGACATTTATGTAATTTATGAAGTGATCCCCCAATTAATCTAGTACCCACCTGGCACTATATATAGTTATTACAATATTATTGACTATATTCGTTATGCTGTACTTACATCCCCTTGAGATGCTTGATTTTTGACAGTATCGTTTATTCCTTTTCCTGGCAAAAGGTAGCCGTAAAAGAGACTTTTGCTATAAGTAATGCCATGCAGGGAAATAAACAAATATACCATATAAACATAATCTTCATGTGGACCAAGCTGGCTATAAGTTCTTCTATTTATCACAACTATGATCTGATGAAAATTCCTCAAATAAAGCAGAAAACTCCCATGCACATATAACTGTTGGACATTAGAGTCCAACATTATGAAGTAGAACAGAAACAAACACCTTTCTCCCCCCAGGTGAGGATTAGTTTATACCCAAATGTATAATACCCATTCTAGCAAGTGAATGGGTAGATAGATAGCTACAGATATTTTTCATAGGATTGCGGCCATTCTCTCACTATGTATGTAAAATCTGGCCTGTGATGAAGTCAATCCTTAAAGTCAGCATAAAGAGGTAGGAAACAAAATGGATTGAAACACTTTATCTTCTTTCTCTAAAAATGAAAAGGCTACTTGTGTCAGTCATATCGGATAGACTAAGCTGAATATGCTTCCACAGAAGGCCTTGTACTGGGCACTACATAAAACAAATTAATGCCAACATAAGTTAATGATGCTTAGAATCTTAAGCCATATATGGTTGTCTCTCATTATTCACTTAGTTATATACGATAAATTTCCCTGGATTCTCTAAATTAGCGGATACTGAATCATTCATTGTTGCTAGGAAAAAAATAACATAGGGTTAGGTACTTATGAGCCTTTGGTCACAACATTTTTATCAGCTAATAATACAAAACCTTATTTTATACGTATTTCTGTTTAAACACACGGTATTTTAATACGCTGTTGATCAATTAACATTGAACTCAGAGCTAATAGTACCATAACTCATGCCCGAAGGAAGCTTCTCTTACACGAGTAATTTCTCTCTGAGACATATCTCACACCGCCTTCTTGAGCATCAGAAAACAACGACAGCACTTCAGCACTACATTTGGAAGGCATTGTAGACAGTGGACTCACCAACAAAATGCACAAGAACACAGAAAATGTAACACTAAATAGACTGCAAACAATACATTGCAGGAAGAGAGCTGATACAAGGAGGAAGAGCTTTGCCTCATTTGTTCCTAGACTTGCTTGAGCAACTCAATCTTTTTTTCCTCTAAGTAAGCGCATGTCTTCAAATGACCTTGAAAGCACCCTGAATATTGATTTTGAGGTCACAAATAAATTTTATAGAGTGGGCAAATTCACAGATATGGAATCAAGGAACTATGAGAATCAACTATATTACAATTGATTCGTTTATTAGAAAAGAAGAACTCAATGGTAAAAAAAAAAAAAAAAAGATGTTTGCAAATTTTATTCAAAAGGACCAGCATCACATTCATTATCTCTCTAAAATCAGTACTAATTTCAAATTAAGTTGTTATTTAAATTAAATTACATATATTATTTAAAGTAACCCAAAACTGACTTCATTGACTTTGTTTTAACATATTCATTTTAAATATGCAGATTATGTAAACTATCTCTTCAGGCTGTTTGTTGAATAATTAAAAACACTCTTATTAGTCCAGAAGACTGAAAAAAAAAAAACAACAAAAAAACATGCCTACATATCCCCTATAAAGCATTTTTAAATGAAAACTAAGAATCTAATATACACACACACATGCAAATATCTTTTTAAAAATAACTTTACTCTGAAAAGTGATCTTTCTCAACATGGCTTCTGAGTCAAATTCTCCTCTATTTGCTAAGGCATAGTGTGGGAGGATAGAATGATCTGAACTGCAATTTCTATTAGTTACATAATCAGTGAGATATGTAAAACTTGGATTTCAGTGAAATTATATCCATTAGGAGATGAGAGAGGTGAGTGGGAGAAGACTCTGGATATCTCTCCCTCGATTTTGATCGTTTTTGCCAAAGCTACCCTAATTCAAATGATTTGCTTTATGAATAGCACGCTTTTCTCAGTTTTTCATAGAGTGATAATAAAAACATCTTTAGAAAATGTTGCTCTTTTTAAAGTGATCTGTATATATATTATAAGTGAAAATGTGCTGCCCCATGTAAAAATAGCTTCAACATGAAATCCCTACCCTTTCCTCCAACTGGATTTGAACTTCTAAAAATAACATAAAACATTCTGAATAGTTCATGAATTGTCAGAAATTATGAAAGAAACGGTGTTCATTTTTAAAGGAAGTGAGTACCCAAAGGTTTTCTTTAGCCAGAAGCATGTGATAAATTAGAAACCATGATGTGATTTTTAAATAAGCTTTTAAAAAATTTATTACAATGTGTTTCATAGCCAGAGGAAATGTTATTTGGGGGAACATCCTAAGTACATATTTAAGTCATGAAAGAGAAACAGCTTTTGTCAAGCAAATAAAGCAGTCTCTACCACCTCATGCATCCAATTACCACAAAAGAATAAAAAGGAAACGAGCAAATTAAATAGAAATAATTATACTCTCAATGGTGAATTCAAAGTCACAGATAGAACCTACCCTACTTTAAAGGGGAAGAGCCAGTTGACTTTCTCCTGAGAGTGGTTCACATTGCTATTCAGAGGAGGTTTAATATGGATATGGCCCTCTAGAGTTTGTGGGACAGAAACATTACATGAATCTTATCAGAATACATAGTTTCTAATTAGTTATAAATTTCTTTAGGGCAGAAAGAAGTCATATCATAAAAAATAAGCAACTAGGCCAGAATCAATTCTAGGTATGGTAAATTATAAGATTAAATCTCAACCAAAATGCATTTTCGATACGTAATATTGTAACAGTGATCCTGTATCTTCTATTTTGAGATTTAAAGCTCTGGTGTAATTAGATTTGACAGTGTAGTTTAGCTTGGGGCTTTTTGAAAGATTTTTTTTTTCGTTTTTTTTCTTCTTTGTTCTCTTGCCCTCCCGCCAAACCTTTATGATTCTGTTTACTATACATTTACGATGCATACCAGTTTCAGTGGTCCTGTTTACTTCGGGGTAGTGTGCATGTCTGTCCTGGTGACTTGGGAGAGGTTTTTGCATGGATCCACTCCTGACCCTATGGCAGGCCAGCTTCTGGGGAGCGCCTTTCTTCTGGGGTTGCCTGACCAACTTCTCCTTTCTTCTGTTCTGCCTCCTTACCTGCCTACCAGCCTCTGGAAAGTGCTTATTTTATTCAGGAGTTGCCCGACCAACTTCTCCTTTCTTTTGTTCTGCTTCTCCGTGTGTGCCTCTGAAACTTTTTGTTGGTATTTAGATCAGGAAGACAGTCTTTGTGACAAGGAGCCTACCATCTTTCCTTAATGCTGGCATTTTTGGAATAAACCTCCTTTTCTTTCTACTAACTTTGTCTCTAATTTTGGCTTTCGTGAGGCAAGCAGCTGGATCTTCTGACATTAAATTCAATTTGCATTGAATGACAAATGATATTTTTAAACACCAGCATTCCTTTATCATTTATATCAATGTCAGCAATAAATATTTAGTGCTATATGAAGAAATCATTTCAAGAATATTTATTTCCTTGATGGAAAACCTTGCCTTTTACAAGAAATGACAAGCTATGTGTCAGGGTGAGCTAGCAAATGGAAGGCATAGGATACATAAATTATACATATATATATAATATACATATGTATATATAATATACATATTATATACATATATACATATATATATATATATATATATATATATATATATATATATATATATATATATATATAAAATTTGGAGGTTTTGTATAAGAAGGAATTTCTTTTTCCAAAGTATTATTTGAACTACTGTAACTGAGTTTCAAATTTCACCTTTGGGAATTCATCAGGGTCTCAATAGCTTGTTGATCTCCAAGAATTATTTATCAAACTATGAAGAATCTTAGCATAATATCTGAAAGCACAAGGAAGATAACAAGCTAAGACTGCCATTCTGTGGGAAGGATACGGAGCATAAGTGCCTGGAGGGAATGGAGTGACAGGAGAGTCTTCCTTAAAGAGTACACGGACCTTTAAACTTGGCCTAGAGCTACCTCAGAAATCTGTGAAGCTTGTTTTAAAATACGGTAGATAGATAGATAGATAGATAGATAGATAGATAGATAGATACATGGTATTGATATGCAGTACCGTATATCTATATCTACATCTATCTCTCTCTATATATATATAGTTTCTAATACATAGTTTCTAATACATAGTATATATATATATATATATATATATATATATATATATATATATATATGTATATATGTATATACCATGTTTCCTCAAAAATAAGACCGGGTCTTATAGTAATTTTTGCTCCATTAGGACTTATTTTCAGGGGATGCCTTATTTTTTCATGTACAACAATTTACATTTATTCAGATATAGTCATGTCATCTTCTGGAACATTGTCAAAACATATTAAAAAACATATTAAATGCATCCATCTGACTGAGAACTTAACTGTGTGTATATATATATATATATATATATATATATATATATATATAGAGAGAGAGAGAGAGAGAGAGAGAGAGAGAGAGAGAGAGAGGACTTGATTACATGAACAATGTTAAATGAAGATACTCTGGGAAGGAGAAAAAAGTCCAGGTGAATTTTCAAATTAAATTTTAAGAACAAAACAAAATTTCACAAACATATTACATGTCCTTTATCTTCCCATTTACACTTTGATGTCTCAGGCAATTTTTCTTTTCTACTAATAGTTTTGCTGAAACCATAAACAATTCGACACTAGGGCAGAAATGACCACAATAGTTTTCTTGGATTTAAAACACCTAAAGCTTCTTTTAGCCATATCACTCAAATAAAGAAAATTGCATTACTTGAAAATAAAAGAAAGAAACTAAATCTATCTCTGCAAAATATCTTTGCTCCTAATTACTCAGTGCAATTCTAGCCTTATCTGTAATGAGAACATTTAGGTACAAAAGAAATGGTGGTATGGCACACGTTATCTCATTTGCTTGTCATAAATCATTAGTAGGACTGGTTGGCCACATGCTAGCATCCAAGAAAAAGTGAGTCTTTAAGAAGTCAAATGTTTTCCCTAAAGTCACTTGTTTCCTAAATAAAAACTATCCAGGATTAGAAAGCAAGGTTTCCGCCTTTCAGACCTGTTCTTTTTCTTTTAGTCAGAGCCACGACACCATATTATCTATTTCAGACGTTCTTAAGCCAACCTAGGCTTCTTACAACATCATTTAATGGAGATCTTTGCATGTCATCTTGTAATCACTTTTCCAGGTTCTTTCTGCAGCTCCAACCTATTCAAGCGGTAAATCAATAAGTATGATGAAGTAAGAAATAATAGTAAGAAAGAGATACAAATCCTACTCATCTTCACTGCATCCATATACACTGCTTGATCTATACCTACCTAAGTCTTAGGAAAAGTTAGGATAAATAAAGGACACTTGCTATAAACAAAAGACTGCAGCAAAGAGAAAGAAAACATGTGATTGAAGACTCACATAGGAATGGACTAGTTTATTTCTATAGACTTTTTAGCTATTAAACACCTTACTCTACTTCGCTGGTCATTTAAATTCCATTCAATCAATGGAATAATTGGAAATTGCTCAGGAACACTGAAGATGGGATCCAAACACTCATCATGGGCAGCCTAACTGAAAACATTCCCAGTGGACTTGGGTTTAGGCGTGATCTCTGTCTGATCCATGGCCCTGGTTATTTGCACTGGATCCTGCAAAACCTCCTCACTTCAGTTCTGCACTGAATAATTGCGCTTAAGTGCCTGAGACGAACACAATTACCTTTTCCCACAGCATTCGGGCAGCTGTCTATATGTTTAATTAATTGCTTCTTCCTTTTTTCAATAATAAATTTTGTCAGACAGGTTCTACATCAGAAATGAAAGAGGAAGGAAAAGATACAGGTCACTGAAATTTGGAGATCAGTGAGTTTGCTCTCCATGCTAACCCTTTCTGCTGAATGATACGTGGGGCGTTCAAGCAGCTAAAACTGTGGATTGATTCTGAGCAGATGAACATACTCAAGAGAAGGAAAACTCCATATTCAGAGTATTACTTTGCACTGAGATATCTTAGTGCTGAAGGTTAACATATGCACATATGCATACACACACACACACACACACACACACACACACCAATAGTGTATTACTAGAAACAGCTTGGACTTGTAATAGTATCTCATTCTTTGAAAAATACTAGAGAGTATAACAAAGTATTAACTTTATATGAGAAGCACTTGTCTCCACTTAGCCTATCTCTGCTTTCTCCAGAATTACTTCCAAGATATCATTTGTTCTTTTACTTTTACTCCATTCCCAAGAATGAAAATTCAAAAAGTCTAGTTTTAAATGATACAAAATAAATGAAAAACACATCTTAAAAAAAAAAATCGGATCTATTAACATCAGATTTTTCAAGTTGTTTTTTGTTTGTTTGTTTGTTAGTTTACAAGGTGGATTCTTTTGCTAAATGGTAAACTGTCTAGGCCAAATTGTATTTTTTCCCCTCTTTCCCTCTTTTTGTGGATCTACCACAGCACTGGACTGGGCACAAGTTAAACACTGAATGAATACATCACAAAAACAAAACAACAACAACGACCAAACAATTCTCAGATATCGTAGTTATTCCTTTTGTTTTCTTTTAGTTTTTATTTGACTCTAAAATTGAAGGTGTACTATTACTATATTTTTTTTTTACATGTTGAACTGACAAGGCTGAAGATGATAGCACACTAGAAAAAGAAATTCTTCTAACTCTGTCCCTGTTGGGGTCTATGTCCAAAGATGACTACACTATTTAGATTAGAACTGTTCCATATAAACCACCGAAGCAAATATCTCTGTGACAAAATAGCAATATTTATTTCAGAAATGGCTCACCTTGTGGAATTATGGAATTGTGCACTTTAAAATTGTAAAGATATTTCCTAGTGAGCTCAGTGCATCCTGAAAAAGCAGCAAGGTGCAGTCAGAGGACAGAGATTCTTCAATGTGGGTGGAGCCCAGACTGCCTTTCCGCAGTGCGAATGTGAAAGTTTGAAAGTCTCCACAATGTCATCGCAGCGCAAGAGCCAATCAAGTGGATGCGTGTTATCGAAGAGGTGTTCTGCTGTTGGACATGATACCGAGATCTGCCAATATTTCTAGCTCTTGTCTATTTTTTTAAAGGGCAGCAAGTGGTCCTGAATATATACTGATGAAGTATATGAGGGTTGACATTTTAAAATTCAGGCAGCATAGCTGTGCTATCGTCTTAAATGATACTCAGTGTCTATAGGGCTTCTTCCAAATGCCATTGGAATTATACTACTCCATGCCCTGTGAGGAGAGTCAAGAAGAAAAGCCACCGACAGTTTTACACTAAACTAGCTTGTGACATAAACCCCATAAAGACAGGACTGAATCTGTGAGATGAGAAAGCAAATTTATATTTAATCCTAGTGTCCCTGTGATCTCTTTTAGAATCCCTGTTACCTCTTTTATTGGCATATCTGGTCAACTCAACTCTTCTATTGCCCAGTGCCCAAGCCTTCCTTATCAGAGAGTAAAGGGGGTAATAAAAATTCATAGTGATATTTTAATATTCCCTGAGACTTCTTCTGTATTTCTGTAAAAATATTTTCACAGACATTTTAAACTGTCATCAACTTCAATAACCCAACATATTTTATTGTTTTCATTTTACAGAGAAGAAAACGAAGATTCAGATGAAATAGAGAATTTAACCAAGATATCTGCAAACCCACTCCTTGCTTCATGCTGGGAATCTCTTCAGTATCTGTTTATTTGCTTGTTCCCCTAGGGAGAAAACAAAATGAGACAACTAAGGATGAACAAATTCCTTTCCTTCTTGGGCACCCTTATGAACGACTGTTTAAAGAAATTAAAATTGTGTTACGAAATCACCAAAAAGTCATAGTAGCATCAAAGAGGAAAGCAGCAGCATAGAGCGTTTTGGGAAACCATACTGAATCACTCACATTTTTTATAAGGAGAGCAGAAAGCTGTGATAGCACCTCCAACTCAACATCAAGCCTGGCCTTGTAAGGATTTTAACTGAATGAGCAAAGGTCATACAATACGCAGAACTAATAAGTATTCTTCATGGTCCGGTTGGAAATAAACATTTTAGAACAGGAAAGAACTGTTTTAAGGAACAGATGTTCCTTTTAGACCATGGGAGGTTTGTGAGGTATTAGAAAAGAGAGTCAAAAATAAGTAATTTTCTAGTCCACCTGACTAAGAATTCCCTAGCTGAGCTTCCCCTTAGGGGCACAGATTTATTTCAAACATGAACTATTTCCCAGACTTCTATGGAGGGCTATTTTGTTCAAGCACCTTAAAATGAAAGTAAAGGAGTCAATCAGATGACAGGTTTTAAAGGCCGAGGACCACACTTGCAACAAAACCTGGCTAGGAATTACCTTACTTCCCCCAAATAACTTAGGGGAAAAAAGTGTCAGTATCTTACAGGCAAATAATTTATAATTCAAATATTACTCCAGCAGCAACATTAAATTTTCTAGAATTTGTAAAGACTTCTCATTAGCTATTGGGATACTGAAGTGCTTTTAAATGATTTCTGGGTCTTTTTGAGTAGTATTATGTTCAGAATTATGAGTGCCAAGCCTTATAATTCAGTTAATTTTAACTAGGCAAATTTGCATAGACACAAAAATAGTAATAACTGTTTCCAAGAATTATATTGAACCACAGACTATACAGCAAATAATAATCCACTGTACAAAGTGAGGAGGGTGGTCAAGCCTTATAAGTCTCTTTTCTCAACACTTACCATGATTTTAGTTACTCGTTTAGTGCCTAGCTTCTCTACAAAACACTAAACTATGTCTTAGCTGGCTCACTGCTATAGTTTTAGTCCTCAACATCAAGTGGGTAATGCCTGGCTGATGGGTGGTTGCAAAATTGAAATAAGGAAGAGTAAAGCAAAAGAAAAATACACACTCTTTCACCACTAAATCCCCAGACAAAGATTGCCCCCTTTTCTTACTCCACAACTACCTAATGTCTCACATTGACATTACCACTATGGCACAACTGAATCTATAGTTTTGCCCTGGGCTCACAAATTCTTTATTCTGCTTAAAAAAACAACATAACAAAACAACAACAAAAAATAAACAAACAACAAGTTTCTTAATACTCCAGAGATGAGCAAATTCTTAAGAAAAAATAATTTAATAAATTCACTGATAATAAATTGTGTTTTTAAGTAAGGAGGCTTCCTAAAAATAAATGGCCTTGGATACCATATTTTAATAGAGTAACCTGTCATTTTTGATATCTGTGTTTGCTTTCAATATTTAATAATGATTTTGAAACCCCACAATTTTGGTAACCCACTGGGTATTCTGGGGAACTGGTTGTCTATGCAAGAGAAAACAAATGTGACATATATCCAAATTTTGTTCTGAAATTAATATATATATATATATATATATATATATATATATACATATATATATATATATGTATATATATATATATGTTAAAATCTTAGAATTTCATGGTTCACTTTAAAGATCTAGATTTCTAATTATTTGGGGGAAAACAACAAACAGTGTATCTGTTAATGCTATTCCTGAATTATAACATGACAACAATCCCTTGGCCATGAGGTTTGACTTATCCTTTTGTTTCTATGCTCTTATTTCTCTACGATCCCGTCTTACCATCCCCATCTTACTATGTATCTCTTGTAGCCATTTGACTATATTATATCTACCTATTAATAAGACTAACGGGAACTGATTGTCAGAGTTAATTGGGTAGATAAAATTTGATAATTTAGAAACCAATTTATTAATTGTAGGTCTCCTTGAATTATCTTTGCATAGCTCTAGAGTAGATATTTGTATTCAAATAAATAAACATAAAATCTTAGTAAACATGTTCTAAGAAACATAGTAAGTCATTATACGATTTCCAAAGAATTTAGTCATATAGCCAAGAAGAAGTAGTCCACAAGTATGGCCTTCTTTTGGATAGATGCTTTCCCTGAATATTTATTATTTAGGTGTATTTTAAAATTTATTTTAACAGGACATATGTTTTATCTTTGAAATATATAATTCACCAAAACGTTTATATATTTTTACATAATGCTTTACTTCACAATACATTTATATACTTATTGTCATAGTTATTAAGATATCAGAAGCAATACACAAGGTCTGACAATTAAGATTGAGAACTTGTTGCGACGATGTTGCTAACCTTTTTTGATATCAGAGAGATTATTCATCGTGAATTTGTACCAACTGGACAGTTCACTAACTTTACTATTTGGAAGTGTTTTTTGAAAAGGCTGTGTGAAAGTGTTAGATGAAAACTACTTGAATTTTTCGCCAACAATTCATGGCTCTTGCATCATAACAATGCACCAGCTCACAGGGCACTGTCTGTGAGGGAGTTTTTAGCCAGTAAACAAACAACTGTATTGGAACACCGTCCCTACTCACCCGATCTGGCCCCCAATGATTTCTTTCTCTACCTGGAGATGAAGGAAATATTGAAAGGAAGACGTTTTGATGACATTCAGGACATAAAGGGTAATATGACGACAGGTTTGCTGGCCATTCCAGAAAAAGAGTTCCAAAATTGCTTTGAAGGGTGAACTAGGAACTGGCATTAGTGCTTAGCTTCCGAGGGGAGTATTTCAAAGGTAACTGACTGTAGTGATATTCAGCAACGAGTTATGTAGCACTTTTTCTAGGATGAGTTCATGAATTTAATTGTCTGACCTTATAGGTTGAAGCAGTGAATGTCCTCAATAACATTTCTGTACAGAGAGTGGTATGTATCTTGTTTTAATATATACATATGCAGAGAAAACACCAGTTCATCCTTTAGCCATGTAAACAGTATGAGAAGCCTACAAAATATAGTTGTTGTATAAAGAAGTAAAAGAGTCAGAAGCTTTTTTAATTCTTGCTCATACAATTATTCAATTTATTACTCCAGTGATTCAAAAATTCAGGGAACACGGATATTAAAAATATATATATATATATATATATACTGCTTCACCCCAAATGAAACTTAACTATTTCAACCACTCTCTTGAGATGAGACATTTCTAAAAAATTGTTGTGACATGTTGAAAAAAATTGGAAATGTGAAATGAAAAGGATATGTGAATTATGCCTACATAACCAATTAATCATATATTTGCTCTATTACACCTATCACTAGCTCACATATAGGATAAAAGAACTGAATGAGGGTTCAGTTCCTAAAGAAGCCTGGCATCAACATCTTAATAGATTTCTAAATATTATAGAATCACTTCAAAAATACTCATAGACACATCATTTTTCATCTCACCTTTTTTTTTTTTTTTGGTCATTTTTAGAGACTATATTGGAAATATTAAAAAAAAAGAAATCCGGGAAACTGTGAGGGGACAAATATATCATTTGCATTAATCAAGTTAGAGGTAACACATCTTATGACAATTTTTAATGAGTAGTGCAATCTGATAATATTCCTCTTGTGTCTCAGTAATTCACTCTCTAGAGATTTACCAAACTGAGTTTGACATTTGCTTTATTTTTCTGAGTTATATGTTCATAATAACTTCTTAGCATGTTTGAATCAAAGTATTATCTTTCAGGGAAGTTTTATGAAACTAACTATAGTCATTTAGAATAAGAAAACTAGAAAAGAAAAGAAAATTATCTATACTGACAAATCTGATTAAACATATAATGCAAAATGAATTTAGAAATGACAGACATTCCCATAAAATTTGCAGATAAATTCAGGCTCCCCAATCCACTGAATTAGGAGATTTAATATGACACTGCATTTTATCACTATCATTGCAAACTGTGCTGCTTGGATTCTGGCATATACTTAGGTTGTTGAATGTTGTCATTCAACTTATATTGCATAACTGCTAACATGTAGGAAAATGGAGAAATTGATGATAATTTCCACATAATGAAATTAAAGAACAAACAGTGATGGAAATTTGGAATATTAACTTCAAATCTGCCTTCACACAAGGTTATATGAAAAAGAGCCAACAAGCATTTAGCAGAATAGATAGGAATGGGACTAGAGTATGAGACATGTTATCTGATAATTTATCTTACCTGTGTCCTAAATCTTTATTCCGATGCTGCTATCAGAGTTCTGACCATTCTTACCTGAAATACTTTAATAGCTGTTCAACTGATCTCCTTACCTCCAGTCACTTCCTGACTCTTCATTTCTCACACATTGTTAGACTCAACACCCTGAAACACATTTGTGTTCTTGGCTCATCTCAGCTCAAAAACTGCAGGAGCTTCACTTTCCTACAACTTAGAATTGAGATCCTTAGGCTGAATGAAGTGTTTCAATATCCTGATATGAACCTTCTTGTTTACTGATGTTACCCGATATTCCAAGGACCTTTCTTTCCAGGCACATAGAACTAATCACTATAAAGTATCACCCTTCCATTCATTATTGGAATGGCTTTCTCTCATCAAGACATGTACAAATCTACCTATAATTTAGGGCCTATTTAAAATGCCAACTCATCTCTTAAATGTTCTTATAATTTACACCTCTTCTGTAAGCAAACTTTTCCTCCTGTAAATAGAACTGAAACTCTGCCTGTCAGTATTTGATAAAAAAAAACTTTCTTCCCTTAAAATTCATTTAGTTAAGAAATATTTATCAAGTAACAACCATGAGAGTGTTTATTTACGTGAACCATTTTTTTTACATGTAAATAAGAACATTTATGTAAAGCATTAGCAGAAGACATCCTACTTTGTTAGGTACTCAGTCAAGGAAGCAGATGGGAAGAAAATATCACTCTCTTTCCTACATAAAATACATATAAGAAATCAATGTTCATGTATATCTAATGATATCAGTATATAATGAGTATACAGGTATAAGGAAACACATCATTGAAATATATTACATATATAAAGGGCACTGATACTCATATATAGCTAAAACTGAGATGTTTTGCTGAACATCATTCTAATTGAGAAAGAATCAACTATGTGTTTGAGAGAAAGGTTCAAAAGCAAATTAGAAAGGATACAATTGCTTTCCCCAATACTCAAGAGACACATAATTGAGTTTATCATCTCCTAACCTACTTTTACAGCATTTTATAGAACATGTGACGTGTTCAGTAATATTGTGGATGCTTTAAGTGATACATAAATTGTATTAACAGATCTCATCTTCAAGGAAGTTATAAATTAACACACGTGGAAGAGATAGTATTATACAATTTTTAAAGCCTAAGGTAGGTTATTGGATTGCATAGCTAATTAGTTTGAGAAAGTTCAGCAAACAATTTTAGGGGTATTTCTGTGCATCTGGCTGATTGAATCATTTGGAAGGCTTATAATAATTACTTATTCATGCTGTGTTTTCTAGAACATGTTTACCAAGCTTTTCCTGTGTTGGTTGGTATAAAACTGTCTACCCTGTATCTACTCATAGATAATTGTAGAAGACATAAAATTAATAAAATATTAATATTTTTATCACCAAACTTTTTCTATTCACATTTAAAAATAAAATTAAGATCTTCCAGTTTTAGCTTTACCCTGAAAATTGTTTGAAAGTCATGACTCTTCGATGCATCAGAAAACTGAGATGGCAGGGAAAACTGCTACCTAGAAGTCTACAGAGTTAGGCACACCCAGAGAGACACATCCAAGATAAACTTACTGGAACAGAAACTGTTGGGGGAGGGGGCATAAACTGGTAGGTACATTTAAATAATAATTTTATGAGTTGCTAGAGGCTGAATGTGAACTAATCTTATAATAAAAAATTCCAGGGAACTGCAGTCAGAGAAGGGGCCTAGATTTTAGTGAGCTTTACTTCTAAGAACCACACCAAGATCTCATAAAAAACCCCTCTTGGCCTGGGCAGGGTCAGGGAAGATTAATCATTGTAAAATATGCTCACATATACTCCATAACAAAATCCTGTTCTCCAAGGTAGAAGAATTTGTCACAGCCTTATCCTGAGGGAAGAAAAGTCTTCCTACTCCTGCCCCATCCTACCTTTCTGTCTCATGTAAGAAAAAAAAGACATGCCAAAAGACAAGAAAAAAAAAACATAAGTCTGAAGAAACAGCACAATCATCAGAGCTAGACTCAGATAATACATGGATTTTTGGAATTATCAGATGAAGAATTTAAAATAATCATAATAAATATGTTAAGAGCTACATTGGAAAATGTAAACAGCAGATAAAAAATAGATGGATGATGTAAGCAGAGAAATGGAAACTACAAAAGTGTGAAAAGGAAATGCTAGAAATCAAAGACACTAAAATACACATGAAGACTGCCTTTTATGGACCATTAGATTCAAAAAGTCCAAGAAATAATAAGTGAGCTTAAAAATGGGGTAGTAGAAATGTTCCAAACTGAAATGTAAAAAGAAAAATTAACACGAATTTTTACAGAATCTCTTCCAGAATATAGATGAAAAGCTCTTTGTAAGTAATTTTATGATGTTAGTATTCCCCAGGTATAAAAAGTAAACAAAGAGAATTGAGGAGAAGAAGAGGAAGAAGTAGAAGAAGGAGAAGGAAGAGGAGGAGGAGGAGGAGAAGAAAGAAGAAGAAGAAGGAGGAGGAGGAGGATGAGGAGAAGAAGGAGAGGGAGGAAGAGGAGGACTAAAAAGAGGAAGAGGAGGATGAGAAAAAGAAGGAAAAGAAGAAGGAAGAAGAGGTAGAGGAGAAAGAAGAGGAGGAGGATGAGGAGGAGGAGGAAGAAGAGGAGGAGGAGGAGGACGAGGAGGAGGAGGAGGAGGAGGAGGAGGAGGAGGAAAGAAAAATGCTAGGTCAATATCTCTCATGAACTTAAACATAAAAATCCTCAACAAAATATAAGCACACTAAATCCAAAATGTAAAAACAATAATTATACATGAGAAAGTGGGTTTATTAGAGGTATCCAAGACTGGCTCAACATTTGAAAATAAATCAATGTAATCCACCATATCAACCACCATATCAATTGACACAGAAAGAAAATTTGACAAAATCTAAGAAAAATTTATGATAAAAATACTCAAAAAATTAGGAACTAAGGGAAACTTCCTCAACTTGATAAAGAACATCTACAGAAAACCTACAGCTGATATATCATGATGGAATGATGTCCTTTTAAGATTGAGAACAAGGCAAGGATGCCTGTCTCTCAACACTAGTATTCCACATAGTACAAGAAATTCTAGCCACAGAAATAAGGATAAATAAATAAATAAAAGCCATATTAATAGGAAAAGAAAAAAAATATAGAGCACTCTATTTGCAGATGGCATGATTGTCTACATAAAAAAAATTAAAACAAAAATAACAAATAAATTAAAAAAAATACTTCTAGAAGTAATGAGTCCAGCTACATTGCAGAATATAAAAGAAACACAGCAAACTCAATCACATTTCTACATACTGATAATGAACATACAGAAACTGAAATTAAAAGCAAAATGCTATTTATAATCACTCCAAAGAAAAGAAATACTTAGGTATATGCTTAGCAAAACATATACTGGCTATGTAAGTGTAGATTATAAAATGTTGAAAAAAAATAAATGAAACAACCTAAATAAAAGGAGAATAAACCATGTCCATGTATTGAAAGACGGAACATAGTAAAGATGTCAATTATTTCCAAGTTGACTACAGACTTAATCCAATCCTTACCAAAATCCCACAAGATTTTTGTGTATATATACAAGCGGATTTTATAATTTATATGTAAAGGCATATGATCTGTTAAATAATTAAAATAAGGAAGAATAAAGTGGAAAGAACCAGTGTATATGATATTAAAGCTTACTCTATTTATAGTAATGAAGACAATATGATATTGATGGAAGGATAGGTACATAGATCAAAGTAAAGAATAAATAGCACAAAAAAGACCCACACAAATATATTCAGCTGACTTTTGATATGAATAAAAGTAATTCAGTGAAGGAAGGAAATGCTTTTCAACAAATGGCACTGGATCTAGTGAACATTCATAGGTAAAAAAAAATAAATTTCAAACTAAATCTCACATCTTACACAAAAATGTACTAAAAATGGGTCATAAAATGTAAAACTATAAAACTTTTAGGAAAAAAACAGGTGAAAATCATTGGCATCTATGGCTAGGCCAACAGTTCTTAGACTAGACATCAAGAGCATAATCTACGAGGTGAAAAATTGATGAATTTGCCCTCATGGAAATTATAAGCTTTACTCTATGGAAATCTGTATGAAGATTATGAAAAGACTGGAAGGAAACATTTGCAAATAACATAACAGACAAAAACTAGTATATAGAATATATAAAGAACTCTCAAAACTCAGCAGCTTAAAAAAAGATCAAAATGAACAGAAGTTAAGAACAGACATTTCACTGAAGAGGTTATACAAATGGCAAATAATCACATAAAAATGTGTTCAACATCATTAACCATTTGGGAAATGCAAATTCAAACCACAGAGGATATCACCACACACCTATCAGAATGGCCAAATATAAAATAATGACAACACCAAATGCTATCTAGGATATGGAGAAAATGTATTATGCATACACTGCTGGTGGGAATTGAAATATTACAGCCTGTAAATGTTATACTCTGAAAAACAGTTTGTCAAATTCTGATAAAAGTAAACACATACTTACCACACGACCCAGCAATTGCATTCTTGGACATTTATTCCAGAAAAATTAAAACTTATGTTCACATAGAAATGTGTGAACATGAATGTTTCTAGTAGCTTGATATGTATTAGCCAAAAAACGTAATCAGCTCAGATGCCTTCAACTCAATATTAAAGAAACTGTGGTATACACACAGCAATAAAGAGGAATAGGCTATTAACATAAACAACTTCAATGAATGTGCAGGGAGTTATATTGAATGAACATATTATTCACCAAGACACCAGCTTCATTAAGGGGTTCAATGCTGGCTCTTATCTTCAGGCACAAGTTTAAATGTGAAAATCTTTAATCCACTAATTTACAGCACATGCAGAAGAAAGCTATAGAATTTACAATTATGCTTGAAACTGCAATCTTCATTTACATTGAATATTATAATTCATGTGAATAAAAAGTTTATGTCAAGCATTTCATAGAGCCTTGCTACTCAAAGTATGGTCTTAGGATCAGCTTCATTGGCATTATCTGAAAGCTTGCTAGAAATGCAGAAAATCAGCCCTCAAACTGATTAAGATCTTCATTTTGCAAGATCCCTCTCTGTACATTAACTTTTGAGAATCATTACTCTACAGTAATGGAAAGCTTTATGGTGAGTAAATGTGCATTATGGTTACAAAATCACTGTGAATATGTAGTGGTCTTTCTTTCGTATACGGGAGTTGAGCTACCATGTAAATGCCAAATCCTTGTATATCACAGGACACAATCAATAAAATGAAAAGGCAAACTATAGAACGGGAGAAAATATTTAAAAATTATATATTTGATAAGGGGTTAATATTCAGAAAATACAAATAACTCCTACAACAAAAAAAATCAAATAACCGATTAAAAAATGGTCAAAGGACTTGAATAGACATTTCTCAATAGAAGATAATCAAATGACCAATAAAACATGAAAAGACACTCAACTTCATTAGACATTAGGGAAATCAAAACCACAATGAGATATTACCTCACACCTGTTAGAATGGCTGCTCAGAAAAACAAACAAAAACAACTAAACAACAAACAAAAAACAGAAGAATAAACCCTAGTTTACTGTTGGTAGGATTGTAAAATGGAACAGCTGATATAGGAAACAGTAAGGAAGTTACTCAAAAAATTAAAAATAGAGCTACCATATGATCAAGCAATTCTACTTCTGTGTATATATCCAAAAGAATTCAAAACAGAATCTCAAAGACATATTTGCATTCCAATGTTCATTGCAGCATTATTCACGATAGCCAAGACATAGAAAATACCTGAATATCCATGAACAGATGATTGAATAAAGAAAATGTGGTATGTACATACAATGGAATATTACTTAGCCTTAAAAAAAGAAATCCTGTCATGTGACAGACAATATAGATGAATCTGGAGGACATTATGCTAAGTGAAATAAGCCAGTCACAGAAGGACAAATACTGCATGATTCCTCTTATACGAGGTACCTAAAATAATCAAACTCATAGAAACAGAGAGTAGAATGATGGTTACCATGGACTATGGAAGTAGGTGAACTGGGAGTCGCTTTTAAGTTTCAGTTACACAAGATGAAAAAATTCTGAAGATCTGTTTCACAACAATGTGTATATACATAATACGACTGAATTGTAGACCAAAATTTTGTTAAGTTGGTAAATTTTGTTACTTTTCTTTTACCACAATTAAAAAATAATCTCGGGTGTCTGGTTGGCTCAGTATTTAGAGCACAGTGCTCATAACACCATCACTGTTTTGATTCCCACATAGGCCAGTAAGGTGCGCCCTCCACAACTACATTGAAAACAACCATTTGACTTGGAGCTGAGCTGTGCCCCCCACAACTAGATTGAAAAACATCGACTTGACATCCTGGAAAAAACACACCATCCCCCAATATTCCCTAATTAATAATAAAAAAAAAAAAAACTCAGAAAAACGTTGCATAACCTTTGTTCTACAAAAAAAAAGAGGAAAATTAAAAAGAAAACATTGAAAAATAACATCTGGAATCTGTTCCCAACCAATCTTGCTTACCTTATATTCAATTTTTATATACTAATATTTCATTTTAGAAACTATTTTACATCAACATGGAACCACACTGAATTCCTTCAACTTTATTAGACATGATGATTCTCACCTCAATTATATCTTATCCCTGCCTCTATGTATAGCATTTCTCTTACCACAATATGTTATAAATCATTGTGTCTGAACTAGTTTTCTTACTCCTTATAGTTGGGATCAGATCTTATTCATCATTATATGCCCAGCATTTAGCCCCCCAAACTAGGTTTTCAATGCTAATTAAATGAATAAAAACACTACAACTTCTGAAATTTTAACCATGCATTTCTCCATTTAATACACACACATTGTTTACCTAGAATAATCTTTTTTTTTTGTTTTGCATCTCCCTTGAATTTGATCTTCCTTAATGATTTGGCCCATTTCTTATTTCTCCAATCTCTTACTGTCCTTGTGAAACTAATTATAGACTGGCTGATACTACTATTTAAGTGTTTATTTCTGTATAGCTTCTCTTTAAAAAGTAAAAAGAGAGAAAGTATTCTTTATAAGTTTTTCGTTTCCCCCTGGCCCTTAAATGAAGACCATGAAGTAATTAATTTCTGACATATAGATATATGGATTTTTCTTTAAAATTAAATTAAGATGTTTAGTTTCATTTTTAATTTCTTAATTAATAACCCATGGGGGTGGTGGGTTGACACAGTCTGAGGAATATAAATGATAAATGTCTAAGTATTACTTTGTTTTGTGCACCTGAAATTTATATATATATATATGTATATTTTATATATATATATATATATATATATATATATATATATATAGAGAGAGAGAGAGAGAGAGAGAGAGAGAGAGAGAAATACAAAATAAAATTGAAAAAAATAAAAAATAAAAAAAAGTAACCTGACTTTAGGCAAGCCTTTTGGATTGAGTCAGGCAAACCAAAATAACAAATGAGATGCAACTGGCAGGAAGACAAAAAAGACAGTAAAAAAGTGGCTCAGTGACTCCAGCATAAGCAGAGGATAAAGGAACCCATTGCCCCTTCATTACATTGAGAGAAAAGCAATAGCAGTGGATACCAAAAAGCCATAGGTTTAAAGTTATTTTGTTGAAGACATTATTTTTCTCCAAACTGAGTCAAACTTCACAGCTGAGAAAAGAGGATTAGAAAAAGGGCTAGCACTCCAAAGAAACTGTTCAAAATGCTCTTCATATTGTGACTTCATATAGTACTTATTGTCTAACAACCTTATTTTGAAACATAAACATATATTATCATGAATTTTATCTAATTGTTTAATATACACATACATAAATACATTCACTTATCTATTAGTGTATTCTAATTAGATTGTAAATTACTTAAACTGCTTTATACTTATTTCACTTACACTAGTTTCTAGCTCAGAACAAAATGGGTGGCAGATACTCTACAATTTATGTATTTGTTAAATTGATTAGGATTAGTAAAATATCTGATGAAATTTAAAATAAATAAATAAATAAATAAATAAATAAATAAATAAATAAATAAAACTCGACTGAGAAATTTCTCTCTGATATGCGTTTCTGTAATGAAAAACATGCCTGGGAATTATTTATTATATTTTGGATTAAACCAATTGAAATGGTCTATTGATGAATTCACTGAAACTCTGCTCTCATTCAGGGCTCAGATTACTATGGCCATTCTGTTTCTAGATAGGTTGCCATTTTCTAAACAGCCCCTGATACGCTATTACTTGCTAGTGGATTGTTTTCATAAGAGACACCCAAGTCAGAATTTATTTCCATTAAAACAAACAACACAATATGACAACTTATTTCTACTCAGTCCCAGAAGCAGAAGATACATACTCAATAAAATGGGCAAATTAGTATAAAAAGTCCAAATCATTGGTGTGGAATATCAAAGCAAAAATATTTAATAGGAGAGAGGTCCAAGATTGCAGATTAAGTAAATGTTATGCCTACTGTATCCCAGGATCACATCAAAATTACAAATAAATTATAGAACACCCAACCTCAAGAATCATCTGAAGACTAGCTGAACAGAACCCCTTTATATCCTATGACTAAGGATATGAAGAAGAGGCCACATTGAGACGGGTAGGAATAGGGGAAATTATCAGTGGGCTGACCCCAAGTGCATGGATGGTAGTTAAATGTAGAGAGGAAAACCTTGGTGGCAGAGGTACCCCCTGAAAAAGGAAGGGTCCCAACACTATGCCCGGTTCCCCGGCCCAAGGGTCCTGTGACATGGCATCTGGCAATGAAAATCAGTGAGGACTCTCTCTACCTGTCCCTGGAGGGTGGAGGGCAGCTGGAAGCCCAGATACCCTCTTATAGAGCCTGCACACAGACTCACTCACTTACAAACACTCACCTGGTCTCTAGTGAAAGGGGTGCAGCTGGGGAAGCCCAAGGATATGTGAGGAAAGACTCAGTTCTGTGGCTTTGAGTTGGAAGCTGGAGGGTCAGGAGCCACTGTTGCCCTGTGTGGAGCCTGACACACATGTGGCCTACAAGAGGGCACTATCTTTTCAGTGTTAAGCCTGTCCCTAAAGGGCCAACTCTGGGCCCACATTGGTCTGGTGGAATCTGAGTTTGCACACTGACTTAGTGATACCCTGGGTCCCTGCTGCCCCGCACAGCTGGTATAACATTTCTTGGGACACTCTTAACTGCTGGGCTCCTGGACCCACCCCCACAGGCTGCAGAAGCCTTTTTGACACAGCTACAGGCCCTTGGTGTACAGGGAAATGTTCGCTAGTGGGCAGTAATCCAAGAACTGAACCAGATTGTCTCTTGGGCAGTCCTACAGGCCAGAAACATGCAGTGGCTGGCTGTGGTATTCTCAGGGTAGTTGCAGGCCCAGAATTGGTGCAGGAGCTGAGACTACAGTGACTTTGTAGAAACCACCAACCATGCCCCTTAGCTCCCTGGAACCCCACCCTGCCCACCTAGAGCTTCATTGATAGGAACATACACTGAGCCTCGGCTGTCAGCCCTGCCCCACAAGCCACGGAATTATTTTATAGCAGTGGGCAGCCTTCAATGGCCTGGGAGATTTTGTTGGTAGACAGTGACCCAAAACCTGCACCACAGCCACTCTTGTGAATCTCCTTGAAATTTGTGAGACTGAGGCAATTGGAGGCTGCCTGTGGTGTTCTAAGGGCATTTCATGAAGTGGTCACAGGTCAGGCACCACCCTAAGATGAGTGTTGGCTGGCTGCAGTGTTCTCAGGGTGCTGTGCAAAGTGACCACAGGCCAGGCACTGGTGTAAGAACTAAATCTGCCTTAACTTTGTAAAATCTAGCAGCCAGATATCATGACTCACAAGGACCCCACTCTGCCCAGCTAGTGTTGCATTACTGAGGGCAATCTCAACACCAGGTCAACCAGCCTGGTGCACACACCAGGAGTTTCTTTCAATCGCTGGGGCTGACAGATGGCCAGTGAGTGATAATAGGCCTACAGAGCCCTGGACCTTTGGATAAGCTGCCTCAAGCCCAGTACTGGTGGCAGCTAGTCTCGGTTCACAGAGAGAACACATCCAGATCTAGTACAGGCAGTAGACAGTCATATATAGTTTTGTGGATCTTACCAGGTAGCCACGGACCAGTAACAGGCAAGGCAAATTGGCCTGCATGGGAGCCTTTCCCAAGAGACACCAGAAATAACACATCCAGAGGCCAGCCCCAGACCACACAAGAGCACTACTCAGTTAGCCCAACAAGTGGCACACCCAAAGAGGGGTCTCTACATGCACAAGAGACAATAGGGGTGAATCCTCTTCTGAGGGGTCACCCCCTACACAGCAGGTCATACACTGTGGGTGTAACCAATCCTCACGGTCAGTCAATCAGGAAAGTTAATCCCACCCACTGATGCACCAAAAGAAATTAAGGATCAGCTTCAACAGGAGCACACACACAAAGGACACTCCTGAAACATACATACAGGATATCAGGGAGCCTATGCCATTGGATCACACAGAACATACTCACATAAGTCCACCCAGCAAAGACTAAGGGACATAGGAGAGCTACCTAATACGTAAAAAGCAAACACAGAGAGGCAGCCAGAATGAGTAAACAAAGAAACATGTCCCAAATAAAAGAATAAGAGGAACCTCCACAAATAGAGCTAAATGAAATGGAGGCAACAAACCTACCAGAGACAAGTTTAAACCACTGATTATAAGAATGCTTAAAGAACTTAGTGAGAATTTCAACAGAGATAACAATCATCTTTATAGAAGGACATAGAAACAATCAAAAAAGAACCAGTTCGAAATAAAGAATACACTAACTGAAATGAAGAATACATTAGAAAGAATTAACAGTAGAATAGATGAAGCAGAGGATCAAATCAGCGATTTAGAAGACAAAGTAGCAGAAATCACCCAACTAAAACAACAAAAAGGAAAAAAAAAGAATGAAAAACAATGAACATAGTTTAAGGGATGTATAGGAGAACACCAAGCATAACAACATTCACATCATAGAAATACCAGGAAAAAAAAAAAAAAAGAGAGGGAGCAAGGGATCGAGAACCTACTTGAAGAAATAAAGACTGAAAACTTACCTAACCTGATGAAGGAAATAGACATACAAGCCCAGGAAGTGCAGAGTCCCAAATAAGAGGAAAACAAGCAGGTCCAAACCAAGACACATCATAATTAAAATGGCAAAGGTTAAAAACAAAGAGAGAATCTTACAAGCACCAAGAGAAAGACAACTAGTAACTTACAAGGTAGCTCACATAAAACTATCAGCTGATTTCTCAGCTGAAACATTGCAGGCCCGAAAGGAGTGGTAGGAAATATTCAAAGTGATAAAAAAGAAAGGGCTACAAACAAGATTACTTTACTCAGCAAGGCAATCAGTTAAAATTGAAGGAGAGATAAAGACCTTTCTAGATAAGAAAATGCTAAAAAAAAAAAAAAAATCAAAAAAAAAAATCAGTACCACCAAGCCAATATTACTAGAAATGTTAAAAGAATTTCTTTAAGTAGAAGAAAGGAGAAGCCAAAGAAACAAACCAGATCATAAATGGTAATAATAAAATGGCAATAACTATGTGCCTATCAATAATCATTTTAAATGTAATGGATTAAGTGCTCCAATCAAGACATAGGGTAACTGAGTGGATACAAACATAAGACCCATGCATATACTGTCTACAAGAGTCCCACCTGAAATCAAAATACACATACAGACTGAAGTAAAAAGATGGAAATAAAATATTTCATGCAAATGTAAATAAGGAAAAAGTAGAAGTAGCAATATTTATATCAGACAAACAGCCTTTAAAGTAAAGACTATATTAAGAGAAAAAGAATGACATTACATAATAATCAAAGGATTAATCCAACTAAAGGACATTTTCATAGTAAACATTTATGCACCTAACATAGGAGTGCCTTTACGTATAAAGCAAATATTGACTGGCATAAAGGCAGAGATCAACAGTAATGTAATCTTTAAGACCCCACTGACATCCATGGGCAGACCTTCCAGACAGAGAACACAGAAATAGTGGCCATAAATCACACACTAGGCAAGATGAATTTAATTTATATTTTTAGAACATTTTACTCCAAAATAACAGAATATACATTCTTTTCAAGTGCGTATGGAACATTTTCCAAGATACACCACATATTAGGCCACAAAACAAGTCTCAATGAACTTAAGAAGATTCAAATTATATGAAGCATCTTCTCTGACCACAGTGGTATGAAACTAAAAATCAATTACAAGAAAAAAAATCTGAAAAATACACAAAAACATGGACTCGAAATAA
The DNA here is from genome assembly GCF_964194185.1 of Rhinolophus hipposideros. Classification (NCBI taxonomy): domain Eukaryota; kingdom Metazoa; phylum Chordata; class Mammalia; order Chiroptera; family Rhinolophidae; genus Rhinolophus; species Rhinolophus hipposideros. The sequence continues at coordinate 33,239,593 of NC_138048.1, forward strand.
CATGCTACTCAATAATGAATAGATCAACAATGAGATCAATGAAGAAATCAAAATATACCTTCAGACAAATGAAAACAACCCCAAAATCTATGAGAAACAGCAAAAGTGGTCTTAAGAGGGAAATTTATAGCAATGCAGTCCTCCCTAAAGACACAAGAAAAATCTAAAGTCAATTTATCTTCACACCTAAGGGAACTGGATAAAGAATAGCAAACAAAGCCCAAAGTGAATACAAGAAAGAAAATAATAAAGATCAAAGCAGAAATAAACAAAATAGAGACTAAATAAATAAATTAAAAATATACAAAAGATCAGTGAAACCAAGAGTTATTGTTGTGAAAGATAAAGGAAATTGATAAACCTTTAACCAGACTCATCAAGAAAACAACAGAAAGGACAGTAATGATACAGAAGTGACAACTGACACCACAGAAATACAAAAAAAAAAAAAAAAAAAGAAGGAAAGAGAATACTTTGAGCAACTATATGCCAAAAAATTGGACAATCTGGAAGACGTGGATAGACTACTAGAAGCATACCATCTTCAAAGAGTGAATCAAGAAAATAAAACATAAAATCTGAACAGACTGTTACCAACAAAATTGAATCAGTAATCAATAAGATCCAGACAAACAAAAGTCCTGGACCAGATGGCTTCACAGGTGAATTTTACCAAACATTCAAAAAAGAATTGACACCAATTTTCCGCAAACTATTCCAAAAAATCCAACAGGTGGGAAGGCTCACAATTTCATTTTCAAGGCCAGCATTACCCTGATTCCAAAACCAGACAAGGACATTACAAAAAAAAGAAAATTAGGCTGACATCCCTAAAGAATATACATGCAAAAATCCTCAGCAAAATATTAGCAAACCAAATTCAGCAATACATTAAAATACCAGTAAACTCATGGCACTGTACACCAGAAGTTAAACAATAATGAATGCCAACTATAATTTTATATATATAATGTGATGGCTGGGTGCGAGGTCGGAGGGATAGTGGATGGGGTGTGGGGGGTCCACAGTGTAAGGGATATAAATGATGAACATCTAAGTATTGCCTTGTCTTGTACACCTGAAACTAATAAAAAAAAATACAATTATAAAAAAAAGAAATACCAGTAATGAATCCAACTTTGTACCATGATAAAGTGGGATTAATTTCTGGTATGCAAGGTTAGTTCAATATCAATAAATTCATTAACATAGTACAGCATAGAAATAAAAAGAAAAATAAAAATCATATGGTCATATCAATAGATATAGAAAAAGCATTTGACAAAATCCTGAAACCATTTATTATAAAAACTCTTATCAAAGCGGGAATAGAGGGAACATCTCAAAATAATGAAGGCCATATATGGCAAACCCAGATCTAATATCATACACAATGGGGAAAAGCTAAAAACATTCCCCTTAAGAACAATAATAAGACAAAAACATCCACTTTTACCACTTTTATTCAACATAGTACTGGAAGTATTAGCCACAACAATCAGAGAAGAAAAAGAAATAAAAGGCATCTAAATGGGAGAAAAATAAGTAAAATTGTCATTATTTGCAGATGACATGATACCATATTTATACAGAATCCCAAAGATTCCACAAAAAATATTAGAACAGATAAATACATTTAGTACAGTAGGATACAAAAATCATATTCAGAAATCAGTTACATTTTTATACACCAATAACAAACTATCAGAAAGAGAAATTAAGAAAACAGTCCCCATTTATAATTGCATCTAAAATAAAAACAAAATATTTAGAAATAATTTTAACTAAGGAAGTAAAAGACCTATACTCAGAAAATTATAATACACTGAAGAGAGAAATCAAAGAGGGTACAAATAAATGGAAATATATACGATGCTCATGGATAGGAAGAATTGATAGAGTTAAAATGTCCATATTACCCCAAATAATATATAGATTCAAAGTAATCCCTATCAAAATACCAATGACATTTTTCACAGAACTAGAACAAATAATCCTAAAATTTATATGGAATCATTAAAAACCTGAATAGCCACAGCAATCCTGAAAAATAATAAAAAATTGGAGGTATCACGCTACTTGTTATCAAATAAACTACAAGGCCACAGTAATCAAAGCAGCATGGCACTGGCATAAAAACAGAGATCAATGGAACAGAGAGCCCAGAAGTAAATCTACGTCTATATGGTTATTAATTATAAAAAAGGAAGTAAGAATTTACACTGGGGTAAAGACAGTCTGTTTAACAAAAAGTGCTGAGAAAACTGGATGGATACATGCGAAAAAAATGAAACTGAACCATCTTTTTACTCCATATACAAGAAGAAACTCAAAGTGGATTAAAGACTTAAATGTAAGACCTGAAATCATAAAACTCCTGGAAGAAGCTATAGGAAGAAAACTCTCAGACATTACCCTTAGCAATATTTTTACTGATATAACTCCTGGGGCAAGGGTAACAAAAGAAACAATAAACCAATGATACTACATCAAACTAAAATGTTTCTTTCACAGCAAAGGAAACCATCAACAAAACAAAACAAAAAACTCCCATCCTACTGAATGGGAGAAAATATTTTCCAATGATACTACTGGTAAGGAGTTAATAACTAAAATTTATAAATAAAAAAAAACTCATACAACTCAACACCAAAGAAACAAACAACCCAATTAAAAATGGGCAGAGGACATGAAGAGATATTTCTCCAAAGAGGACATACAGATGGCCAACAGCCATATGAAAAGAGGTTCCATGTCACTGATCATCAGAGAAATGAAAATAAAAACCACAATGAGCTATCACCTCACTTCTGTCAGAATGACTATCATCAATAAATCAACAAACAACAAGTGCTGGTGAGGATGTGGAGAAAAGGTAACCCTCAGGCACTGCTGGTGGGATTGCAAATTGATGCAGCCATTATGGAAAACAGTACGGAGTTTCCTTAAAAAATTAAAAAATAGAACTACCTTATGACCCAGCAATTCCACTCCTGGGTATTTATCCAAAGAAATCCAAAACACTAATTCGAAAAAAAATATATGCATCCCTATGTTTACTGCAGCACCATTCACAATAGCCAAGATATGGAAACAACTGTAATACCCATCAATGCATGATTAAATAAAGAAATTGTGGTGCATATGCACAATGGAGTATTACTCTGCAATAAAAAAATAATGAAATCTTACAATATTCAACAACATGCATGGACCTAGAGGATATTATACTATGCTAAGTGAAATAAGTCAGACTAGGAAAGACAAATACCACATGATGTCACTCATATGTGGTCTCTAAAGAACAGAACAAATGAGCAAACAAAACAAATAGATTCATAGACACAGAGAACAAACTGATGGTTGCTAGATGGAAGTAGGTTTGGGAGATGGGTGAGAAAGGTGAAGGGATTAGGAATTACAAATTGATAGTCACAAGACAGTCACATGTGTGTGAACAATTTGGGTAATATGATGAATAATGTTGTAAAGGCTATGTAGAGTGTCAGATAGGTACTGGACTCTTTGGGGGGACCGTTTAATAGATTATATAAATGCCTGACCACTGTGCTGTATACCTGAAACTAATGCAAAATAATATTTAATGCCGACTATAATTAAATATTTATTTATAAATAATTATTTTATAAATATTTATTTATATATAAGCATATATATATATATATATATACAGAGAGAGAGAGACAGAGAGAGAGAGAGAAAGATGAATACTAGTCATGTGTATACATTTTTGGGCACGTCCAGTATACACACACACACACACATGCACATATGGTCATATATACACATATACGGTTGCGGGAAGTACAAGTACAGCACGGGGATATAGTCAATGTAATAGCTATATACGATGTCAGATGGGTAGTAGACTTGGTGGGTTATCACTTTGCTAGGGGTGTAAATGTCTAATCATTACGTCTTTTTTCTTTTGTACATCTAAAACTAAAAAAAAAAAAACAATTAAAAATCAAATAAAAATATTCAATGGTGTAACAGTACATGAGGGTAAGGCTTGGACTGACAAACTAAATTTATAGGTTTGCCCTTTTCTTATTTTTGCACGGTTAATTCTTGTCAATATTGAATTATGTAAGCTATTGTGGTTAATTAATGGGAAAATAAGCTCATCATTGTTTCTACAGAATAAACCCAGATTGAAAGGTAATTTTCTGACATGAGTTTAATATATGCTGATTGCAAAAACATTTCCACAAATGGTTTTTAAAAATCATTGCTAATAATTTAAAAACATTTTATTATGCATTAATTTTTGAGTTTAGCAAATAGTTGTCTGAATCATGAGGAAGTATACTAATAAAGCAGAACAATTTTTGTCCACTGTGGAAGGTTAGATTTTTGTGATTTCATAACTGAAATCATCATCAGCAGCAGCAGCATCTTCACTTTATCATCATCATCCTTGCTGTTCAAACTACGGTCTTTGGACTAGCAGCAGCAGTATTACTTGGAAGCTTTTTGAAAATAATTCACTTCAGTTCTTACACCAGCCTTCTGAATTTTAAAAAAATGCCTCCAGATGATTAGTATTTACATTATATTTTGAAAATACCTGATTATCATCATCATCACCATCATCATCACTCTTCATATTGGTTACTTAGAGCTCTGTGTGCTTTTCACAGTGCTTTTTCTTTGCTTTTGTTGTTTTGCATCTACTAAACCATTAAATGTGTTCTAAGTGGCATATAATTAATGTGTATTACTCACATGATAAAATGGCATATTACTGATAAATGTAAATTATTTTAGTTTTTTGTTGTTGCAGTTGTTTTTTTGCTTTTTCCTTACAGGTAGAGTTTACCCATTCCCTAGAGCATGGCTTCTCCAACCTAAGGTACACAGGACATGGGGAATTTGTGAGAATGGAAATATTGGATCAATAGGTGTGGGATGGGCCTGAGCTTCTGCTACCTGAGATGCTAATCCAATACGATCAAGCTGACATCAGTTACACGACTAGTTTCCCCACTGCAGAACAGAATTATTTCAGAGTTCAGTGCTAGCCACACTGTACATAGGCTGAGCATATAACAGTGCAAACCAATCACACTTATGGAGAGGTAACCCTTATTGTTGAATTCATGAGCAAGTTCTTTCTGGTTCCATGGACACTTTATACATGAGTTCATTGAGAAAGTATCAGCATATCTGGGGGATCAAATGGCTGATTGATTGTATAATTAATAATAGCTTCTTTTGCATAGAATGCCATGATTTATAATTTAGTTTAGACACAAATAACCTCACCATCTGTCAATTTTGAAAGATTCATCCACATATCTCTTCCTCTGACCAACCTGTTACAATTCTCTAATCTTTTAGTATTCAAATCCAATATCATATGGTAAAATTATCAGTCACTGTCCACAAATATATATTACATAGCCATACATGTGGCCCTGTCTGTATTCATACCAAATGATGACCAAATATAATGCTCTAAATTCTGCTTAATGAGAGGACACTCTTTACCATATTTAAGGACAATATCTGAAAGTGACTATATTATTTTGGCAATCTACTTCTGACTGTCACCAGAAAATTGGGAAAGCCATCTATGTTAGACAAAATAATGGCTTCCAAAGATGTTCACATGCTAATACTTGGAATTTTGGAATATACTGTTATGTTCCATGACAAGGGGGAATTAAAGTTGCAGATAGAATTATATTTGCTAATCAACTGACCTTGAGGAAAGGAAATTAGCTTAGATTGCCCAAGTTGGCACAATGTAATATTCATGAGGGTCCTTTTAAGAGAAAGAACCAGGCAGGAAGGTTTGAGTCAGAGATACTTGAAGACACTATGCCACTCTTCTGCCTTTGAAGATGGCACTAGAGGCTGTGAGCCAAAGAATGTAGACTTGTAGCACCTGGAAAAGGCAAAGAAACACATTCTCGCCTAGATCTTCCAGAAGGAACACAGCCCTGCTTATACCTTGGTTTCTAGCCTAGCGAGAACCATCTTGTACTTTTGACCTCCAGAGCTGCAAGGTAATAAATTTGAGTTGTTTTACTCAACTAAGCAATTGGAAACTATTTTACCATCTTTTTTTCCCCCCTGTGCTAACTGATGATAGCAAACTTCCCATGAGAATGTAAGAATCATTTGAAAGAAGAATGGCAATGAGGCAGAAATGGTTACTGTGGAAATATGAAAAACTTGCTCATGCAATTTACTTAAGTTTTCATAACTATTCAGGCCTTATATCAAATATACTACTTCCTCTTTATATTCAGCACTATTTTCACTGAAATTTATGACTTTGTGGGATTATAAAAGATCCAGTTAATAAAAAGCAAATCAAAGTTTCTGGTTACTTGGCATTCCAAGGTTAATAATCAGTTTTAACTAATGTCCAATAGCAAAATGAAAGCTTTTCTCAAGGAATTGTATTTAATTGCAAAAGAAGAATGCATTTATTTCAGCACACTGAGGTATTTTGCTGCAATTTTCTTATTGGGACTTTTCACAACTCCAAGCAATAAGCTACCTGCTATTTCAGCAGAGCAAAGGGAAGATGGATTCGAGAAAACACAATGCAGTACTTTGAATTTTTAAAGCCCTGCATTTCTACCCAGCATCCTGGAATCTGAAAAATAAGTTTAGTTCTCCTCATCCATGAGAAATAGCTAGGAATTAGGGGGTCAATTGTGTGGGGAAGGGGTCTTATAAGAAATTTCACTCTCATATACCTACACACAGATTGAAAGAAAGACTGTAGAGGCTGTATACATAGCTCATTACTTACTTTTTTCCCCTATTTAATTAAATTTGCTTACCGTAATGATTTTTTTTTTTTTACACAGTCACCAATACAATGAAATAGATAAGAACAGGGCATGATACAACAATGATAAAACTGTAGCTACATAGACACAGAATACTATTTGTTCATCTTTAAAAATATCCACAGGCAAATTTCAGCTCTTGATTTTGAACAAACATCTATGCAATGAAAAGAAATATACATATTTCTTGGCTTTCTAAACTTCTCCAGTTAGAATAACCCTGTCTCAAAATAGTCATATTCTGAGATTCTAGAGATTAGACCTTCAACACATAAATTTTGAGGGAGGGGGAAATAATTTAGTCCATAATGATACTCATCAGAAATGCATCTCTCCGTGTGTGTGTGTGTGTGTGTATACACACACATTCCTTCCCAATGTTTATTGTGGTACTAGTCACATCTCCAAAATACAATCTATTCAAATAAGCATAACAAACAGAATGAGTAAGTAAATTTTGATATATTTACACAATAAACTATAGCAATGAGAATATATGGATAAATTTCACAAACAGAAAGGGACAAACATAAAAGAGTACACACTGTATGATTTCATTTATGTAAAGTACAAGAATAGGAAAAAATAACCTATAATGTTAGAAGTCAGGATAGGAATTAGTCTCGGTGTTGAGGGGGTGAGGGGTAGATTGTGTCTATCCTTGGGTGGTGAGGAAGCATGGGGGTACTTCTGAGGTATTGGTAATATCCCCATGTTTTGTTATTTTAATCTAGGTGTTCAGTTTGTGAAAATACATTAGGGTGTTCACTTAAGAATCCTGTGCATTACTGAACATATTTTATACTATAATAAGGTGAAAATAATAAATGAAACCCTGTCTGATTGAAACTACTATTGTTGGTTTTAGTAACAGGATACACTATTTTGCACATTTTGGGGCAGACTATAGTAATGATTCAACTAATGTTCCCAAACTGAAATCTTGACGACATATTCTATGTTCCCTCTCTGGCCCTTAACTAGATTTATGACCTTGAACAAATATTTTTAATTCACTGAACCCCTGATTACTCCTCCTTAAATTAATGACTTTTATAATAACTGCTTTTGAAGTTCTCATTCAGTTTTAGAATTCTATATTCTTATTAATTTTGGAATTGAGTTGTTGATTTGGAGTAAAAATTATCTTTAAACATTTGATTAAGAAAAAGATAAGTTTTTGTACAGTGAGGATAACGATCTATTTCTTTACTATAATTGAAATAGTAGGATGAAGTTCAGTTGTAGAATTAAGGTTAATTACCAGATAGTCTATTTCGTTTTTAATTTTGACAAAATGATTGCATATATATTTCCAGAATTTATTTATGTAAAAATCATTAGGATAGCATATTTTTGTTATTATTTAATTATCTTGGGTAAAGAATGCCCCCTTATTGATAATATTGAAACTCAGCAAATATTTTCTAATAATGTATATTCTTATGTGATAGAAAAATTTGGAACTATTTCCAAAGCCCGTGAAAGAGAAATATCAATTAAATATGATTCAGAACCATCCCAAAGGCCAGAAAAAAGAAAAGCATGAAGTGAGTTGCCAAGGATCATCAGTGGTATTGAAAGAGGCCTGGTGGTTATTTGAGGTCAAAAACTGACATAGTTAAATCAACTGAAAATAACGGGTTGTTGTGTGGGGGCAGGGAATCAGAATATTTACAATCAATCAAATCCAAAGGAAAATGAAACAAAATGTAAAACACACCAGTGTGTAAGCAAATGTCAGTCTTTGTACACATTGAATAATTTCTGTAGCTAACAAGAAATAGGAAGTTGTGATTCATGGGTTGACTCATATATTGCACAGCAAAACTCAGAATGTAACAGCTATATTGAGCTTTTTGCTTTAAGTACCCATGTGGTAATATTTTACATGGAGACCCGCTATAAAAATAAAACCTATGTCAGAAAACAAGAAAAAGTAATAGAAAGAAAGATGAACTGAAGTCACCCTTAAGCATCATTTGCCTGATACTGCTACACTTGCTTTCCAGAAATATTCATAGAATATAATTTATGTTAGATCCATCAAGATTATTGCGGTTGAAAACATGTGGAGGAGGAGAATGTGAAATGTAATGAATAGCTTTCTGTTTCTAAATGCAAGCAGAGGTTTAAGTGTTTTACACTTCTTTTGAGTGGTCACGCAGTAACCTTTTCAAGCTTTGTGACAAACAGCCTCACAGTTGGGCAATAATGTTGCCATGTGAAAAATGCCAAAACACTTCAATAACAAAACCTATTTCTCATATTTCAAATCCTGAATTTTTTCTTGCCTTTTTACTTTAGTTTACCTTTTAAATGTTAAAACAGTAAAAAACGGAGAGAACACAAACGGAGAGAAGTGCAGTACAAATACTTACAATGGTTTAAAAAACTATACATAATTGTAAGACATTTGAGATGATGAAAAGGATTTATAGCGTGAGAGATATAAATAGTTTTTTTCTTAAAAAACAATCTTTCTTTTATGTTTTTCTTGAACTACACCTTTTGTCTTTAGGAAGATCATTTAAACTTTCATACATGATTTTATCACTATGTATTAGATTAATGGTATTAATGACCAACTTAAACATGATATAAAGAATAAATACAAATGGTATAAAAGTCAGTGGAAAAATTTTGTTATTTCAATAGTAGTCATAATACCAGGGGAATGTTGTGATGAGTTCAACTCAGACCAATTCAGAGTTTACATTTACTCGTGACATATTAAGACATTAAACCTGTTCAAAGTTTCTTTTAAAGATCAGTAAATGAATAAATATCCATTGTTGGTGACTGTTATTTTCTTTTACTATCTGTAGCCAAGGTTATTAAAAATAGCTTTTACTACACAAAGAGGAAAAAATCACTCCTTATACTCTGTTGTTTATTCCCAGTGCTTAGTCTTATTAGTCAAATAACACTGAGCCATGTGCAGATTGCATTGTTCTGAAGAAGACGTACAGGATCCAATGTCCACTGGTCAATGATCTTATTCTGTTATAATGCTGAAGTGAATGGTAGTCTGTAGGACTTAGTATTAACTGCTGAAGCCCACTACATTGCTTTTGGTTCAAAAGTGATTGATTAGAATGTAGAAAGGCATGAAAAAAACTTTCAAGGGACAATTGAAAATGAATATTTTTGCCTAAATATGGAGTCATGTATCTCCTCATTTATAGTCATCAAACATTCGCTAAGAACTTATAGTGTCAGGGCCCTCTTTTTCTGGTGCTTAGATTCACTAGCAAACATATTAGATGAATGTCCTTTTCTTTCCATTTTACTTCCTAGTGAAAGAAGGCACAATTAAATAACAATAAGGAAATTATATAGTATATTAGCTATTGATAGATGTTATGCTAAAAAAAAAAAAGCAAGAGATATAAGGGAATGGGGAATGCAAGGTGGTCCAGGATAATCGGGGAAAGTTACAATTTTTAACGGGGTAGTTAAAGCAGTCTCAGTGGTAAAGTATTATTGTGCAGACTTGATGTAGGCAGATACTTGAGAAATAAATATTCCCATAAAGAAACAGCCAATACAAAAATCCTAAAATTAGAGCATCCTGCTGAGTTCAAGGGATAGCAAGCAAACCCATGCAGATGGAGGAGGGAAATGACATAAGTTGAGGTGTTGAGGCAACGGGGCTTGTCCCTGACGGACCTAGTAAGTTATTGTGATGGTTAATTTTACGTGTCTCATTGACTGTGTGTTGCAGTGCCCAGAAATTTTGTTGACATTATTTTTGTGTATGTCTGTGAAGGTATTTCCAACTGAGATTAGCATTTGAATCAAGAGAGTGAGTAAAGCAGATTGCCCTCCCCAGTGTGGGTGGGCATCACCTAATATGTTGAGAGTCTGAATAGAAAAAAAGGCAGACGAAAGGAGAATTCATTCTTGCTGACAGACTATTTGAGTGGGGACATCAGTCTTCTGCCCTTGGACTAGAATTTACACCATTGGCTCTCTGGTCTCAGGCCTTCAAATGTGGAGTAAAATTGCACTACCAGGTTTCCTAGGTTGCCATCTTGCAGAAGGCAGATTATAGGACTGTTATGCCTCCATAATCACAAGACCCAATTCCTTACAATAAGATATAGGTATAGATATAATTCTTTCTTTGAAGAACCCTTGTATAGGCATTGTAAGGACTTCAGCTTTTATGCTTAGACAATGGGAAAGTCCTGCAGATTTATGAGCCATCATAAATACATGATTGGTTGTTTTTGGAGATTAAACTATAGAGAGTCAATGTAACAATCGATACTACAGATGACAGTTTGGTATAAGGAGATACTAGCAGAGATGGAGAAAAGCGGTTTGTTTCTTGATATATCACAGATAAAAGAACTTCTTCATATAATGGATATGAGGTGCAAGAGAAAGATAGTGGTCAAGAATTACACCAAGTTTTTGACCTCAGTAATTTGAAGGATGCAATTGCCATCAACACAGATAGGGAAGACTGTTGTTAGAGCAACCCTACAGTGTTTCTGCGAAAATAAGACTAGCCAGACAATCAGCTCTAAAGTGTCTTTTGGAGAAAAAATTAATATAAGACACCGTATTATTTTACTATATTTCTTATTTTACTATAAGACTGGGTCTTATATAATATAATAGTATAGTATAGTATAGTATAGTATAGTATAGTATAGTATAGTATAGTATAATATTGGGTATTATATTAATTTTTTGCTCCAAAAGGTGCATTAGAGCTGATTGTCTGGCTAGGTCTTATTTTTGGGGAAACGAGGTATGTTAGAATCTCTCAAATTCCCATGAGGTTTTCAAAACACCATGATTCAGATGAAAAAAAAAAAGTACCTTGAAATAGCACTAGACTAATGCCATGTACAAAGGTATTTATTTTTAATTTATTTTTATATAAATAATTTTATTGCAAAGAAAATAAAAGGGAAAGAAATAAAGGAAGATAAAGAGATGGGCAAGATGGAAACTTTTTAGGAAACTACAATAGTGCTTTTTAGACAAATCACAGGTAAACCTTCTTTTAACAATTATGACAACACTGCATGTACTTTTAGACCATTTTAGTTTGTAGAATAAGCAGAAAATAACTTAGTTACAATTCTACTACAACAAGCAAAAAAGCAAATACTTTTTGGAACAGTGGTTTTCAAATTGCTTTGTAGAACCCCAGGGTTCTCAGAGATCAGGGTGTGCTCACAAAGAAACAAGCAGGATGTAACTTTATTTTCATTGCTTTTTATATATTAGCATTCTATAATTGAATTTATATACAAAAAATGGTTACTGCTGTCATTTGTTAAACTATGAAGACCACTGTTGTAGAGAATACCACTCATTTTATTGCTCCACTGAAAATGTGAACTTATTTTCTCTAATATTATCATAGATTTTGAATTTGAAGCAAAGTGGGAATACAGGGTTAGTAACAAGAAATTCATGTATATGAATATATATATATATATATATATATATATATATATATATAAATATTCATTATACTACATTTGACCACTTTTGTGATGGAGGATGGCCAAAATCCAGCAATAATTATTTCTCTGTTCTTAATAGAAGAAATAACAATTGTGTCAATATTGTGAAATCTAATTGTCGTTGTATTGCTTTTAACTTACTTATACAGTATTTGAATTTAAAGTTTCCCAACGAAGAGCTCAGAAATATTTCTAAGTATACATGATATTAGCTTCCTAGGGACCTTGACTATTATTATAGGAAACGTAAATGGGTTATATGTCCAGTTGCCTCTCATTCATGGATTTGTTAGTTTCACAATCCATGAGATAAGTTTTAATTTTAAAAAGGGCTTTTCAAAGGAAAAAAAAATCTAATTTCGATTAAGAGTGTTGTAAAATAAAATATGAATAAAATTATAATTATTAAAATTTCAAATAACATACAGCTCAGATTATTCACAGGGTTTCTTTTGAACACAGAAAAACGAAGAAGCAGCCTTAATAAATAACTCCATAAAATGCTATTTGCTTTTGTATATACAGATGTGGTAATTTTAATCATTTCATTTAAGTGAATTACTAAGAAGCCAAAGATCAGTTAATAAAAGTGGCCTGTTGACTTGTATCTGAGGCAGGAAAAATGATTTGTTTCAGTCTAAGTATGATTTAAATCAGTTGTAATAGCACTGTTCCCTCTGGAATGCATTACTATAGCCTCAACATATGAGTACTTACTTTTATATCAGAAACATCCTCGTTTTTTATAAAAACAAAAAACATAGTTTACTATCTTTGTCAATAGTTATATTTTACATATTAGTTATTTTGCCAGCAATTGTAGTTCTCTGCATTATTCTTTATACTTTAGTGAAAGTTTGCCCTCTGAAAATTTTCATAGCCCCAATTTTTAATGAGTATAAAATCTGCACTTATTTATAATATTACTCACATCAGAAATTGCAATCTCACATATCAGTAAAGCTTTTAAGGTCTCTAAGGAACAACTAATTTAGTAATTAGCAATGAAAGTTTTGCAATTATTTTCCATAAGAACATTGAACAAGTTATAAAATAAAAAAGAAAATATTCTATAGGTGGAAATAGGATATTCTTTGGAGGGTTTTCTTTTCTATAATTTCATGTTATTAATTATGGCCATGCTGTTTATGCCAGGAAATATTCAGGTCACTAGAATACTAACTTACAGTCATGGGTCACTTAAGAAAAGGTTTCATTATGCGAACATCATAGATTATACTCACACACACCTAGATGGTACAGGCTACTACACACCTAGGCTGTGTGGTGCAGCGTATTGTTCCTGGGCTACAAGCCTGTACAACATATTACTGTACAAAACAACACAAGGTGAGTCAAGCACAAGAGAAAATGATGCAATCAGTAGACACAGTAAACACCAGATGTATGAGGCTGCTGCCAGTATAACACGGCATACTGTTTAAGAGCAAACATTTTTCAATAAGTAAAAAGAGACAACACTAAAATAACGATAAAAAGTGTACTGCAGTGAACAGATAAACCAGTAACAAAGTCATTTATTATCATTAAGTATTATGTATTGCACATAATTGTATATGCTGTAATTTTATAGGACTGGCAGCACAGATGTTTAAACCAGCATCACCACAAACATGTAAGTAATGGGCTGCATGATAACGTTACAAGGCTACAACTGCTAACACTAGGCAATAGGAATATTTCAGCTCTACTATGATCTACTATGAGTAGTATATGGGACTACTGACAGACATGCGCTAATCTGTTGACTGAAATATTGTTGTGTGTTACATGACTGTATTATGATTAATTGGCACCAACGGCAGAGCCTTGATAATGTTTTTTTTTGTATTTGATACAATGTAGCATTTTAAACTCTATAAAAATTATTTCAACAGTATAATTACCTATAATACATTCACCTAAAGTTTAAAAAATTGCATTGAATGTCATTAAAATACATTTGTATTCAATAATCTTTTCACAAGTGTTGCAATGACAAGAGTAATTAAGGTTTTGAAGATAGAGCAGTGAGATTTATCATTAAGTATTAGCAGCTATTATAGATTAAAGACTAATAAGGAATTAAGGGATCTCTGTTTGGAGGTGATATTGAACAGATAACCGACTAAAGTGAGAAATGAGATAGACAAAACCATGCAGATTAGCTAAGGTCCAAGTATATCCAAGGATATTTGCTTAGTTCACATGGCTGAGTACGAACACATATGTGGTCAGAGGAAACTATGTTTTACAATTGTGCAGCTCAAAGATTTTCAGCTTTATTTTAATACACAACAAGGATTTATGAGATTATTTTAAGAAAGGTCATGACATGATTAAATTTTATTTTAAAATACTCATGGTGTATTTTAATGTACAGCATGGTGACCACAGTTAACATAACTGTACTGTATATTTCAAAGTTGCTAAAAGAATAGATCTTAAAAGTCCTCATCACAGGAAAAAAAAAATTCTTGTACCTGTGCGAGGTGATGGATATTAACTAAACTTATTGTAGTAATTATTTTTGATACATACACATATTGAATCACTATTGTACACCTTAAGATGATATAGTATGTCAATTGTATCTCAATAAAACTGGAAAAAATTGTCATTCTGGGCTTGTAAAGATGATACAAGAATTTAGGGAAAACTGAAGTTGGCCGAGAAATTGGATACCACCCCATTTAGTCAAAATGAGCTATGGCTATAAATAAATGTATATATATATGTATATGAATATGTATATATATGACTATATACATGCATGTATACTCGTATGTGTGTATATCTTAATGACTGCAGGTGTAGAGATATTTTGGAATGCACATAGAGGTAAATGATCTAAAATACTAATGTGTGACTAAAACACAAATTTCTTAACATTGTAACGTATTCTTTCCCTTTCATGCACATTATATAAACGTTTAAACATTAAACATAGTAACTTATCTAAAGCCCAACATAATAATAAATGTCACATATATGCGTAAGGTGTGAATAGGGGAAGGAAAATAATTAAATCTTAGTTTCTTGTCTTCTGATACTGTCCTGCCAGTGACCTATGTCATTCAAACCTGAGTGCACAGCCTGTAAATGATTCCCATATGTTTTACTCATTCTTTCCCAGAAATTCCAGTAGATGCACCCAGCCATAGGAAGTGGAAAGTTGGGATGGTGATTAGAAATAGATGTAACTAGTCACTGAGACTAGAGAAGGGAGGTAAGGTGGATAACAGGACATAGGAACTTTTTTGACAATTAGCTCTTAGCACAGACCAAGAAAGCTGAGTCCAAATACGTTTTTAATGAGCCTCAGAAATGGATTTCTATGTGCTACAGAAGTGGGGGGGTTGTGCTCACACCTGTGTCTGAGTGGATTTCCCTCTCAGTTTATAATGTGAATTTTCCTGAATGAAATTAAAACTACAGTTCTGTGTAATTGGAGAGGGGAGTGAAGAAATAATCTGTCACAGTTGCTGTTGCCTCCTTAGTGATGTTGGGCTAGAGAAGTTAATTAGGCGATTCAGTATTTTACCTACAAGAAGTGTGCAAGTCCCTACATGTTTACAGTGAGTAGAAAACAAAAGAAGGCATGTGTTCTTTGGAGTTAGGCCACAATGTTTTGTGCTCCTATTTAGGTGCAGTTAAGAGTGAGTACGTTTAATGTTCCAGGCCTCATCTGTACACTGGTATGATAATACCTTTCTTCCAGTATTGTTGGGAGAATGACATGACATGAATGCATATAAAGTAACTGGCAAGTAATGGGCACTTAATAATGCTTAGCAAATACTAAGCTTTCAATACGTTAATTTCATTCTTGTTCTACAAGATTTAGAAAAGAACAGTTTGGTCTCATAGGAAGAATGAGAAATACATTTTGTGATGCTGAGAAGATCCAAGAACTAAAACTCCAAAACAAAAAGGGACAGACACAGGCCCAGATTTTAAAGGAAGTACGCTGGGTGGTCAGTAGAAGGTTCAGAAACCTGAGCGTCCTGGAAAACTCGTTAATTCTAACATGGATAAGTGTTTTTTTCTATACAGCACTGGTATCACCAAATAAATGTTGCCAGAATAAGAATAAAGGAATGTTTACAATTTTATAAAAGGTTGTGGTAGGAACACTGATAAAAGTTTGCAAGATTGGCAGAAAAGAAATGAAGTAATATTGCTTTGGAGAGAGACACATGAATTGAGTATTATATTCTGGATAGAAACTCCTCTCCCTCTTCCTCCACAGCCTCTCCAACACTTGTTACCCTTTGTCTTGTTGATGACAGCCATTCTGACTGGGGTGAGGTGATATCTCATTGTGGTTTTTATTTGCATTTCTCTGATGATTAGTGATGTTGAGCTTTTTTTCATATGTCTATTTGCCATTTGTATGTCCTCTTTGGAGAAATGTCTCTTCAGGTCCTCTGCCCATTCTTCAATTGGGATGTTTGTTTTTTTTTGTTGTTGAGCTTCATGAGTTCCCTGTATGTTTTGGATATTAGCCCCTTATCAGAGGCACTGTTTGCAAAAATCTTCTCCCATTCAGTCGGTTGCCTCTTTATTTTGTCGATTTTTTTTTTTTTTTTTTTTTTTTTTTTTTTTTTTTTTTGCTGTGCAGAAGCTTTTAAGTTTCATATAGCCACATTTGCTTATTTTCGCTTTTACTTCCATTGCCTTTGGAGTCAAATTCATAAAATGCTCTTTGAACCCAAGGTCCATAAGTTTAGTACCTATGTTTTCTTCTATGCAGTTTATTGTGGCAGGTCTTATGCTTTAGTCTTTAATCCATCTTGAATTAACTTTGGTACATGGTGACAGAAAGCAGTCCAGTTTCATTCTTTTGCACGTGGCTATCCAATTCTCCCTGCACCATTTATTGAAGAGGCTCTCTTTCCTCCATTGTATGTTTTTGCTACCTTGTCAAAAATTATCTGTCCATACTTATGTGGTTTTATTTCTGGGTTCTCAATTCTATTCCATTGGTCTATGTGTCTGTTATTCTGCCAATACCAAGCTGTTTTGATTATTGTAGCCCTGTAGTACAAGCTAAAGTCAGGGAGTGTGATACCTCCAGTGTTGTTCTTTTTTCTTAAGATTGCTTTGGCTATTCGGGGTCTTTTGTGGTTCCAAACAAATCTGATGATTTTTTGTTCTATTTCTTTAAAAAATGCCATTGGGATTTTGATGGGGATTGCATTATATATATATATATATATATATATATATATATATATATATATATATATATATATATATATATATATAAATATATTGCTTTAAGTAATATGGCCTTTTTAACTATGTTGATTCTTCCAATCCATGAGCACAGAATATCTTTCCATTTCTTTATGTCTTCTTCACTTTTTCAAACATGTCTTATAGTTTTCAGCATATAGGTCCTTCACATCCTTGGTTAAGTTTATTCCTAGGTATTTTATTCTTTTTGCTGCAATTGCAAAAGGAATTGTTTTTTGTATTTCTTTTTCTCAGATTTAATTGTTAGTATATAGGAATGCAATGGACTTTTGTACGTTGATTTTGTAGCCAGCAACTTTACTGTATTCATTGATTGATTGTTTCTAACAGCTTTTTGGTGGAGTATTTAGGGTTTTCTATATATAGCATCATGTCATCTGCAAAGAGTGATATTTTAACTTCTTCATTCCCAATTTGGATGCCTTTTATTTCTTTCTCTTGCCTGATTGCTCTGGCAAGGACTTCCAACACTATGTTGAAAAGCAGAGGTGATAGGGGACAGCCCCGTCGTGTTCCTGAACATAGAGCAAAGGGCTTCAGTTTTTCACCATTAATTATGAGATTAGCTGAGGGCTTGTCATATATGGCTTTTATTATGTTAAGGTATTTTCCTTCTATACCTATTTGATTAAGTGTTTTAATCATAAATGGATGTTGTATCTTGTCAAATGCTTTTTCTGCATCAATTGATATAATCATATGATTTTTGTCCTTTATTTTGTTTATGTGATATATCACTTTGATGGATTTGCGGATGTTGAACCATCATAGTGTTGGTGGGAATGCAGACTGGTGCAGCCGTTATGGAAGGCAGTGTGGAGGTTCCTCAAAAAATTACGAATAGAATTATCATATGACCTAGCAATCCCTCTCCTGGGTATCTACCCCAAAAATTTGAAAACATTTATACATAAAGACACGTGTGCTCCAATGTTCATTGCAGCTTTGTTTATGGTGGCCAAGACATGGAAACAACTAAAATGTCCTTCGATAGATGAATGGATAAAGAAGTTGTGGTATATATACACAATGGAATACTATTCGGCGGTAAGAAAAGATGATACAGTAACATTTGTTACAACATGGATGGATCTTGAGAGTATAATTCTAAGCGAAATAAGTCAGACAGAAAAAGCAGAGAACCCTATGATTTCACTGATTTGTGGTTTATGAACCAAAAACAACAAAAGAACCAGACAAACAAATGAGGAACAAAAACTCATAGACAGAGACAATAGTTTAGTGGTTACCAGAGGGTAAAGGGGGGTGGGGGGTGGGAGATGAGGGTAAGGGGGATCAAATATATGGTGATGGAAGGAGAACTGACTCTGGGTGGTGAACACACAATGGGATTTATAGATGATGTAATACAGAATTGTACACCTGAAATCTATGTAATTTGATTAACAATTGTTACCCCAATAAATTTAAAAAAAAGAAACTCCTCTCCCATCAACATAGAACTGACAACTGAAATCTGGGGGTGAGAAGGAGAGGGTATCAGAACTTCTCCAAAAGCATCAGCAGTCATGGGAACAAATGTGGATGAGGCAAAGGTCATAGAAAGTGCAGATTTGGACGCTGGATGATTGAGAAAAGCAACAGCAAGAGAGCAATACTGATACCCAAGGAGAGTGACTAAACATCCAGTACACTTATGAAATGAATGGATGAAAGTCATAGGAATCGCAAACCTAACATTTGTATGGAATGGGGGTTCAGAACCATGGGAGATTTCCATTGACATTTTTGTGATTCTCTTGTTGTTTCAAAGAAGTGACATATGATAATGAATTCTCAGTGATGCTTAGAGATAAACTGATAAATAAAAGACCTAATACTTACCACTTAAATCTGTAAAAGATCCTGTTCTCTTTTTCTGGAAGTAGTAAAAACGTGGGGACAGATCACCTGGATTAGAATATTGTCTTTGCCAATCATTTTCTTTGATATATTACTTAATACTTTTATTTCTCACTATTTCTATAAAATGGAGGTAATAAGATAGTTATATAGGTTAAATGAATTAATATGTGTGGGGCACATAATAATACTCTATAAGCTTAGTGGTCATTATTTTTATTATGGCTGTAATTATTATTTTTTATAATCATTACTCAAGTAGGAATAGCTTTTTATTTCAAATGTTAAGTCTGACCTTAGTTCCTATATACTATTTATGACCAGTCACTTCTAGTTGGTCATTTTACAGATTTCCTTTTCATATAAAGAAGTGAAATATATATTCACGCATTAACCAATTTAAATCAAGATGTTCTATCTTTGAAATTCATGTTATTATTATTTAAAGTATGTGAAATAATGATATAAAACTAACATCATTAAGAGTGATGAACTACTGATTATTCATAATAAACAATTGAATACATTATTACACTAACTGATTACCTTTCTGAAATGTATGTAATTCAGTCTTTATTAATGAGAATCATTTGAGTCATTTATGTGCAAGTGATGCATTACTTATATGTAAAAGAGAAAAAACCACAGCTATTTAACTTTCTAGACAGTAAAATTTTATCCTAGATGAATACATACATACATACACAGACACTATTACAATTCACATAAACAAAATGCACACACATAATTTTATATACGTAGTATTTTATTAATGAATTTTAGTTTGTGTATCTGCTCTTTTGTGGGACAAAGAAGGATTTCACAAGCAATGATATTTTTTTCATGGATAACATAGTAAAAGATTACAAGAAACCGAATACAAAACCCAGGTAATGGTACTAACAAGCTTTTCGATTGTGGGCCATGCAACACTCTTTTGGATTAAAAAATAACTTTAATCATATTAAAATTTAATCTTTCAAATGTATAATTATTTTAAATTTGGAATAATTATAGCTTTCTCCTTACAATTTGTTCATTTATATTCACTGCCAAATAATATAAAGTATAAGTGAATATTCCAATATTAAATTACATAGTTTTAGTTTTATTTTTTTTTCAATTATAGTTGACATTCAATATCATTTTATATTAGTTTCACATGTACAGCATAGTAATTTGACATTCATATAATTTATGAAATGATCCCTTGGATTAGCCTAATACCCACTTGGCACTACACATACTTGTAATAATATTGACTCTATTTCCTAGGTTGTATTTTACGTACCCATGACTATTTTGTAATTACCAGTTTGTACTTCTTAATCCATTCACCTTTTCACCCAGACCCCCAAACCACCTCTAACAATCATCAGTTTGTTCTCTGTATCTATGACTCTGTTTCTGTTTTGTTTGTTGATTTATTTTGTTCTTTAGATACCACGTATAAGTGAGATCATATGGTGTTTGTCTTTCTAGGTCTTACTAATTTCACTTAACATAATACCCTCTAGGTCCTACCATATTGTCACAAATGGTAAGATTTCATTATTTTTTATGGTCACATAATATTCCATTATATGTAGCACTTCTTTATCCAATAGTCTATCGATGAGCACTTAGGTTGCTTCCATATATTGGCTATATGTGCTGCATATTGGCTAAACAGTGCTGCACTGAACATAGGGGTTCAAATTAGTGTTTTGGATTTCTTCCCATAAATACCCATAAGTGAAATCGCTGGGTCATAAGGTAGTCCTATTTTTAATGTTTTGAAGAACCTCCATACTGTTTTCCATAATGGCTGCACCAATTTGCAATCCCACCAACAGTGCATGAGGGTTTTTTTTTTTTTTTTTCATATCCTTGCCAACACTTGTTGTTTGTTGATTTATTGATGATGATCCCTCTGATAGGTGTGAGGTTATCTCTCATTGTCGTTTCAATTTCTTGTAGTTTTAATCTGATGATTAGTGACATTGAGCATCTTTTCATGTCTATATTCCATCTGTATGTGCTTTTTGGAGAAATGTCTATTCAGCTCCTTTCCCTATTTTTAATTGGATGGTTTGTTTCTTTGGTGTTGATTTATATTAATTCTTTATAAATTTTGAATATGAATCCTTTATCAGATGCATTATTGGTAAATATCTTTTCCCATTCAGTAAATTATCTTTTCATTTTGTTGATGGTTTCCTTCACTGCAAAAAACTTTTTAGTTTGATGTAGTCCCATTTGTTTAATTTTTCTTATGTTTCCCTTGACCAAGAAGATCTATCAAAAATATTAGTAATAACAATGTCAGAGAGTTTACTGCCTGTTTTCTTGTAGTAATTTGATGTTTACATTTCAATCTTTTTCTTGTAGTAATTTGAGTTTACATTTCAATCTTTAATCCATTTTTCAATTTATTCTTGTAAATGGTTAAGAAGGTGTCTAGTTTTACTTTTTGCATATATATCCGTTCAGTTTTCCCAATACCATTTATTGAATACATGTAGACTGTCTTTTCCCCATTGTATATTCTTGAATCCAATTCTCGAATAGATTAATTGACTATGTAGGCATGGGTTTATTTCTGCACTCTCTATTCTGATCAATTGATTTGTGTGTCTATTCTTATACCAATACCATGCTGTTCTGATTAATATAGCATTGTAGTGTAGTTTGATATCAGGTAGCCTAATACCATCAACTTTGTTCTTCTTTCTCAAGATTTCATTGGCTGTTTGGGATTTTTTGTGGTTTCATATAAATAATAGGATTATTTGCTCTAGTTCTGTAAAAAATGCCTTTGGTATTTAAATAGACATTGCATTGAGTCTATAGATTGCTTTTGGGTAGTACATTTTTAACTATGTTAATTATTCCTATTCATGAGCATGGCGTATTCAAATAAATGGATGGAATTTATTTGAATCTTCAAATTCTTTTTTCAATGTATTATAATGTCTTGAGTACAGGTCTTTTAGTATTTTACCTCTTTTGTTTGTTACCAGTTATTTTATTTTTTTTTGATACAATTTTAAATGGAAGTGTTTCATTAATTTATCTTTGTGATAATTTGTTATTGGTGTATAAAAATGTAACCGATTTCTGAATGTTAATTTTGTATCCTGTTATTTTATTGAATTGATTTATCAGCTCTAATAGTTTTTTGGCAGAGTCTTTCGGGTTCTCTCTATATAGTATCATGTCATCTGCAAACGATGACGATGACACTTCTCCCTTTGCAGTGTGGTATCTTGTTTATTTTTCTTGTCTTTTATTTATTTTTCTTGTCTGACTGTCAACTTCCATTACTATGTTGAATAAAAGTCGTGGAAGGGAACATCCTTTTCTTCTTCCTGATCTTAAGGTAAACACTTTTAGTTTTTTTCCCATTCAGTATGATGTTAGCGATGGGTTTGTCATATATGGCCTTTATTATGTTGAAGTATGTTTTGTCTATTCCCATTTTCCTGAGAGTTTTTAATATACATGATGTGGGATTTTGTTAAATGCTTCTTATGCATTACTGCTATGATTGTATGATTTTTATCCTTCATTTTGTTTATGTGGTGTACGGCATTAGTTGAATTGCGAATATTGAACCAATCTTGCATCCCAGGAATAAATGACACTTGGTCACGGTGTATTACCTTTTTAATGAATTGCTGAATTCAGTTTGCTAATATTTTGTTGAAGACTTTTGCATCAATGTTCATCAAGGATATCTGTCTATATTTTCCTTTTTGTAACATCTTTGTCTGTTTTTGGAATCATGGTAATAGTTGCCTCATAAAATGGGCTTGAGAGCCTTCCCTCTTCTTGAAATTTTTGGTATAGTTTGAGAAGTATAGGTGTTAATTCTTCTTTGCATGTTTGTTAAAAGTCACCTTTCAAGCCATCTGGTCTAGGACTTTTGTTTGTTGGGAGTTTTTTGTTTTAATTACTAATTCAATTTTGTTAGTTGTTATTGATCTATTCAGATTTTCTGTTTCTTCCTGATTCGATCTTGGAAGAATGTATGTTTCTAGGAATTATTCCATTTCTTCCAGGTTGTCCAATTTGTTGGCATATAATTGTATGTAATACTTTCATATAATTTTTTCTATTTCTGTCATTCAGTTGTCAAGTGACTCTTCATTTGAGATTCTGTGACAATTTCTATTTCTTGTCATTTCTTTTTGATTTGATTTTAATTTTCTCTATGAGATTTTTTTGCAATCTCTTTGAGTATACATAGTTAATGTTATTAAAATCTCTTTTGTGTTTTCTTTCATATTTAATTTAAGCCTTTATTGAATTTCATCTTAAAGAATCAGGAGAGAAAAACAAAACCTGGGATAATTTTCAAATTAGTCACACACCAGGGCTTATATTCACAAACTTTGATAAGGACTGCTTATGATAAATCATATAAATTATATCTTGGAAAGAGGGAGGGAGGGAGGAAAGGAGAGAGAGAGAAAAAGAGAAAGAGAGAGAGCAGTATCCATGGTTTTACTTACCATGGTTTCAGTTACCAATGGTTAACTGTGGTCCAAAATTATTAAATAGAAAATTCCACCTCACCTCATCTCATCACATAGGCATTTATCATCTCACATCATAGTAAGAAGAAGGATGAGTACTGATATTTTGAGAGAGAGAGAGAGAGAGAGAGAGAGAGAGAGAGAGAGAGAGAGAGAGGAAGAGACCATGTTTGTATAACTTCCATTACAGTATAGTAAAACATATTTTATTTTATTATTAGTTTTTGTTGTTAATCTCTTACTAATCTATAAATTGAACTTTATCATAGGTATGTATGTATAGGGAAAAACAAAACAAAACAGTATACATAGAGTTCAGTAACATCCTTGGTTTCAGGCATCCTGGGGGACTTGTCACGTATACACTGTGGATAAAAGGGAAAGACTGTATATAAAAATTGATGACATGAGTGGCTATTCCAATAAGAAATGAGATATTCAATTAAATCTTACTCTACCTTAGCTCATGTGTACACATGCACATCCCTACTGACTTTTTCAAAGTCTTCATAAATAAATTAGGACATTCCTTTATGTAGTCAAATAGAGATCTATAAAGACTCCCAAATTATATTCTATATATTAATTTACATTTTTATTTTTATATTCCTAGGAATATATGTTCTTTTTATAAACTTCAAACTATTTGTATATAATCTTTTACCTGGGTAATTTTTTTAATATAAAATAAGTCCAGGATTTATTAACCTTGTCTCCAAATATTTGCATGACATCTTATTCTGACTCATCATTTTGCTACCTATAGTACAAAAGTAAAAACAACTTTTTGGTGATTCAGAATATATTTCTTACCAATATGTTTGAGCTTTAGTGTATTTTCAAAATAAGATATGATTAACTTATTAGATATACTATCAATAGACTAGAGGCATCATTTACTCTTGGACTCTGGACAAACGTCAAATTAATCACTCAGTTATTTGAGACACAAACCATTAAGAACTGCCAGTCCTTTGTTTTCATTATCAAAATTTCTTTTAAACCTTTGTGAAATCTTGTGTTTTCCTATTTAGGCTCCTAGATTTTTCTCTGAAATTTCTCTGAAAATATAAAGGTGTTCTCTTGGTTTCTCTCCTCGTATTTTTTCTAGAATGTTCTCTAAAATCAAATCTGGAATATGATATGAGTACAGGAACTGTAGTACTCTCTCAAAATAATTCTGCTAAATCTTTATTTTACTGATCCACATGCTTTCCACAATGCATCTATATTAAGCATGTCAAATTCAAGTATGCAACACAAACACTGCTTTCTTTGAACAAGACATCCTTCATTGTTTTAGTCTAGTCATAAACACTATTACCATACATTTTGATGACACTTATAAAATCATATTCACCTTCTCATTTTAAAATTTGCACTTTTTTATCACTCGCAAATAATATTCTGGCCCCTCTTTTCTGTTTTCTACTCCTAAAAATTATTACATTTCTTTTTCAGCCATATAATGATTAAAGTTTTTTATCTGAGCATGTCTCACTTTTCTCCTCAAATATGTTTCTAATCTTCACACTACATAATCCATATTTTACCAGGAGCTCTTTTTTGGTATCAGAATCCACAGAATCCAATATTATTTATGACATTATCTCATGCACTATTTATGCTTTTCTTTCTAAAAACATCAACCAGAGCAGAGATGAAAATATCATACAGGTTTCATGGTCTTTTGAACCATCAATGGGACTTCAAAGCTTGGCTCAGCATTTATTCTCAAACAAATCAACAAAATACTGGTTGTGTTCAAGAGGTGTGATGGGCCTCCAGCTGTGCAGCCTTATATTTCTGATATCTTTTTTCCACACTACTGGTATATCCAACTTTCTAAAACAAAAGTCTGTTTATGCCATTGCTTGTAAAAGCATGTATGTGACCACAAAGCACTCCATACTTCTATCTAATTTTGCTCTCATTTTATGATTTAATATTTTCTTTACTAGTTTATCTACACTGCAAAGTATTTTTGCAACCATAAACAATGTCTTATCCTAATTTATATGTCCCTCACACTTAGAACATGCTAATTACTTTTAAAATTCTGTGGTCCTTGATATGTAATTAGTCTTGTCAAGATTTCAAGTATTGCTTTATAGTGCTTTTAGGATGTATTGCTAAATGTGTTTCTAAAATACCACACACAAAATAAAATCAGTGCCATCCAATTTTAAGTCCTGGTCATAATCATAGCTAAATCATTCTATCTATATAATGGTGTCACTAACAATAATCTCTCCATAGGGAATAGTGACCTAGTTCTACTTTGACAGCACCTCTTTTTCTGTGACTGGCACAGAGTATTGTTGAATAAAGAAACGAAGGAATGAAGTTTCTTCTCTTAGCAACTCTGTGATATAAAAAATGATTAAAATGATGTAAGTGACTTCAAAGATTTCATGGTTTGTGTATGCATTTAAAACATGACACATAAACTACAACAAGGAACAGAAGAAGTAGAAAATATTAGACTATTAGGCTCACTTCACGAAAGCTAGGGTATGCTTCAGAAAAGAATGTTTAAGTGGTACCATGATTTGGAACTTCCCAGACACCCCAGAAAGAGTATATATTCCAGCGACTACATCAGTTCTGAATTACTAGAACTAGACATCAGTTTTAGTCAGGAGAGACTAGGTTCTGCAGATGATGATGGGTCAGGTCATAAAGAAATTAAAGAGTTTTAATATTACTTCGGTGAGGAGGAGCTATAGACATTTTCCAAGCATGGATGACATTAATAGCTTTATATTTTAGAAGATATCTCAAGGGGAAGTGCACACCGTGGAATGGAGAGGGGACAAGTTGAATGCAGATGGCTCAGACCAGAGATGATTAAAGCTTGAACAAAGAGGGGCCAATGAAGCTAGATGATCAAACTGTGACAACTGTTTATAAAGAGATGCAATAAGACACTGAGAGGAAAACACAAATATTCTGGTATGTGTTTTGTCTGTAAATATGTAAGTGGTCAATTTTACTAATTACTTCCAAAATAAAATTAAGCAAAAATAAGATTACATTTTATTCTCTCTCAATGTGACATTATATAACTTATAAATTTTTGGACTTCTTATAAACTTTATATTGTTCTCAGATATGTTATTATTTCTTACTATAGTCAGCCTCTATCTACTTCACATAATTATAAATTGTTACCAGAAAGTAGTTCATTTATTTACAAGTCACTTACTCAGCCATGGAAAAGCACCAAGAAGATTTCAGGAATTTAAAAACCAAAATGACACATAGAGATTGGAAATGTCCCTGAAATCTGTGAGTCCTGGGATAAGGCTGGTTTCTGTGTCCTACATGCGGTCACAGCTAAAGAGGTGGCGTAATCTCATACCTTCCTCGGGAATGAACACCAGGTATTCCAAGAGGTGGATTTCTGATAGCCAGGCTCTTAGCCTTGCTGAGATGTGACAGGTCGAATTACTGATTCTCTTCTTTTCCCCAATTTGATACCAAATGAGAAATAACAATCAGAGAGATGAAGATTAAAGTAACATAAATGTGTCGCCATTTGTCCAGGCATTTGTCTCAGAATTGACCTGATTTTCCTAATCTCAGATGGATCTAGACAACTATAGACCTTTTGGTGGCCCTGAGTCTATTTGAATAAGCTTACCACTCAGAGGAATGGAGAAGTTGGCATAGTAAGGGCAAGATCATCCAAAAGAATGAAACTAGAAGACATTGAGTAGCACATGACCAATTCCTTCTCCAAACCCTTCTTCATTAGGAAGTCAGAGAGAGCTATTTATTTTTGAAAATTCGAGTAGTAGAAGATTTGTGGTCCTCTTTACATCCAGTGATTTTTCAATCAGGAGTTGCAACTCCATGCCCCACCAGAAAAATTCAGATACGTGGAAGGGAAACTTAACAGTTGTCATTTGACTGGAGAATGCTATTGACATTTGTTTCCTGAAAGAGGAAATATTAAACACCCTACCCTCTCATATGTGGTGTAAACTGACAAAAATAAAACTTGTCATTGACCAAAATGCGAATTGTACCTCCACTGAGAAATACTTACTATTGGAATCTAACTCTGCAAGAGCACCGTAGGCCTCCTGAAAGGCCACAGTCTTTTTAGTTATTTTCTTCCCAAAATATTTTGTAGATAGCATCAACATTTTTTCTGTATTTGGTGATGTTTCACCTTCTTCTGTGAACTAGATTTGCTATTGGGGATATTAAAAAAAAATACAAAAAACACACAATCTATTTATTTAGAAGAGTCTATATTCTTTATCTACAAATAGGGTCATTTCAGGCATATGTAAGATGATTAGAAGTGCTTCTAAGATGTGGAAATTTTAAACATGAGCTGAATAACCATAATATGGAATCTAAAAGAATGAAAAGAATACACTCTCAAACTGAATATGATTATGATGGACTTTGTACAGTATTTTTAATATTCAGCCAAACAGCAAGAATCGGAATATTTGCAATTTTCTGTGATTGTTTCAACTATCCAAATATATAAAATAAGGTTGTGTTCTATGTGTATTATTAAACCTGTATCGAACAGATAATTAGCTGTTTTGAAAGTAATAATAACTTTTAAAATCCCCGTAAGAATTAATCTCCTTTAATAGGTACAGCTAAAATAGTCAGATAAGCTGAATTAAATTTTCTTTTCTATTGGTACTCCTATTCTGTTAAGCTTTCCAGTGCATTTGAGCATTTGCTTCTATTTTCTTTGTTTTTAAACTGATCCCTCTTTAAATGTTTTCTGAGATTGGAGAAGAATTCTCTGTTCTCCACTCAAACTTTAAAAACGCTTTCTTGTGCTTTACAGTTCTAACTCTTGTGCTTTACAGTTCTATTAATATTGTCTTCAGAACTAGAATTTAAGTTCATTTTTAAGTGATTTGAAATCAAAATGCCTACTAAAATTTAAAATTTGGACAGATAATTAATTCCTGTCACATTTGGGGAGTCAGGAATCATTTTTAATTTGATAGATAATAGAGATGGACAAGTGTGAAATATCTTTAGCTTATTACTTAAAGAGGGTAACACAGTCAAGAAAACACCTTTATAGGTTAATGAGAAAGTTTCAATACTCAATAAATGAAAGCTGCTTATCAGAAGCATCAACTGTAAAAGAGGAAAAATAATTAAAAGGCATAAAGATGAAAGATGTGAAAATACCTAAGAAAACATTATAAAGTTTTAAAATCTCTTGACAAAGTTAAAAATAGGTGATATAAATAAATACAGATTTAGTTATCTGGAAAAGAATACTAAAATTTCTATAATTTTGCATATTTTATCTTCATTTTATTATACTTTAAAATCATATACTAAATAACATGGCAAATTATAATAATAAAAGTAAAAATTAGTTTTACAACTATATTACATATAATATAACATACATATGACATATATACGTCACATCATTAAATTTGCCAGGAAGTAGATGGAACATTGATAAGTCCAAAATAATAAAGATTTTGATAAAATGTACACAGGAAAAATAGTTAAAAGGATGAAACTCTTTTGTGGTTTCTACTATTTAAAGACTTCTTGATTTATCATTAGGATATAAAGCCACACAATTCATCAGATTTTAGTGAATTAATTGGGTAATACAAATTTGTTAGCCTCAAAAACAATTCTGTGGATAAAGTAAGCCCCACATTTATATATATATATATATATATATATATATATATATATATAAATTAGAGGATGGCATCAAAAGTACCCATCAATATAATTTTCCTAAATGCAATATTATCAAATGCCTCGGAGAAATATGATCAGATATTTGCGGTTTATGCTCACTCTCTCTTAGAACTAAACTCTCCTGTTGATTTGCTATGGGATTTTGTGCCCTGGTATATAAACAGCAATTTGAGTGTTCTGCCCAAGTGTTTATAAACAGCAATTTGAGTGTTCTGCCCAAGTGTTTGTATTTGTTAGTGCATTAAACATCATATTTGAGGAATGTGTCAGACTCGTTTTTACTTCTGTATCTTTTCTGAGATCATTACTAGACATGACAATGGGTATTAACACTTCTAAAATAATAATAGTTACTCATAACTTAGATCGATTTTATACTGAAAAATAAAAGACAAAAAGATAATTCCATGTAAATTTCTACGATCAGAAAATTAAAAAGTACAACAGCACCATGTTTATACAAATAAACCCCATTTTAGCAATTTAATCTTCTGCAATACGACAAAAAGCCAGAAAGACTCAAGCAGCAGTAATAAAATTAATCTATCTAGATATATTTATTTTGACTTTCAAAATTTGGACATCTCTGAGAAATATACTCCTCATTTAAATACCATTGAAGCAGTCACTGACAGCCAAGCCCATCTGCATGTTCTTAAGCTAATTTCTGTCACCTTACTCAGTGGAAATGTTTTGACTAGGTTTCTCTTTATTTATGTAAGAGATTTAGGATAGTCCTTATATATGCAATTTTTTTACATCTTCACACCTGGGGCGGTACCTTTTTATCATGTAATTTGAAAGATATCTATTTATTCCACAATCATAGAAGATTATATTATAATCACTGTGTAAGTCCACAGACCTACCATGGTCTTGAGACTTTAAAAATCTGTTCTATATTTCTAATAAAATCAGTGAAATCCAGAGTGTTCGTTACCACCAACTTTGATATAACTAATTTCTGAGGAGAATAATTGAAAATTCTTTTGGAGATACCAGTGATTACACACTATGAACATTAGAATTTCTGTAAAGACTCCATCCTTTAATTATAGTAAATGTCTTTAGCTGTTGCTTTGTCACAGGGCTTAAAAGGAGTTTGCTAGGTTACATAAGAGAATTTGCTGGGACTAGGGCTAGTCAAAGACCATCTGCTGTTTATTACCAGCCCACTAGATAGGTATAGGAAAAGTTACAACAATATTTGATATATTATTAAACAGGTTGCAGAGCAGTTTAGTTGTAAAACTTAAGTGGTGAGTTAAATGAGGTGTGGATTACTAGTGATGGTCAATGAGAATACAAATCTGTTGACAATTTAACAGAAAAATGAAGTACTGGACTTTCCCCACAAATAGTTTGGTAAGTACTATCTGTGATAACAGTGGCTCAATTTAGGGATACCACATATTATTTTATGTCTAAATGTTTTAATTCTATTTTCAAATAGAAAATTAATGAAAAGAATAATTGTGGCGTGAGAAGAAGTTGCGGGGAGAGGATAATCCAAATCTAAATATGATGTATAAAATACAGACAAAAGTGTTTTGCTTTAATAGGCATTTTTGAAGAGTTGTTAATATTTTAATGTTATGAAATAATATAACAGATATTAAATATTTGTTGAGTTTTATAGCTCCATCAAAATAGAATGCAGTATTGTTTGCTTCGTCTTGCTGGCATATGGAACTTACTAAATAAAGATTAGAAGTATATGGGGCACAAATACCATGCTTTTATTTACTTATTTTTATTATGGATGACCCGAAGCTAAGCATATGTTATTTATTTTCTACAATTGTTATCTCAGTCGATCTCTGTGCCAAATTGTTTCATAACATTCAATAAAATAATTCTCAAGAAATTTAAAGAATCGAAATTATGTAGGATATATTCTACCATATATAGATATATAGATACATTCTACCATATATGATAGATAATATCATAATTCATTATAACTGAATTAAAACTAGAAATTAATAATAGAAAGGCCACAAAAAATCTGCAAATGCTTGAAAATTAAACAGTACATAGGTCAAAGGGGATGTCTCATATACTTTATAATAAATTATAGAATATATGAACTGAATGAAATGGAAATACAGTCTACCAAAATATGCATGATCTAGCCAAAGCAGTGCAGAGAGGGAAATATACAACATTAAACATTTACCCTTAAAAAGAGAAAGAAAAAAAATTCTCATTTCAATAATGTAAGCTTCTAGCACAAGAAACTAGAAGAGAAAATAAACCAAACACAAGCAGAAAAAAGAAAATAAATAAACATAAGAACAGAAATTTATACACACAGAAAGAGTCAAAAAAATGTATATACATTTTAAGAAAGGAAAAAACTATTAAAATCACGCTAATCGTAACCACTTTGAGTACCTCTTGTAATTGCAGTAGTCAAACGTGATTTGCAGTCATCTTTTGTTATCGGCATATTTGAGAATTACAATTTTAGTACAGTATTCTTTCTTTTTAATACAGTATTCTTTTCTTAAAATGCGTATACATTTTTGGCACCCTTTGTATATATCATTCCACTTATATAACCTTCTTGAAATGACTGCAAAGTAATTGAGAAAAAATGTTCAAACCAAATGCTGATTACTTCAAAACATCAATAAAATTGGTGAAGCTAGAATGACAAAAATAAAACAGAGAAGATACAGACCACCAACATTAGGACTGAAACAGGCTATCACCATAGACTATGAAGCCATTAAAGGATAATAAGGCAATAATACAAACAACTTTATGCTTATAAATGTAACAACACAAAAGAAATAGACTGATTCCTCAAAAACCACAAACTACCAAACTCAACTAATATGAAATAGACAACCTGAATAATTCTATAACCATTAAAAATATTTAATTTGTAATTAAAAATTCCTGAGCAACAAATATCCAAACCTATATGATTTCATTGAATCATTTTGCCCAACATTTAAAGTAGAATTAAAGCCCACTTTATATGATCTCTTCCAAAAATAGAAGAAAGGGAATATTTTCCAACTCATTTTATGAGCCTAGCATTACCTTGATGCCCAAACCAGACAAAAATAGGAAAGAAAAAAAAAAGGAAAAACAAACAAACACTATCTTATTAACTAAATCACACAAATAATCAACAATATATAGTTAATCAAATCCAACAAAGAATAAAAAGAATTATACAACATGACTAGTGAAATTTATTCTCAGTATGCAAGAATGGTTCAACACAGGAAAAAAATCAATCATTGTAATATAACATATCGATAACCTAAGGAGAAAAATCATATTTCCTATGAGTTGGTACAGGAAAACATTTAACAAAATTCAACATACATTCAATATAGACAATCTCAAAAAATTAGGAACAGAAGGGAACCTCCTTAATTTGATATAAAGCATCGACAAAAAACCTACAGTTGACACCACATTTAATAGTGAAAGACTGAAAACTTTCCCACTAAAATTGGGAACAAGACAAGAATGTCCAGTATCATCCCTCTTATTCTGCACAATACTGAAAGTTCTAACCAAAGCAAGAAAGCAAAAAAAAAGTAGAGTAAAATGCATACAGATTGTAAAAGAGCAATAAATAAATTGTATTTGTAGGTGACACGATTGCCTAGTAAAAATTCTCAAGATATCTACAAAATAGTTCCTAGAAATAGTAAGCAAATTCAGTTAATTGACAAGCTACAAATACGATGTTAGGCTGAGTGAAAAGGCTAATCTCAAAAGGTTACATTCTGCAGGATTCCATTTCTATGACATTTTTGAAATGACAAAATTGTGGACATAGTGAGGAGACGGTAGTTGCTAGGAGTTTATTGGCATGTTGTGGGGGAGGTAGAAGTTGACAGTGGCCATAAATGCATAGGAAGAAAGATCCTTGTAATAGAACTTTTCTGCATCTTGACTATGGTGGTAGTCATACAAATCAGCAAATGTGATGAAATTATGCAGAATTAGATATACTCCCCATATACACACAACTAAGTGCATGTAAAACTGGTATAATCTTCATAAGATTGATGGACTATACCAATGTCAGTATATCAATGGCAAGATGTTACAATTGGGGAGTTGGCTATATCTGGTTGTATCATTTTTCACAAGTGCATGTGAAATTCAATTTCAACAAAATTAAAAGTTAAAGTCTAAAGGAAATGGTTTTGTCAACTTTTGCACAGTTGCTGAGGGATAATGAGAAGAATGGAAGCTGTATTTCATCACTTCTACCTTGGGACTCTTTTCCTTTCACAACGACAAGGGCTCAAGGTAAATTATGATATAAAGTTAAAAATAATTCATATTATTCCCAGTTATATGTTTGAACTAATGTTATTTTTATGAATTCCTCTAACTAACTGAAAATAAATATATAATATCATGCAATTACAATAGTCAAAAAAACATAGGCATAGTGGAGCTATAGGAGAAAGTTGAGCCAGCAAGTGTTCTTTACTGTGCAGAAATATTTTAGGATATGGAAATATAACACCGCACGCCATGTGTAGAGTTATTGTACTGCTGACCCACTTGTACTTTTTCCTTTTCTGGATGACATAAAATTACCAAATTTTTAAATTATTAATAATTATATTTAATTTGAAAATGGGAAGAAAGAAAATTATCTGTGTTATCTGGGTATATTAATTTTCTATTGCTGATGCAACACGTTATCACAAATGCAATGAATTCAACAACACAAATTAATTTTCTTATGCTTCTGGTGGGCGGAAATGGATCCTCCTGGCTAATATCAAGATGTTGGCAAGGTGGTCCTTCTAAAGACTGTAGGCAGAAATCCATTCCTTGCCTTTGCTAGTTCATAAAGGATCTATATTCCTGGGCTCGTGTCCCCCTCCAGAAATGGCTTCCGACTTCTGTGTCTGTTACCACACCTCCTTTTTTTGACTGACATTTCTGCCTCTCTTTTATTATATAAGGACCCTTGTAATCACAAGGTAATCTAGGGTAAACATCAAGATTCTTAATCACATCTGCCAAGTTTCCATTGCCCCTTAAAGTAACATATTCACAGGTTTGTGGGGTTAGCATGTGGATATCTTTGAGGGACCATTATTCTGTCTACAACATGGATAAACTAATACTCAATAAAATCTCATATTTCAATATGAAAATAAAAGGCGAGGTCACTGAGTCAAATCAATGAACTAGTTCAGAACTTAAAAGTGCATCTTCGTAATTCTTCCAGAATTTGGTATTATGACCCACTCCACATAGGGGTCTCCAATATAGAGTATATGAATCTGAAATGATAAACAATTATTTCTTTAAGTAAAAAATAAAATATAAAATAAACTAGGGTTGTGATTAAATTGTATCCTTTTGAAGTGGATATATTGACAAGAACTCATATGTTGGATAATCAGCAGGAATCTTCATAATGTGAAGCATTTCTATTAATTGTTATTTTTGAGAAAATAGAGTGCAAGACTGTGCATTATGTAGTATAAATAATCATATATAGACCAATGTCCTTGTATAATAGTTTATACAGGATAGTTTTTCATTTTGAATGCAACACTGCATGTTTAATAATTGAATAATAAAATACTTCCAACCTGAATGATGAATGTGATGTCTGCAGCCATTAAAATTCAAACTTTTATAAATGATTCATAATTATAATGATAATTATTGAATTTCACCCACTCCTTGCCTCAAACAAAAAGAAACTGTGGATCTTCAATGATAAATTGTTCCACCATATTCTATGCATAAAATTTCTAACAACAACTAAGTGTTAATTCTCCTCTAATCATCTGGCTAAAAATTAATGATTTATGGAATATTGGTTTTGCTTCTTCATTTCATTAATAATTAATGTGGAATAAAAATAAAAAAAAGAAGTCCCTCATGTGCCAACTGTAGTGATCTTAAAATATTTGCATAGCTAAAGGCCTGTTTTATAAGTAAACTGCATCGATCTGTAAGGCTTAGGTACTGGAAGCCATTTGCTATTTCACTCTAGCTCTTTAACCGCTCTACTCAAGTACTGCAAAATGTTTGGTTGGTGAGGCTCATACTGTTAGGAGCTTCTGTTTGTAATTTTATTTGAAGGATTTCCTGAAGGAAATTAAGTTTTGAACCACATATCCAAATTTTTTTTTGTAGTCTATTCATGTATTGAATATTTTTATTAAAATAATGGTGATAAAGGATTTGGTCCTATTGTAGTGATTTAAGCCATGTAAAGCAAAATTAATTTATTATTTTGTAAAAAATGACAGGTATTTGCAACGGGAAGTATTAAATGTAAATAAGGGGCCTAAAGTGATATACAGGCATTTAAGTCTAAATGAAAATTGGAGAAATACTCAAATTATTCCTTTAGGCCTAACTTTTCTTTCCCATTTATCTCTTAGAAGACAGTACTGAAATTAGTGGTGAAACATTTTGTACTGAGGCTCTAGCCCTTAGACAACTAAATCAACTTAGATAACTCCAATAAAAGGAATGAGATTCATTCTTGGGCCACAGAACTGAAATGTCTTATTTCCTCAGGTCAGTCCATAACGCTTAGGGATTTCATCACTTTGTTGTTTTAGGAAAATTGAGAATTAAAAAGGTTGTACAGTTGGCACCAGATAATGGCTGTAATTCTGTGTTTAAGAATGTTTAGAAAGAATAAATAAATAATCCCACATCCATAAATATTTTAATGGATGAGTCCATAAACTGCATAAAAAGCACTAGCTTGCCAGACTAAGTGAGGAAACAGCATGAAGTAAAATAGACTCACCATGAGTTGAAACAATTCATATTCTAGGACACTTATCAAAGGGAAAATGTCCCATTTGTGGAGAAGTAAACAGCTCTCTGGAAAAGGCTACAGCAGCACTTAGTGTGCCCATGCCTGACTTGCTACACATTTAGCAACTCGTTGTGGAGGACATTTTCAGTCTCCAAATTAGTATTATTAATGATTGATTAAGTTGAATCTTTATGGAGGGAGTATTCCACACTGCTCAAAAATAATTTAAATTGTGCCTCTTTCTTTATGCTCCTTTTTATAAAGTATGGCCTGCAGCAAGGTGGCTACTATCCATTTCATGTGAGACTTTAACCTCAGGATATTGACAGAAGGGAGAAAAATAAAGCATTGTGAAAAAATGCTAAAGTATAGCTGAGGATGTAGTAAAGGATTTTTTAATGAAAATGATAACATTGTTTGGGGGGAGGAGGGGATGTCTTCATTACACAATTTTACATATGTACAACATCAGTAGTTTTTGCATCAGTGATGATGCCATTATTATCTAAACCTAACAGAAGACAGAAATGTTTTTCTTGTCGTCTAGCAGCTAAAGACTGAAATGAACTTTCCCTCTAACAGTAAAGGTTGGCTTTCTTTCTTTCTTCCCTCCCTCTCCTCCTCCTTCTGCTCCTTTAACAAAGAAGTCTTGTTCTTCTCAGTATTATTATCTTTACTACTAAAGATTTGACTAACTATACTTGATAGGCCCTAATTGTAAACACAGGAACTATTGTGGTGAGTCAAATAAATATATGTAAGAGGATGGGGAAATTATACATAAATAAGGGAAATAAACTGTAATTTTTAAAAACTACTTCAAATACTTTGCAGAAGAATGTACTATGTAAAACACATATTCCAACAAGAACAATCACTATATGATTTTTCTGAGAAATTATTGGTGCATTTAAGTTATGATACTGTACACAATTGCTCTTTAAAATTTCACAATTTTAAATAAATATTTCTATTTGTGCTAGCTGTATAAAATAACACCTTTATAAGAACAAATTGGAGATTCAGATAAGCACATACCGTGCTTCCTCGAAAATAAGACAGCCGGAAAATCAGCTCTAATGCTGATTTTCTTTTGGAGCAAAAATTAATATAAGACCCGGTATTATATTATATTATATTATATTATGCCCGATATTATATTATATATTATATTATAGTATAGTATGGTATAGTATAGTATAGTATAGTATAACATAGTATAGTATATGACCGTATTATAGAAAATAGGACAGGTCTTATATTAATTTTTGCTCCAAAAGACGCATTACAGCTGATTGTCCGGCTAGGTCTTATTTTCGGGGAAACACAGTACTTACTACTGCCATCTCAGTAAGTATATGATTACAAACATCTATTAAATAATATACATATTGGAGAGAGATATCATTATATTGAAGATAAAAATATTTCAGATTATCAGAGGTATGTACATAACCATGTCATTTAGCATCTGTAATCATTAATTATACATGTAACAATTAATAACAAAAGTGTTATATTGATTCTCTAAATCTCTGACCATATTTCTAATCCTTCCTACCCAATTTTTCAGATTTATAGAATAAAATATTCTATTAGTTTTGTTCAGTAAAAGTTAAGCAGAAAAAGAATAATTTCATATCTCTTAATCATGAAAGAGGTTCTCAGATAGAAGACCAAATATGGGAAATATAAAATGTGTCTGAAAAATTTGCTAAGGCATTATAATCCTATTAAGAATAAAACCAGTGTTCTCTTTAGAAAACTAAATAGCACACTTAAACATTTAAGATTAAAAAAAAAAATGTGATTGATCCTGCCATTATCTACCACTGACTTTTATGGATAATTTGAAGTTACATGATTCACAAAAGCACCTCTTTAAATACTATTTAAAATTCAAACAGAGTTTCCTTAAACCTATAAATGCAGTGTTTGATATGAATAAATGATATCACTATAAATGTATAAAGGTCACTCTGTTGGACAGGTATAGATAGATAGATAGATAGATAGATAGATAGATAGATAGATAGATAGATAGATTCATAGACATGTATCTATCCATATTATCAATCTCTCTATGCTAAAATGATAACTTTGTCTTTAGGGTACTCAAAATGAATAACAGGGTTCATTATTTGAAAGAGGGAGATAAGTGTTCTTCCTTCACATACATTCATATTCAATGTTGATAAGACCTCCTTTTTATTTCCCCAGGCTATCAGTTTTTTTTCTCCACAGCCACATGTATATTCAGCTCAAAGGAAGATTGATTAAGTTGTAGCTATTCTTAAGTTTTCATATCATTTAAAGGAGTGGATATCTAAGGTTGCAAATTTGCTTCATTTAAAACCTTAAATGGAAAAAGAAATAATAAAAGGAATAGGAGGAGAAGAAGGTAAAGAAGGAAGAGAAAAGGTGAAAATGAGGAAACAAATAAATGCACAGTAAGCTCTCCTCTCTGCGTACGAAATGGGACAGATCATTGTTTATATTTTTTTCCATATCTTCAGCTCCTATCACCTTACCTATAATGTAAATTTCCTTCATCTGGAGGGCAGAACACAAGGTAAATGTGATGGCTATCACTGTCTTTTTCAAGAAGCATTCTAATCTAAGTCAATGTAACCTAAAATATTTCCTGATCTAGTTTCTAAGATATCAGAAATCTCAGAGAGTGTTCAATGATTAAGGATAATTTTAAAATCAGGCAAAAATGTTAGCATATTTTTCTTTATTCATTTTGAGGTAAAGACCTGTATAGCATGGCGAACAGTGTGTTGTTCCCTTATAGTGAGTGAAAGAAAAGGAGAGAGAGAGAAAAAGATAGATAGAGAGAGAGAGAGAGAGAGAGAGAGAGAGAGAGAGAGAGAGAGAGAGAGAGAGAAGAAAGGAAGGAAGAAAGGAAGAAAGAGAGAAAGAGAGAAAGAAAGAGGTTGCATGATACAGAAAATGGGAGTACCCCAAAGAAAATTTAACTTGTCTACTCTATGACATGTCCTAAGAGCTGACTTTGACAAGAGTTTACTTTTAATATCCCTGTGAAACTGTGGTATTATTTTTAATATTCCTGTCAAACAGAATGAACCTCACATATTTCTTATTTATTGATTAGAATGAGAATTGGAATGTGCATCTCCTTCCTTCTTGTTCGAGCCTTTTTTTTAGAAGTCTGTAAAGCAAAGATGTCCTAGGTGGCACAGGACTTGTATACCATACTTCATGGTGCTAAAGAAGCTTCGAGAACGTCCGCTACCTGGGGAATTGCTGAAGTGGAGTCCAAGCACTTGCCCGCTGCGTTTGCTGCCTCACACACAGGGGATCACCAAAAGAACTTTCTTATGATTGCTTTTTAAAAATCACTACACAATTTGAGGTCCTTAAAAATCATAAATGACATATGCAAATTTATCAATGTGATACACCACATAAATAAAGTAAAAGACAACAATCATATCAATAGATGCAGAAAAAGCATTTGACAAGATACAACATCCATTTATGATTAAAACACTTAATAAACTGGGTATAGAAGAAAATATCTTAACATAATACAGGCCATATATGACAAACCCTCAGCAACTATCATAATTAATGGTGAAAAACTGAAGCCTTTGCTCTACGTTCAGGGACAAGATAGGGCTGTCCCCTCATACCACTACCATTCAACATAGTACTGGAAGTCCTAGCCAGAGCAATCAGGCAAGAGAAAGAAAGAAAAGGCAGCTGAATTGGGAATTAAGTTACATTATCACTTCTTGCAGGTAACGTGCAAGAAGGTAACTTTATATAGAAAACCATAAAGACTCTACCAAAAAGCTATTAGAAACAATCAACAAATACACTAAAGTTGCTGGTTACAAAATCAATATACAAAATCCATTGCATTCCTATATACTAACAATGAAATCTCAGAAAAAGAAATTAAAAAAAAATAATCCTTTCACAATCGAAGAAAAAAAGAATAAAATACTAGCAATAAAATTAACCAAAGATGTGAAGGACCTATACGTTGAAAACTACAAGACTTTTTAAAAAGAAATTGAAGAAGACTCAAAGAAATGGAAAGACATTCTGTGTTCATGTATTGGAAAAATCAATATAGCCATATTACCCAAAGCAGTATACGATTTAATGCAATTCCCATCAAAATCCCAATGGCATTTTATAAAGCAATAGAACAAAAACTCATCAGATTTGTATGGAACCACAAAAGACCACAAATAGCTGAAGCAATCCTAAGAAAAAAAGTATAATGCTGGAGGTATCACACTCCCTGACTTCAGCTTGTATTATAGGGCAACAATAATCAAAACAGTATGGTATTGGCAGAAAAATAGACACATGAACCAATGGAATAGTATTGAAAACTCAGAAATAAACCCACATAAATAGGAACAGATGATTTTCAACAAAGGAGCCAAAAACATAAAATGGAAAAAAGAAATCCTCTTCAATAAACGGTGCTGGGAGAATTGGGAAGCCACGTACAAAAGATTGAAACTAGACTGCTGTCACTGTTTACCAAAATTAACTCAAAATGGATCAAAGACCTAAACATAAGACGTGAAATGATAAACTGCATAGAAGAAAACATAGATGCTAAACTTAAGGACCTTGGGTTTAAAGAGGATTTTATGAATTTGATCTCCAAGGCAAGGGAAGTAAAAGCTAAAATAAATGAATAGGACTATATCAAACTAAAAACTTCTGCACAGTGAAAGAAACCATCAACAAAATAAAGAAACAACCACCGAATGGGAGAAGATATTTCCAAAGGATTATTGACTTTTGATGAAAAGTACATTAAAAATATAGGGAATTAGAAAAAAACAACAAACTAAACATTGTATGATTATCCTGCAGAAAATGGAAATGAATTATCATTTTAGGGAGATTATTAATATAAAAGCATGTGATCTATTATATATGATTGACACATAATTGAACCCAAATATTGTGCATGTATCCTGTTTTTGATATGTTGATCACAATTTATTATAAGCATTTTATCATATCCCCTCATTTTGAAAAATTGCATATTTTCATGATTTTGTTATAACTCTCCAAATACTCTTATTTTATAATTTAATATTTTTCTGAAACATAATTTCTTAAGAGTATATAGTGAACAGCAAAATAACCTCTTAAGAATAAAAAGATAAAGCCTGTGTTTATTGGATAAGAGGAAGAAATTTTACATGAAATGTTGTGTAGTGAGTATATGATGCTGTCGGGGTAAGAGCCAGGCGGAAATACTATTTTGCTTTTCAGTCATTGGAAGACCTTATCAAAGCAACTTGTTAGTGAATGAAATAGTCAATTTATGCTTACAGCTGTATACTCTCATTTATCCATAATGTTCTGTGTCTGCTATGTGAACATCTGGAATAAAAATGAGAAAGCATTTTCAAATGAAACAACGAACATTGGAACAGAAATCAGTGAGCTTTTGAATGAAAATAAAACATTTCTTTGAAAATGTAGTTTCTAGCAAGCCTAGGGTTTTCAGACACTCATGTTAACATCTCTCTTTAGATTTAGATGACATTTATCATAAATATTAATGATAATTTCATTAAAATCTGATTTTCTACACAAGTAGATTATTCTTTTATTCATTTCTACAATTTAAAACTGCTGTTTCCTGTTGAATATGTACAACATCATACAAAATTGCAATGTGAGGCATATACTTTATTACATGCATGGAAAAGCAAACATTTTTCAAATTATAGATATTTACAAGCAGGGAGAATAGAACAGACAAACATTTGATATCACGGGTATCGATATGTTCAGATAATTCTGAAAGTGTCACAAGTAAAAGTGTCAAAACAGATGGGAAGTCAGATAATTTCTTAGGTAGGCATACACAGATCACATCTTTAGGAAAATACTCCTCCTGATTTCCTTCTCCATTACGTTAATTAATCCACACTAATGTTCAATACACCAAAGAAATGTTTTCACCATATAAAACTTGGTCATATAGGAGGAAATCTGATTGTGTCGATTTTAGTGACTATACTTCAGTCAGTATAATAGTCTTACTGTAAGTGATCCCTTTACAGAAAACATATAAATATGATGGTTCCCAGCATTATGATATCATAGCACCTATAAATACAAGGGGAAGAGAAATACATCCTTTTAAACTGAGAGTTTATAGTTCTCTTGTGGATACCTTCCAGCTGAAGATGAGCCTCTATAATTCTTCTTTGACAGAATAAATTAGAAGTACATGATTCCTATCATGTATTATAGAAAGGTCCAGATATCCTAGTCCATATGATACACTGTTGATGAGC
Organism: Rhinolophus hipposideros; assembly: GCF_964194185.1. Taxonomy (NCBI): domain Eukaryota; kingdom Metazoa; phylum Chordata; class Mammalia; order Chiroptera; family Rhinolophidae; genus Rhinolophus; species Rhinolophus hipposideros. Next base: position 33,282,388 of record NC_138048.1, read on the forward strand.
TATCTGACCCAATTTTTATACCCTGGGGGGAACTTACAAACGATTGTTGACAGATGTAAGTGATACTAACAAGATAATAAACTTGACCTAGTAATTTTACTGGGTGATTGCTGCCATTCAAATATATGATATTATCTTTATTCATGTGGTATATACAGCCATTTTCTCTACATTCTAGCAAGCACCAACAATCTTTAAGTTCACCATCTCCCCAGCTATAATTTACTCTCTATGATAACCATTTCTGGTTTTGAAATGTCACATTAATAATCTGATGATATCTTTAAAATGTCAAGCCGCTACATATCATGATTTTTGCTGTATACTACATATCACTCCTTTGCATGATGACTGCAGAGTGGTTATTGACTAGCCATATGAAAGACCATTTCCTCAGTAACCTGTTCCAGTTCGGGAGTGGTTCATGGATGCTCTGTTATTGTAAATATGCCTTTCTATCTCTCAGTTCTGTTGGCAACTAGCAGCACAGAACAGTTGCTGACACATATCACTAATCATTTTACTGAAACAACTCTTATGCTTAGACTAAAGGAAAAATACAGGTGGCGATTTATATTATTTCTAGAAACTTCAGAATTTAGGTAGCAAGTTCTGACTCAAAAGGGATTTATTTGAAAATTACAGGATAAAGATGGACTTGAATCCAGTTCACAGAATTAAGATGAACTTTAATATGACTGTGTGTGTGTGTGTGTGTGTGAGAGAGAGAGAGAGAGAGAGAGAGAGAGAGAGAGAGAGAGAGAGAGAGAGAGAGAGAGAGAGAGAGAGACACCCAACTGCTCAATATGTCATGCATAGCCATATGGTACTAGTATCTAGTTCTTAACTCCATTCATTTTCTTTGTTTTTAAATTGTTCTTTTTCAATAGTGTTTTGTTATAGAAATCAACACTTTAAAAACAAGCAAGGGTATAATGCAATCTCGTGCTGCAAGGCTTTTCTGAGTTTTAACAAAATTGGTGGTTAGACATGGATTTCGTAAAACAGAAAAAAATAAATTGGCTTCGGTTTTGGAGTTCACGACCAGTGTGTGTGTGCCTATCATGGTGATAAGCCAAAATGTCAATTCCTCAAACATATATTTTGGGAAGATGCCAAAATATCAATTCCTCCAAAGACAACAGAGATTTGGGCTCTTGGTATTAACCATTGCATTTGCCTTTCATACTAATCATTGACCTGATGTCAATTCCCTTTTCATTTCTATAGTCACCTACATCACTGCCTTATCATCTTCTCCTCCCTCGCCCTCCAGATTGTCAAAAGCCAAAGGATTTTTACTTATGTGACTTGGAAAGGCAGCTAAAAATGAGCTTTAAATAGGCTGTAAGTTGTGGGAGAAGAGTACTACTTCTCAGCTATTATGATGAATCGTGGTTTTCATAGCAAGGAGGCAGGAAACAACAGACGGATTAAAGTATTTCAATGTCATTTTGAGAAGGGTGTTGTTTTTCATGTTGTTACTTTTCCTTAATTTCTTACTCCTAGATACTTACTTTTTATTTGTATATATTCAGTATAGCTTCCAATGCTTAATCTCATTTCTTTGCAAGAGATAAAATAAAGATGTACACATATAGATAGGACTGCCATTCACATTTTCTAAGAAGGGAAATGACACTTATTATATCTCTTTGCTTGCAGGTTATTTACATGTCTTATTTCATTTATTTCTCATTAAGAAACTTATAGGTAAATATTATTCCCCATTTTATGGATGTAAAAAGTGAGACTCATTCATGTTAAAAATCTTGCCTAAGTTCACTACCACCTCTTAAATATCAGTGTTCTTTTCCTTGGATTTAATCTAGTACGTGTATAACTCTCCTTTTGTATTCTAATGATTATTTTTACTGTTTTTTTTTCCTAATATGGAGACTTCAAACATACATCAAAGAAAGAGAGTATAATAAACTTCTATCTACCTTCATTCAACCTCAACAACTATCAAATCATAACCACGTCCTCCTTTGCTACTCCCAGATTATTTTGAAGCAAATCTCACTCATATTATTTTACCTGTAAGTAGTTTAGTATTATACCTAAAAATACCAAATATTTTAAACAAAATCATAATACCATTAAAATAAATTAATAATATAACAATAATAAAATATCAAATATCCAGTCATTGGATAAATTCCCACTTGTCTCATAAATGCCTAATTTTATAATTACACTGATTTAGGATCCAGAGGTTTCACATATTATGGCTGACTGATAAATTTTTAAGTTTCTTTTAATCCATATGTTCATCATATATATATATATATATATATATATATATATACACACATACATATACATACATATATATGTATATATATACATATATATATATATACTTTTTAAAAATTTTTCCCTAGAAATCAATTTGTTGAAGAAACTATATCACTTGTTCTATAGAATTTTCAATAGTCTAGATTTTGCTGAATGTTTCCACATGTTGTACTTTAAATGTGTTCTTTCTGCCTTCATATTTTCTGCAAATTGGCATTAGATCAAGAGGCTTGAACAGATTTTGGTTTCAATTCTTTTTAAAGAAAATTGTAAGTGGTGTTACCTTTTACCACTGGGAGAAACATATGTCTGCTTGACTCTCTTTGTTCTGTTAGCAGCTATTGATAATCAATGTGTTTTTCCATTAGTTTATTGAGGTTATAAAATAATCTTTAATTTTGTCATTCCTTTTTCATTTGGTCACTTGTATATTTCTATATTAAGAAATGTTTGTGTCTACCATTTGGTTATACAGTGGTAAAATTTGTATAGGAAAAGCAGAATCAAATGCTCGATTCTTTCCCATTAATTACTAGCTTTTAAAACAGTGAGTTATTTCGTCTCACTCTCCAATTACAGCTAATTAATTTTTTTGTGCTGTTATGACTTCAAAAATTTAAACATATATATCTAATCGATTGCTGTAATGTTTCTTATCGATGCTAGAAAGTGTCCCATTTTTTGCCTATGCTACTTCTAATTGGCTCCTGAGTCCTTTTCACATGACTAGAGTGATCTTTGATAGTTCTTTATCTGAATGCACAGTATGTTCCAGGTTTATACTATATATTTAATGTCCTAGAGCTAGAATCAAACATTTTTCTAACGAGTCCTAGTTTAGTAGGAAATATATGTTATTTAATGACTTCTAAATCCCTATTGTTAGTCCTTAGACTCTAAAGCTAGAACCTTAGACTCACAGTACTATAGTTTAAAAAAAAATCATACTGATATTTATATGTTCAAAAATGAATTGATATTCTTATCCCCATGAAGTTGTAACCATAACAACAAAGCAAGAAAGATTTTCTTGTCTGTGTTCCCAATATTAATACCCAGTCACTCATGCCAGAAACTTTGGAATTATTCAGAATAATCTTCCCTTCATCATATTCAGTGCTCAAATTCACTTAATTTCATTTCCAAAATGTTCATAATTCTTCACCTATCATTTCACTTTTTCTATGTTATGCATATTACTTTTATAGTTTTTGTCCCCCTCTTAAGTGACCAGAATATACAGAACATTGTTCATTATATTAAGGAATATAGGCTTTTTTCTATAGGAAATGGAGATATCTTGAGTACTGTCCAGCCTCTAGTTAGCTCCTCTTTTAAATTCACTTCCACATTGCAGCTGAACTATTCAGTCTAAAATACAGATATGGCAATCTCTTAGTATCATAGATCCTCCCTGTTTTTTTTATTTTATTAAAGTTTATTGGGGTGACAATTGTTAGTAAAGTTACATAGATTTCAGGTGTACAATTCTGTATTACATCATCTATAAATCCCATTATGTGTTCACCAACCAGTCAGTTGCCCTTCCATCGCCATATATTTGATCCACTTTACCCTCATCTACCATCCCCCCACACCCTCTGGTAACCACTAAACTATTGTCTGTGTCTATGAGTTTTTGTTTCTCATTTCTTTGCCTTGTTCTTTTGTTGTTTTTGGTTTATATACCACATATCAGTGAAATCATACGGTTCTCTGCTTTTTCTGTCAGACTTATTTTGCTTAGGATTATAATCATAAGATCCATCCATATTGTCACAGATGGTCCTATTTCATCTTTTCTTATCGCCGAATAATATTCCATTGTGTATATATACCACAACTTCTTTATCCATTCATGTATCGAAGGACATTTTCCATGTCTTTGTTGTTTCCATGGTTGTTTCCATGTCTTGGCCACCGTAAATAAAGCTGCAATGAACATTGGAGCACACGTGTCTTTATGTATAAATGTTTTCAGATTTTTTGGGTAGATACCCAGGAGAAGGATAGAGTTACTGTACAACCCAGCGATTCTCTGATAATGGCTCCTCATTCCAACAGAATGATACCCAAGTTCCGTAGAATCCCACTCTTCCCCATTCCTGATTCTTTGTGTCCTCAAAATAACAACTGGGTAGATGCTTTTTATTTCCTTTCAGGCACAAATTAAGGCATTTTTGGTGTTTCTGCTCCCGAAATGTCTCCTGAGTAGTAAAAGTCCTCTTAGCCCGTGTGTCAGTGCAGCCTGGAAGAGTGAGAAGTTAATGCCCTCATTCAATTAATGAGAGTGGAAGAGGGTAGAACTCTGATCTATATCCCTATTATCTGGAGGGGTAATTCTAAGGTGCATTCTGCACAACTCCTTAAAGGGTTTCAAGGAGAATTGAGCACCAGTTTGTTGCCCATTGTGGTAAGCAGCTGACAATGCTCCCTTTGACTTTTCTTCCTTCTTCATCCTATTCCCTCCTCCCCATCAGTCCCCTTCCCAAAAACTGTCTGCCAACCTCTCTACTCTTTGTCTGTATTGATGTGCAGGCTATATGTACTGACACCCAGACTGTCTGTATATTGATGTAGACATTGTCTGTATTGGTATATAGGCTCTGCTTTTGAGAGAACTGAAAGTAAAGCAACAGTTTATCCTCAAAGGCACAATGTCAGTAAGCAGGCATTTCTTCCTCCTTTCTGGTTATCCTGCTCTCTAAGGGAATGTATCTATTGCTGGGACAAAGCTTAAATTAATGGTCTATAAGAAAGCACTTATAGCTATTATTGAGGTGTATGTAGCCTTAATAGATAACGGAAGATTGGTAATTATGTATTTAAACTGAAATATATATTTATATACATATATATATATATGTGTGTGTGTGTGTGTGTGTGTGTGTGTATGTGTGTGTGTATGTATGTGTATATATATACATATATACATATATATGTGTGTGTATATATATATATATATATATATATATATACACATATATATATAAAATGAATGATAAAACTGAGCCAAAAAAAAGTTAAGTAATTTCTCTAAGATAACACAATTAGGTATGGTATATTAGTATCTGTGAGTGAATATTATTTCTTCTAACAGTGAAACAGTTTTGAGAAATAAATACATGAAACAAATAAATGAATAAATGAATAAATAAAAATATTCAAATAAGTGAATGAACAAAACATACTTCCCTGCTTAACATGCTCCAATGACTTTCCATTGTCCTTAGCATAAATAAAAACCCCAACCTCTATAAACCTGTAACACCTTTTGCCTTATGCATTCTCCATCTATCTTCTCACACCATTAATCACTTTGCCCTCCCTTAGAAGATGTCTTCCATTTATTTGAACACGACATCCTGCTAACATCTAAGGAGTTTTCCATAAGGTTTCTCTGCTTGGCTGATAACTCATCTTTCTTTACCTAGGTAACTTCTTCATAACTTTTAGATTTGAATTTTAATGTTCTTTCTGCAGGGAAGTCTTTTCTGCCCACACAGATCAGGTTACATTGAACTGAAGTGCTTCTTCACAAAATTCAAGTCATTAGGAGTTGTTCATAAATACTTACTGAGTGCTTAATACATGAAGGACATTGCTCTTGGTTGTTGTGTATAGAGAACACAATACTTTCTAAACTCAAATAGCTTAATATTTGATTAAGGTATGTCTTGCAGCAAGATTCTATACTCAAGTAAAAGAGATTATGTCTGCCTTGCTAATCACATAAGAGGTTGCTCAGTAAGTAGTTGCTGAGCTTTTCAGTGTCTGTAAAATCTTTTGGAAACATAAGTAAGCTTCAGCAGCATTTGTATTCTGGAAGCTCTCTTCCTCTCTTGTGAGTTTATATTAATGAACGTACTGAAAGATATACATACTAAACAATACTCGAGAGAGTATCACATATGGCGTGATGCGTGTGTGAGCAACGTGAAGTAAAATTCTTGATGTGCATATTAACCTGGCTCAAAGAGAAAGTGCTCATATTTGATATATGGTCCTGTCAGTGAGTTTTAATTCTGTTTGACTGGATAAGACACTATGCTACGAGGAGGCAGGTATGTGTGTATGTGAGAGATGGGGCAGGGAGTCATGGGGGATTCTGCAGCAATAATCTGATGCCTAGTACCACCCAATGACCACATATGCCTCTGATTATTTTTTAATAATTGCCACGTTTTCCATTCAGCATTTCTTATGGATATAATTTCCAGTATGAGATGGTGCCAAGTGTATGGGGGAAAAGCCATTTTTACATGGCAAATAGAATATGTAGCTTACGGGAAAGACAACTAGCTGAGAAGCAAATTACATTACTATTAAGCAAATGCAATAGTGGAATATTTTAACGCTTTTTTTTTTCTTGAAGCAATAATATAACAAAATTAAGCCTGATTTTGATAACTTTTTCTGAAATTTCATCTCTCTAAGTCATTATTTGGTTCAGTCAGTGGCTTCCTTAATCCCGCATTCTGCTACCAGAAAAAAAAAATAAATAAATAAAATGAAATAAAATTTAAAAAGAAAGTAACTAATGTTGGCTCCACTTCATGTCCTTAGGCTATGAGGAAAGAAGTTAGGCTTATCAGAGTTTTACAGGCATTCTGGAAACTGGCCTATTTTGCAGGTCTGGTTCTGCCTTACATGAAGTGTGCACTGGCATATAGAAGCAGCTGCTGGAACATTCTCCTGAGTCCTGGCAGCAATTGGTGTGCCACCATTTGGTCACAAGCAATAGCTTGACAACTACAGTGCTCTCATTTGTGTGCCACTTCTCTTGTGGGTGTGGACCCATACCAGTTCCACTCTACCCAATGCTCCTAATCATTCTGTGTGGGCCACACTGATCTCACCACTGAAGAGCCACACTCTTTCTCCAAATTGTTTCATGGCCTCTGAAATATTAAATCTTTGCACATGGCTGCCTTAGCTGGCTGTGTAAAAGGCTCTCACAGATTTGACAATCCACTCTGACATCAGACGCTCCCTGGAGGACACATGATTCTGAGGCACTTTAAAATTGTGTTACATGATTGATTCAGTACTTGTTAATGATTATAAATGATCACTAAACTTTCTTTACAAATAAACAACAACAACAAGCCTTACCATAAATAGGCTTCTATCCTGAATCTGCTATTTTTATTCTGAAAAGAGGCTTATTATTTTGGTTGTATCTCACAAATTTATTTCATGTTTGATAATTATCTTTGAGTTGGTTTTAACGCTGCCAAGTGCTACATGGTCACTCAGCTACTTTTCCTGTCTAACACAGACAGATTAGGTGTAATATCTTTCTGTTGAATAACTTAAGCAGCTTAAAGCATTTCTTGAATGTCTCAGAAATTCCAGAAAGGCAAAAATGGGTATGTCATGACCTCAGCTTCCTTTTACATCTTCCAGATTGGGTATTTACTTCTTCGATGAGATTAACTTTTCTTTACTTGAAAAGATTCTGTAACATAATGGAAGGAACGAATATTTGAGGACCCCTGAGATCTGGGTTCAAATTCCAAGTTACTCTTTTGGCTTAAAAAAGTCAAAAATAAGGAACTGGGGGAAAGCAAGCATATCAGAGCACTTTCCTCTGCTTTGATATTCTTGTCATTCTCTGTGTCAAACATGCTATTCTAGTTTCTGTCATCTTTCTACCAGTGAATGGGAAAAAAGACTAAGGTAGGAAATAAATAGCTAATTCTTTTATGAACAAGTCCTTGGATAAGAAACCATCATATTTTAAATATAAGATTGATTAAACTGATTTATATGAGCACACTAACAATAAAATGAGTAAGAGATTCACATTTAGCTGGGTGGCCACATATTGGTCCAAATTCTATTAGTAAGATAGAAGAGAAGAATGAATATTGGCAAGCTTGGATTCTTCCTGGTTCTATTTTCTTTCATTTTAACCCCATTATTCTCTAAAAATAAACTCTGTTTTGTAGATTAGAGTGTTTATAGTGTTCTCCTTCCTGTAGTTGTTATAGTTTTAGGATAATCATTAATGTTATTATTTTACTGCCATGCTATATATGACATCTGTTATGCATGTTCACTTAAGTTACAGTATGAACACTTAAAATATGAAGGTTTAGACATTCATAGAAATGTCTTACACACTTAACAATCTTATTCCAATCTATGTTCTGACTGAAGAATTGGTATTGGTATAATGATAAGTATGTCGTACTTATTAAAAATGATGGTGAAAATGAAGCCCAATGAGCTCCATTTAATAAATCAGCATATTTATTTCTGCTCATCTACTTCTACTCAATAATACAAAGAAAAGAAAACAACAGTCTCTTCTTGGCCAAACTACTACCGTACTTTAAATAATATTTAAAACAATACAGTCTTCATTATAAGCTGGTAGCTTCAGAATCCTTATTACATATCCTATAATGTGATAAGGATTCTGAAGCTACCAGCTTATAATGAAGACTGTATTCTTATATATACGTATAAATATATATATATATATACATATATATATATATATATATATATATATATATATATATATATATATATATCTTTTATCCTGAAATCTTTTGCATTTCCTCCAGTATTCTGCTCCCACATATTGATGTATTAATATTGCAATTAGTATGCCATGATTTTCCTTCAGCTCTCTAAGAAAACTATGTTATAGATTTTCTCTTCTCTCAAAGTTTCATTTTAGAAGTTTTCAATTTCAACTGCAGTGTGGAATGTTCTCATTTGCAACCCCTAAAATTTCAGACCATTTATATCTATGTATCTGTCATCACTTCCTTACAATGAAATAAAGGAATTCAATTCCTTCACAATGAAATCACTTTCCTTTACAATGAAATAATTTCTCTTACTTTGATGATTATCTTTCTACTTTTGCTGTGACTCATGTTTACTTTGCTTTTTTTAAGATTTCTCTCTTTAAATTAAACCTCATGTCCCATAGTAAATATCAGATCTCTACTGACTCATTCTCACTAACATACAAACAAATTTCTCTCCACCTACTGACATTTTGCATTTTTAAATTTTATTTTCAACAATAATAGCAGTATAATTGAGATTCAATAAACTTTATATCTTTAAAGTGTTCAAATTATGTTGTATCCACACATGCATGAAATCATAACCACAATCAAGATAATGAACATATACATCACCACCTAAATATTTATAATAGTTCCCCTTTTGACTCTTTTTCCTTGTCCCTACCAATGTCCTCAGGTAACCACTGATCCACTTTCTGTCGCTACAGATTATTTTCTGGAATTTTATATAAATTGAATTATACAACATTAATCTTTTTGTCAAGCTTCTTTAACTCAGCATAATTATTTTAGATTAATCCATGATTTTGTGTGTATCATAGCGGTTTCATTTTTAATGCTGAATAGTGTTTCATTGTGTTGGTATGCCAATATTTTCGGCTATTTCCAACATTTGGCTATTACAAATAAAGCTGTTATGACCATCAATACACAAGTTTTTTGTGCGGAAAATATGTACAATATCTAGGAATAGAAAGGGTGGATAATATGGAAATAAAATATTTATTTTAGTTTTTAGAAATTGCCAAACTGTTTTCCAAAGACATTGCACCATTAATATTTATACCACCAGGATATAAATGTAATAGTTACTCTGCATTTTTGCTAATACTGGGCATGGTCAGTCATTTTAACTTTATCCATTCTAATAGATATTATAGATAGAAACACCTTATTATGATTCCATTTTACATGCCCCTAATGACTAATAATTTTGACTATAATTTTATATACGAATTTAACATTCATGTATTTCCTTTGGTAAAATGTCTATTCAAAATTTTTGCCTGGTCTTATTGTTTGTTTTCTTATTATTGAGTTGAGATTTCTTTATGTGTTATAAATATAAGTTCTTTATCAGATATATGATTTCAAATATTTTCTCCCAGTTTATAGTGTGTATTTTCATTCTTTTAACAGGGTTCTTCGAAGACCAGAAGTTCTCCTATTTTTTCTTTCTTTTTTTTAGTGGTCATAGTTTTAGCATCATAAATAAGCAATGTTTGCTTAACCCAAGGTCACACATAGTTTCTTCTATGTTTACTTTTAGAATTTTAATCATTTTATGTATTATATTTGGGTTGAACTATTTTCTATTAATTTTTGAAGGTGTGACATGTGTCACAGGTTCATAATTTTTTGTTTTGTTTTGTTTTAAATTTGTATTTTTATTTTTCAATTACAGTGGACACAGGTTCATATTTTTTACTGCTTATGAATGCCCTGTGTCAGCACTAATCATTGAAAACACTATTCTTCCTCCATGGAATTACCTTTGCACATTAAAAAAAAAAATCATGTAACTCTATTTGAGTGGTTCTATTTCTGTGCTTTCTCACCTGTACCATTGAGATATTTGCCTATCTTTTCACCAATACCACACTCTCTTTCTTATTGCAGCTTTATAATAGCTTGAAGTTGAATACTGTGATCCTCCATTTTTTTCTTTTCAGAATTGTTTTGTGTATCTAGTGCCTTTGTCTTTTGCATAATTTTTAAAATCAGTCCCTCAACATAAAAAAGAAAAAATGTCAACATTGTGATTGGGAATATGTTGAATCATGGATTAAACTCAGGGGAATTAAATCATTAACAATATTGAGTATTCCAATCCATACATATATCTCTCCATTCATTTAGATCTTTGATTACTCTCACCAATGTTCAATACTTTTCAGTATATACATTATGTAATGATAATGTTAGGTTTATATCTAAGTATTTCATTTCTTTTCTGTAATTGGTAGTTTTTAAAATTCTGTTTCAATTGCTTTACTTTTGGCATATAGGGAGATGACAGACTTTTGTATATTAACCTAGATTCTTTCAATCTTCTTAAACTCACTTATTAGTAGTTTTTGTTTTGTTTTGTTTTTTGCAAATTCTTCTGTATGTTCTATATCAGGGGTGTCCAAACTGTGGCCTGCGATCCATTTTTTATTGGCCAGCAGCAAATTCCAAAAATATATTTAGTTTACTTAAATAAACCAGGTGAGGCAATACGTACTTACCTCGAGTGAGTGGCCCAGCTGTTTGTGTATTTTACCGCATATGGCCCTTGGTGAAAAATGTTGAAAAAAGTTTGGACACTCCTGTTCTATATAGACAATTATATTGTCTGTGAATATAGAGTATTATATTTATTCTTTTACAAACTGTATGACTTCATTTATTTTTATTGACATATTGTAGGCACATGTTACTTCAATACAATGTTGAATAGCAGAAATAAGAAAGGGCTTCTTTTTCTTGTTCTTGTTCTTCTGGGGCCTTTAGTGTCTCATCATTAAGTATAATCATAATTGTAGGTTGTTTCCAACTGTCCTTTATTAGGTTAATATCAAACCTAATGACTAATTAGGTTAATATTAAAATGACTGACCATGCCCAATATTAGCAAAAGTAAATATCTTTCTATTGCTTTACAGAGTTAGTTGTTTCCATATTATTGAGTTTTGGGTATTCTTTATATATTCTATATATATTTTTTATATATTCTTTTATATATATAATAAATATTTATTATATATTTTCATATCCAATTTTAACAGGGCCATTTATTGAGAAGACTCTCATGTCTCAACTGATTTGCCTTTAGACTATTTTCTAAATCATTTTTCCTTTTATATGTATGATTATTTCTCAATTCTCTATTTTATGTCCTTGATCTATTTGTCTGTCTTGACGCCAATACCACATTCTCTTGATAACTCAGCTTTATTAATAATAAGTCTTGATGTCAGATAGTTAAGTTCTCTAACTTTGTTCTTTTTCAAAGTGACAAGGATTCATAGGTCCATATGAAATTTACTATCATCAATTTCTACAAAAGGCTGCTGATTTTTGACGGAGGTTACATTGAACACATAGATTGACTTGGGGGAGAATTAACATTTTAACTATAACTCGTTTAACAATTCATAAATACCGTGAAATATAGTATATAAAAAGTGTGGCAATTAAGATCGTGAACTCATCCTAGAAAAAGTGCTATATTTCTCATTGTTGAATATCACTACAGTCACCTTCAAAGTACTCCCCTTGGATAAGGGGAAAGGTGAAGGGATTAGGAAGCAGCTGGTAACCACAAGATGGCCTCAGGGTTTTTTGAAAATTAATTTGGGGAACGTATTCAATAATGTTGTAAAGATTTTGTTGGGTATCCGATGGATATGTGTCCTATTTGGGAGACCACCTCAGGGATGCTGTGGATGCCTGATCATGGCACTGTACACCAGAAGCTAAACATTAATGAATGCCAACTATAATTTTATATATATAATGTGATGGCTTGGTGCGAGGTCGGAGGGACAGTGGATGGGGGAAGGGGGGTTCACAGTGTGAGGGATATAAATGATGAACGTCTAAGTATTACCTTGTCTTGTACACCTGAAACTAATAAATTAAAAAAAACAAAAAAACAAAAAAACAAAAAACAAAGTACTCCCCTTGGGAAGCTGTGCACTGAAGCCAGCACCTAGTCCACCCTTCAAAGCAATTTTGGTACTCTTTTTCGGGAATGGCCATCAGAGCTGTTCTCATATTATCCTTGATGTCCTGAATGTCATCAAAATGTCTTCCTTTCAACACTTCCTTTATCTTTGGGTAAAGAAAGAAGACACTGGAGGCCAGATCAGGTGAGTAGGGAGGATGTTGTAATACAATTTTTTGTTTCCTGGCTAAAAACTCCCTCACAGACAGTGCTGTGTGAGCTGGTGCATTGTCATGATGCAAGAGCCATGAATTGTTGGCAAAAAGTTGAAGTCATTTTCATCTAACTTTTCACACTGCCTTTTCTGCACTTCCAAATAGTAAACTTGGTTAACTATTTGTCCAGTTGGTACAAATTCACAATGAACAATCTCTCTGATATCAAAAAAGGTTAGTAACATTGTTGCAACAAGTTCATGAACTTAATTGTGAGAACTCGTATTTACCCAGTTGTTTAGCATTTTCTCGGTTAACTGTTTGTCCAGTTGACACAAATTCATAATGAATAAGCTCTCTGATATCAAAAAGGTTAGTAACATCGTTGCAACAGGTTCACAAACTTAATTACACACCTGGTATATGTACACACGTGTATTCACATGCAAGCATGTATATGCTTGTATGTATATTCACTGTATATGATTTTATATGATTATTTAAAGACAAGCATTATATGATTATTAAAATGACAATTTTGATCTGTGTTCTGATCTCTGCTGAGCTATATCTAGCTTGTTTTACCTCTCAACTGTCAAGTTATGCTTCATTAACATTTTAGAGCAAGTGCACAGTCATGAGGCTGGAATGGCTGTTCTGAAAACGATTTGGGTGTTGCCAATTTCCTCTGCTGTTTTCCTGGGCAGTATGACTCACACAAGTGGGTGCGGAGAGCTAGTGTCCAGAGAAGCAGCACAAAACTCCCAGTCACAGAGCGGCAAACTGAACAGTCTAGGCTGAAAGTGCTGCAAGGAATCCAGCATGAGAGTGCGCTTCCTCCTCAAGCCTCAATGTCAGTTTTCATCTGGAACTATAAGCACCTGCATTCCAGCTGCCAGGGCCGCCTCCACCCATTGAGAGCATCTTCAAAGACAAGTCACTTCCTGACAGGAGCAGGAGGGGAAAAGCTCTTCGCACAGCAAGAAACATGTCTGGATCTAGCTTCCCATTCCTCATTTCGTGTTTATCCCCCCAAATAATGTGTTCAAACAAGCTGAAGAATTCCTGTGTCCATTGGCCTTCATCTTGAAGGATGCGGACCTGGAGCTGATTGCCACCGCCAAGGACACATGGTGCTTTTGCAGGTGGTGGATCGGTTTTCCCACCCCTGGCATCACAGCAGCAGTGGGAAAGCTTCTTCTAGCTTGGTCTGGCTTTCTGACACCAGCTCTGTGGACATGGGGAGCTGCAGGATGTCTACTGTGATCTGGGCCACCTCTAATACCTTTTTGTCCGTAAGAAAGGAGTTTGTTACCCAGGTGTACTTATTTTTATAGCCATCAACATATTTCTTGAAATACCACTGAATAGAGATGTTCAGTGTCCAGAAGGAGGCTGTGCATATCACAGAGTAGGTGGGTGATGCGTTGCAGTAGGGGCATCTTGTGGAGCCATTGTGCTGCCTGCTCAGCTCAGTGGGGGAGGGGAAGAGGCTATTTGTTTCTTTATATAATATCTGGGTCTTTGCTATAATTCTCATTAAAAAAATATTTGAACATAATGGCTACTTTCCATAACTGGGGATACGTAGCAAACTACAAATTATAAATGCTCTATGAACTTAAAGCTGGATTAAAACATAAAAACAAGCAAACAAAAAACAAAAACCTCATACGTAAGCAAAACATAGCTAAATTGCTTAAAACAAAAAAGGAAATATTAAAAGTAGTAAAAGAAAAAAGTTATCTTCAATAGTACAACAATTAGACTAGAAACTGACTTACAAAATTTAGGTATTTAAAAAGAAAAGCAGGTTTTCGAAGAAAATGCTAACAGGGACATGTTCTGCAATGTGAGCTCAAATAGGGATGATACTTAAATGGGCTCATCCTGGGAGAGGTAAAGAGTCAATTTTACACACTGTAAATGGCAAGTTCCATGTTCATTACAGAGATTGGGTTTTGATAGAGTGATGGCAACAGTAGTAATTCAATATCTACGAAAGTCCAATGGAAGGGCTAACAAAAGTCACATGTAAGAGGATTTCTGTCAAATTTTACAAACTCAATATATTTGTCTCTTCATAAAAAATGCCTTTGGATTTGTAGTCAACAAGAATTATGACCCCCATGATCATCCACCTTGACCACCAGCTAAAACATTATGTAGTTTTGATGCAGGATGTATATGATGTTTTGGATAAAAAATATATGATTCTAAACATAAAAGAAATTGAAGTCAGAGAAGTTTACTTTTCAAATATGAATTCTTTAAAACTCCTGTTTTCACATCCCCCTCATTCCTTTCTTAAAAAAAAAAAAAAGTGTTTACCATTTCAATCTATGTTTACCAAGAAAATTATATAACTTTTCTGTATAATTAAATACATACTTTAGATAGTGAAATGCATAATTATAAAACAAAATATGTATGTACTGTGGAGTAACAGGCATGCATCATTTACTGCATAATGAAGCAGATACACTTTAAATTAAACTCTATGATGTATAATGTATGACCAGAAGAATTAAGCTTTGGCTAGCCAATTCTATAAAAAGTCAGAAAGTACATTATATAAGTAAGTGCCTATAAATCATTCATTGAACACTGCTTAAAATGGATGCTTGTTTTTAACATTAATTTTATGATACAATTTACTTCTGGTTCTACGCAATGCAACAGTTGTGCATTCCTCTAAGGATACAGCAAACTATTGATAATAACTAAAAAAACAGGTGTGATCTAGCTCTCCATCTGCTGACTAGCATACTGTTCCCGGCATTATGGAATGAAAGCATAATACATTAAAGAACACAATTCTTAGACCTAGATTTAGGCATCAAAAAGAGCTTCATCTGTACACAGTGAAGGACATCTGCTGTTGATGTCTTATGGACCAGATACATAGTCATTTCCAGGTGTGATTCAAGATGCTAACTACCCAGGGGGCCGGGGATGTTTAGAGAAGCAATTCTCACACTATGGAATAAATAAGAATGATGCAGATTCTGCTTTAATGTGGGGAACTCTGTGGAACTAAAAATCTGAATGTTAACAAACCAGCAGGTGGCTCCGGTGTAACTGACACAATAGGTTAAATTTATGCTGAGTTTTAGACCATTTTTATGTGGGTGGTCAACAATGCAGGGTCAGCAGGCAGAATGTGCATGGGAGCACATTAAGGCTCTTGCCTCCACTATCTTCTCTTTTGTTTATTCTAAAAAAAAGATGTTATGTCACAGCTTATTAAAATAGAAAAGTGGGTTTTCTATTTCACTGTAAAATATGCCCATGTAGATCTTTCTCTTTGGAATCCTATTCAGAAATACAGTGATATTCAATTATCAGGAACTATGCTCCCCAAATCTGCCAACTTATGGAATTCTGAACAGGATACCAGCTTTGTGGCAATGCAGTGATTTTCATGGGTGACTATCTGATGAGTTATGTTCTTTTCATTTTTCTTTTACTAAATCCTAGTCTTCAGCTCCACATGAACTTCAGGGTATCTGCAGATGTTGCCTTCTGAGGAGAAAAGCTTTACTCACTACTTATGTGGCTTCATTGTGCATAAAAGTACAAATGAAAATAAAATTTAAATAGATAAGAAGTAAATAATAAGTGACAAATATGTATTTCGAGACAGGGATTTTTTTTTAACACAAATCTTGAAATGGTAAATTTGAAGTAGCTCATAAAATCAAGAGATTTTATAATTTTAAAGAAAACAGAGTAAAAAATCCAGGATCGCAAGTTATTTTTATTGATACAATAGGGCAATTTTATATGACAGATAGAAAGAAATACGTCATTTTCATTATTGAATGCTTCAGGTATTATAATTTTATGTTCAAAATGCAGTGCTAATGTATTAAGCATGCAAAATTCTATAGTCTCCTATATGGCAACAAGTTTGGGGAAATTATTTTTTTCTAAAAGAATTTTAAAGTTTACATTAAAATTCTCAATATGTATAAATTTTGATCTTGACTAAAATTGATGATTCCTTCATCTCCCTTATTACAGAATACATTTTGGACTTTTAAGGCAGTCCTATATTTAGAAGAATGATGATTTCATAAGACTAAATTCTGAACAACTGATTTCCTGCTAATCACCCTTCTAGCACTGGGAGATGAAAGAGCCCTGCTGAACAAATCTCTTAATAGTGGTTGTGAAGAGAAAGCCAGCAAAGGGCTAGCATTCACATATGTATATATATATATATATATATATATATATATATATATATATTATATGTGTACATATTCATTAAAGTTTCCTTTTTTCTGAGACATGAAGGCTGCGTATGCAAGAGAGAGAGATAGAGGGAGATGAAGGGAGGGAGAGAAGGGAGAGATGGAGGGACAGAAGAAGGGGAAGGAGGGAGGAAGGGGAGGGGAAAGAGAATGGTTAAGAATCAGAGGAGAAGAAGGTTACAGGGACAGAAGGACAGAATGAAAATCTCTGGTAATTTGATTGCTAGATGTATAGGGATTAAAAACGTTGGGTTCTCATGTCATAAATACTTGAGTTCAATCCAGAATCTATTAACTATTTTGTCTTAGATAATTAACCTCTGTATGTCTCAGTCATTTCAAAATATTATGGTACCATTCCCACAGAGAGTTGAAAAGATTGAATGAGACAATGTTTGTTATGATATATATACAGTGTTCAAGTAATGGTAGCCTTTAATTATTTTTATTATTTTATAATCATGAAAAAGCTTTTGTAAAATAATATGGGGTCTGAAATTAAAGTAAAAATGTAAATTAAACCACATAAATTTCCAAATATGATACTACAGTCTCTAATCTTAGTTCAAACTCTTCAAGATTAATCTAACTGGTAATATATCTATGCCTTTTCTTTATTACTACCAGTGTTCTATCTAATTGCTTTAGGTTGCACCTCTATGCCAATATTCTCAAGCATTCCAAAGTGAAAATTTAAGATAAATTCTTTTTTTAATATATATTTTATTTTGAAATTATTGTAAATTCACATAAATAATACAGAAAGAGCCTGTGTACACTTTACCTAGTTTCCCCCAATGGTAGCATCTTCAACTCTATAGTACAATATCACAACCGAGATTTTCACATGGACACAGGCAGGTACAGAACACTTCCACCACCACAAGAATCCTGCTTGTCTTGCCTTTTTATTGCTACCCCCATGTCGCTTCCACCCCACCTTTTCCTTTATAAACTGTCAACCACTCAACTGTTCCTATTTTTATAAGTTTGAAATTTCAAGAGTAGAGTTATATATCATGTAAACTTTTGGGACTGGCTTTTTATTCATTCCGAACTTGATGTTCTAATCATTTTCTTTTATTATTTATTTTTTAATTTCTTT
Organism: Rhinolophus hipposideros; assembly: GCF_964194185.1. Taxonomy (NCBI): domain Eukaryota; kingdom Metazoa; phylum Chordata; class Mammalia; order Chiroptera; family Rhinolophidae; genus Rhinolophus; species Rhinolophus hipposideros. The sequence continues at coordinate 33,300,753 of NC_138048.1, forward strand.
TTAATGTATTAGTTTCAGGTGTACAAGACAAGGTAATACTTAGACGTTCTTGTGTTTAGATTACATCCTTTAACCATTCTTCTAGAGTAGGGCTTCTCACAACAAATTTTCTTGATCGTCCTTTATCTCAGAATGCCTCTGTTTCTCCATTCCTGATGCACAGTTTTGCCAGATATAGATTCCATAGTTGATAATAGTTTTCTTTCAGTACTTAAAAACATTGTGCCACTTCCTTCTGGCCTATTTTGTTTCTGATATAAAATATCTATCCTTTGAATTATTTCCTCCCCATAGGCAAAGCATTTTATTTTTCCCCACTTGCTGCTTTCAAGATATTTACTATCTTTAATTTTCAAAAGTTTAATTATGATATGTCTTGCCAAATATTTCTTTGCATTTATCCAATTTGGGTTTTGCTCTGCTTCTTGAATCTGTAAGTTTATGATTCTTACCAAGTGTGTGGAGGTTTAAGTTATTAGATCTTTTGTTACAGCCCCACAGGTTTTGATCATGCTTTTTTGTTTAGTTTTGTTGTTGTTTAATCTATTTTATATCTCTCGTTCATATGTGTCATTTCTATTGTTCTATCTTTTAGCTCACTGATCTTTTACTCTGCCATGTCCATTCAGTTTTTGAGCACATCCACTGACTTTTTATATTGGTTATTTTATTTTTCAGTTTAAAATTTTTCCATTTGATTCTTTACATTATCTATTTCTTTGTTGAGAATTTCTATTTCTCTGCTTTACCTTTTTATTATTTACTATATTCTGTATGTGGTTAACTACTTATTGCAACATTTATTTTTTATCATGACTGTTTGAAAATCCTCATAAGTCTGTCATCTTAGTGTTAGCATCTGTTGATTGACTGTTTAAATTCAGTTTGAGATCTTCCTGGGTCATGCTCTGATGAGTGATTTCTGTTTGATACCTGGAAATTTTCATTTTATACTATGAGATATTATATCTTATTTAACCTTCTGATTTTGTTAACTTTTTCTTTTCTTTCTTTCCTTTTTTTCTGACACGGCTCTATCATAGAAGGCAAGAGTTGCCTTGGTACTTTCAGGTAAAGGTAAGTCAGAGAAACTTTCATATTCCCTTCACCCAGATTCATTTCTTGGTCAACCAATCTCTCTTCCCTCCCCCTACACATATACATACTTTAAAAATTTTTTTTTTCTGATTCATTTGAGTTTATGTTGCACATATCTTTTCACTTTACTATCAAATTCATCTTTAAAATTTACATAATTTTACATTATGGCTGGCAATGTAAAAGTGATTTTTACATGCAGCTTCACCACAGAACTTATTGTTTTCAGTTTCAATTTTTAGTAATCTGATGAGTAAAAATGCTATGTCAACAGTTTTAATCTTCATTTACTTTAGTATGAGTGAAATTGAACATCTTTTCATATCATTTAAGGTCATTTTATCTTTTGTAAATTTTCTGTTGAAGTTTTCTACAAATTTTCTGTAGGAGGATAGTTCCTTCCCCTCACTCCCTAGTTTTAAAATGTTATTTTATTAGTAGTAATATTGGTCCTTTATTTATTATATCTATCTATCTACGTGTATCTTTATATATAGAGATAGACATAGATATAGATAGACATAGACATAGACATAGATATAGATACAGATACAGATATAAATAGACATAGATTAGAGATAGATCTCTCTCTCCATATATATATATATATATATATATATATATATATATATATATATATATATATATATATGTATATACACACACACACACACACACACACACACACACATATATATATATATATATTTATATATATAATTTTCTCTCTACTATGTGTGGTTTTGGGAGTGGTGGGGTGGATGGGAGACCGATGTCAATATCAAAACTTTCAACGGCAGAATATCATGGAAAATGGTCTTGCTAGCCTGTGCAGTCTGACACTAGTAAAAACACTTCAGCTTCTATTTCCTTTAAATAAAAATGTATAAAGATCTACAATAATGATCAAATGGTCTTGATTTCTAATTGCTGAACATATTTAAATATAGACTAAACATACATTAGTTGAAGAAGATTTATGCTGATCAGCGTTAACAACTTTCAGCAAAATGATTCTTCACATGTTGGACTACAATTTATCTTCACATACATCTTTGAGTAAATTTTGTTAAAATATGTATATAGACAGTCATGTTCAATACATTATACTTCAAAGAAAAACAAATTTTCAGAACTTAAGCAGAAGGAATCTAAGAATGAAAGAGTCGTTGCTGAGTATAACTGGATTTTATCTGTTTTCTATAGCAGACCCCATAAAGATTTTTGAAGAAAATATATATTGTCAAATAAATCACTGTACTAATCCTTTCTAATGTATAGAACGTGTCATTTTGTTTAAAAAATTACTTACTATAAAATATCTAATTACACAACCATTTCTACCACAATTTCACCTTTAGATACATTTACTGTGAAATTATTTATTGTTGAACAAATATGTTTGGCATACTGGTGATTCACTCCAGAGAGTTTTAACCTAAGTTGTAAAGTTCTTGAAAAGTACCTAGAGCCTTTCTGTGATATTAAGGATGCAAGTTTCTACTTACTTCTTATACATTTTTTCATCCCTTTTTCTTAAACATACATGATGAATGTATAACTGGCTGGCCTTCGTCAGACAGGGTTTTGCTTTCCTTTTCTACAGCAGGGGTAATCACATTTCTGGGAAGAATAAATGATGCTTTAAAACAGCTCAATAAATTTTGTACCTGAATAAGGACACTCAGAAATGCCACAAACTCACAAAAACTTTCTCATGGCTCTTAGGAGGTTAAATTTGGTTCCTCAGTCAGGGAGGTATTAAGCACAGTGCAGCTCCATGGGCAAAGCAAAAATAACTGTTATGTGGGAGCTGTTAGACTGGCAGTAGATTGCTATCTAGGGATCTTCAGTCTCTGCAAAGTTCCCTCTCACAGTGTGTGGGAAATGGCAGGAAGAGGTATTTTAGTCAAGATACAAAAGAAGATACACATTTCTCACAGTTAAAGGCATAGAAAATCAATCAATTCTTTAAAAGCCCCTTGGAAAGCTCAGAGACAACATCAACTTTCGGAATGTTCCATTTGAAGTGTCCCAGACACAACTTATGGTCATACTTCCCCTGAGCTTGTTCTAGAATAAATACAGTAAGAGTCTATATTCCTGGCCTCTACAAGTTTAGGAATTTCCTTGTTCACTGGTGATAAGAGTATCTATACCATATGTGCTTTATCTCTTATTGTTCATATATCTTGATTATGAAATGGTTGAATTGCATCTTAAATTGGTATTAGATGAAATTTTGTAGGACCTTTATGGCAATGTAAAAAGGACTCATCTGACTAAGAAGTTTAACATACAATTTATTGTCCAAACTTGGAAGCTATTAGAGAACAAAATAGGAGCTATTAGTAATTGCATTTAGGACAACAATAGTAAACTGGGGCTTTCCTGGAAAAACCAGGACATATGGTCATTGTAATCATAAGGGAATGATTTAGATATGTGGTACGTTCATCAAGAATAATTAAGCCTGAATAGTGTCTGTCAACTGCCTCATAAATGAGTTTAGAATCAACAATGATTCTCTAATAAAATAACTGGAATTAGGTGAAGCAAAGCTGAGGGTTTAACATTTTACTCTAAAAAGAAGTTCCACCCAGTAGCTGACATTTAAGCTTGAATAAAACAAGGTGTTCAGTCAGTTGTAAATCTGATTGAAAAATAGACTATCAACTAGTACTTTAGTAAGAAACCTGAAATTAAAGCAGGTAGTCTTGGCTTCTAGTCATATTTGGACTCTTATTTCAAATTTACGAATTGGAAATTCAATTTTATGTATTTAAAGTATTTATCTGAAAAGTGAAGGGTTCAATATATCACCTTTAAGATTCCTTTCTAGCCTTGATATATATATTTTTTTTATTTCAACTAACTATTTTTCTGGGTGAACAAGCTCTTTGGAGTCACTGGAGCTTCTGAGACATGGGAAACTTATGGTGGAGGAACTCAGGCAAACTGAAAAAGGAAAGTTCAAAGTACTGTGGGTCCCTTTATATTCTGCCATTGCATCATTTTCACTCTTCAGTTCAGGCATATTGAACTACTTGAAATTCTCCACACATCCCTTATTCCTTCATGCAGCCTGTTTCCCATGTTAAGAATGTTCTCAGCTTTAGCTATATCCAGCTCCTAGTCATCCTTCAAACATTAATCCTCTAATCTCAGTTTGAACCCTTTCACGGCAACCCCGTAGTACTCTGCACATAACTCCATCATCAGACTTTTCAAAAACTCTGTTATTATTGTTCATTCACTCTACTTCAATGCTAAATCCTGAACTACATGTCTTTTCTACCTCTGCATCTCCAGGAAATAACCTCAATTTTTCAAATAAAATGTGGTCAATAAACTGTCAATTGACTTATGAAAAGCAATTATTCCTCCTTCAAAAAGAAAAATAAAATAATATGTAATAACAGAAAAAGAAAGAAATATTCTTGTAGACCTGGCATAGATATCTATCACATATCGTAATATGTAAATCAAGGCAAAAATAAGTTGAGTTTGGACTGCACCTTATGCCTTCTTTACAGAAATCCTTGGGATTTATGTTGTTAGAGCAGCCCCAAGAAAAACACTCCATAATGGCAAAAATGTGCTTATGATGACCAAGACACTGTGTTAGGCAGAATACTTTGGACTCTAAATTGACATGAATGGCTTCCAAGTCGGATCTACTGTACACTAAATTTTGCTTTATTGTGTTTTAGAGATGTTTCATAGAATTCAAAACAAAACAAAACAGTATTGCATTACTTGTTCTGTCTTCATAGTCTCTAAATAAGCATTCCATTTACTTGATCACTTTTTGTAATGCTCACAATTTCCTTTCCAGCATATAAACTTACATCTGCATATGTAAGTTAATTTTAAGCAGGTTTAGCAGAACTCTCTTTAAACAATATCAAACACACTAAAAATATTATCTATCTTTAATACCTCTCCTCATGTATAAAGTCATATGGAATCAACATCCTCTTAGTAATTAAGGCTCACAAATTGCAATAATTTCTGTTTAACCTTACCCTACTCCTAACCATTGACCTTTAATTATTTGCCATAGTTGGTGAATTGTGAATCTATAATATTCCTCAGATCTATCCATTGTTTCCCCTCTGCTTCTGACTTTATGAATTATGCCTTGTTAAGTCAATATTTTCCTAACTGATATCACTGATACCAAATTTTACTCATTAACAATTCTGAACACTACTATCAAATTATTTATCTTAAATACTGCTTTAGCATCCTAAAGGTATCCTAAAAGTATAGTAACAACCTATTACCTACAAAATATAGCCCAGATTAATAATCTGGCCTTTTATCTGCCTTCCAAAATCTGGCCCCAACCTTGTTACAACTTTCCTTTTTGCCGTGTAATATAAATTCTCCTCTTTAGAGGAATCCCTGACATCACACTGCGATTTGTCAGGATATATTTACTCCTGCTTTACTCTTACCATAAACTTGCTCATTATACCTCTTTAGCCCTCTACACTTCCTTCCTTCCTTCCTCTAAAACTGGCATTAACGTTCTGTCAGAACCTAAACTGAGATGCTTATCGTTCACCTCCAGTGGCCATTTATCAACAGTCATTGCCTCCTTAACTGCTCCTACTAAGAGGATTGCTTCCCAAATCATGAGTATGTGCTTCTTAAATTCAAACTGCTTTATACTCTAAACATACGCATTCGTAACTGTTCCATTCAGGCACACATCATCTCGATGATTGAAAAAAAGATACCACGAGGATAAAAAGGTAAGGTTTTTGTTTTAATATTAAATTGTCTCCTTCACGTGGTTAGAAAACCAGCACCATATCCTCTAGTAAATCTTACCTTTCTTTGGTGCTGACTTCAACAAGTGTCCGTGAGGAATGTTGATACTATTCTTATTACCCATATTTTCAGGTGTATAAATCTTGGTTCTAGTAAATTAAGGAGCATCTTAAGAATAAGGGTGATGAAATGGGTATTTAGTGATTTCTTACTTACATCTCTGTAGTTTTCTGTCTTCTCCTTGATCTCGATCCTAAAAGTCCTTAGTTCCCAAGCCTAATGATATTAATAAAACAAAAGCAATAACATTGTTTAATGTTAGATTAAATGTTAAAAGAGCAGTGTTTGGGTCTCATCTATACCATAAAATTAAACCGAGCACTCATATCCTCTGAGCTGATCATTATTTTGCATTTTACTAGACATAATGATTAATATGTGTTACCCTGCTCACTTATGAGATTATGTTATTATTCTACAACTACCTGCTCCCTTTTATCTCCAATATCATGAGAGTACTACATTTCTCCACTATATTAACTTTATGCTGGGCCAAATAACTTGTTTCAGCAACGCAACAGAGATGTGGTAAGACATAAAAATATATCAGTTCCAAGTTTCTACTGGATTTCCTGTCCTCCCGCAATTCATCATAACAAGGGGTTGTGACTGCTTCAAGTAGTTACTGTTCTTTGCCTTGGTCCCTAAAAGACAAAGCAAACCTCAACCCAAGTTACTCAAGCTCAACTGAGACAAGAAGAATCCCAGACAACCTACTGACCCCTGGGTGAAAAATTTTAAGTTAATGAATTATTGGAATTGTGGTTCATGTAGAATTCTTCCAGCAAAATCTAAGGCATTTCTTGCAGAGTTATGATCATCAAATAGTTTTCCATATACAAATATGATTTACAAATGCTATAATATAAAAATATCTTAAAGCTATTATGCTTATCAAATAAATCAAAGATTAAAAATGCATACTGTATAATTGTACTTGAATGAAATTGTACAATAAGCAAAATCAGTTCATGATGCTAGAAAGTAATTGTCTCAGGGGTGGGGTTGAAGGAGTTAGGGCAATAAAATACTAGAAAAGCATGAGGAACTTTTTGGAGTGACGGAAAGTTTCTAAAATTTGTTATAGATGTTGATTACATAGATATGTACAATTGTGAAAACTCAACAAACTTAAAAATTGTGCATCATATTATGTTGCTTATAACTCAGTAAAAGAAAACCTATGAAATATCTCTGATTCACCTCTGAACATGACTCTTATATCCAAGTACACACTCACCATTTTCACTTGAATGCTAATAGGCAACATACACTTAATATACTCAAAAATAAACTCCTAATTACTCCCATCCCTTAAGAAAATTGCTCTTGCAACTTCATGTCTCATCCAGTAAATGACAGCTCCATTCCCTTAGTTCTTCAGGCCAAAAAGTTAAAAGCAAAACAAAACAAAACAAAACAAAACAAAACAAAAAACAGCATTGATTCCTATCTCTTATAATAATGCATCTGACTCATTGGACACGTCTCACTATTTCCTCTTCAGATACCCCGGTTCAAGTCACAATCAACTCTCCCTTCTCATTTATAAGGCTCCCAACTTCTATCTGACTTTCTGCTGTTTTTTCTTAAATAGTAGCAGAGTTATCTTTTCTAAAATACGTAAAATCATGCATTGTTTTCTGCTCAGAACCATCTAACAACATCTATCTAAATAAAAGGGAGGGGGAAAGGGAGGTTTTTAACATATAACTTCAAAACTCTGCAAAATATATACCTACTTCTCAGACCTCATCTCCTCCATACTTAGTTCAAGTCACACTTGTGTGCTCACGTTTTCTGAACATAAAGGAGAGCTGTCACTTCTGGGACTTTGCATGAATACTCTTTCCTCATATAGCCATAGTGCACATAGTAGGTCTTCAATCTCAATTTGATAAAATGATGAATGGGTGAAAATATCTTTTGCATCTGAATTTAGCTTCATCCATAAGCATCATCATCCCCTAGGAGTTATTCTAGCTCAAACATCAGCTCTGCAGGCACTTGCTGCTTGTTCAACCTAATTAGTACTACTTACAAAAGCAATGTAGAGCAGCCCAGTGCAAGTGTAAAGAAAGCATTAATCAACCTGAGTGCAAAGCTTAAAAGCAAGATAGTAACAGAAACTACTTCCCCACTCCTTTAATTATTCTGGCAGCCACAAACAAAGCAGAATGATGAGAGAGGATGGAAGCACTGAAGAAAGAACTGCCATGACTCTGTCCCAAGGAGGCCATTTTTTCTCCCATTTTCTTCTAGGTTTCTGGCATCGTGATCCTATCTAATTTCTCTACCCCTATACGCATCTAAATAAAGAGTTCTAAATCTTTGCAAAGTGAACTCAATCACTCCAGATGTTAACATGCCTACATGCTAAAATTTAAAAGCATGGCTTATATCAGTTAAGTGAAAACAAAATATCTTTCAGTGATTTAACACAGAGGGAAGGGAATAGCCATCAACCAAAAACAATATAAAAATGACAACCAAAGCACCTGAACACATATAAAGACCAATTTCCCTTCTTTAACTTCTTGATTTCTCATTCTCCCAGTCATTAATTCCCTTAGTAACAGTGGCAACGTGTAATTTTTAAAAAGGATACATCATTTTTGATTCACACACAAATATAAAACAAACTCTTGTCAAAGATTTTTCACAATTCATTAATTAGGGAGCCTATAGACATTAAAACCAGTTCAACTGAGAGTTTGATTACAGAGATTTATATTCTCTGTAGGAAAACAATTCTTTTGTATCACCATGAACAAGAATCATTTGCATTGCCATCTACATTACTTTTTTCTACCCATTAATTTCTTCCATCTCCAGTTGTTCAATTGCTAGTCCAAGACAGAGTTACACACACTATGGAATTCCACTGTCACTGGTGAGTTTCCTAAAAATGCAAACAAGGCTTTCAAAAGACACCAACATTCTATTTTGTCCATTTTGAAGTCATTGGCAATTTTTCCTGACATTAAAAATTGATTTACGTTACTGAACTACAATAACTTTTTACAACAAGTTGTACTGAAAAGTCTCCTGTACAGGGAAATAGTTTGGACATCTTTATTGTATCAAAACAAGAGTATGTACATGTTTTCTTCTCAAGTTTTTCACTAGTGACTTAAAAATTTACTCTCCAGAGGATTGACTTCAACAACAACAACAATCGCATCTCTATTGCTGCAGTAAAACCATCATTTGTCATCAATTTGTAACCAGAAAAATAGTGAGAAAGCAACAAGAGAAAAGCTATAGTAACGCTTTATTTACATTTATTGCTTTTCTTTTTTCATTTTCTTATGTCTGTATCCTTAGTGGTCCTGCTGGCAAGAGAAAGGTTCTTTTCTGTTTGGCAAAAGTGAACTCATTGAAATATGCCACATACCTTGTATAATACCCTTCTCACAGTTGCACTAAAACACATAAACATAAATATCTCCATTCTTAAGAGAGTGCTCTTTCAATATTTTATACATGGGTTTGCCAGTAAGCATTTGGAGTCTACTGTTCTTTATGTTCCCAGATCAAGAAATATTTAAATTTTACATACACTTTAAAGCCCTCCTCACCCCAATGGCTTAGAGCATGTCTTCACTTAAAACAAATAAATAAACAGACAGGGAGCATAAAATTGTTAATAATTTCAAAAATCTGAAACCGGTTGGCCTGGAAAACCACCACAATAGCAAACACCAACAAAATGACATGAGATTTATATTAATAATGTAGCCAATAATAGTGATTGGTAAACCTTTTCCAAGATTTGACACTCAGTAAAAAATTGTCTAGAACTAATATGTAAAACTGGCTAAGCATACACTCATTTTCCTGTTTCACCCTTCTAAATTAAGCCAGCCTCTTTCTATGTTATATTCTCTCAGGGACAAATTCACATCTTCTATTGCGCTATGGGGAATTTTCCTTTGCATAACATGAATCTCTATGATTTTTCCTATTTCAATAGGGTATAATGAAAATGATATATTGTGGTTCATTTAAGCCTAAAACGAACTCATCTGTACTACCATCAAAAGCCAGCTTTTTTTGATGCTAACATCAGTTTTACTTTTTTTATGAACCGAACATCTTACTGATTTTATTTTGCCTTTAGTTTATCAACTGTGTGCTTGTTTTTAGTTATCTTATGACAAAATTTCTATTCCAATTTAATCCTGACAGATGTTTCTGTATGACGGAATAAATATTGAATGCTTCATTTATTTTTTCTTGATACGCCAACAATCTATGATGATAATAAATATTTAAATAGTGAAGGCATGTTTAAAATGTTATTTATGGACACACACACACACACATTTCCATGTAAGTGAAATCAGATGTCCACAGAAAGATGAAACACCTCAACTGTGAATGACATTGATAGTAATATCTATACTTTATTTATACTATTCCATATCAGAATAATATATACATATATATATATATATGTATATATATATATATATATGTATATATATATACACATATATATATATATGAATGATTAAAAGCTAAGATCATATGAAGAACAAAAATTAAAATTATCTATTAGTAACATTAAACCTGATAAAGTTCCCATTCCTCCCAGCACCTAATGTTGTGAAGAGAATTGATCATTGATGTGATAGAGCAGAGAAGGAAAAACAATCAGAAAGAATAAAACAATCAAGATAGTCCAGGGAGCAGCCGGTTAGCTCAATTGGTTAAAACATGGTGTTCTTAATAACAAGGTGGCTGGTTCGACTCCACATGGGCCACTGTGATTTGTACCCTCCACAACTAGATTGAAACAACTATTTGACTTGGAGCTGATGGGTCCTGGAAAAACATACTTAAATAAATAAAAGTTTTAAAAAAAAGATATCCCAGAGACTTGTTTTTATAAACTGTTTGAATTTAAAAGAATTAAAATAACATTATTGAGGGGATAGAGAATGAACTTCCACTTGGGGATTGGAATAATTTGTAGTAAAAGAGATAACAGATTTCAGGTTAAGATGGAAGAGTAGGTAAATGTTGTGCTTACCTCCTCTCACAATTAAACTACAAAACAACCATCACTGAGAATCACCTAAAGTCTGACTCAACTGGACCCTATAACTAAGGACATACAGAAGAAGCCACTCAAAACTGGTAGGAGGGTCAAAGACATGGAATGGGTTAGTCCTATACCTGTATGAGGCCATCAAAAATCAGAAGGGATATCTAGGCTGCAGAGGTCCCCACAGGGGAGCAAGGGGTCTCAGGCTCCCCAACCCGGGGTTCCACTGCCAGGGAGAAAATTATGCGTAACTTCTGTCTATGAAAACCAGTGGAGACTTTGGCTGAGTGAGATGGAGGACTTCTGCAGCCCCAGTTGCTCCTCTCAAAGGGCCTGTTCATGGCCTTACTTACTGACAGGCTCACTTCCTCTGAGCTCCAACACTGGGGCAACAGCTCGCAAAGTTCCAGGAGTATATGAGGAGTAACTGAATTTCCTGGCTTCAGGGCAAGGGCTTGAGAGGAAACTTTCTCCCTTATGGAGGAGCTGGCAGAAGCCATTGTTTCTTTGATGAGCCCTCTGCCTTCCCAGTGTGCAGACATAAGCGGATGACATATCTGAACCTCAATCAGCCTGGCTAACACCATTCATTCATCCTGCCCTGGAGATTCTAAGACTCTGCCCAACTCAACTTTCAGGCACACCCAAGCCTCTTCTTTGTATGACTTTTCCATACAAACTGCATGCCTTAGGTGCAGCCTTTCCTAAAATATTTCAAAGGTTGACAAACCCAAACAAGCAGCACCTGGCTTTGGCATAGCCTGTACCACTGGCTGAGTAGCCCTAAACCCAGGACTAGTGACAGCCAGCCTCGGTTTAAGGCTTGTCCTTGGTTCACGGCTTGGTCTCCCCAGGCATCTCCAAGTACAGCATGGGCAGCAGCCATCTGCAGATTGCTTGTGGCTCAGACAGGTGGCCCTGGGAAGAGCACAGGCCGAGGCTAAAATTAGCCTACAGTGAGTTCCCTCCCAGGAGGCCCCAGGGCTGGCACACTTGGTGGCCAGCTACAGACCAAAAAGCAGCATCACCCATATACCTCCAAGGACAACATATGCAAAGGGCTGACTGAGGAGGCATCAGAGCCTTGCTAAAGCGAACCCTGCTCTGAAGGGTCAGCCCCTGTATCTTAGTTCCTCCACTCTACTTATGGCCAGTCTTCAAAACCTATCAGCCTAAGGGTCAATCCATCCCATTAATATGCAAACAACAATCAAGGTTCAACTACAACAGAAGGGAACACAAACACAAACAAGGGACACACCTGGAGCACCCGGCTCTGGTGACAAGGAAGTCTGCACCAGTGGGTCCCACAGGACACCTGCTACTTAAGGCCACTCTACTAAAACTGGGAGGCATAGCAGCCCTACCTAAAATATAGAAACAAATACGGGGATACAGCCAAAATTGGGAAACACAGAAACAAGTTCCAAATAAAACAATAGAACAAAGTTCCAAAAAAGAACTAAGCAAAATGGAGATAAGCAATTTACCAGATGCAGAGTGCCAAATACTGGTTGTTCAATAATATCAGGAGAACTGCAACAGAGAGATAGAAAACATAAAAAGAAACAGTCAGAAATAAAGACTACAATAACTGAAAAGAAGAATACATTAGAGGGAATCAACAATAGCTTAGGTGAAGCAGAAGATTGAATCAGTAATTTAGAAGAAAATGTAGGAGAAAACAACCTCCCAGAACAAATAAAAAAAAAAAAAAAAAGAATCCAAAAAAATGAGGAGACTTTAGGGATCTATGGGATAAGATCAAGCATATCAATGTTCGCATCATAGGGGTACCAGAAGGAGAAGAGAGCGAGCAAGGAATTTAACACCTATTTGAAGAAATAATGACTGAAGAATTTCCTAACCTGATGAAGAAAACAGATATACAAGCCCAGAAAGTGCAGAGAGTCCCAAACAAGATGAACACAAACAGGTCCACACCAAGACATATCATAATTAAAATGACAAAAGATAATAACAATGAGAGAATCCTAAAAGCAGCAAGAAAAAAGCACTTAGCTATCTACAGGGGAGCTCCCACAAGACTGTCAGCTGATTTCTCAATAGAAACTTTGCAGGCCACAGGGATTGGCACAAAATATTCAAAGTGATGAAAATCAAGGACCTACAACCAAGATTACTCTACCAAGCAAAGCTATCATTTACAATCGAAGGAAAGATAAAGAGCTTCACAGACAAAAAAGCTAAAAACGTTCATCACTACCAAACCAGTAATACAGGAAATATTAGAGGGACTTCTACAAATGTTCCTCTAAGAAGATAAAAAAAATATGAATAATAAAATGGCAATAACTACACATCTATCAACAATTGCTTTACAAGTAAAATCAAAAGATAGGGTGGCTGAGTGGATAAGAAAACAAAACCCTTGCATATACTGCTTACAAGATACTCACTTCAGATCAAAAGAAACAAACAGACTGAAATTAAAAAGACAGGAAAAAGTATTCCACGAAAATGGAAATACAAAACAATGGCACAAAAACAAACAATAACAACAAAAAAGCTAAAGTAGCAATATTTATACCAGACAAAATAGACGTTAAAACAAAGGCTATAACAAGAGACAAAGAAGGACCCAGTAATCTTACTTCTGGGTATTACCCAAGGAAACCCAAAACACTACTTCGAGAGGACATGTGCACCCATATGTTCACTGTAGCATTGTTTACAATGGCCCAGATGTGGAGGCAGCCTGGGTGTCCATCGATAGATGAATGGATAAAGAGGAGGTGGTACATATATAAAATGGAATGTTGCTTGGCTGTGGAAGGGAATGGATTCTTCCATCTGTGGCAGCATGGATGGACCTGGAGGGTATTGTACTGAGTGGAGTATGTCACACAGAGAAAGACAGATGCAATGTGATTCACTTATATGTTGAATCTAAAGAACAAAATAAACAAATTAATAGATACAGAGAACATTTTGATGGTTCCCGATGGGAGGGGAAGTGGGGGTAGTGAGAAAGGTGAGGGAATTAAGTACAAATTGGTAGTTCCAAAATAGTCATGGGGATGTAAAGTAAAGCATAGAGAATATAGTTAACAATAATATAACAATATGTATGGTGCCAGGTGGGTACTAGACTAATGGGGAGGGTCACTTCTTAAATTATATAAATGTCTAATCACTATGCTGTATACCAGAAATTAATATACAATAATATTGAATGTTAAAATAAATAAATGTAAAGTGTCAAAAAAAAGAAAATAGATAATAGACAATCAAGATACTATGATTCGAAAGCAAAAATTAAAAATATTTTTTGCATGTTTTTCTAGTTTTGCCTAAGGCATTTTTTAGCTGACTAACCGTAGTAAAGAAATTTGCTCTGTAAATGTACTAGTCTTTTTCAAATGTTAATACTAGTTAAAGAATTTAAAAAGTAAGTCCATTCAACGAATTGAGATATTTATCTCAGAGAGTAACAATGCCATTATCTGTAAGCTGTAAAGCATTGCCCTTCAAACTTAAGTGATATCCAAATAAAATGTAATACAATGATTTTACTGGACTCTATGCCAATATATATGGCTTTTATTTTGATGGCATTTGAAAATTAATAAACATAACAATAGACACAAAGTACTTATGAGTACAACTTTCTAACAAAATAAATTATAAACTAAATACAAATGATTTTTAAAAAACAATTAAAATCAATAACACATTTTGTAATGTGACAGATATTTAATGTCATAGATTTTTTGCCCCAGAAACCAATTCTCCAACTTATAATTTGAAGTTTGAAGATAAATTAGTCTCATCAAGTTCAGGTGTAGATTTATCCTGATTCTTCATTTTGACTTAGTAATTTTTAGTAAAATTAAGCCAGAAAATGTCTATTAACATAACCTCAGAAAGTTCCCATTCCTATACTGTGCAAAACATTATTAACAACTTGGAAGCATATTTGCTACATCAGGATAATTCTACCCTACGTTTAACCCTAACTCTTTCTGTGAGCACCTCTCCAATGCTAATTTTAACAAGGTATCTCTAAAAACTGTCTCACTTATTTGAAGACAGATTAAGTTCTATGGCTTTACTGAAATCTGTATTAAATGGATATCTAATCCATATTAATAAAATCAGGGACATAACATTTATTCATTTTATTTTGACCAAAATACTTAATGCTAATAAATTTTCACAAGTTGGTATTAAAGAAATATAATTGACATATTACTTTTGTTGACAATGTAAATATAATACTGATGATATCATAGATTCTTTTGAATCTGAGGTACCTACTGGTTTTCAAAATACATTTCTCCCAAAATATGGTGTTTTGACATAGGGAGCATTTAAGTTGAAGGGATTTGAAAAATAGCTGGTAAGAACTCTGTGAACATCCCCTTCTCCCCTGAAGCTAATCATAGGACCCTCATGTGAGAGATGTCCTCCCCATATCCGGAGGAAAGATGCATTTGTGTCCTCAAAGATGGGGAGATGCTGAGAGAAGTCTGAATGTACAGGCCTTGCTAAGTTCCCCCATAGTTGACTACCCTTTGCTCATATCCTTTTGTCCTATCATATTTTTTCTATGACTTTTCACTGCTCACCAAAGCTAGTACAAAACTACTAATATGATCATTTCTTCTAGTCTTCATTTCCTCATGAAAGCTCCCATGTCACATAAAACTTACATTAATAAAAAAAGGCTTTTTTTCTTGCTGATCTGTCTATGTCACTTTAATTTTCAGGTTCATCTAGGGATCCTAAGAGAGTAAAGGAAAACTTTTTCCTCTTGTATCTCTTCTCCAAGATGTGATATGATGGCTTAATTTTTCCATTATTTTTCTCTACTGGAATTATTAAACTACCTATACATTCACAGAGAGTCTTTGGCCCTATAAATGCTGGTAAAATGACAGTAACCATTAGCTGAATAATTCATGGAGATTAATAACTTTATATTTATTCAAATAATTATATTTTATAAGCATATCCAATATGTATATCATTGATGATCATTGGAATACAAATTTAAAGCTTTATAAATTCATATAGAGAACTCAGTAACCTCTGAAACTATGTTTAAATATCCCCAGCAGCCCAAAATATCCATTTAGAGAACTACTCCTATGAGGTAATAAGTAGTACACAGACACAGATGAGTCTCATATGAGCTATCATATTGAATTGTTGATAATTGATAAATAGATCAAGAAAATAAGATATCAGCTAAAAAAAACAAGATTAGTTTGAATTCAGGGTAGAGAACAACATGTGTTGCAGGAGTATCTCTGGAAAATCAGAGGGAAGTGTGAGAATTTGGGGCATGTAGAGGACAGTAGACTAAGAAAAAAATGTAAGGCAAGTAATGGGAGAAAGAAGGGGGGAACAACTATTGAACCTAGGGCAGGCTCTGGAGATTATCTCATTAGTTGAGCATGATCCTGAGGAAAAGAAAGAACATAAGTATTTTTTTGGAGCTAATTTCTTAAATGGAAGTTATATTTTAATTTAAAGAATCAGCAACTCTCAGCTCTTGCTCTTTCTTCCTGATAGAATCAAATCTATTTATTCTCTGCATGCCTATCACAATGCTTTATAATGATGAAAATCAGCTGAATTATGTAGATTTAATTAAGTGTAAGCATAATTAAATGGAAAAAAAGAAACCCTGAAATAGCTTTTAACATCTCCGTTAAAAAGGAAGACAGTATTCAGGTCAATGTTTTTGACGGGAGCTATATTAAGGAACTATTGAGCTTCAAAAGTTATTTGACCATCTGTCTTCCCTTAATCAGTTTCTAACAGGATAGGCACAGGGCATAGAATATAAGTGTATAAGGAAGTATTTCACAAAGAAGAAGAAAATAATCATAAATTACCAAAGGTAGAAGTAATTTTAAGGCCCTGGGTCACTTGTTTACAAACGTTTATAGATTAAAGAAATGAACATACTTTGCCTCTTTGTGAGTTATTTTTGCTTTTTAAATTTCAGATTTTCATTTACATTACAGTATTAAAATAAAATTTTTCTATACATATTTTCTCATAAATTTGGAAGGAACAATTGGGGTCACAAGATTAATTGTATTTCCACTAACCTCCTGAGATGGAACTTTTCTGGTTTACATTTCAGCCAAGAGTTCATGTTCTTCTGGGCTCAGACAACTAATCATTTCTAAACCTCTGAATACAAATGAAGAAGTTCTTAGTGGGAAACACTGAGTGGTTGATAACTGACACTCTTTATCATCTCCTGGCCTTACTAATGAGTACCAACTTACTAATAATTTGTTCTCCCACAACTTATACAGACAAATATCTGTAACTCAGTAAATATTAATTTTCAAAAAGCTGGATAAACACTAAACCAAGACCATTTAAAAGTCTCTCAGAAAGCTAAAGAGCTGGAGTTATAGATTAGCATTTTCTTTCACAAAATCCTACCTTTCATAAAGTTAGAATTTTATTTTTATAAAGTATTTGTAGTGGCGGTATAAAGCAATAAAATGTTTAGGTCTTAAAAGTCATCCTATGTCTAACAGTTAAAATGCTTTCCAAAAAGTAAGAGAGCCTAATAAAATCATGAAGTGGGCATTAATTCTGGGATGAACATGAGTTTGGTTTAAAGACAACAACTTCTGTTTTCCCTTTCCTTGTTTTAGAGCATCATTTCCCAAATGGAACTTCTGGTGTTAGCGCTTCTGATGGTTACTTCTATAATTGTACAGTTGCATTATCTGAATTAAACAGTATAATTTGATTAATTCAATGTTTAAAACCTTCTATGCCTTCTCGTAAGAAAGCTGTAGATTTAGTGCACATATCTTGCTTATTCTTCTCTTTTCTCAGCTATATTTAGGAGACAAGCAATACACAACAATGGTTAAGTGTGGGGGTTCTAGATTCAGAATGGTTGAGTTTTAGTCTCTATTCTGACATTTACTAACTTTGAATAGCACAATGTACGGAAAGATTATTTTCTATATATAGTATAGTCAGCAGTTCTTACTGTAAAGGATTATTATCCAGATTAACTGAGTAAATACATCTCAAGCACAACAAAAGAGTGTTTGGCATATAATAAGCACTCATAAATGTTAATTATTATTTTTTTGTACTACTCACATCCCTTTTCCTGTATATAGACAACACACACACACAGACACAGACACAGACACGCACACACACACACACACACACACACACACACACACAAGATAATTATAAATCACTTAAAACTTTTAAAAACAGCAAATCCTATTGGCCATACACAGTTACTTTTCATAGCCTCTATTGCCAAGACCCTGGTCCAAGCCACCATTATCTCTTACTTGGATCATTGCAAAAAGGCTTCTAATCTGATAAATGCTCCCAGAATTGTTCTCCTTGTTTTCATCAAAAGCTAGAGTGATTTTTTTTTTTATTTTTCTTATTTTTTTATCTAACAACTCAGAAATTTCCAATGAAATTCTATCTCACTCGAAATAAATATCCCGGAACTGGCCCGGTGGCTCAGGCGGTTGGAGCTCCATGCTCCTAACTCTGAAGGCTGCCCGTTCGATTCCCACATGGGCCAGTGGGCTCTCAACCACAAGGTTGCCGGTTCGACTACCACAAGGAATGGTGGGCTGCGCCCCCTGCAACTAAAAACGGTAACTGGACCTGGAGCTGAGCTGCGCCCTCCGCAACTAAGACTGAAAGGACAACAACTTGACTTGGAAAAAAGTCCTGGAAGTACACACTGTTCCCCAATAAAGTCCTCCTAAAAAAAAGAGAAAAGAGACGGACTCATTTAATTTTAATAACAACTCTAAGAAGTGGGGAATATTATCCTCATTAAAAAAAAAAAAAACACAAAGAAATATCCCACTGTTTACATTTGCATAAAATTCCCCACAAAATCAAGGCACTTCCCATAACCTCTCTGACCTCTTTTAATAACAGTGTCCCTAACTCTTCCTCACTTAATTCCAGTCATTTGGGCCTCATTCTTATTTCTGGAGCACATGACGCAAGCTTGAAACTCAAGCTTGATGTTTTCTCTGCCTGAAATACATCTGGTCCAGACATGCCCAACTGACACATTTTTTCCTAAAAGTCTTTTTTTCCTCTTTTAAATGCCAAGTTCTCAGTGAGATTTTCTTTACCATACTATTTGAAATTTTCTTAAACAACAAAATCAATAAGCTTTGAGCCAGAATAACTATGAAAAATGAGAAAGCCAACATGTCACAATTATGAAAATTAAAATAGGGGACATCACTAGAAATCCTAAAGACAGAAAAAAAAAAACCAAGAATTACTATGAACAGCTGTATGTACAATGTATAAAATTTGATAACACGGATGAAATAAAACAATTCCAGAAAGACATATGTCAAAATCCACAAGAAGAAATAAAGAATCTGAATAGGCCTATATCAAAATGAGTCAATATTTAATAACTTTCCAAAACAGAAAGCAACACACTCAGATAGGTTCACAAGTAAAGTCCATCAAACAATAAAGGAAACAATTATACCAATTTTCTACAATTTCTTTCAGAAGATAGCAGCTGAAATTAATATAAAATAATATTGAATGTCAAAAATGAACATTAAGTTGTATACCCCAAATATGTATAATTTTTATTTGTCAATTATATTTCAATAAAGTTGGGGAAAAATGAAAAAAAAAATATGTTAAATAAAAAGATGGGGGCCAACAAAAAACACAGATGTGTGAATTAATCTCAAGAATACCACCTCACAATTTTAAATATTTAATGCAATTTCAAATAAGTATTTTAGGTCAGTTGAAACAGTGGCATCCCCTACAAAAATATGGTAATTGTGAATATACAGCTACAAAATAAAGTAACAAACAAACAAATGACCAGCTATCTGAATGATAAGCGAATAAGTTCTTCAGATATCTATAGCACTATATACATTTAGACAAATTTTTCACACAAAGGGAAAAATATATACTAAAGAATTAAAAGTAAGTGAAAAATAAATTTTCTGGAATACTGCATTGAATTAATAAAAAAAAAAACTGATAACAGAGATGCCAGCAGCCTTTGAATAAGTATTTATACTAAAAATTAATTGTAGGAAAAAAATGTTTAAAATTAGATATATAATTTAACTTTATCATATGTAAATAACATATAAGAATTAATAATTTTATATAGATACATGATTTTTATATTTTCACATGTAAATTCAGTACAGTAAGTATTTTAAGTAGATATTTGTCTCAGACAATTACATACCTAAAAGTTGATTGAAAATTTGGGAATTTTCATTATTTGGAAGTCATTTGTTTGAAAAAATATTTGACATATAGTAATTTTGAAATCTGAGTGTCTAGAACATTGCTGACCTCAAAAAAACTTAAGATTTTTTTCTTTAGTAAATATAT
This sequence comes from Rhinolophus hipposideros, assembly GCF_964194185.1. Classification (NCBI taxonomy): domain Eukaryota; kingdom Metazoa; phylum Chordata; class Mammalia; order Chiroptera; family Rhinolophidae; genus Rhinolophus; species Rhinolophus hipposideros. The sequence continues at coordinate 33,321,139 of NC_138048.1, forward strand.
GATAATTAGAACGAGTCAATAAAGAATTCCTAATTTATAGCAATAGCTTTAATAGCAAGTTTGGAGATAAGTATGAACAAAAGACAAAATATTAAGAGGTCTGGCATAGTACCTTATTAAAATAAAGTGCTTAACTTTCCTAAATAAATAGTAAAAGTATGGAATGCTCTATGTAATTCTGAATGTTGCCCCTTCAGAAAGTTAAAATGCAACAATACATATTGAAAGACCAGTGAGAAACACACACATACACAACACAGAGATAATGGACAGAGAGATAGATGTAGATGCTGAATAAGGAAAGATAGAAAACGATACTACTCTTTTATATGAAGAGTCAAAGGTCAAGAAGGGGCATCAAAAAAAGCTGCAAAATCATTATTAGTGTCTGAGTTATACTAAGAATTACAGAGACACAACAAATCTTAAAACTCTAAGATAAAACTTTTGTGTGAGTACTTCGAAAAACTTTTAACACATTTTAACCAGTAGACAATTTTATTAAAGAATGTGCTAGACTAATGTATAGCGAAGACAGGGAATTATATAAAGGCAATTATATCCTGCAGTGACAAATTCCTTGGAACATACATTTGTAAGAAAGAAAATCGTGGGTAGAACAGGTCATACATCAATCACAAGGGCTTTGGGGTGAGGGTTTCAGAGTTCACAGAGCCTTTCCGTTGTGATTAACAAATACAGTGAATGCTGCTGCCGAGTGCCATCCAATGGAAAGGCAGGAATCTTCAATATGGGAAGCAGCTCGTCAAACCTTAGTAACAGTGTGACGAGTTTCAATTTATTTGATGCAGTCAGTCAGGTGTGAGCTACATCTGAGAGAAGGTGTGTTTTAAAGTGTGCTGTAAATCATCCTCCCTCATTACAATGCTCCGTGTCACACATGCTTCTGGTATATGGCAATTTCTGTCAAATAAAAACATTAGAGGGATGTGCAGAGAAGGATGGAGACAGGAGAGAAAGGGTCCAGCCCTGCCCACAAGGCATCACTAGAGGTGAAGGTGCCATAACAGCATCAACACTGGAGATTTGCCCTAAAAGGTGTCAACTCCTGACCAAGGTGCCTAGCAACCCCATGCCCAGCTCGCCTCACCCCGTCTTTTGGTCATAGTGCATTGGAGATTAACTAAGCGGGAGGTGGTGGCTGTAACAGCAGGTCTTTCACTACCTCTACTCCAAGTCACCCAGGTGGGATGAGAACTGGCAAAGGACACCAGCGCCTCAAGCCAGGAGGAAATTATTACTACATTTTTAGCTAAAAATAAATATCAGGTCCAATAATTCAGACCAAAGAAATGTTAGTAAATTTTGGATAAATTCCCAGTAAATACCCCTATAATAGAACAAATTTAGTTTATTAATATTATTTTATCCATTGTCCTAGTCTTTTTCTTTGCTGGGAATATGGATGTATAATTGAGGTGAGGACATTTCTTGGGACTATGAAGGGACAAATATGAGGATGAAGTCCATCCACTACAAATGACAGAGTAAAAATGTGGAAGGAGACTGAATCACTGATGGCATTATGAAGACATTAGTTCAGTCCTAGAGTAACTATATCCGTTTTTCTTGTTAAATGAGAAAATAATAAATCCCAAGTTTTGTTTAAGATATTGGTTAGTTGGAAATTTCTGTAACTTATAAATAAAGGGAAACTTCATACGTGAATGTGTGTGTGTGTGCGTGTGTGTGTATTTAGGAGTAAGGATGAAGAGGTAAACGTATATTTTTTTAAAAAAGGTTAAAAACAAAACAAACAAAAATAACCCAAAACGCAGATATAGTCTTAAATATATGTGTGAAGATTTTTCAAAAACTAATAAATATCAATTCCTCTTATTTTTTACCCTTCATCATTAATATTGTACTTCTAAGAGAATTTTCTTATTCAGAATCTCCTCATGTCTTACATATGAAATTTAAGAAATGCATGCATCGCTTCTGAGGGATTTAATCTCATCTGTATTTTAAAATATTTGATAAGTTGCTGTATATGCCATATGATGATTAAAACACACAGATGTTCTCAGAACTTTCAATGTTTTTCATATTCAGTAAAGCAATGCCACTCTTTTGGGAAGTTATCCACCTTTGTATTCTATTGTTAGTATGGAATAACATATTATGATGTATACATTATTTTTCTTAAATAGAGTCAGAGAAGCATGAGTCCGTGTGTAACCTGGAAAAATTACATTTTAAATAATTGTACTATATCAACTCATCAGGTTAAATCTCCAGGGAGTCCCAGTGAAAAACTGAACTAATTTGTACTAGGTCACTTAGACTGAGCCCGAGGTTAACATATCTTATATTTATGGCACGCTTCTCAAGATTTTTTCCTTCAGAGGATTAGTTCTTAGCTCATTTCATATTCAGTTTGTAAGGATCCCTCTCCCTAATTTTAAGTTTCCCTGAAGGACTTACTGATGGGCTGGCTGGCAGATCCTCAGCAAGGCATGTCTCTTGTTGCTGCTCTGTTGCTCAGCATGAAGCTGACAGAATGGCATAGTTCCCATATTCATTTCAACTGGAAAAAAAACACAAAATCAAAAAAAATTAAAAACTGGATTTTGTTTGTTTGTTTTGCCACTAATTATAACATTCTTTGTGGTTTCATCATAAAATAATTATTGATTTATTTTGCTCTCATTGTTAATATTCTTAATGTAAACAAATATGGTTTAATAAACAAATTGTCCAAAACACTTATTTGTTTTGAGTTGGACAAGTTTATTGGTATTCTAGTAAAGACATTCATCTCGTTCGCTTCTCTCTCCCATCTTGACCTTAGCTAATATTTTGTTTGAGTCAAGAAAAGAATATGTAGGAGAGGGATATTATATCAACATAAACAGTAAAATGGACAAAAATGAAAAGTTTGCATACATTAAAGCAAGTTCATGTATGTTCATATAATTAAATCATGTAAATAAGAACCAATAGTTCCATGCACATTTCCATTGTTTTACTTGGGGCTTACTCTAACTGTAAGTGCATGTGAACAAGTGCTAGGAATATATACAGACTGCTTCTCTTGAGTTATTACCCATTAAAGAGCTGAGCTATTTCCTAGTTACCACCATTAAGACAGTCTGAAGCTGTTCACAAATATAACATAGTCGTTGTCAAGGAAATGATTATACTGCATTTTTATTTTATCTATGACTGTGCCTTTAAAGATGTGTTTAACTGTCACATTAAAAAGGAATTCATATACAATACAAAAAAAAAAAAAAGAAAAGAAAACAGACACACACACAAAAACAACCCTACACCATACAACTATAACAAAGTGTTTGAGGATTCCATAAAATTTTTTTTTGGTTTGTTTATTTGTGTTTATTTTGAAATGCTCCAATTGACTTACCAAGTAATACTAGTAAGTGTTTTTTTGTTTTTTTTTAATTAAAGGTTATTGGGGTTACAGTGGTTAGTAAAGTTACATAGATTTTAGGTGTACAATTCTGTAGCACATCATCTATACATCACATTGTGTGTTCACCACCATCTTTCCTTCCATCACCATATATTTGATCCCTTTTACCCTCATCAGTTTAGTGGTTATCAGAGGGTAGGGAGGAAGGAGTAACCACTAAACTATTGTCTGTGTTTACGAGTTTTTGATTCTTTATTTGTTTGTCTTGTTCTTTGTTGTTTTCAGTTTTATATCCCACATATCAGTGAAATCATATGGTTCTCAGCTTTTTCTGTCTGACCTACTTTGCCTTAGCATGATAATTTCAAGTTCCATCGATGTTGACACAGATATCACTATTTCATCTTTTCTTATGGCAGAATAGTATCCCATCGTGTATATATACCATCACAACCAAGTGGAGTTCATCCCAGGAGCATAAGGATGGTTCAATATATGCAAATCGATCAATGTGATACACCACACAAACAAAATAAAGGACAAAAATCACGATTATATCAATAGATGCATAAAAAGCATTTGACAAGATACAACATCCATTTATGATTAACACACTTAATAAAATAGGTACAGAAGGAAAGTTCCATAAAATGTTTAAAGATGCATTTTCTTTCCTTCTGTTTTCAGTACCTAAAATATGCTTTTGAGAGTCTGTTGCTAATATGTATACACTGATACCATATTACTGTACTAAATAAAAATTCCTATAGTAAGTTCAAATCAAATTGGATTTTGCAAGTTAGTAACTTAAATGTTTTGACAAAGTTACAAAAAGGGCATCTTTCTCATTTTCCACCTTCATTCAATATTGATTTTTGGTGTTTTTTTAAATAAAAACAGCCAAATATTTAAGTACTGTGTACATTTAAAATTTTTGGTGGTGATTTGTATTTTAAAAGAAACAGCTTTCTTATGACTTGCCTAAAGATCTAGTGGAAATGCTTACAGGAACTAGCTATAAAAAAAAAAAAAAAAAAAAAAAAAAAAAAAAAAGAGAAGCAGTTTCAAAAAGATGATTTGCTTTGGTAGCAAATGGTTGCTCTTTGAAGACTAATGAAGGTAGACACAACCCGTTAAGGTAAAGTGGTTTATTTCAAATACTCAACAGTTTACATAAAATTAAAAAAAAAAAAATTAAAGAGCTAAGCATCTGTATCCACTGACAGCAATGCAATATCTATTTTATGACTTGAAACAAAACAAATGCCCATTAGAAAAAAAAGCAATATTGTAATTTTACCTAATTTATTGTCAGTCAATAATCCAGTAACATTTTCCTCACAATACAATACTCTCTTCTCTATAAGGATGTTTCTGGGAGCCAGAAAGTTTGGGTTAATGGGAAGTTAAATTAGAGAGTAATTGCTTACAGTAAACAGACAATAACTTTTTACTTCCCTCTTAATGTACTAATAGTTGTATCTAAAAAAAACACATGCAATTCTTTAAAAAAGTACAATTTCTGATGTATTATTATTATTATTATTATTATTATTATTATTATATTATTATCATTATGTTGTAACCTTTAGAAACTAATTCTATGAAAGTACAAAAGTAATAAATGTCTTGAAATCTGACTATAAAACATAAATTACCTAATTTCAATCTCTCATTTGTTAGTCTACCTCTCAATCTTTAAAAAAAAAAAAAAAAAAAAGGTGGTTCCAATGATATTCTTATATCCTTCTTACCATTCTTTACAAAAGAAAACTGCTCCTTTTAACTTTACACCCACTCCACATCCCGATTCCAAAACAGCACTTAATTGTCTTGGTCATGGACATTTTCAAGATGAGATTTTGTATTTTGCTCCCATAGCTTCTGGTTATCAGAAAGCCCATGCTTTCCTTTCTTGAAGGAGTTTTGGTCCTGCTGAGGCTAGTGTATTCCTTCCAATATTCTTCATTCTCATCTTTGCTTCTGGAGGAATTTCCTCTTGTTCACTATCTTCATCTTCATTAAAAGCTGCTGCTATTGAAAGGGATTTCGAGCAAGAGTTGGAACAGATTCTTCAGGCTTACTTGATCCAAGTTTGTTGGATATGGCTGAGGCTTTCTTTGTCGTCTGACTACCTATGGCAAATCCAAACTTGGAGATCTTTGTAGGTTTTGTTGGGAAGTCTGCAGCTTCTACTTCAGCTGATCGCTTCTCAGCGCTGCGACTGGAACTCTCCCCTCCATTACTCCAGTGGCTCCAACTTGCTGAGGCTTCTCAGACTTCTCCTCTCCCACCTTCCCATGCACCATTTTCTTCCCACTTCAGCCTCCTTGCCTCAAAAGCACTTCTTAAATATGAACATGAATACAGGTCTTTTTAATAATTATTAGGGGCCAAAGGAGAAAAAGAAATAATACATTTACCTAAAGTTTTTTTTTCAACTTTAATATATGTTTATATACCAAATTTATCTTAATAGTTGATTTCTATTTTAGTATTATTTTGCACAGAAATTATATTTTGTATGACCTTTAATATTTAAAAAAATTAAGACTGGTCTATGATATATCAGATAGTTTATCTTGGAGAATGTTCTATGTGCACTTCAAAAGAATATACACCTTCTTTGCTATTTTGGTATTCAGCGTACTGTCTTTTAGGTCAAGTTGGTTGGTAGGTCTGCATAAGTTTCCTAAAAACTTATTTTCTTTTTTAATTGTTCTATCAATTATTGAGAATGGAATATTGAAATCCAACTTATTGCTAAATTATCCATTTCTGGTTCAGGTCAAGATAAAGATTACAACTAAATTAAATAACAATCAACATGGAGAACCATCTGAGGATTAGCTGAACAAATTTCCTATAACAAAGGATGTAAAGGAGTCTCTGAGACATGTATGAGGTGTGGAGATGCAAACAGGATGGGTCCACACCCATGTGTGGTGGTTCAGAATTAGGAGGGATATCTCAGCTGCCAAAGTCTCCCTTGAGGAGTGAGAGGTCTCAACCCACACTGGGTTTCCCAGCCTGGAGAACGACTGCTGGGAAAAAGGAGTCCCCACAATACCTGGCATTGAAAAACAGTTGGGATTTGATACATATTGATGAGGCAGAAGGCTGCTGGAAACCCAGACGTCCTCTTAAAGAGCCAGTGTACAAACTCTCTTGCTTGAAGGCACTCACTCAGGGCTCCGGCTGAGAGATGTTGGCTCCAGAGGCACCAGTGACATACAGTGAGAAAATGCATTGTGTGGCCTTTAGATGAGGGATGGAATAGTTGCTATACTCCTTGTATTGAGTCCTCCTTTCATACAGCGATTGGGTAGACACCATCTTTCCTGTGTTAAGGCCTCCCCGCACATGCCCTAATCTGAATCTTCATTGGCCTGGTAAACGCCACTTGCTTAATCCTGATGATTCTCTGAGACCTAGCTCCATCCAATTCATACACCACCAAAGGCTCTTTTGGTGGTAGGTAGCTGGCCGTGGCCTGTGTTGTTGTCTTTTTTCAAAAGCTCTCAAAGGTCTACAGGCCCCAAACACACGGCTGCTGACCTCAGTGTACTCTTTTGCAGAGTTGCATAGGTTCAGTACTGGTGCTAGATACAGGTCTGAGTTAACCTACTGAACAGATCTTGCCCCACCCAGGTGAGTCCCTGAGACCCTGGCTCACCCAAATTTTACACCACCAAAATTATTTCAGTGGCTGAAAATTACAGACAGAAACCAGGTGGTGGCAGGCCTCAAGGTGTCTTGAGCCTTTTGTAGATCAGCCCCAGGCCCAGTGGTGGTGGCAGCCAGCCTTGGCTCGCAGCATGGCCTCTCCCATGTGATTGCAGGTCCAGCAGAGGTAGCAACCAATGCTGGATGGCAATGTAGCTCTTACTAGGTAGCCCCAGGCTGGTCACAGGAAGTGGCTGACCTTGGCCTGAATCAAAGTCCCTCCCAAGAGACCCCAGGACCAACACACTTAGTGGCTAGCTTCAGAGCACAACAGAGCACCACCTGATTATCCAATAAGCGGCACACCCAAAGGGTGGTTTCAGCAGGAGCCCACTGGGGTGAATCCTGCTCCATGATGTCATCTTCACCAAAGCAACTTGTATGCTGTTGCAGAGCCAGTCCTCACAGACATGCATCTTGAGAGTCAATTCAACCCAATTACATGCCAACAGAAATCAAGTCTCAATTATAATAGGAGGGCACACACAACCCACATGAGGGACACATCTGGAGTATCTGGTTCAGGTGGTCAGGGAAACTGGGCCACTGGGCCCCACAGATCAACTACTATATAAGGCCAACCTACCAAGAGACTGGGAAACATAGCAGATATACCTAAGGCATAGAAACAGAAATAGAGAGGTAGTCAAAAAGAGGAGATAAAGAAACAAGTCCCAAATGAAAGAACAGGAGAAAACACCAGAAAAATGACTAAACAAAATGAAGATAAACAATCTACAAGATACAGAGTTCAAAAGACTGGCTATAAGGATGCTCAAGGAACCTAGTAAGAACTTCAACAAAAATATAGGAAGCATAAAACGGACACAGAAACCATAAGAAAAAGCACACAGAAATGAAGAATACAATATCTGAAATGAAGACTATAGTAGAAGGATTCAACAGGAGATTAGATAAAGCAGAGGGTCAAATCAGTGATTTTTAGGAGAGGGTAGCAAAAGACTCCCTATTGAAACAGCAAAAACAAACAAACAAACAACAAAAAAAAAAACACCGCTAAGGACATAAAGAAAGAAATCAACAGAAATGTAATCATACTAGGGGACTTTAACACCTCATTGTCATCAATGGGTGGATCTCCCAGAAAGAAAATCTACAAGAAAATAGCAGTCTTAAGTAACACATTAGATGGGTTTAAGTAATGTTTTAGAAAATTTCACCTCAAAGCATCAGAAAATACTTTTTTTACCTTGTGTATATGGAACGTTTTCCAAGATAGACTACATAGTAGGCCATCAAACAAGTCTCAATTAAATTAAGAAGACTGAAATTATATAAAATGCCTTCTCCAACGTTGGTTTGAAACTAGAAATCAATTACAAGGAAAAAAACGGAAAACACAAAAAACATGGATGCTAAATAACATGCTATTGAACATATAATGGGTTAACAATGAGATCAAGGAAGGGACCAAAACTATACCTTGAGACAAATGAAAGTGAAACACAACAACCCAAAATCTACAAGAGACAGTGAAAACAATCCTAAGAGGGGAATTCATAACAATGCAGGCCTACCTCAAGAAACAAGAGCAATCTCAAATAAGCAATCTAACCTTACTCCTAAAGAAAAATAACAGCAAGCAAAGCCCAAAGAGAATAGAAAAGAAAAAAAAAAAAAAAGGAAATGTTAAAGATCAGAATGGAAATAAATGAAATAGGGACTAAAAAAAAAAAAAAAAAAAAAAAAAAAAAACCAAAAAAAAAACAAACAACAAAAAACGAATAAAACAACAAAAACGCAAAGGATCAATGAAACTGAGAGCTGGTTCTTTGAAAAGATAAACAAAATAGATAAACCTTTAACGACACTCATCAAGAAATGAAGAGAGAGGACCCAAATAAATAAAATCATAAATGAAAGAGAAGTGACAACTGACATCACAGAAATACAAAGGCTTACTAGAAAATGTTACGGACAATTATATGCTAATAAATTGGACACTCTGGAAGAAATATATAAATTCCTAGAAACATACAATCTTCCAGGATTGAATCAAGACGAGACAGAAAATCTGAACAGACCAATAGCTACTAACAAAATCAAATCAATAATCAAAAAACCCAAGAACAGAAATCTTGGAACAGATGGTTTCACAAGTGAATTTTACCAAACATTCAAAGAATTAACACCTATCCTTCTCAAGCTAGTCAAGAAAATAATAATAATAATAATAATAATAATAATAATAATAATAATGAGAAAATGCTCCCAAGCTCATTTATTGAGGGCAGCAATATCCTGATTCCAAAACCAGACAAAGACATTACAAATGAAGTGATATGCCAATATCCTCGATGAATTTAGATGCAAAAATCCTCAACAAAGTATTAGCAAACCAAATTCAGCAATATATTAAAAAGATCATACATCATTATCAAGTGAGATTTATTCCTGGAATGCAAGGTAAGTTCAATACCACAAATCAATCAACATGATGTACCACATAAACAAAATGAAGGATAAAAATCATATGATCCTATCAGTAGATGCAGATAAAGCAATAACAAAATCCATCATATATCCGTGATAAAAGCTCTCAGCAAAGTGGAAATAGAGGGAAAATAACTCAACATAATAAAGACAATCTATGATGAACCCACAGCTAACATGATATTCAATGGGAAAAGCCAAAAATGTTTTGCTTAAGATCAGGATGGAGACAAGGATGCCCAGTTGTATCACTTTTATTCAATATAGTACTGGAAGTCCTTGCACAGCAATCAGATAAGAAAAGGAAATAAAAAGCATCCAAATTTGAAAGAAGTAAAACTCTTTATTTGCAGATGGCATGATACTTTATATAAAGAAATCTAAAGATGACACCAAGAAACAATTAGAACTGATAAATAAATTCAGTAAAGTAACAGGATACAGTTAATAATTGGATATTGGTTGCATTTTTATACACCAATAACAAACTATCAGAAAGAGAAATTAAGAACCTAATCCCATGACAACAGTATCCCAAAAAGAAAAAAAAAAAAAAAAAAAAGAAAAAGAAATAAACAAAAGAAGAAAAAAAAACAAAAACAGGAATAAATTTAACCAAGGAGGTAAAAGATACATACTTGGAAAATTATATGACAATAAAGAAATAAATTAAAGAAGACAACAAATAAATGGAAACATATAATGTGCTCATGGATAGAAAGAATTAACATTGCTAAAATGTCCATACTGTCCAAACCTATCTATAGATTCAATGCAATCTCTATCAAAATATCATTGGCATTTTTCACAGAGCTAGAGAAAGAATAATCTTAATTTTATATGGAACCACAGGAAACCCCAATTTGTCATAGCAATCTTGAGGGAAAAATAAAAGTTGGATGTATCATGCTACCTGATATCAAACTATACTACAAGGCGATAGTGATAAATACAGCATGGTACTGGCATAAAAACAAACACATAAATCAATGGAACAGAACAGAGAGCCCAGAAGTCAACCCATGCTATTATGATCAATTAATCTATGACAAAGGAGGCAATAATATGCAGAAAGGCAAGGTCAATCTATTCAATAAATAGTATTGCAAAAACTGGACAGATGCATGTGAAAAAATGAAACTGGCCTATCTTCTTCTACCATGTCATGCCAGGTGTCATGCGGGGTCTCAGCTCTGGCTCCCCACATAAGAATGCAGGATATGGTGAGGCCAAAACAGAACACCCACGGAGCCATAGATAGGGGAGTCATACGACAATAGTCTCACTGGCAAATGGGTTGGAGACACAGGAAGCAGGAGCCACATGACCTACAACCTGTTGTCCGCTTCAGTGTCAACCAACCAACCCCACATTCTAGCTGCAATCCGCCCTATTAACTGCAATCCGCTGTGCTAACCACAATCTGTATTTGCTAGCTCAGTCACCATCTTCTTGCTAGCCTCTATTTACTGCTAGCATATCCATGGCAGTTAAATTAGTGGCCAATGGCTCACTGGTTACAGCTGACAGTCAACTAGCCACAGCTGATGGCCATCCAATCTCAGTTGACACAGTTGACACAGTTGACATCCGTAAACATGAGCACCTTTCCATGTGAAGGTGAGAGCCTGGAAACTGCACTCCTGGCTCTGTCTCCACATACTGGAATCAAGAATACACTCAAAATGGATCAAAGATTTAAATGTAAGAAATGTACTATGGCCTCGGGGTTTTTTTTTGTTTGTTTGTTTGTTTTTGTTTTTGTTTTTGTTTTTGTTTTGTTTTTGAAAATTAATTTGGGGAAGGTATTCTATAATGTTGTGGAGATTTTGTTGGGTATCCGATGGGCATGCGTCCTGTTGGGGAGACCACCTCAGGGATGCTGTGGATACCTGATCATGGCATTGGACACCAGAGGCTGGACATTAATGAATGCCAACTATAATTTTATATATATAATGTGATGGTTCGGTGTGGGGTCGGAGGGATGGTGGATGGGGGAAGGGGGGTTCACAGTGTGAGGGATATGGATGATGAACGTCTAAGTATTACCTTGTTTTGTACACCTGAAACTAATAAATAAATAAATTTATGAAAAAAAAAAAAAAAAGAAATGTAAGACCTGAGACCATAAAACTCCTAGAAAAAAACATAGGCAGCAAACTGTCTGACATTGCTTTTAGCAGTTTTTCCTAATATACCTCCTCAGGTAAAGAAAACAAAAGCTAAAATAAACAAATGGGACTACATCAAATTAAAAAGTTGTTTCACTTCAAAGGAGACCATCAATAGAACAAAAATACAACCTAGTGAATCGAAGCAAATACTTGCCAGTGATATATCCTAAAAGGGATTAATGCCCAAAATTTATAAAGAACTTCTACAACTTAACACACACACACAAAAAAAACAAAACAAAAAAACACCACCACCACCACCAACAACAACAACAAAAAAAACACAGGAAAAAACATCCAATTAAAAAATGGGCAGAGGACCTGAATAGACATTTCTCCAAAGAGAACATACAGATGGTCAATAGACATACAAAAAGATGCCCAATGTCACTAATCATGAGAGAAAAAGAAATTAAAACCACAATGAGTGATCACTTCATACCTGTCAGAATGACTATCATCAATAAATCAACAAAAAGCAAGTGTTGACTGAGATAAGAAGAAAAGGGAACCTTCCTGCACTGTTGGTGGAATTGCAAATTGGTGCAACCAGTATAAAACATAATATGGAAGTTCCTCAAAAAAAAAAAAAATAGAACTATCTTATGACCCAGTAATTCCACTGCGGGGTATTTATTCAAAGAAATCAAAATGCTAATTTGAAAAGGTATATGCATCCCTATGTACATTGCATCATTGTTTTCGATAGCCAAGATATGGAAGCAACCTAAGTGCCCATCAACAAAAAATTAGATATAGAATTTTCTGCAAATTATATATATATGTGTGTGTGTGTGTATACATATTATATAATATATATACATACTATATATAACATATATATACATATTATATATACATATTATGTATATACATATTATATATATCATATATCATATATATGCATAATGTGTGTGTGTATATATATATGTACACACACACACACACACACACACACACATATATATATATATAATCGGTCATAAAAAAATGAAATCTTACTATTTGTAAAACATAGATGGACCTAGAGAGTATTATGCTAAGTGAAATAAGTCAGACTGAGAATTCAAATACCATATATTCTCACTTACATGTGGAATCTAAAGAGCAAAATAAATGAATAAAGAAAACAGAAACAGAGTCACAGATATAGAGAATAAACTGATGGTTGCCAAATGGGTGGGAGTTTGGGAGTTTGGTCAAAAAGGAAAGGTGATGAAGAAGTACAAATTGGTAATTGCAGAATAGCCACGGGGATGTAAATGCAGTATAGGAAATATAGTCGCTAATATTGTAATAAATACACATGAAAATAGGTGAGTACTAGACTTATTGGGGGATCACTTCATAAATTATAAATGTCTAACCACTATGCTATATACCAGAAACTAATATAAAATAATATTGAAGGTCAACTGTAATTGAAAAAAAAAATCTATATTTCTGTCTTCTATTATTAGTTTTAGTTTTACATATTTTTGTGCTCTGTACTTAGGTGCATATATGCATATAATTGTTATTCCTTCTTTTTTATCATTATGCAAATTCTCTCATTTTTTCTAGTAATAACTGTTATCTTAAGGACCGTTATTATTTGAGATTAATATAGCCACTCTCACTTTTGGTTACATTTGCATGAGATATACCTATATTACCAACCATTTACTTTCAACATATTTGTTTATTTGGATCTAAAGTATGTCTCTTGTAGACAGCATTTATTTGTTACTACATTTATAACATAATCTTTGTCCAACGTATGGGATCCCTTCAGGCCAATTTCTATAGACTGATTTTTCTTCTCTTATTTATGAAACACATTTTTTTATTCTTTTGCATTTCTTAACATTTTGTTTCAAACTGTACAATATAATAATGCAATGTGGAAACTGAAACTCAGATTCTCCTCCACTCTCCAAAGTTTGTCCTTACTCTTTGTTATTGTTGTTTTTACTGCTATTAAATTGTCGACTGACTTTCCTGGACCAATTCTGTAAAATTTGTATTCCCTGTCATATGCAGTCACTGAAGTATCTGTATGGTTAGTTTATTAGTTAGCTAGTGATTGGTCAGAAATTTCCTTAAATGCCTTGTATTAATAAGTTTTCTACCTTAGCCAAGTGGTTGTGTGTGTATTTGTGTGTGTGTGTGTGTGTGTGTGTGTGTGTGTAATTTCAATGCCTTGTCAGTATGTAAGTCTGCCTTAGATTTACTTCCTGCTTGCACAGGTCCCGTCGTCAGCCAAAGATAGGTAATTGGGTATATCTCATATATTTACTGGGCATGTACACACTCATCTATGCACAGAGCCTTCTAGATCACTAGGAATATGTCAGAATTCTTTTAAGTCCCCTATGGGACTTTGTTTTTGACAAATGCCCTGGGGATAGAACCTTTCTCCATGGAGTGTACTCCACGTCAGGTCACATATTGACAATGTCATCTGAATAGCCTTTCCCCAGGACCATAGCTAGGTCAAATAGTGACAATGCCTGGGAAGAGGTCTGTATAAGGGTGCTCCAAACCTCATCTGTCTCCTCCAATGGCTGCAAGATTGCTGGTTTTCATCATTACCATAATTGTAAGTCTCTTGGTTTTCAAGACTATGTACATGTATCTTTATTAACATGTCACCCCAATACTCTCACCCCAATAAACTTTAATTAAAATGAATAATAATAACATGTCACCCCAATTCTGTCACCCCAATAAACTTTAATTAAAATAAATAAATAAAATAAATCTGCATTGAGGTCCTCAATAGCTGGACATTTATTGTCCAACAACCGAAAAAAAAAGAAAGACTACCATAGAGTAGGGGAGAGGAATGAAGACAGGACAAGTTAAATTTCATAAGCCTCACTTAGTGAGGCTCAGTTGTTTTTTCTTGAATAAATTCTTTTCAGATTATATGAAGGTTGGAAGGTGACATGTGGTCATGGATCAGATACAAAAAAATTTATTACTCAAATCAGTAGTAGAAACCAGAATATTGACGTTTTAGCTGATTTATGAAACACAATTCCAACAGGGTAGCTCAAATGGATCCAGATGACACCTGCAAGCATAGTATTTGTGTTACATGGGAGAAAACCTAAGCTTAGGAAATCAGAATTTTTATAATGGGAAGCAGGTGTGCCTACACTTTCCACCAGATGTAAATACTATCTTGATTTAAATGAGCAGTAAACATGGCTGCACTTTGCTTTGGAAGGTGACATCATCTCTATTATCCAAACCTGAAAGCAAACCTGCCCTTCTCTCCAGAGAGATTCTACCTTCCAAGACTGTTCAATAAATAAGTATCTTTGAAACAATATTCCAAAAGAAAGGGCAGTCAGGGTTTTGTTCACAAGACACACAGAAACCTAAAAGACACATGGATAATTGTCTCCCAATAATCTGCATGTTACTTTTCCTAGTAAGGCCTACCTTTTTTCCTACGTAACTTGCAATTTGAAATATGCATTCTGTTATCACTTTTCAAGTGTTGAATTAAAATATTTTACCATATATAATGTCTAATACTACTTATCTAAAGTTCAAAATATAATATAAATAACATATGATTGAGAGAAAAAAAGAACAAAAAAGCATAAGATAAAATGATTAAGAACAACAAACAAATAATAGACAAAAATTTCAAAGTATATGTACCTGCTGAAGAGTATAGAGTAAGGAAAAAAGTCCTGTATGGAACAAAGTCCTGTATGAGATTAGTAATATTCTATACTTACATTGGGTACTGAGAAATATTTCCCCCTGACAAATGTTAGCTATCTTATTTTACATACACTTATCAATATTTAATAAGGACAATCAAATTTCTACTGAAAAATTTAAATCTTTTTAGTATTAGAATATAAAAGACTGCTTTAAAATTATATATATGAATATATATGTATATATATATGCATATATATTCACATATATTTATATATGTATATATTTATGTAATTTTTTGCATACTGGAAAATTAATTATATTCAATTGTCACATACTACCTTGCCAATTCTAAATTTGGGTTTTTCCAAATTCATACTATTGATCATAAAAGGAGATAGTGAAATAACTGCTTATTTGGTAAACCTTTAGTTTATTCATGGATTTGCTGATGTTGCCTATAATTTGTGGTTGTAAGGAACCCTGCATGAGTCCAACTGCTGCAAAAATTATTACCAAATTATAAAATACAAATCATTTCCCACTGATCAGGAAAAGAAGAATGCTGTAGATATGTTGGAATTAGGTTTGAGTAAAGACACAACTCTAATTAGGTTAATTTTATTGGGAATAATTTATTTTTCTATCTCTTAAATATCATGTTTATAAAATTATGGAAATTGAACCTAAGAATATGCAGCTAAAGCATTCCAGGATTATATAACTATAGCTCTGAAAGAATGCATATCTCAGAAAACGTACAACAGCAAAAATTATTAAATGTAAATTATAGTATTTTGTGAGTGATTTTTAATTCTTTTGCCAATATATTCACTTATCATAATAGGTTTGTCTGTTTCAATATCAAATTATATAAATATAAATATCATTAACAATTCTTCTACATTAATTTCATTGCAAAATACCAAAAATATGCTACCATTTTTCTTATTGTTTATTATAATAATTCCACTTCCTGTTTATATGTGAATTCTCTCGTTTCAGAAAATACTATGCGGTTTTGTAATATCCTTAAGCATCCAGGGATTCCTGATGCACTTAAGAAATTGATTAAATTCCCATTACAGTACTTTATGACAAATTTTATAAAGCTCACCACAACATATTCATATTAAAATCATACTAAAAGTAGCATAGCATAATACTTGAAAGTTTTGTTAAAGCAGTGTGAAAATTTTAATATAGATATTGAAACATTTTTAGGGAGCAGATTAAAATGTCAATGAGCTCCTTTTTTTTTAGCTGTATGGCTTTGAATTCATTATTTAATACCTCTTTGGGTCTCAATTTCTGACCTTTAAAAAAAGAAACTAAAATAAATAGCATTATAGGGTTGTTTTGAATATTCAATAGAATATATGCATATTAAAACATCTCCTATAGTGTCTGTAAAAATGCAGGTGCTCGGTTATCAATAAATAATATCATGTTTTTCTTTTACATTCAAAAACTACAAATAACAGAAAAATTAAGGTGCAGAGAATAAGATTACGTGTGTGTGTGTGTGTGTGTGTGTGTGTGTGTCTGCGTGTCTGTGTGTGTGTGTATAATCCTGAGAGGAATAAAAACATTTTGAAAATTTTAGGAGCAATCGAATTTGGGAAATAAACAGTCTGTACAATGAGCAAAGGGCTTTGTCTTCAGCAGATTTTAATTAGAGCATATTCTGCACATTTTAGATTTAGTATAAAAACAAATAATGAACGTGAGTTCATTCATGACATAAGAGATATTGGCGTTGAATTCAATACTTGATTAATTAGCATTCCTATCCTCTCCTATTTTTATTTACCTAAACAGATGCGACTGAGAAAAAATAAGCATGTATTAATAACATCTCATTGGTGTTTGCTCTGAAGCATTTAATAGTTTTATTACCCCGAATTCTTAGTATTTGAAACAAGTGCCACATTATACCAAAGTCAGCAAGAATGTAGAATTTCGCAAATTTGGTGAAAATAATTTGGTTTTTAATACATTTGTGTTTGAATTATATGGACTTTTTGTATTTCATCTATAAGGAAAATATATTTTTATTTTATTTTTTGTGCTAACCATAGTTGTGAAATATATGTTATACTCACCAGAAAGGAAAAACTCAGGGGAAACAAACATCAGAAATCCATGATCCTACATTGTTTAAATTAAGCATTGTTTACTCATCATATTTACCATGGTTAGCAAGAATTTAAATTTTTAGATAGGGCAAAAGTCATTTTCCAAATAGTCCCCGTTCAAATCTTAATGATTACGCCATTCAAAAATCACTAAATATACCATGGACTAATTAATTGTCTATAAAGTATCAGAGTTGAATTGCAGCTTGGATTTAATTGTGTGAAAAAAAAAAACGAGATTCAAAACACTTTTTAATAAAGTAGTTTTTTGACAATGACTTATGTCATCATTAATGCTAGACTAACTACAGTTAGTCTAGAGTCTAACTAGAGTTAGACATGCTTGGTAACATTTCTAAGAATTTACTTTTATTAGAATTTAATTTATATCAATATTCTACTAGTGTGAAGATAAACCTATTGAGAAGGAAAATCTTTACCAACCTGCTACATTCTAATATGACCCTGTTTTCACCTGACCATAAAGGTACTGCATCAAAAGGACTGTGGGAAAAAGGGGGACAAATTGGCAAGTTATCAGTTTAAGGCTCTATATTTTGAGAACTAGCAAATATGTTTGAGGGCTGATTTTGATTAGCTGGTGGTCTTGGGCAATATACCTGAACTTTTTATGTGGCACTTCCACAGTGAAATGAACAGAATAGTTTCAACTAAAAGCATGTGGGGAGAATTAAAGGAGAAAATGTTTGTAAAGTATTTGGAACATTAGATAGGCATTGTAAACACTCAATAAATGCAAGTTACTAAAACTCATGACACGAACAACTTTCTTAGACTCTCTTTAAATTATACGATCCTTGTTTTCCCCTGACAAAAGACAAAAGGCACAGATTAGAGCACTACTTCTAAAATGTTCATGGGTATCTCATTAATAATGCAGATTCTGACTGAGGTGGGGTGTGAGTTTCTCCTGGTGGTGCTGACACTTCCAGTCCTGGGACCACACCTTGAGGAGCAAGGCAATGGAGCTTCTCCTGGTCTAAAAAGTGCAGTGGTCACAGGAAGTTCCACAGATCACAGGCAAATACCTGCACTTCCTCTAAAATCATCAATTTAAAGGATGCTTACGGATTAGGAAAGGTATAATAAGTTGTAGAAAGCAAAAGGCTCATTTGTGCTTTAGCCTCTGTTCCAATGGACTCCTTTTAAGATAGCTGTGGGAATGATAATCCAAGAGCTGTCCCCTATGGTGGATGGCAGTGCGTCATGTGGCAAAAATTTTTCACTACATTTCCTCCCATGCTGTGTAGACATGCCAAACTAAAGAAAACAAAAACCACTCTGAACTGACAGTCTGGCTTACATATGGAAAATGTTTTAGAATGTATTTCAGCCTTTTAAAACACTCGTATCCAAAAACATTTTATGCAAAAATCATAGCTATATGAAGGAGCTGTCAATTGTTTCATCACAGATAAAATCATTCTACATAGAACAATAAAACACATTTCCTAGCATATACATTCAAGTATGTTTATTTACTTTGTATGTGAACAGGCACACTTTCATTCCTGGTGCGGGGTGGGGGGGGAACTTGCCTCTTTAACGAAAGACATTTTAACAACGTTTGTTTTAAAATGCTATTTTTTAAAAATATTCTTTCTTATGGTGTTTCTATAATCTTACTAACAGAACCTTGCAGTTAGATATAGCCTAAGGAGGTTAGCCTTCCCATTCACCTCTTTTGTCCAGAAAGCAGCACAAACACATACACAGACCAAGGCATCAAGAATCTCAACGTTTAGGCAGTTGTTTCACTTTCATCCACTATGGTTAAAGCATTTCGCTTCATTTACCATTTCAGAAGGAAAATAAAGGAAATGATTAAAAAAAACACCCCCAGAAAAACAGAGCAATATTCCATAAGCTTTCATTGTCAGGAATAGAATTCTGGCTTCCCCCTGCAGAGAACTCTTCACTGCACCTGACATTGACTAGTTGTCCCCCTAACATCTGAGTTTTATGTCTACTGATAAATTATTAAGAGACAACACAGTGCCTAGCAACCAATATTTGGTGAATGAATAAATGTCCATTCAGAGCTGGGATGATCAGTATATAGTTGGAAAACTCAGTAACATTTGGAATAAATAAAAGTTTACAAACATTTATTTAGAGGAAATTATTATCCTGAAGTAAAACCATTTATTTATAGCTCTCACTCAGTGGTTTTAGTGTATAAACTATCTTTCCCAAATGAGAGCCATTCATTCACACATTTGTCAAACATTTGACCAAAGTCTTCTCATAATCTTTACATTTGCAATTTTTCTTCATCATATGGCTTAGTTGGAAGGTACAAGTCTTTGCACACATGCTAAATTTCTATGGGCTTATGCCAAGTTTAAACATTTCTTACTATTCATGAATTCAGGCCATGTTTTATTTCATCTTTTCCTGTGTTACCTTTCTAGCTTCTACCAATAATAATGCAGAAAATTTAGACTATATGGAATCTTTTACCTTGAACTTATATAAATGGTTCTAGTTTTGAGACCAATGAAAACTTTGTTAATATGGCATTTGTAATGAATCTATGGATTTGCTCTGCAAGTTTTACCCATACTTATTGTGAGCATGAATTTTATTTCATTCAAACCACTGAGATTTAGAACTCTTTAAGTACAGGATCATATAGCCCCATATCTGAAATTGATTCTAATGATGTTTCAGTATTCTATTACAGTAAATAATTCCATTATAAAAAATTGAATGTGCCAAATGTACTCATAACACTGTAAGAACACTAAAAATACTGGGCTGTCATTTCTTAAAAAAAATACTTTTATCAAACTTTTTCACAAAAGAAAACTCTAGTTTCCATACTTTGTTGTAGTGCTGATTGATGCACACTAACATATAAGCTTTATGTTCACTGATAAATTATTAAGAGATAACATAGTGCCTAGCAACTGATATTTGTTGAATAAATAAATATTGATTGTACTGAATCATGCACACACATTCTATGTAGATACACTTTGTGTTCAACTGCACGATAGTTGGCAGGTGAAGACTGCAGTCCCCAAGAAATTTATGTTTTAAAAGCTGACTTAGATCCACAAGTGTAGCTCCATTAGTATTATGGTATTACCAACTTTAATAAATGGTTAGACAGAATGCTTAACACAGGATCAGAGATAGGCTATAAGATTAATAATCTTATATTAATCATAATCATGATCATCATCATCTTCTTGATCAGGACTGGGATGGTTATGAGTAAGTCATTTAGTTACAACTTCAATCTTTAATCTTAATTCATAATGGTGTAACTGTCTGTTCTATAAAAGACAAGGAGAAGCTGACCTCCATTGTCTTTCCTATCAGAGAATTTCTAACGACCCATATGCATTACAGAGACATAATTGTAGGAGAATAACTCAATGTTTGACAGTTTCCATGGCAAATTTCCTGGATTTTTAGACTTCATTTTTCTCCACACTGTACTATCATAAAAATTCCTTCATTTTTATTCCATCACTACTGCCGAACATCAGTGAAACCCAATGTCTATATCGTTAATCCTTTACTTTCTTCACAAAAGGGACCAATTTGAAATACATGTATAAATTTAATTTTGGTGTCTGTGGTTGTGAAAGTTATGTTTGTATTGATCAATATATAAAATAGATAAAATATAAGGGAGAAGCTGAATATATCAATGTCCAACTTTAAATATTTATGCCAGTTTCCAACAATTGAAACCTTTACACCAGTCCTTATTTTCTCCATATCTCCTTCTCAGTGGATTTCTTTGTTTCTTTTCTTTTCTTACCTCAGTGACCCATTATTTATTTTGTGCTACCATTTCATTTCATTTCTATTTATAAAAAAAAAAAATAGCTCTATTCATCACACACAAGCTTTTCATGTTCCTAGTCTATCCTATCCATAACGTATTGAACAAACTGAAAAAAATCTTAAAACAGAAACATATTCAGTGATATAAACATTAATATTATTCGATATTGTACTATAAAATACAAGTGAGGGTAGATAAACAGTTTGTGGCATTTTTTTATCCAAGAAGCATTAACCACAAATTGTAATTTATTGTTTATAAATACAATAAGTTGAAATAAGTGTAAAGAAAATTCAAATTTTTTTCAGCCAAAAGTTACATTTATTACAAAAGACTACCAAAAAAAATCAGTATACAACATTTTTATTTTCATTTAAAAAAATTATTATTAGTTTCAGGAGTACAAAACAACACAATGATTAGGCATTTAAACATCTAACAAAGTGATAACCTACCAAGTCCACTACCCATCCGACACTATACATAGCTATTACAGTACCATTACCTATATTCCCTCTTCTGTACCTTACATCCCATGACCATATGTGTGTGTGTATATACACACACACACACACACACACACACACACACACACACACACATATGGTCATGGGATGTAAGGTGTATATATATATATGCATGCATGAGGTCAGAAAATTGAGCTCATGAGCTCATCCTAGAAAAATTGCTACCGTGTTTCCCCAAAAATAAGACCAGGTCTTATATTAATTTTTGCTCCAAAAGTTGTATTAGGGCTTATGTTCAGGGGATTTCATACTGAAAAATCAGGCTAGGGCTCATTTTCCGGTTAGGTTTTATTTTCAAGGAAACACGGTACATACCTCATTGCTGAATATCACTATGGTCACCTTCGAAGTACTCCCCTTGGGAATCTATGCACAAAAGCCAGCACCTAGTCCACCCTTCAAAGCAATTTTGGAACTCTTTTTCTGGAATGGCCATCAGAACTGTCATCGTGTTACACTTGATTTCCTGAATGTCATCAAAATGTCCTCCTTTCAATATTTCCTTTATCTTCTGGTAAAGAAAGAAGTTATTGGGGGCCAGATAAGGTGAGTAGGGAGGGTGTTCTAATACAGTTATAAGTTTACTGGCTAAAAACTCCCTCACAGACAGTGTCCTGTGAGCTGGTGCATTGTCATGATGCAAAAGCCGTGAATTGTTGGCAAAAAGTTCAGGTTGTCTAACTTTTTCACAAAGGTTTCTCAGCACTTTCAAATAGTAAACTTGGTTAACTGTTTGTCCAGTTGGTACAAATTCATAATGGATAATGTCTTTGATATATATAAAAAAAGGTTAGCAAAGTCGTTGCAACAAGTTTGTGAACTTGTCGGACCTCGTGTGTGCGTGTGTGTGCATTTTTAAATTTTAGTTCACATTTAATATTATTTTATATTAGTTTCAGGTGTACAGCACAGTGATTTGGCATTTATATAATTTATGAAGTGATTCCCCCGATAAGTCTAGAACCCATCTGACACCATACATAGTTTTTACATTATTGACTATCTTCCCCTACTATATTTCACATCCCCGTGACTATTTTGTGACTACTAATCTGTATTTCCTAATTCTTTCACCTTTGTCATCCATCTCCCAAGTGCCCTCCCATTTAGCAACCACTGGTTTGTTGTCTGTATCTATAGTTTATTTCTGTTTTACTTGTTTATTTATTCTGTTCTTTAGATTCCACATATGAGTGAAATCATGTGGTATTTGTCTTTCTCAGTCTAAGTTATTTCACTTAGCATAATATCCTCTAGGGCCAACCATCTGTTGCAAATGGTAAGATTTCATTTTTTATGACAGAGTAATATTCCATTATTTAAGTGTACCACAATTTCTTTATCCAGTCATCTATTGATGGGCATTTTGGTTGTTTCCGTATCTTGGCTATTGTGAGTACCACTGCAGTAAATATAGGGGTGCACATATATTTTTTTTGAAATAATGTTTGTATTTCTTTGAATAAATACTCAGGAGTGGAATTGTTGGATCATCAGGTAGTTCCATCTTTAATGTTTTGAGGAAACTCCATACTGTTTTCCATAGAGGCCCCACCAACAGTGCACAAGGGTTCCCTTATTTCCACATCCACACCAACACTTGTTGTTGTTTGATTTATTGATGATAGCCATTCTCACAGGAGTGAGGTGATATCTCATTGTGGTTTTTATTTGCATTTCTCTGATGATTAGTGAGGTTGGGCATCTTTTCATATGTCTATTGGCCATTTGTATGTCCTCTTGGGAGAAATGTCTGTTCAGGTCCTCCGTCCATTTTTTTAATTGAATTGTTTGTTTTCTTTTTGGTGTTGAGTTGTATAAATATTTTATAAATTTTAGATATTAACCCCTTATCAGAGGTATCATTGGCAAATATCTTTTCCCATTTAATAGGATGTCTATCATTTTGTTGAGGGTTTTCTTTGTTGTGCAAAATCTTTTTACTTGGATGTAGTCCCATTTATTTATTTTTTTATTTTGTTTCCCTTGTCTGAGGAGGTATATTAATAAAAATATTATTGTGGGTAATATCTGAGATTTTACTGCCTATGTTTTCTTCCTGGAGTTTTATGATTTAAGGTCCTACATTTAAGTCTTTAACACATTTTGAGTTTATTCTTGTATGTGACGTAAGAAGGTGGTCCACTTTTATTTATTTCTTTTTTGCATGTATCTGTCCAGTTTGAACAGCACCAAATATTGAATATACTGTCTTTACGTAATTTAAAAATTTTGCTTCCTTTGTCATAGATTAAATGACCATGTCTGCAAGGGTTTATTTCTGGGCTCTTTATGCTATTCCATTAATCTATGAGTGTGTGTCTGTTTTTATGGCAGTACCATGCTGTTTTGATTATTATAACCTTGTAGTATAATAAGATATCAGGTAGTGTGATACCTCCAGTTTTGTTCTCCTTTCTCAGGATTGCCATGGCTATTCAAGGTGTTTTATGATTCCATATAAATGTTAGGGTTATTTGCTCTAGTTCTGTGAAAAATGCTAACATTTTAATTTTTACTTAGGTATATAAAATAACATAATGATTAGACATTTACACTGCCTCACAAAGTGATAACACCCCTCCCAGTCTACTACCCTTCTGTCACATATATATCTGTTATTATACCATTGACTATATTCCTCATGCTATTCTTTACATCCCAAACAGGCCCACACCAAGATATATCATAGTTAAAAAGTCAAAGGTTAAAGAGAAAGAGAGAATCCTAAAAGAAGCAAGAGAAAGACAACTATTTACACAGAAGGGAGCGCTTATAATACTGTCATTTGATTTTTTTAAAGAAACTTTGCAGGCTAGAAGGGAGTGGCAGGAAATATTCAAAGTGATGAAGAATAAGGGCCTTTAACCAAGATTACTCTACACAACAAGGCTATCATTTAAAATTGAAGGAGCGATAAAGAGCTTCCCAGATAAGAAAAAGCTAAAAGAATTAATTACCACTAAGTCAGTATTACAGGAAATGTTAACCAACATTATAACTTTTAAACAAATGCTACTTTTACCACTGACATTAAGGATAATAAACTATTACTCTGAACTAATGTATGTCCCCAAATTTGATAACATAGGTGGAATGGACCAATTTCTTGAAAGAAAAAATATGCCCCTCATATTGGAAGAAACAGATATCTGAATAGTCCTACATCTGTTAAAGAAGTTGAGTCAATAATTTAAAACCATCTAAAACAGAAAGCACCAATCCCAGATGGATTCATTGGTGAGTTTTATTAAAATTTAATTAATAAATTATACCAATTATCTATAATCTCAGAAAACAGAAGCACAGAGAGTACTTCCTAACTCTTCCTATGAAGTCAGCATTATCCTAATACCAAAAATCAGACAAAGGAATTATAAGAAAAATATCCACCAACATCCCTCTCAAATATAATGGGGGTGCCAAAAAATGTATACAAGTGGATACTTTGGTCAACGTTGCTCAAGCAGTAGTTTGCCATAATCAAAAGTGTCTGGATGTTGATGACAACCACTTTGAGCACCTCTTGTAATTGCAGAAGTCAAACATGACTTGTATTCATCTTTGGTTATCCGTATATATTGAGTATTACAATCTTAGTAGTTTCTTTTTTCTTTCTTAAAATATGCATACATTTTTATGGCACCCTCTGTAGATGTAAAAATCCTCAACAAAATATTAGGAAATTGAATCCAACAATGCATACAAATAATCGTACACCACAAGTAGATGAGATTTATACCAGGTCTGCAAGGCCGGTTCAACATTTGAAAATCAATTAATGTATATATCACACCGATAGGTTAAAGAATAAAAATCACAAGATTACATCAATAGTGCAGAAAAGCATTTTGACAAGATCCAACACTCATTCATGATTGAAAAAAAAAAAATCCTCAGAATACTAGAAATAGAGAAAATAGTCTTATCTAAGAGGCTAGATAAAATTAAATAACAACACAAACAAATCTAGAATTCTGATGTTACTTTTAGATGTTTTCACAGAAAAATGATCCTAAATATATACAAAGGTATATGCAGAAGAATGTTTATTACAGTTTTGTTTGAGGACAAAATTAAAAGCAATCTAAATGTCTATAAGATGGATAAATGGTGATATTTCCATGTGATGGAGATCCACACAGCAGTGAAAATACTGAACTAAAATTCCATGTATCAATACATATATATCCTCAAAACAAAATGTCCACTGAAAAAAGTGTTACCTAGCAAGATATGCACAGTAAAATATTATATGTTTATATTATAAAAGCTCTAGATCTTTAGTATGTAATGCTTGTGGTTATAGCAACATACTATAATTAAATTAAAAGATCATTTGAATTTTCATCTCCAAATATTTGTTAATGATTCCTTTTTGAGAGTGAAGCAGACTAGAATGATGAAGGTTTGCATAGGAGGCCTCAATTTTGATTTCATTTATTTTTAAAAACACTTTGTAAACTAACATGGCAGCCATGGAAATGCACCTTTCAGGTCTGCTGACTCAGCTGCTGTAATCTGAATCCTACCTGTGAGTTTATGCTAATGTGGCACTTCCGACCAATGATTGAGCATAATAAGGAATAGTAAGGCAAATCTGTATGTGGGATATGTGCCAATTCTCTTGTTGGTAACTTGGTTCCTGTCAGACTTGGCACAACTTAGAACTGTAATGTAGTCTATGACATTTTTTCCTTCATTCCCTCTAGCTGCTTCTTTTGCATAGAGTTCAAAGTGAATCATGGTCCAATGGCATGCCTGACCTCCTGTTGCTTGCTTCACAGTTTTTCTCAGCACTGTTTTTTCCAACAAATCTCTTACAGGTCTAATTCCATCTTGACATCCTTCTCAGAGGATCCAGATTAACATAAGCAAATATGGCAGAGTTAAGATTTAATTAATCTCTATACTGAATACACTGGTAAATAAGTATTTATTATGTGAAATATTCATAATTTTATAGTTTAATTTGTGTAGCTGTATTATGGGTAATTTATATTTTTCCTTGTAATTTTCTACATATTCCAAACTTTTTTCATTACAAATTTGTTACTTGTGACCTGGAAAATAATATTTAAAAAGACATCCCATATCAAAATAAACCAAAATAAAAATGCAACAAAATCCTATCTTCATCATAACATTATCTTGCTAAAATTTTACAATGTGACATGAATATTTAACATTTCTGTACTGAATTTTAATACTCATGTGCTTTTCCACATATATACTATATATCTGCTGACAGAGGACATGTATTCCAAAAGTTAGAAATTTGGGGCAGAAACACTTTTGTCTCCTGATGTCAAAAAAATACTTTCAAATATGTGTACATCTGTGCATATTCTGGGAAGCACTACAGAGACAGCTTATTTGATCCAGGAAACTCAACCAGCAAGTTTGCTTTTCCAGCAAAGCTTATGAGCAATTGCCAAGATGGAAGACTTTCTGTTGCCATAGTGCCTCTGGAAGTACAGGTTCTTTTCATATATGAAAATACATCAATAGTAATTTTCAATTTGGCATTATTGATTTTTGGAGCCAGAAGATTCTTTGTTGGGGGTGGGGGTGGTATGCTGTCCTGTGCATTGCAGGATCTTTGGCAGCATTGACCACTGGATGACAGAAGTAAAACTAAAACAAAACTCAAGTCTTTAGACATTGCCGATGTCCACTAGGGACTAATTGCTCCCAGTTTAGAACCACTGAGCTAAGGGAAATTACAAAAAACAAAACAAAACAAAACAAAAACAACTAAAACACAAACAAATAATTTCAAGAAAGATGGATAGTCCTGAATTTGTATCTCAATCTTACTGTAGTTACTAAAACTTATGCTTTCTGATTATGTTTCTACATCTGTAATATTTGAGTAATATTGTTCATATGTACATCACTGACTACCACCCACCTAACACTTTTTGTGGCTATCAGTGTGAATACTTTCATCCTCCAAAAAGAGTAGGAATTCATATCAGGAAAAATGTGAGAAGACAAGAGTGATGGGTGATCTCCTCCTGCTGCAAACATCTAATGTTACTTGGTGGGGATTTGCACACGTGTTAAGGCATGTTTGTCTTCAAAGAACCCTAAAGGAATGTTTCCTCCATGAATCAGTGATGTCTCTATAGCTTAATATTGTCTCCAGTTCAACTGAAGGTGAAAATTTATGAAACTAACAAACTAACATAGCAACTGTTTAAGTTAGCTCGTAAGTACGCAAAAAAAAAAAAAAAAAAATAGAAGAAGAAAAAAAAAGTTACATTTCACCCAACTCTATGGCAAAAAATTGAGGCTTGTCCTACTGGAGAAAGAATTCCAGTTCATAACCATGACTAAATGTTATAACACTTGTATTTAAAGAAAATTAAAGCAAATAAAAATATATTTAAAAACATAGTTCAGTTGCAGGTTGTCTTTTTTATACTCAGATGGACTTTGAAACACTGTACAATTTTTCAAAACTTCTAGTCTCAGGAATTTCCTTCTTTTTTTTTTTTTTTTTTTTTACAGAGATGTAGCCTTTATTTCCTTGTTTCACAAATAAAGCTGGTTGAGTCTCAGGGATTTTTCATACCTATTTGACCATTCTAGGTCTTCAGAGAAAAAGATTTCTCTTTGGCATATAAATAAGTTAACCACCATGTATAAATAGTTCAGTTTGTATTATAGTAGCATTCAGGCAGACATCAACAAACTATAGATATTGTTGATTATGAACTGATACCCTGACTTATTACAATGGAAAAAGGGAGACTGAGAGCAATCCTCAATGAATGAGAAACAAGGATTAGTGGAACAGCAGCTCTATTTTTTTCTATAGATGAAGCCTAAGAGTTTAAAATCTTAGGATACAAAGCAGAGCAAAGAGATAGCAGTAGCAAGTATAGGAGAAAGCACAACAGAAGTTAGAGGAAATGTGTCTTTGCTGTTTCTGAAATGTGTCTTTGCTGTTTCTGTGTCTCTGAAATGACACAGAGAAAACCTGGAGGACTAGCTGTGAGCGGTAATCTGCGTATAAAGTTAAAGATATTGTGAATTAGAAGGTAGAATAGAGGTTGTTTACCTTATATAAAATGCCTTTTCTGCTCTTTCCCATAGATTTTTTTTTACGTCTTTTTCTCTTAAGGGTTAATGGAAAAGTTTATCACAGGAGAGAAGATATTCACTATTTAATCAATTATTTTGCCTGACTTAGGTGGCACTAGTATGATTGCTATTTTACTAACACATACAGTCAGAAGACCTTCATGTAAAGGAAGCATAGTTGTACAGGTGACACATAACTATTAACATCTACACTGGTTGGCCATACTTCATGTGTGACTGTCCCGTTAAGTTAATTTTAACTTTGAGGCTTGTGAGATCTGAGTCTGGAAATGTGTTTCTTTTTAGGAAATGCAGTGATGGCAAAAAATAATTGAGCAGCATAACTGAGATCTTACTCCCTGTAAATTGTCATCAATTTGGCCCAAATAAACTTTTACATTTTTTTTTAATTGACTGAGAAGGCACACATGGCAAATATTTATGAAATCAGTCAACAATTGGTGGTGGAACTGATGTTTAACATTTAGTTTTATTAGAGGGAAAGAGGATATTTGGGCAAAGTGGATTAGAAACTTTGGCTAGATGAATGAGAAGTATATGCATAATGTGAAATAGGGCTTATGGTTTAATAAAATACCCAAAACAACTTCAATTGATCATCGCTGTGGACAATCCTGGGGCATTTTATAATCATCTGAAAAAACTCTACCTTTGAAATGATGTATCCTGGTAACGCAATTTCATGACAAGTTCCAGTCTCTAGCTTTCTCAGTTACTCACAACACCACTGCTCTTTGACCTCATAAAGCTGTTCAAACCATTTAGTTACGCTTTTTCGCTTAGTCCTAAAACAGTCCCATCCTTTCAACTTAGGTTTTTTTGTTCAGTGTTATCAACTCCCTTATTGAATACATGGCCTTTTCAGGACAATCAGGGAAAATTCCAAGTCCAGATAAATTTTTCTATCTCCTCTGAAACTAAGCACTATCCAGAGAGTGATCTACCCACACTCACAGATGGGCACTTTTATATATTCTTAGTCTTTACCATAAACTGCATCCTGGCAATCCTACTATGTTTATTTTTCTTCCCTTTTACATAGTAGATATTTCAAACTTTTTTCATTCTTATCAAAACATTTTTTTTTACACGCTGTACATCCAGTTTCAATTTTAGCAGATGCTTTTGCATAATGTTCATAGAGAGAGTTGAGCAATGCAGTGACAGTTTGATCAAATCTACAATGGATGCACTTACCCACTTTACTGCTTCTCTGCTAAGGCATAAGAGTACTCTTTCTACCCATTACTCATTTCTAACCTATGCTTCCCCACGACAGCCCTGACTCACATCTCATCCTGAAATCTTTCTAGCCCATTCAATTTGCTACCTCCTCTTTCACCCCTATACATAACCACTTTTTATTCCTCTGTATCAAAAAACTGAAAAGAAAATAAGTATTAATACTCAAGTGTTCTACACCTATACATTCTCCCACACATTTAAATGGAGTGAGGAGCATAACTCACTCCATTTTATATTCAACATCACTAGTCCACAGAACACTGAATGAAATTCCTGCTGCAAAACACACAAACAAACAAACAAACAAACAAAAAAGCTGACCTTGGTAAAACAAGTGAAGTGATAAATACTCAAACCACCAGTGGACAAGTAAAGAAAAGCTTGAGAGAAAAAAGTCAAAGGTGAGGATAAGGGTGTCTACATTTAACACCAGACTAAATATCCGTGGACTGTGGATTACTTTTGGATAAAACTATTTTTGTTAATAGACTGCAAGGACAATGCAGACACCATGAAAGTAATGAATTTGAAATTTCAGTTGTTTAAAGATCTTAACTGGATGTTTCATGGAGAAAACAAGACTTATGTGACATTTTTTATTTCATAGAACTTAAGATATTTAAAATATATTTTCCATTTGCAAAACGAAGTGTTTTTTTTGTGTGTGTGTGTGTGTGTGTGTATCAAATAAATTACATAGCAAAGAATTCAATGTCAGATCTGCCTGAGTGGGTTTAATAATGTCATTTTACACTACCAGTGTAGACTGAATTCCTAGAATAATGTTATTAATTGTGTGTACTATAATCAGGAAAGCTTTAAAATTAGTGAAATAAATATCACTTTCAAAACATGTATATCTGTTTATATCATAGCCTCCCCTATTTTTGTTTGTGCAATAACTTCTAATTATCCGAGAAGAGAAACTTAAATTTTTCAGATGTTCTCTTCTGTTCCCTGTTTTATCTTTTTTTAACTTCCTTGCCATGATATTAAGTAAATGAGGTAAAAAGTCACCAATATTTCTGATGATTTTGTTTTCCTTTTTACATCCAATCATTATTAAAGTCATGCCTTAAGACTAATGAGGAAGAGCATACCTCATCCAATCTTAGATAATATTCTTGTTTTTCCTACAAGCAATTATTTTCTGAGTTAAAATATAAACTATATGTTTATAAGGAACATTATAAAGGAAAAATAAAGCAGCCTATTAGTGTATTATCAATTGTTGTCTAAAATCAATAGCTACATTTAGATTTTATATTTGAATTTATCTGGTTCTGACTTCTTTCTGTCATAGGTTTTACCAACTACAAGGTACATGCGTTTATGTATACATGTAAACATATATACATATATACACATACACACTCTTTCTAAAATACTGAGCCAAAATTAACTATTATAATATTTTCTTCCATTTAAGTTTGTTTACATATGATTAAATCATTTATAATTTTATTTTCACATTTCAATTCAGCTAACAGTTACTGAATGCATTCTATTAATCAAATATTGATATTGTAACAAAAAGGATAAAGATGAATTGTTGTACATGGCCTCCTCGGGAGATAAAAAAACAAAGGGAGACTAAGAACTGAAGAAGTAAAGTGGAGGAGATACAAGATGGCAGAGTAAACACTGTGCCTGTTTCCTTCCGTAAACACATTAAAATTACAACTAAATTAGAGCAACCAACCTGGAGAACTATGTGAAGTCTGGCTGAACAGAAGTTTTGTAACTAAGGATATAAAGAAGCCACATTAAGACTGGTAGGGGGGGGTGAAGAGGTGGAATTGGCTAACCCCAAACCTCCGTGTGGCAGTTGAGAACCAGGAGGGATATCTTGGCCATGGAGGTTCCCACAGAGGAGCGAGGGACCCCAACGCCACATTGGACTCCTCATCCCAGAGTACTGGTGCTAGAAGAGTAGCCTCCACAATATCGGGCTGTGAAAAACAGTTGGGATTCTGACCATCCAGGAGGGATGGTGGGATGGCAGGCGTCGGAAAACTCAGGCATTCTCTTAAAGGACCTGTACACAGATTCTCTCACTCCTGGACACTCACCTTGGGCTCCAGCTGAGGGACAGTAACTCGGGGGCTGTCGTAGATATACAGGAGACAGACTGAGTTGTGTTGCCCTGGGTTGAGAGCTGGAGGAGAGTTGCCATCCCCCTGTGAGGAGGCCTTCCACCCGTGTAAGTGTGCCTTATGTGTGTCAGGCCAGCACCATCTTTTCTGTGTTGAGCCGCCCCCACAGGCCAAATATATGCAATGGAATATTGCTCAGCCATGGAAGGGAATTGGTTCTTGCCATCTGCAGCGGCATGGTTGGAAACGGAGGGTATTGTGCTCAGTGGAGTGTCAGACAGAGAAAGACAGATGCAATGTGATTTCACTTATATATGGAATCTAAAGAACACAATAAACAAAGCAACAGAAACAAAGTCATAGATATAGAGAACATATTGATGGCTGCCAAATAGGACGGAGGTTGTGGGTGAGCGAAAAGGAAGAAGGAATTAAGAAGTACAAATTGGCTGTTACACAGTAATCCTGAGGATGTAGTGTACAGCATAATACATATAATCAATACTATTCTAATAACTATGTATGGTGTCAGATGGGTACTAGCTTTGTTGGGGTGATAAATGGGAGAGTGTTGGGGACAGGGTGAAAAAGGTGAAGGCATTCAGAAGTACAAACTGATAGTTGCAAAATAGTCATGGGGATGTAAAGAAAGGCATAGGGAATATAGGTAATGATAGGGCAATAACTATGTATGGTGGCAGGTGAGTACTAGATGAGTCTTAAATTATGCAAATGTCTAACCACTACGCTGTACCTTTGAAATTAATACAAAATAATACTGAATATCAACTTTAATTGAAAAATTAAAATGGAGGGATAGGTGAAGGTGAATAAGTGGTCCAAATTTCCAAGTATAAAACAAATACATCATGGGGATGTAATGTACAGCATAGGGAATATAGTTAATAATCTTGTGATGACATGGTACAGTGTCAGATGGTTGCTGGACTTATGTTGATCACTTCTTTAGGTATATAAATGTTGAATAACAATGGTGTACACCTGAAACTAATATAATATCATATTTGGCTGTATTTTAATAAAAAATCTTAAAAAAAATAAAAGAAAAGTAGTAAAGTGAATGAAATGATTTACCACAAAACACGTGAACGAATAAAATTCTAGAAGGGAACAAATGAGTTATGGGGTGGAATTAAAGAAAGTAGGTAAGTCATCAAAGCTTAAATTATCTAGAAAAGAAAAGGAAATACTAGGAAATCATGGAGAGGTTATTGCCTAAGCAAAGAATCAAGGTATTTTGTTCCTTTTGTCTTGAATGTCAAAACACAATAAATGATCACCATGAAAGTCCGAAGATGGTTTTAAATTTAAAAGGGGACAATAGTAAAGAACTATGGCAGGAGGCTTACACATGTCAGGCACTAGGACTTCCACAGCCTCTAGAACAAGTCCACGTGGGTCTGTGATTCATGTAAACATCACTAACCATGTATATCATAATAGAAGAACCTTTTAGACCCACACACTTAGAACACCTAGAACAAAATACAAAGACTTACTGAAATCATACTAAAGGAAAACGGGCCATTATGTGGGCATTTTACATAGCATTGAATCAGATGATTAAGGAGTATAACTTGCCAAAAGCCATGGCCTGTTATGTGTATGTGTGTATGTGTATATACAGACATAACCATATGCTTTTGTGTTGGAAGAGAATACTGGAAGAAAAGACATTATTTTCTGACCCTTAGCACAAGGAATTGAGAACTTGATTTAGGTAAGTAAAGGGAAAATGCCTTCATGGTAATAAAATTTTCTTGAAGAACAATAATTAAGCATAGATACATTACTTACACCAATTATTCTTTCAGGAGTTTTTATACCATCTCATTCAACATGACCATGTCATCTTGACATTTTCATGGACTCCTTGATTTTACTAAATGGTATCTTCTGTGGCTTTGATTGGAATATGCTTTGCTAACTGCTTTACCAATGACCTAACCATAGCCCCTTGGGTGAATAATGCGATATTTTAAAAAATAAAAATAAGCCTAAAATAAAAATATTTTTAAATAATATTATTAATATTTAATATTTTTATTAACATACTTTTAATAATATTTTAACTATTTCTTAATATTTAAAAAATAAAAATAAGTTATTTTTGACGATGGCATGATGGAATAGTTTTTGTATGTTTGAGAATTTTCCCAAAGAAAATTGTAGAAATTTGTCATTCTTCCTAGAGTGCATTTTAAAATGAAACTTAGGAAACTGAATTCATTATATGACATGTAATCATCAACTTTATATCTAAAAAGGTAGAAAATGCAATTGTCACAGAAAAAAATGCAACTGAAAACTTATGAGGTCTTGTCCAAACCAGCAAACTCACCCTTAAAAAGAAATAATTAACCTTAAACTTCTATTCATAACCATTCTTATAAATCAAGCCTGGTAGGATGCTGAATGATGACTAACAGAGTTAACAGGTGTATAGAAAACAGTCAGCTTTGTGTGCCGTTTGTTCTTAGCAACTGTGGTTCACCTTAGTTACCCATTGTATCCCTTCTCCTGCCTCCCTTTCCATGAGGGAGGCAGGAGAACTATTGAACTATACAGTTCAATATACCTGGCTTCAACCTTGATTGACTCCAAATGGATAAAAATACAAAACGTCATAAATTCAATAACATATACAATAATAGAGTTATGTGAGTAGGAACAAATAACTATTCCTACTTTTATAACTAAATCTTTAGAAAAATCTCTAGAATAGAACAAATCTTTTTGCATACTTTTTCCATCCTTAATTGAAATATTTATTCTCTAGAAATTAAGGCAAGTGAGACAGTTGAATGTTAATTACTATGAATGAATTAATATTAATTAATATGAATTTCTGTACTACTTATAAGAAAAATAAAACCATATATATTTTTTTTTCTATTTCCTTCCCTTTCCAAGAATATGCTTCCTACCCGCTGCATGTACTGTGTTTCCCTGAAAATAAGACCTATCTGGACAATCAGCTCTACTGCATCTTTTGGAGCAAAAATTAATATAAGACCTGGTCTTATTTTACTATAAGATCAGGTCTTACGTAATATAATATAATATGATACAAAATAATATAATATAATAAATATTATATATATATTATATATATATATATATATATATATATATATATATATAATATAATATAATATAACACAATAAATACTGGATATTATATTAATTTTTGCTCCAAAAGACACATTAGAGCTGATTGTCCGATTAGATTTTATTTTGGGGGAAAAACGGTATGAAGAACACTAATTGCAACTTCTCTTTCTCTTGTCTATTTAGACTGCATGAGAATGATTAATTATTCTACTTTGTTCCCCTGTTCCCCATTAAAGCACAGCTTGAAAGGAGTAATTAAATATACCAACCACGTTGACTCTATGTTATAGATATTTGTCGTTATTTATGACAACATGTCATGATGGAATAGTTTTTGTATGTTTGAGAATTTTCCCAAAGAAAAATGTAGAAATGTGTCATTCCTGCTAGAGTGCATCGACTTAACTGAGGTTCTACAAATCAGAATCAATGCATGAAGCTTTAAGCTGGAAACTGGTCACGTGGGAAAGCAAGCAGCACACAGATCATTATCATGGCATGGTGGCTACAGCAATGTTCCACTTTCAGGGCCAGGTTGGCAGGAGTTCTACCAACAGAACCACTGCCAGGGCCAGTGGCAGCATGTGCAGGGAAAGCTGAAGTGTCTGTGCCTAGCACTGGCTGGTGTCGGTATGTTTCCACCTGAACAGCCTTGTGGTATCATTTTCTTAATGCTCTTGGGTGTGACTCTTTAAAGCCCGGTACTCAGGCATTCCTTAAGATTTTGGGAGTTTCATAAAAGCAATTGATAAACTCATTTCCTTTTGAAACCATTTAAAGTATGTTTTTGTTGTTTGCAAACAAAAAACCCTGACCATATACTCTAATACAAAGTTTAAAGCCTATAAAATAGTTCATTGCTTCAGTTATTTGAAAAAAGTGATAGAGAACTTGTGTTGATAAGCACAGAGAGCAGAAACCATTTGAAAGCAGCACCCCTGCCCACAGATGCAGGGAATAAATTAGTATTTTCCCTTTTATTCTTCTAGGAATAATATATTTTTTACCTAGTTCTACACACTCTCATTTTATAGTCTGAAATTTACTATAGCTTAAGTATACAAAGGAAAAATGATCTCCATTGGAAATATATTTCATATATAATTTTAGAGTGTGGCTTATTTTTAAAGGATATTACCTTGCTCCATATGAACACACCATTAATCTTTGAGAGATAGCTGATGATGTTGATGAGTTTGTTTGATTTTTATCTTATCAAGGTTTTCAAGAAACTTTCCAAATGGGCTTTAAGCTTTTGCTTATATGATTACTTTCTAAAATTATAATGATATGGTCAGCTTGCTTTGTAAGGACTTTAGAAAGAAAACAATTCAGGGACAATGCCGTGAGCCATTGTTTCTTGTAGACACCTTTTTAAAAAATATATAAATAATAATATAGAGGAAGTGTCTTGTTTCAGCAGAAAAACAAAATATTTCTAAGATAAAAAACTTGACAGAGACGTATTTCTACTATAAAAAGGGATTTAAGCTCACCCTCATGTGATGGTTTAAAGAGCAATACTCATCCCAAGTAGAGAATGCAAATAACAGCATAGACATCATGTGTTTGAGTTAGAAGAGAGGTGCAACATTAAACATTAAACAGGCATCCTAAGGATTAACATGCCACTTTTAACAGTTCTCTGGGACTAGTAATTAGAATCTCTGAAATGGGAAGCAGATATCCTAGAGGAGATGGTGTGGGGAAAAAGTGAGGTAGGAAGTGCAGCAGCGACCTTGACCAGGAAAGCAGCGTCTGTGGGCTACAAGTCTTTAGTCTACAGTGGTCAACACCAATTCTAGAGAGGTAACTGATGACAGAGATTAAAAGCTAGGGTGCTTATCTCTTATAAATGTTTCCCTATATGCATGTGTAAGTTGTTATAGTTATCTATGTCTCTCTCTCTCTCTCTCTCTCTCTCTCTCTCTCTCTCTCTCTCTCTCTCTCTCTCTCTCTCTCCTCCCTCTCTTTCTCCATATATATAATCATTATAACTTTTGCCAACTGCATGAAATCCCAAGAAAAAAGAGAGCCTTAATACATGGCTCTATGTCCATTATGTGGTTTAATAGATACCTTACTATAACTAAAATCATGAGTTTAGTGCCCTAAGTGCATACTCTTTCTATGTCATTAGACGTGTGTGTATATCTGGCTAGTCTTTAAGGGAAACAGTCATAGGGAACTTAAAAATATTTCCAGTAAAAAGAACAAGTATGAAACGGTGAAAGAAGCATAATTTTCAGGAAATGCAAGTAGAAACAGTAACATCAGTAGAACATACAAAGACAAGTTTCATTATACATTTTAGTCTGAATAAAAGCATGTGTGTATGATGCTCCATCTGCAGAATATCTCAGAATATACCTACCGAACAATACCTACAGAAAAGTGATGGCAGGCTTATAAGTGGGAATACATTTTTGCCCGCTCAATAAGAGAGAAAGAAATTAGCAGTCCTAGAAATAGTGGCTTTACTGAAAAAATTTGGTAGCCATGCTCATCAGTTTTGAGAAAAATGGTTTAATAAACACTGATATGGTGAGTTTCCCCAATACTCACCCCCTGACATTGAACATGAAATTCTACTTTCAGAAAATTTCCCTACTGCATTTCATTCTAAATTCTAAAATTGCACTTTAGAATTTAGCAGTCACTGTGGCCCAGAATGTGACACACAGTCAGCTTCATATTTATATATATACATATATATATATATGTATATATATATACATATATACATATATATACATATATACACACACACATATATATGAAGATATGTATATATATGAAGAGCTATACATATATAAATATAAATATAAATATATAAATATATATATATATATATATATATATATATATATATATATATATATATATATATATATATATATAAGCTGACTGTGTGTCAGATTCTGGGCCACAGTGAGTGCTAAATTCTAAAGTGCATTTTAGAATTTAGAATGAAATGCAGTAGGGAAATTTTATATATATATATATACATATATATATTCATATATATAAATAATTAAATGTTTTAAAAATTAGTGCAGCATTATAGATTATCACTTAAATATTTATGTATTAGAATAGGAGCAACTCAATCAATTATATATAGCTTAGCTTAGGTCTGGATACTAAATAAAACTATGATCAAACGAATCAAATGGTTCATTATGGGCTTAATCGCGCTGCAAAAGTGAATTGTAAAACTGAATTCTCGTCTGGATATATTATCCAAATTTATTACTGACAAATTGCTTACCATTACTTAATTCACAGACAGCAGTATATTGTTTCATTTTCACATTAAAATGTGAGATGAAAGTATTGAAACTTTATTCTAATTGTTATCACCAGGCACCTATGCTCAATTGAGAATTAGTCATGCATTTTAAAACAGAAGATACTCCATACAAACTTTTACATACTATTTGAATGGCTCATGTAAGTAAGACTATTTATAAATTCCTGTGAGTTTCTGATGCAATGTGGGGTGTCCCATATACTACTCTTCACACCCTTTGTATTAACCCTCTAATCTGGGGATGGTGAGGAAGGATGCTTACCAGTGTTTCTTTGCCTGAGACAAGCATCGACTGGAATTTTGTCTCCCTATGGATATCCTGATTGTACATACTTTGAAAATCTTTGAAGACATTCTTCTAATTCTTGGACATTCTTCTAATTCACTTTTCAGGCAAATTCAACAAAATATTTCATTTTTATTTAAATTTGGAGTTTTGCTGAAAACTGAAGAAAGAAAAATGCGAGAAAAAGGGGCGGGTGCTACAGATGTACTATATGATTTGACAATTATGATGATTGTTCTCTTCAGTATTTCCTGAAAAAATAAATTAAAAATATATGTAAAAAATGCCTATTTTTTTATAATCCTCATGGTGCCAATTGGATAGTTCTTTGTAATTTCCGAAGTTCATGTTTTGATAACAAAGTATGTCTTTCTAAGTTACCTGAATAAAACTAATACTTGCTTCTTCCCTGTTGGTAGAAATAGAGTTTATTCATTAATATTATTTAAGAGTAAAAACTTGATAGTCAAATATCAGAGCCCCATCCTTCTTAGAATTGATTGACAGTAAAGTGGTCCAATTTTTATAAGATACATGAAAATAAACAGTCTCTTTTCAATGGTACTATCAGTCCATATTATTGTGTCTGTCACTGCTTTTCCTATAATGCTCTGACTACGGTATGAAGCCAATGTAGGAAGTAGAGTCATAAGAATGGAATGGCCAACAGATAAATTGGGAAATGAACTATTATGTACTATGCTATGAGACCACTCTCTGTTTCCATTATTTATAGTCAAAATCCTCATAAGAGAAAAAGATAAGAATAAACCAAAACAATACTATCTTATCACATTAAAAGTTATACACTCACTCTTTACTTATGCTTAAACATAGCATAGCAAGTATTCTTAAATCCTCTCTTCTTGATTTACATTTCTTGTGCAGATATAAGTTCTCTAATACCTTCAGAGGCTTTGTTGGGTAATAGGTCTGCTTATATAATTTTTATAAAACCTAGATTTGGTTTCTTCAGCTTAATTGTACATACTGCTTTCAATCTGTTGGATATATCTCTATGTACATATATAAATATATGTGTATATATGTATATATGTATATATATATATATATATATATATATATATATATATATATACACACACACACATAGAGAGAGAGAGAGAGTTTACAATAACTAACAGTGATTTTTCTCCTATGTTTCAAAATAGCAATACTTATATTTATTTTCATGATTGCTAATTTCGGAACATACAGCAATATTTTATATGAATATTCATTGGGACATTAATTACAATCCCAGAATATTGAAGTTAAGATGCCCAGAAGTAGTAGGCAATAGATTTTATAAAGTACTGTATATCTGAACAATGTAGCATCATGTAGCTATTCAAGAAGACTGAAGATATCTATAAACTGATAAGGTGTGATTTCCAGGATATATTACTAAATTAAAAAAAAATAAATCTTGCTATATATTATATTTTGTAGGAGTAAAGAGAATAAAGAAGAAAAGAAATTTAATTATTGTTTAATATAATTATTGTTCACTGAATTTAGGTTTACTAAGTTTATTTATCTTTTGTTTTCAGTTTGTTTCTCAGTTCCATCTTTTCTGCCATCTTCTGGATTATTTTAATAATGTTAAATTCTATTGGTTAAAAAATATAGTTGCTCTAGGGGTTACAATATATGAATCAAACATTTTACAGTCTGTTTATTGTGCAGGTTGTACCATTTCTATTAAACTATGGAAGGCTTGCAAACATATAGATTATTTTCTCCTAAATATGTCCTTTATGCTACAGTTGTGATTATCTATCAAACATCCACACATTGTAAATCTCATCTCAATATTGTGTGTATATGTCACTTAAATAGAAAAATTAGTTTTTTATATAAAGTCCAACAATTAAGTTATCTAATGCATCCTAGAACAAGTTCTCCATACCTCATTGCCGAGGTATAGTCAGGTTTGAAATACTCCCCAGAAGCTATACATTGATGCCAGCACCTAGCCCACCCTTCAAAGCAATTTTGAAATGCTTTTTCTGGAATGGCCATCAGAGCTGTTATCATATTACCCTTGATGTCCTAAATGTCATCAAAATGTCTTCCTCTCAATATTTCCTTTATCTTCAAGTAAAGGAAGAAGTCACTGGGGGCCAGATCAGGTGAGTAGGGAGGGTGTTCCAATAGTTATTTGTTTACTAGTTAAATTCTCCATCACTGACAGTACGCTGTAAGCTGGTGCATTGCAGTGATGCAAGAGCCATCAATTGTTGGTGAAAAGTTCACATTGTCTAACTTTTTCACGCAGCTTTTCCAGCACTTCCAAATAGGAAATTTGGTTAACTGTTTGCCCTGTTGGTACAAATTCATAATGAATGATTCTTCTGATATCAAAAATGGTTAGCAACATTGTTGCAACAAGTTTATGAACTTAATTGTGAGACCTCGTATTTACCCTGTTGTTTAGCATTTTCTCTTGTTCTCTAATTCCTATAAATCCATATTTATGTCTCGTATTATTTCCTTGTAGGTGAAAGAAATTATTTTAAAAGTACATGTAAAGCACGTTTTCAGTTATTTTCAGATATTTTCTCAGTGTATAGAATTCTGTATTGGAAGTCTTTTCTTTCAAAACTTTAATGATGGTGAGCCACTGTCTTTGGTCTATATGTTTTAGGGGAGCCATCTGAGAGATCTGAATTGTTATTGCCCTGTTTATTGTACATGTATGTGTATTTATTTATTGTTTATTGTGTCATTTTCTTTAGCTGCTTTGCAGATATATTCTTAAGTTTTGGTATTCAGCAGTTTCATACCTTGAGTGTGTGTGTATGTGTGTGTGTGTGTGTGTGTGTGTGTGTGTGTGTGTTTAGCTTTTGCTTTTTGGAGTTCATTGAATTTCTTGAATTCTTTAAATGCTTGTCTTTCACTAAATTTGGGAAATTTCAACCATTATTGTTTCAAATATATATATATATTTCCTATTCTAATATATTTCTCCTCGTTTTCTGCGACTTCAACAACATGCATGGTAGTTCTTTTGAGGTTGTCACATAAGACCCTGAGACTCTATTTATTTTATTTTTGTTTTCAAACTATTATCTGTCTCTTCTTTAGATTGAATACATTCTATTGATCTATTCTCAAATCAATGATTCTTCCCTCTTTCATCTCCATTCTATTATTGAGTCCATCCAGTGACTTATAAAAATTATATCTATATTTACATATATATATATATATATACATACATATATGTGTGTGGGTATATATACATATATACACACATTATAGTGTTTCCATTTTCTTCTTTTTGTAGTTTGTTTCTATACTGAAAAGTCTTATTTTTCCATTAATTTAATGAAGCACATTTATAATAGTTGCTTTAAAATTTTGTCTGATAATTATGCTATCTAGGTTTTCTCAGGTTCAGCATCTGATGTCTATTACCTTACAAATTAGTTA
Source organism: Rhinolophus hipposideros (assembly GCF_964194185.1). Classification (NCBI taxonomy): domain Eukaryota; kingdom Metazoa; phylum Chordata; class Mammalia; order Chiroptera; family Rhinolophidae; genus Rhinolophus; species Rhinolophus hipposideros. The sequence goes on from NC_138048.1 coordinate 33,363,676, forward strand.
GATATCTCTAGCTGTTGTTATATTGAGTGATTCTGGATTTTACACTGGATATTCTGAATGTTATGTTGGGCAGACTCTCTTTCCTATAAGAATCCTTAGGAGATTCTTGATTTTTTTGTTTTGTTTTGTTTTGTTTTGTTGAGCTTCAACTGAGTTAGGTACTGAGAGTAAGTTCTGGCCATACAATTTCCAGTTCATTTTTCAAAGTCTATGCTTCTTTGGATTTGTCCTATGCATGCACCACTAAAAATTGAATCTGAGACCTGGGCCATGGCTAAATATCTGTGTATTTTTCAAACACCTGAAATTATGTAATTTCACTAACAATTGTCACCCCAAAAAATAAATAAAAAAATAAAATAAATATAAAACAAACACTTTGCTATGTTATTTTCTTCCTGTGCTGTGCATGAGCAGCTCATGATGGAGTCCCAAACCTATACTGATTCATACATAGAATTAGGGTACCCACCTTCTCTTTCCTGTGCAGGATTGCCTACAGAGTCTTCAGCCTGAAAAGGCCCCAATTACTGTTTCTTTTCTTCAAAGATGAGGTTTCTGAGTATTGTGGGCTAAACTATGTATCTCTCTCAAAATAGGTTGAAGTGCTAACCGTGGGTACTTGTGAATTGACCTTATTTGTAAATAGTCTTTGCAGATATAATTAAAATCTAAGATAGATGATGTCCTACTGTAGTAGGCTGGGCCCTGAATCCAATATGACTGGTATCAGTGTAAAAGAAAAAGATACACAGAGATAAACAGACACAGACACACCATGTCTCTGAAGACAGAGACATAGAGAGAAGATGGCCACGTTATGATGGAGGCAGAGATGGAAGTGATATTTCTACCAGCCAATAAACATCAAGGATCTCTTGCAAACATCATAAACTGGAAAGGCAAGAAATGATTCTGCCCCACAGGTTTCAGAGGAAATGTGAACCTGCACACATCTTGATTTTGGACTTCTCGCCTCTAAAACTGTGAGGAATTTCTACTATTTTAAGCCACCCAGTTTATGGTACTTCATTATGGCACCCATTAGACACTAATACATTACATGCTTTATCTCTTACAATAATGTTCTGCCAGGGGCTCTGTGGCAGTGGCCTACACTCTGTGTAGCTCTAAGAGAGAAAAGAGGGAAACATAACCTGGTAAAATCACCTCTGTATGGATCATATTTCTGAGTTTTGGTACCCCTCCATAATGTGCTTGCTTTTGCTCATTTTTAGAGTCCTTACATAGTTCATTAGCGTGCAACAGGCTTACAGAAACATACAGATCTAGGACGCATCTTTAACTTTTGATTTCTGGAATTAAATCCATTATTCTATCCTATGTACTTTAGATTTTATTCCCAAATCATAGCTATTTCTACTCTACATATTTTAGTCTTAAAATTTGATATTACCTTATCTTTCTATAATTCATTTAAAAATATGGAAAAGGCCAAGAATAGAGAAGTGGAACTGTCATTAAAAATATATCCTTCTCCTAGTTAGATGGCAATATTAATTAGCCTTTTAGCACCAAAGCCATGAGTGACATATGAATTGATTAACTGGTGCCTCTGTTACCCAACATCTAGGATCCCATAAGAGATTTTTATCAGGGACTTTTCCTAATTCAACACACAACATATCTGTGAGTTCATCTGCTCTATCAATAATTCAATAGCACACACACGTAAAAAAGGAAATAATGCTAGTGTGGTATAACTACAGCCTTTCCATATTTGTGATACTTGTATTCTAATAACCAATGAAAACTTAGCTGAAGTTGTATTTCTATTGTTAAGTCAATTTCGGATATTCTGTGCCACAAAATGATAAAGATATTATTTTTATAAACTGTAGGCATTCTCTGAGCCTTCTTTACATTAATATGAGTAGAACATATACAAGAAAAATATATACTAGGCTGTATTTTAAAAACTATTTTTGACAAATTCTTTTTATAAGAATATTAATATTTGGAGCAAAATTTGCGTTCTTTGAAACATGTTTCAGAAATACCCTTATTGCTTAATCCATATATACTCCTCATGATACTTATATATTTTTTTCATTTTTAATTTGTTTTCCTTAGTGTTCATAAACAATTAAAGATAAATATTTGAGTTTGTCAACATGCTTTCAAACTTAATGTCAAGTATTATGTAATTTCCAAACTACGTGTTTGTTTTTTTTTTTTTTCAATGTAGAGAATCTGGCAAGAAGCAGTCATGTGGCACCATTGCAGTTAATCATTACAATGGTTGTGAACAATGGTTTTTCTAATTAATTTTAGAATCCCCTGTGCCCTGCCAATTCCTGTCATTTGTATGGCTTAGGAGATTTTATTTCCTTGGAAACAACTCTGATATCTCATTATTTCTTCAAATACATTTGGTTTTATTTCACTCTTATTCATGTTGGAGTTGTACTTTCTACATAAGAGATGATTTCATCATTATACTATTTCCCCCAGCTATGTATTTTTCCTTTTTTGTTTTCCTCAAAATCTCAATGCTCAAATTACTTCCCTTTTATTGTCCTTACCTTTATTCTTCTTGTAGATATTACTTTCTAGGTTCATATAATTTATTCATATCAACTCTTTTATACATGATTTTTTTAATATCAGAGATGACTAATTAATTCCATGTTCAGGCATAATAATTCCATTAGATTCCAACTCACTGAAGTAATTGATCTTTGTGTGGTCAGAATTTTTAGTTTTGGAGGTTACCCAGCTCTTGCTCTCTTTTGAAATCTTTAATCAAGGAAACAGACTTTTATTTATTTACTTTCTTAAACATAAATATTTTGTGACTGCATTCCTAAAAACTAGGGTACTGTTGTGAATGATCGGTGCATGGATTGCCAAAATCAAAATACTTTTAGTGATTATTAAAAATTCCAAACTGATCCTACATCTACTGAATCAAATTCTCTAAGGGAATCTTATGTTTGAATTATTAACAAATATTCCAGTGCTAAGTATTGAGAATCATTAATCAAGGATTACACCACATTTTTACTCTGTTATTATGATGAGTGATATTATGTAACATGGGTCTACCCTATTTGATTTGCTTCTTATGAAAAATTACATAAATAATTTATTACAGTCTTGTATACTACCAAACATGTCTGTGAAATTGCTCTAAAGTAATGTTCACTTTCATTTATTAAAATTTTATTTTCTTTCACCAATTAGCCATGCATTTTGTAGTCATATAATCTCTTTCATTGCTAGGACTCACCAAGTATTCTTTTCTCTTTTTTTAATTCTTATGGCCCGCATATTGTACCAAATGTTTGTTTATGTTCTATCTTTAATGACATTCTAGTATATCCGTTTCAAAATTTTTTAAGTATGGGAACTATGTCTTTAGAAACTCATTTTAGAATGCTGGCAGCAACTGGCACAATATTTTGTACATTGAAGATACTCAATATATTTGATGAATTGAATTGAACTGGACTTCTTTCCTGACAGTTTCTCCTCATTATTAAAGGAGCTTGTTTTAATGTCTAATTTGCATTCATTCATCTTACTAATTCTTCTGATCTTATGTATGTGGAATTGTCTTTCCCTGACACTCAAGATGCATGCCAACCTTTGCCAGGAATATCTCTATCATTTTTGTATCTTGAACTATATGATACTGTTGCTTGATGTACAACTTATTATTTTATTTCCTGTTTATCAAAATGATGTGTGAGTAGTGGTACTTCAACAAAAAATGTCTGTGCTAATATCAATTAGGAAAATACTTAAATGAATAAATTTAAAATAATCTTTTAATTAGAAAATCCCCAAGGTTTTCAATATATTAATCAATAAATAGATATAGTGGTTAGCCTTTCAAATTTATTTAACCAGGAAAAATAAAATAAATCAAGTAAAATAAAAAGATAATCATTTTTCACGCTATACATCCCAGAACAGTATTACTTTAATTATATATTATTTAGTGTCAATAACTCAGAAAGTTAGTATTTGGTAAATTAATAAATCGATTTTCAGGAAGGTATTAGAAAGACAAAACAAAAATACTCTTAAAATATTTTCTTGGAAAAACAGGTTATTGAATAAAAAACAGAAAACAAACACAAACTTCCCAGGGGATTCAGGGGCACTACATTCGTTTCCTAACTCTGAAAAATTAATTCAGCAGACATTTATGTTCTGTTTTATGTATAATGATTTCAAGCCTTTACCCCCCAAATTTTTCAGTAGTAATGAAAGATAAATTCATTCTTTGTCAATTTTCTCATGATCAACAATTCAATTATAGAAGATTTCAGACCATGGGATAAGCCATTGTAACCAATTACATTCACCAGTACCAAAACCAACACTGAGTTGACCATTTTTTCCCCTTCATCTTCAGGATTAGAAATAATATTTAAAACAAAAAAATATATGCCTAAACTTTTTACACAGTGCTAAAGAGACATTGAACATCAATAGATACTTGCTTGATTCTCACTCAAATAGAGTCAACAAATCCCAGATCTGCCCTGAAAATTTTCATATACGTAGAGTTTGTAACCTCCCTAGTTAACCATTTGCACAGTATTATGATTTTACATTTATAGAAAACTTATCATTATAAATTGAAAAAGTTTAATTACTGTCAATAGACATTATGTGTGTTAAATTATTCTTGAAACAATATTTTGTGGCTTTCATTTAGTCACTGGGCTAAGTGTCATCATCTTCCTACCCTCTGAAGGATCCCATCAGTATAAAAACATTCATTAGACCCCTATCTTTCCCATATGTATTACCTCCTTCATGGGGAAATTCCCAGTTCTGTTCTAAGCCATTCATTATAACTTCTTATTGACTCTTGTATATATGAATTCACAATTAATTGGGAGTTAAATTAAGGCCTGATAATGAAATTAACAAAAAAAAAAATATTGCAAATATAAGCCTTCCTCCTAGGGGACATTGTTAAAAATAAAGCTGACTCTTTTGAGAAACAGAAGCATTTGTCAGCCATTTCCAAGGCTTAAAAATGTTCTAACTCTATACAAAGATGGTGCAGTCAGCAAATTTGATCTCAAAAGAAATGCTGATCTGAGCCATGTTCATTACTCTATTAAGACTTTAGGCAAATTTTTGGATATACGTTTTGCTTTATGTTTTATTTATAGGTAAAACAATGTATTGTAACATGTCAACTAAAATTTAGAAGGTACAATTTATAACAATGTTTTCAATTTAGGATATCCATGATTTTTTTTTTTTTTATATATATAATCCTGTAGACCTTCTACATAAACCAAATAGCATTAACTCAATTTAATATTCTTTAAAACCTGGTAGAATATGAAACCTACTTTTACCCAAATCTATTGTAGAATGTTCTAGCATAAAAGGTGAACACCACACTTTTACAAGATGGATGATATGTGAAAATCCAAAACAAATTCATCCTTTCAGTAGAAAAAATTAAATTGGTTTTTGAAATTAATTCACTCTTTCCTCACTCTAACAACACAGGTAAAACATGACAGAAATTTTTACATTTAACATTGTTATTCATACTTTTATCAAGTTTTGTTATATTCCTCATGTATTTATAGTTCCCACATTAAACTGGACAATTCAGCATAATTCTTTATTTAATGAATCAATCAGATTTTTTCTCTATCTAGACCAATTAAGTGAAAGTCAACACAAAATTTAAAAAAATAAAGTTACAAAATTATTTAATCAATCAAATAGTAAAAATAGTTAATGTTCTAATGAATATAGATGAAGCTACTTTAATTTGACTGAGTTTCATTTTTGCTCTGCCAAGTGCTTTCTTCTGGTATTTTTTTTCTTAATTCTGAACACATATTTCTCTTTACTCATGCCATTTCTTCAATTACTTTTGATGCTGTGCCCTTAAGTAATAGAGCTAAGCATACAACAACAACAACAAATCATCATATTTGTTTAGTAGTAGCTGCCGTTAATGGTACATGTATTATTTAGAAAGACTGTATAAACAAGAGATCCAACAACAAACACATTTACAGGGAGTAATCACGACATCTCTACTGGAAAAGGATAGAAGTTGAATAATTGATCAAAAGAACAATGAACATCTTTACAAAGCATGAGGAAAACATGCTTTCTGCCTCCTTGGGGAGGGAGAGATGGGTAAGACATGATCCTTTTTTTCATTAGGAATATGCTCTCTCTTTGTGTTGGACCCACAACTCCAAGGACATGAATTCATTTGAAAAGTCATTAACAATAAAGCAGTCATGGTATTGAAAGCATCAAGCTTGATTTTTTTTTTTTCATGATCTCACTTGTATGTGGAATCAAAAATAGTTGAAATAGAAGCAATGATGTGGTTGTTTTGACATTATTCCTATGAATTACCAAGATCAGGAAAGAATACTAGATACAAGTCAAGTCCTTCCTGAAATGAAATGCAATTATTTAGTCTTCCTCCATTATTACAAATAGAATCTGGATCTGAATTTATCTGTTGAAATGATGCATTAAGGTGTCACATACAATAAGGATTGTTAAGCTTGATAGAAATGATAGATGAAGCAAAATGAGGCAGAATGGAAAGATAATTCTAAACTGAAACTTTTTTCTTTTTGCTTTTATTATTTTTTTAATTAAGATTACTTATTAAATTTATTGGGGTGACTGGTTAACAAAATTATATAGATTTCAAGTGTGCAATTCTATAACACATCATCTATATATTGCATTGTGTGTTCACTATCCTAAGTCAAGATACCTTTTAAAGATTCAAATACTGAAAAAACTGATGTGTTTCTTTGAATGCAGGAAATAATATATTTCATATCTACTATAACATATTCACCATTTTCATGAATTTCAAAAACATTCAATAAATAAACATTGGCTAATAACGGTAGATTGGATGGTGTAAGAATTTTAATTTCTCAATTCTTTACTGCTTTACATCATTCAACAAATCATTGATGGATATGCCAGCAACATAACTAATAGTATATAGGAGGGCTCATAAAGAATAGTTCTAAAATGTTTACTAAAAGAGTCAGATTCTAAAAGAAAGAAATTGTTAAGAGTTTATAGTACCCATGCTAGGGCAAACATAGGAGTTTAAAATACAGCAATCTGGTTCTTGTATCAAGGCATGTGGCTAATTTGCATGAGGCTCTAAATTGGAAGATAACTGAGAGACATCAAAGGTAAAATCTTTAACCAAAGTATTGATTTGGTTAAAAGCTGGAAACTAAATTTGAAGGTGAGGTTGTCAGAGTGATGCACCTAGTATTCCATCACTGTTGATCCTCTGAGGGGAAAAAAAAATCACAGTAAGCAAAGCAGCCAAAATGCAAGCACTGAGAGGAAGGAAAAGCAGCCAGAGGCATGAATTATCCTTGCACTAAACTGGAGAACCAGCCACTGAATAATTGAGAATTGACTTCAGGTGTAATGTTGAATTTTCAGTGTGCATGAGCTTCAGCGCCCTTAGGTAAAGATTTGATTTACATAGATTAGATTAATAAGTAAATGATAAACATAGGAAATAAATAAAAACCCATCTTCACCTAGAAATCATGTCTTACGTTTTTTTCTTTTTTTTTTTTTTTTTTTTGTGGGCGACCAGCAGTCAAACTCTTCTGGTTTTCAAAATCAAGGATCTAACCTACATTCTTCTGTAACACAAAAGGAAAATTAACAGACTGCAAACAATTAATTTCTGCCCTTAACAAAATATTTTTCACACTCATTCAAAATGCAGTTTTGGAAATAAATAAACTATAACAGCAGTAGGGTTATAATTTTATGAGGTATGACTTTGATCAACTTAATAATGTTTGGGTTTTTTTCCAATTTAAATATTATAAAGTTTTACTTGGAATTTGTTTTTTCATCACAAGTTAAAAAATTTGTGATCATAATAAATTGTTCCTATTATAGCTATTTATTATAATTTTTATGGCTAAAGTAAAAAAAAGAACCAATTTTTCTCTTGTGTCACAATTGTTCTATTTTAAAATATTGTTGATTTGTCTTAGAATTTAGTTTGCAATTTCTTTCATGAAGTTCATGATAGGAAAAATGAAATTATTTCAACAGGCTCCCATGTTATAAAGTCCATTGCAGAATGAAAATCAAAACTGAATTATAGCCTAACTCTTCTGGAAAATATATACAAATCTTTTCAGACCCTTTATACTTACCTTCTATTGCTAGTCAATTAGCTATACATATTTAAATCAACAGATGTTTTACTGGGATGAGGCTAGGTCAGAATGAATAAATACAAAAAGTTTGAAAGATATACAAAACCACTAAGAATATTATTAGTTCCTTACGTCTTTCAGGTGCCATCTTTATTTTTGTTGCTTTTTTTTTTCTTTTGGTCCCAATTTCATACAAAACATGATTTGTTATATAACATCTGTACAATCTCCATTGACTGCAAGACTTTTTATTCTTTATGATCACTATAAACACTATATATATATATATATATATATATGTATATGTATATATACATATATATATACACACACACTATATGTGTATATAAACTATATATATATATGTATACATGTATATATATATATATACATATATATATAAATTATATATGCATATGATATTTTACCTTATCTGGAAAATTTACCATTTATCTAAAGTTTACACACAGTAATAATGTACATAATTTTGCCATTTTCATACAATATTTTGCAAGTAATAAATAAAATTATAAGGACTACAATGCAATTGTAAGGCATCATGTACTTTTAGATCTTTAAGTGGTCTTAGCCTCTCTAGTCCATTCATTCTGCCTTCTGATGAACACAAACAGGTTCATGGAATTTGTAAAATTTTCATGTTTAGCTAAGTTAATAAATTAATCAAATTTATAATTTAGTCCTCCCAATTTTCAAGTTAGAGGTGCTCATAAAGTAATATTTAATTGTTTGTGAATTGTATTGATAATGAGAAGACATAGGATTGAAGGGGAAATAGGTAGCAGAATGCTTCTCAATCTTTTTTACCATGGCACATCTAGGTAAAATGGGTGACTGTTCCTGTTAAGAGGAAAGACCCAAGGGGTCCAGCTACCTCCTACAAAACCTCACTACCCCAAATACTGTATGAATCAATGTCTCAGTACCTCTGTATTCCACTCAGCATGAGCAAGAGTGGCACATCATTTGAGAAACTGTGTTAAATGTATAAAACTGTGTTAAATGTATAACAGTCTATAAGACAAGATTTTGACTCTATCTTAAGGATGTTTTAGAATTTTCGTTCCCTGTAAATTAGGACTGCTGAACTAGAATTGAAAGTGCAGTGACCTTAATAGTTTAAAACATTATTGAGGATGACATGAAGAGCTCCATTCAGCTATCATTTGCTCTGTCTAGCATCATTTTGAAAGGTTCTGATGTACCATAGATTAGGTTAGTATGGGGAATACAATAGTAGAAACATAAAAATTGCAAATAATAATTAAGTAAAAAGAAGAAAGAATATAGTCTGAATGCTATTTGAAGTTTAAAGGGAGTTATGTTCATAACTGAAGCTAGAGCTTGGGTCAGAAGGCATTAATAGACATGTCAGGAAGTTTGAAAATGCAAGAAAACATAGAAACCTTTGTAAAGAAAAGTAGTAGTAACAGATCTGAGTTTTAATAAGGTATTCTACCAAACTACACAGAATGGATAAAGTAGGAACCATCTCACAGACAAATAGACCAGTTAAAAAGCTACCATAGCAGTATAAATACAGCAATTATAGTTATTTAAATTTATAATGTTAATACCATTGGTAGTGGAAATATTTGAGAGATATTTTGGAGGTGGATGAAATGTGGAAGAAAAGAGAGAAAAAAAGTCAAAGGTGGAATTTTTTACACCACACTGTTACCAGCAGGAGGCAAGTTAGCGGACATACAGTAGAAAAGAAAAGAATAATATTTATGAGTGAAGAAATTGATGAAATAATTCAAATATTTGTTTTGAATTGATTTGGGGACTATTAACTAAGATAGTAAGTAGCCAGACATAAATATAGGATAGAGGTCAAGATTCTGTAGCCAGATCTCACAAGGAAGAATGCTTAGAAGATGAGGATAAGTGATAGAGAAAAGACATGAGAAAAAACAAACAAACAACATAATGAGATGAGTGAAATAAAAGTAGCCTACAAAAACATCTGAGGAGGAGCCATAAAGTTCATGAAAAAAACAAAAGAAAGGTAAGCTTTCAAATAGAGTAAACTCAACTAATCATCCATTGGTCTATACTAAGGTCATTCGATCCTGGTTTAGACAATCATAAAAGTTAAAATAGTAATGACTACTAACATTTATTGAGCAATCCCTGTGTACCAGGCAGTGAACAAAGCTTCTGAAATGCAGTATTTCAGCTGTCTCCCAAATGTCTAAAGAATGCACACAGGTATTATTTCTGTTGTACAGACAAGGATACTTCAAAAATAATAAATATCTTATTCAAAGTCATATAGAGTAGAAATGTATATCCACATTTGTATGATCCGCAAGTCTGCACCTCTTAATTGCTTTTCCAAGCACGGATTTTAGACAACTTACAAGTATATCAGAACCACCTCGGGTTATGCTAGTAAATACATAAATAATACTTTCCTGGGCCCCACCTTAGAACTATTGAAGAAATCAGACATCTGTGGTATGACATTTTAATAAGCAGCACAAATTATTTTTAAACTTTGAGAAACATGTTAATACTCATAATGTTTCTCAAAGACCGGTATTCAAGTCACTAAGCTTCCTTGTGTAACAAAGGATTTCACCAACTCTTTTGACAATTTGGTAAATGCAGAAAGAAAAGTATTAAAAGGAGTTTAAATATTTTTTCACATATTTGAAAATAATGCCTAATTGTGATTTTCACACAATTCTATTTTTTATAACTGTTATATTTTTAAATTATGTACATAAATTTTAAGGACTGTGTCACTACCTTCCAACAAATACATATTTATGCCATTTGTGTTTGTTTACATTTGTGAAATTTGAAATAATCATTGGTTTTTGTGATAGATTATGATTATTTGCAGAAGGTGGGATAAAATTGTAAATATCTTGGGTTTCACGAAAGCAATGAAAAGAAACAGAAAATTAGGAAGTGTGAAAATTACTGAAACTTGATTTATTAATACTTAACTAATTTTTTGTAAACTTCTTTTATAAAACAAATTCATCAATGCTTTCAATTTACACACTTTGTAAAACTAAGATTTCCCAAAAGTATTTCATTGAGGAACAGATGCTTTTGCCACGAAAAAACGGAAATAGCAATTAAAAAAACACTAAAAGGTTGCATATGCATACATCACAATAAAAAGAAGTATAAGGCATAACACTAACAAGAGGAGAGATTCTTGATACTACATGAATGAGAAAAGTTACATCTGAACAAGAAACATTATTTTATTTATTTTATTTTATTTTATTTTGAGAGCAGTTGGAATTGAATTGTGGTGAAAATGTCAATCAAAAGAGTTTTGCTCTCTCCTTTACTTGATGGTGTTACTGGCACACCAAAGATAAAAACTGATGAGACATTATTAGGCAGTCTTATAATTATACACAAATGTTGAAATCAAACATGAAGAAACAGTTTCACAGTTGAATCTGATGACGAGAGACAGAGAGAAAGAGAACAGAAATATGTTCACCTATATCTTCCGAGAGGAAATGTTTACCCTTTCAGACTTTTCATGCTATAGTCTTATTGACAAGTGACTGATCAGTGAAAACAGTCTTGAGTGAGAAAATTTTCAGTAATTTTTGGATCAATTTTCAATTGGGCTATCCAATCATATCTAACAGGGAGACCCAACGTTACTTTCTCACCAGCCTATAATTTTAAACAAACACTTCAATACAAATTTAAAGAAACAAAACTAATCAAATATGGACTGATATTTGGCTTATCACCACTGAAAATGCATCCCACTTGCATAAAGCAATCAAACTCAGGTGTGATCTAGAATGTGTTGGATGAAGATTTATAGTTAGTGATATCAGAAAGCCTACTAATCAAATAGAGTAAGCATGAGGATTATCAAGTTTTTATATTAAAAAGAATATTATGTCTGGGATTAAATACATACAAAACTAGATTTTGAGCAGTAAGCACACAATAGTGTATACAGATGTTGTATTACAAAGTCGTACACCTGAAATTTATCTAATGCTATTAACCAGTGTTACCCAAATGAATTTAATTTAAAAAAAGAATACTAAAGAACAACAGAGCACATTCCCATAATATAAACACATATTTATACACAGCGCTAAAACAAAGTTCAAAATAAGTCATTCAAAATATAAAAATACAGAGATGACAACACAGTACAAATAGCAGTACCAACTTATAAAAGACTAGAGTTTTGATACAATTCTTATTTACAAAAATACCTATAGCCCTGCAATTCTGGAAACCACCACTGCATTCCCATTCATATCCATTAGATATATAAAGGGGTCTCTCTTGAGAAACTCCTTATCATGCAATGAGTGTGTGTGCTTGTTTATCTTAGAGAGGAACTAGGAGAAGCTTCCTACAAAGGTTCAGGTGTATTGTTTCCATGATACTTAAGAATTCTCATATATCTGGCAAGAAAATTCATTTTTTATACCAAGGTTATTGACTTTCATGTATAATTTGTTAATAGAGAAAAGGTCAGAAAGAACGCTAAGGTGTGGGAAGAATGGGTGTTGTCTTACAGTTGCCAAACTGATTGTTTCCCTGTGCTCTTCCCAGGATTTCACAAGGGAATGCTTCAGCAAACTAAGGCCCGATAGAGAGATATCGGAAAAGCTCCTTTGAGGGGAAGTTTCAGCAAATTGAGACCCGATGGAATCATATTGGTTCCTCCCCTTCAATGGATTCCTTGGAGTGGTGCATGTGTAAAGAAAGGCAAAGCACAAGCTGGAACACAATGGGAACTTCTAGAAAGACAGCCAGCAGGCTACGAAACACACAGATCTAGAGAATGACAATCTTTTATCTCCGTATAAGTTAATCAATAAAAGCTATGTGTTGGCCTGATTTGGGGCTCAGTCCTTGAGGTTTGAGTCCTTTGGCATTTAGAGTCCCACTTGCACTCTATTCTCGGCTACTGTCTTTTCTTAACCCTGCGCCACCCTTCTCGCTTCCCACAGCTCTTTTCGTGCTGGACTTGACAAATGGGGTCTATCTAAGAAGGAATGGCTAAATAACATCAAAACCTTATTCATATGACCTACCTTATTATAAAATATAAATACCAGGGGTGCCAAAAAATGTATACACATTTTAAGAGATGTTAACACTTTGGTCAACATTGCTCAAGCAGTAGTTCTATGTAATCAGAAGTTTCTGGACGCTGATGGTAACCACTTTGAGTACCTCTTGTAATTGCAGAAGTCAAATGTGAGTTGTATTCATCTTTTGTTAACGGTATATACTAATACAGCGTTTGCCATTCTTAAAATATGTATAAATATTTTTGGCAACCTCTGTAGATGACATAATGATTATTTTTCTGTTCTCTGAACTTAAGAGGGCATAACCAAGAAATAGAGAAAGAGCAAATAATTATTAATTAGCAATACGATTCTGAATTTCTTTTCTAAGAAAACAGCTTATAGTTAATTGGTCATTTCTCTGCATAAATGCAATGAAGTATGCCACCTCAGGTACCATTATTTTTCTTTTTGTTTTTATTAAAGTTTATTGGGGTGACAATGTTTAGTAAAGTTACATACGGTTCAGGTGTACACTTCTGTAATGGGGTACATGAGGGTGAAAGGGATCAATTATCACTCTTATCAAATGATTATGAAAAGAAAATCTACAATGGACTCTCAAATTTGAAAATGGTTCATATACCACATATCAGTGAAGTCATATGGTTCTCTGCTTGTTCTGTCTGACTTATTTCACTTAGCATTATAATCTCAAGATCCATCCTTGTGGTATACGAACCCAAAATAACAAAAGAACAAGACAAACAAATGAGGAACAAAAACGCATAGACACAGACAATAGTTTAGTGTTTACCAGAGGGTAAGGGGGAAGGGATATGGTAGATGAGGGTAAAGGCGATTAAATATATATTGTGATGGAAAGAGAAATGACTCTGGGTGGTGAACACACAATGTGATTTATAGATGATGTAATACAGAATTGTATACCTGAAATCTATGTAACTTTACTAACAATTGTCACTCAATAAATTTTCATTAAAAAAAAGAAAATGGTAACATTTCAAATTCAATAATCTAAATAGTGAGAAAAAAATTGGACCTTTGAGAATGATCAGGATAAGCAATACTTCAAGATAGATAAGGATATTGGAAAATTATCTAAGGTAAATTCTTAGTACCATGTATTCCGTATAGGAATATCATTACCTTTTACTTTCTAAAATTTATTATAGGTGAAAACATTAGCTTCAGAAATATGTTCTATACTTCTAAAAAATATAGTGGAAAGCAAAGCAAAATATTCTCTTCAATAAGACTACATGTTTAAAACAAAACAAAACAGAAAACATGTTTTTTTGTATTGTTTTTTTCATTTCCTTTTTTGTTGATGTGGAGTGATGGAATTTTGTATAAAGTTGTTCCATGTCATATGTAGAATCGAAGCTCAAACACACGCGCGCGCACACAAAATATTAAGGTCTGACAATTAAGTTTGAGAACTCAATCTAGAAAAAGTGCTACATATTTCATTGGTGAATATCACTAAGGTCACCTTTGAAGTAGTCCCCTTGGGAAGTTACGCATTGATGCCAGCACCTAGTCCACCCTTCAAAGCAATTGCGTAACTCTTTTTCTGGAATGGTCATCAGAGCTGTTGTTGTATTACCCTTGATGTCCAGAATGTCATCAAAAGCTTTTCTTTTCAAAGTGTCCTTTATCTTTGGGTAAAGAAAGTAGTCATTGGGGGGCAGATCAGGTGAGTAGGGAGGGTGCTCCAATACAGTTATTTGTTTACTGGCTAAAAACTCCCTCACAGACAGTGCCGTGTGAGCTGGTGCATTGTCGTGATGCAAGAGCCATGAATTGTTGGCAAAAGGTCATGTAACTTTTTTCATGCAGGCTTTTCAGCATTTCCAAATAATAAACTTGGTTAACTGTTTAGTTGGTACAAATTCATAATGAATAATACTCTGATATCAAAAAAGGTTAAAAATGTTGCAACAAGTTCACAAACTTAATTGTTTGTTTATGACATCTCTGATGGTCATTCCAGAAAAAAAAAAAAAAAGAGTTCCAAAATTGCTTTGCAGGGTCGACTAGGTTCTTGTCAGTGCATAGCTTTCGAAGGGGAGTTTCGAAGGTAACCGTGGTGATAGTCAGCAATAAGGTATATAGCACTTTTTTTAGAATGAGTTCACAGACGTAATTGTCACACCTCATAGCAAATGAGGCCTTTTAAATACTGGGACCTTTTGGAGGATTTTTTTGCTTTATTAAATTCGTTCTTGGTGCACAAACATTTTGAATGACTGACCTAAGTAATTACATACAGAATTTATTAGATCTCATTTAATGATGTCTTTTGAAGTTAAAAGAACAGCTATATGAGGAAGACCATTGGGATTGAATTGTAAAATATATCAAATATGGAATTCTGGACTTGGGAATATTTTGTATGCATCAGGACACCATATTTCAAGAAAAACAATGCTCTTCTGTTATCTATGCCTTAAAAATCTCAACTCTCTGCACATCCTCACTTACAGGTAAATATTTCTAAAGAAACATCACATAGTGCTGACTGGTCTCACTTGAAATTCATAATCACGAATCTCACAGGAACACTCAATATTGTCAGCAGCCCACAAATATATTTGTCTGGTGATCTGTCCTTCCTAATCCCTGAGAAGGCTATTTCATACCACCTATTCTTACCAAATCACTACCCAATCCCTTATCAGTTCTCTTAGTTGATGATTTTGCCTAATATTTCATTGAAAAAAACAACAAAAAAAGGAAATTTAGAAAAGGTCACATTTTCTCACAATCAAATCAATTCATAACCTACATCTGTGCCCAATAATTTTTCCTTTGGTTCTATGCATCTGCTCGGTTTCTGTTGATTTCTGGGTTCCATCTTCACTAGGACACTCAATATCTTGGTTATGGTGATTACATTGTTTCTGTTCTGTATCATCAATTTTTTTTTTCCATCATCAGAGTCATTCTATCGGAATACAGTATACTTTATTTTTAGGTGTTACCTATTTATAAACAAGCTACTGAAAAAGATGTCTCTTGACCCCATTACATTATTTCATTCCCTTACAAAATTATTTGAAAATTATTTCATTCCCTCACAAGAAAAACATTCAAAAAAGAAACCAAGTTGTGTACAATGTCTCAGCTTTTTCACCTTATAGTCTTTAATCTTTCCACTTCATCGTCTCCGAGTCAATGAAACTGTCTTTGTCATCATCACTGACATTTATGTTGTAATATCCAATGCTCACCTCCAAGCAGCATACAACATAGTTGACCAATCTCTGTTTTCTTGAGGTACTTTTGGATTGTGGTTTCTGATTTTCTTCCTATCTCACTAGCTCTCCTTCTCATTGCACATTGTTTCCTCTTTCATATGATCATAGTATACATATTGACATGTCTTGAGACTTGCCCTGTAGTTCCTTTAAATCTCTACATCATGTTCAGAAGCACAGAGAAGGTCAGTGATGTAGGATGACACGTTCTTGAAAGACAAGCTTTGAAATGATGCTTTTGTAAGTTTTTATCTAAAACTAGAATGATTATTTTATTATTCAAAATTTGTAACATCTGCATACTTAACCTGGACTAAAATATAAACACGTTACAAACTCCTTGGCTAATGATCATATCCTGCCGGTGACTCCAACTTCACATCATGGTATGGTGTTTATTCTTTTTGTCTGGTAAGAACTTTCCTTAGATATTCACAAAGTTGGTTCCTTTTGAACTTTCAGATCCTAGCTCAGCCCCTATCCTTGGGAGGAATTAACAGACTACTCCATCAAAGATATCAATTACCTTCCTCCCTCTTTATGATATCCATCTCTTTTACTCTCTCTTAGGACTTAATTCTTTTGAAATTATCTTAATTATTTACTCACCTACTTTTCCCTTCTAGAATGTAAGCTTACCTATTTATATTACCAACGTTCAGAAAAATGATGGGTAAAGCATCTGGAACATAACAAACAGGTGCTTAACATTTATATTTACTAAATAAATATTAATAGCTTGAACATTTTAAAATACAAATACTGAGACATTACAATCTCCATAACATGAGTAACATTTTTGAGGCTAAGAAAATGAAAACTAATATGCTCATATTCTAAAAAAAATTTATGAAGGGCATGATTATAGTAAACATTCTCTTCTTCACTCTTTCTTGAAATAATAACAATAATTTCAGGGGTATATTCCATGAACATTACCTCATTTGCCTATAGGTAAATTTAGGGTACAGCACATGTTGAATTGCAGATTAGGAGACTGACTTGTCTCTACTAAGATACTCCACACATAGTAGAGCTGAAAAATTAGGATGGTTAACTTATATTGGAAAGAGTCTTGAAATTAAATTTGATATAAAATAATAAAGTATCATTATAGGTTTTGAGCTGCAGAACACATGAAAATATTAAGTGAGTGATATTTCAAGCATAAGTTGAGAAATGAATTGGAAGGAAATCTAAGGAGAGTCTCTGTATAATAAATTTACAGCAAAGTCTTTTACTTAGCTCTTAGAAACTTAACTGAGATTGGGTACTTATTTGGGACATGGAAAAGGCAGATAAAATTGTAAATGGACATAAAATTTTTAAGACTTACTGATAAATTAGATGTGGAGAAGAATGAAGACAAGGAGAATAAGAGATTTTAGTTTTGAGCTTGGGCAACTAGAGAAGAATAATACCAATAACAGTGAGAGGGGAATGGAAAACAGTATGGAGGTATCTCAGGAATCTGAAAATGGAACTACCCTATGATCCAGTAATTCCACTCCTAGGCATCTACCCGGAGAAATCCAAAACTCCAATTCAAAAATCTGTATGCACTCCTATGTTTATTGCAGCACTTTACACAATAGCCAAGATATGGAAACAACCGAAATGCCCATCGGTAGATGACTGGATTAAGAAGCTGTGGTACATTTATACAATGGAGTATTACGCAGCCATAAAGAAGAAAGAAATCTTATCATTTGCAGCAACATGGATGGATCTAGAGAACATTATGTTAAGTGAAATAAGTCAGAAAGAGAAAGACAAGTACCATATGATCTCACTTATATATGGAATCTAAAGAAAAGACTATGCGAATGAACTAATCAGAGACAGTTTTGGGGACGCGGAGAAAAAACCGAGAGTGGTTAGATGGGTGTGTGGGAGGGGGTTGGGGATAAGGGGAAAGGTGAAGGGATTTGGAGGCAGCTGGTGACCACAAGATGGCCTCGGGGTTTTTTTTTGTTTGTTTGTTTTTTTTGTTTGTTTGTTTTTGTTTTTTTTTTTTTGTTTTTGAAAATTAATTTGGGGAAGGTATTCTATAATGTTGTGGAGATTTTGTTGGGTATCCGATGGGCATGCGTCCTGTTTGGGAGACCACCTCAGGGATGCTGTGGATACCTGATCATGGCATTGGACACCAGAGGCTGGACATTAATGAATGCCAACTATAATTTTATATATATAATGTGATGGTTCGGTGTGGGGTCGGAGGGATGGTGGATGGGGGGAGGGGGGTTCACAGTGTGAGGGATATGGATGATGAACGTCTAAGTATTACCTTGTTTTGTACACCTGAAACTAATAAATAAATAAATTTATGAAAAAAAAAAAAACAGTGAGAGGGGAGAAAGATGATATCCAGGAATAATGATATCTTACAAGAAATAGGACAGATTCCATTTTGATGTCAATCTTAAGATTTAACAGTACATTAAAATTAATCTAACATCACATGTGACAAAGAATATAAACAGTGGAGACATAAGGAAAAGAGAATGAAGCTTTTCTTCTTTTCCATACCCTCCAGGCAAATTCAACCTCTGGCTGGCTCTCCATTATCCTATCTTCCTTTTAAACCACTTTTTTTAATTTTTCCATTACAGTGTATCAGATATGTGGTAAGCACTCTTAGCCACCCTTAAAAGTTACTTAACTCACTAAAAACACCACTTCCCCACAATTATATTAGAGCTAGCTTCAGTACGGTAATGAGGCAGCTGCTGTATTCCAGTTACTGCTTCTTTTCTCATCAGAAACAGAGTTGTAGGTTTCAGGTTTATTACAGTCCAAACAGGTTGGCTTTCCTTTAAAACACTTTTATTTTATCAGAATTTATTAATCACTAACCCTCCCCAGAATCTGAAGCATCCCCTAAATCAGTGTGTTTCATAGGCATGGGTATCAAACCATCAAATCACCACTAAATATTTTTTTTTAAAAAGGAAGATTATCTTGCTCTAGTTGTTTAATCCATCTCCACCCATATGTGGATACACACACGCGCACGCACACACACACACAGAAAAAAAAAAATAAAATAACCTGGAGAAATATTTTATCATAGAGTTACAAGCTACAACGTGATTTACATTAGAAAAGGACTGAGAAATATAAAGTATTACACTGAAGAGTACATTTGCCCTAGAGATTCCTATGTACTGAAAATTCAGTACATAGAGCAAAATTGTATTTGGTTTGAATCATACTTAAAAATCTCTCAGGGAATCCATGTTGATACCAACACTGACTGTTTTCTTTATTGTTGCATTAAATCACTATTTCTTTATTTGGCAATGCCATGTGATAGTTGTCTTCTATTTAGGTATATATCTAAAATCCATTTTAAATTATTCAACATTTCATGCATAATAAACACAAACTTTTTACAAATACAGTAAACACCGGTATGCACAGATGGTTTCTCCACATGATTTGCACAGTACTCTTTGATTCATGGGTTACATGTCCCAGAAGAAAGAGTTTTTTATAAACACTGCATTAGCACCACTATTCCACTTAATTCAGAGAAATTATGATGACATTAGGAGGTGATAGGCAACTATGACAATTGATAAAATAGGAGAACCAGAGATCCCATCCCATCTATTAAATCATAAATTCAATGAATGAAGTATCACATAGAATTAATGACGCTATATAAATTATTCTCCCTTTCTCTTTCTCTTCTTCCAGAGTATTGGGTAAAATTTACATTATTTACTTGTTCTTATGATGATGTCCCTTTTCTCCAAAATCCTGCAGCTGTATTACAACAATATATTATAATCTATTTCTTAAAACACTAATCACAGATTAGGAAATAAAATAAGGGAAGTGTAGGAGAGTATGCTTGGAGTTCGAATGGCCTGTCAGAGCCAGAGAAAGAAATGAAACTGTTAAGTCAGGGAAGTTATAAAATTCCTCAGATTCAATAAATGTTGTGGGTGGAAATAATTTCCTGTAATTTATGAGATGTAAGATATAGTCCATGTTCCAAAGAGAGAACTGTTATGGAACCACTATATCACTCCTTCTTTCCCTTCCCTTTCATGATATGCTTTGTATATCCATTCAATATTGACTTGTTGATGCTATGATGCTCCTTATATTGATGTATGAATATTACTAGATTTCTCATTTCATGTATTTGTCAGTTTATTCAGGAAATACAATACGTAAACAAATAATAGCATTTAAATGTGAAAAGTGAAAATTGCTTGGGGGACCTAAGGGTTAGGGATCACTCACCAAAATGAAGTGTCTATAGGTTTGAGATCTGACAAAAGTCTGAGAAAGAGGATGATAATTTAATATCAAGACTGGCTAAAATTAGTGGTAAGAAGAATCATTCTCAGGATTTCACAGTTGGCATTTCCTTTAGTCTCAGATTCCTTTTAGAAAGAACTATCTTTGTTTATAAAAATAAAAGTTACTGTCCATGGAAAGAGAGGCTTTCCAATCAGAGTCTAGTACCTTATAGGAGACACTAAAACTAAAAAAGTGTTGGTTTCCTCTCCGTTTAAACAGACAAATAAAAATATTGGGAATTTATTTATTTTCTCTTTTTTGTATTTTTTTTATCTAATAATTAGGAAGAATAGAAAAGGCATAGAGGAGCAGATGGTGGACAAATATGAACACTAGAGACCAAATTTTATCTTTTTAAAAAGCTGGAATATGAAACATTCAATTTTATGTTGTTTGTATTGCTGCAAGTCATAAATTTCAAAACAGACTAACAGTGTTCTAAGTGCACAAAGAGCATAAGAAATCCTTTATTTTGTGTAAGCAAGAAAAAGTTCTGGTTTAAAACAGCAGTTGCAAGATAATGAGATACCTATACATTTAACAAATGGAAGCAGGAACTCAGAGCCAGAGGTGACATGAGAACAAAAAGCGCCTGAAAATTTATCTTTCCATAGTATGTAGTATGGGTTTGAGTTTATCTTCTCTAGATAATAAGGGGTAGATCCCAACTTGCATCTGACATTACTTTCCTCTGGACCATTAAAAGGATGGTTAGGGTAACAACACTACTCCTATGATATTAAAATGTTAATGTAAGCAGTCACATTTACTTTGCTATTATTGTCCCTCTAGCTACCTTGTCTTGTACTGGGTTTCCAAACTTTGCTGGTAGCTTTGTCTTACTGCTGACAATATTTTTATTCAAGAGAGCTGTCTTCTGAAATGGATACCACTGCAATCAAAAGCTTACGGTCAGGTATTTACACTACATTGTCCTTAATTCTTTAGTTTCCCGTCTACTATTTTAACTGCTCTCACAAAAGTATACAATATTTTGCTAATCACCAAATATTAACATCCTATATTAGACCTCATTCTTCATGACACCCAACCCTTCTGTATAAAGTAAAATATAACATAAATTAGCCTTCATGGAGCACCATAATCTGGCCCCAAACTATCTTAATCCTGACGGATCTCTTACACGAATGATCTGTTCTAGATACATTTTATACTCACTACTAGCAAAATATATCTTTCATTCCTTTGTTTTCTATGTACTTTTTTAATAGCATCACCTTCCTTTTACAAATAATCCTATCAAATATGTTCTCTCTACTCCAAATATCTAAATTTCCTTTGACCTTTAAATATAGCTCCAAAATAAATATTATACAATATTTATATACTTGTCATTTCTGAAGCTGGAGCATTAAGATCCTGACTACTCGTACCCTTCCTTGTATCACACAAAACAGTATTTATTTATAATCACTAATTGATTTCATAAACATTTTTGATAATTTCAATGTGAATGAATTTGAGGAGATTTGGAAGTATTTTATTATATTTCTTTTATTCTCAGCAACTATTGTCAAATACTTTCATGGAACTTTGAACAAGACATAGAAGAAAATTTAGAATAAAAAATCACCCCCCCCACCCCAAATAATAATCTATCCCAAACAAATATATTACCAACATTTATAAGCAATAAATTTGTTTTAAATGATAGACTCAGTATATGGTAACTAAGAAGCAAAATATTCAGTTATTTTACTTTGTACAACACTTTCTTACTAAAAAAGAGAATTATTATAAACATATATGTCTGTGATGTTAAATAGTTTATGTTTACAAAAGTGTTTAGCATTGTAGCCTACTCTTATGAAGAATACTTTACCCTCGATGTTATCTTTCGACCACTTAAAAAATTCCTATTATTTTGATGTTATCACAGCATTTTGACATCTTAGAAGATATGTAACTTGCCAAACAAATTCATGAAAAATTGCTAAATATTAAATGGAAAAAAATTGGAATGTGTGACAGATGGGTATATAAAATGAACTCTCCTGGCATGCCTCCTCTTATGACATTTGAAAAATTGACTAAACAGGCGGTAAATTAGATCATCAGTAAAATCATGAGGAATGGCATTCTATAGAGCAAAATTCATGTAGTCATCCTATCACATCTGAGATCATATGGAAATCATTGCTAATAAAATCTGATGATCTCCCACAAACCTTCATTACTGATTTTCTCATTTAATATTATTTAATCACCATTTGTTATCATCATCACTCTTTTCTCTGATTAAACATCAAATCTATAGGCAAATATAAATATCTTAAAATGTGGTCCTTTAAGAAATAAATATTTTCTTACCTGGTTCATTATGTTTTGATTCTTTATATATTGGGTCCAAATAAAATGCAGTGTCAAGAACAAAGTTTCTGTGTAATAATAAATAACAATTATGTCTATCATTGTTTTTAATTATACTTTTGTTCAAATAGAATTTTGGAAAATATTTTTATTCTTAGGTAATTCTGTCTCTACTTTAACAGGTTCGTGCAATCCTTCCAATTTATTATTGCTTATGACTGATTCAAACACAACTACTGAAAGAATAAATGCAGTATATGTTTTACTTTGGGGTAATACTAGGAACAGTAATTATAATGAAAGGAACCCAACAGCCAAATATATTACATAAGCCTAGTTATTTGCCTTGTGTATTATAATCTAAATTCATCCAATTTTTCAATCATTTTATTCTTGTTATATATTTTCAGTTTAGTATTCATATATATATATATATATATATATTATGAAATATTTATTAATATATTCAGAAATGTTAAGAGATCTCTGGTTATTCTGTTTTAAGCTGTGACATATTCTCAAAAACTGTAATAATTATATTAAAGGCCTGTTTGCATTTCCATTATACCCTCTAATATTTTAGTACTTGGTAAATTGGATTATAAAAAATGCACTTCAGGCACAATGTAGGCAAGAATGATTTTAGATTTAAGAACACATTTATTTTTAAAGAAATTTAAAAGCCGGTATTTTTGGTGTTGTTAATTGGATTATGTAATTACCAAAGTTACTATTTTTATGCTTATATTACTAAATATACCTCCATTTGAAGCACAAATGGAAGTGTCACTTATTGGAGACAAAGGCCACTTTAGATTTTCAGTTATTTCAGTGGTTTGTAATCCAGGGCAAACCACAGAAAGATTCAACTTGCTGTGTATGGCAAGGAAACTGCCTCCCTTCTAGCCTGACATGACAATTTTGAATGCAATGATGCAAAGCCATGAAAGATGGGCAATCACTCATCTCAGGAATGTGTCATTACATCTTTCACTTTATACACCTCCTTTAGTGTTACTCCTGAAGGAGAAAATCTTTTTCAAATAATAAAAAAATCCAGGTGTCCTTGTATACTCTTGTTTCCATTATTACCTTATCATCAGCCTGTCAATAAGCAAACAACTTCAAGTCCTCAAGCAATGCTTTTCTAAATGATTAGCAAAATACTCACATAATTTCGTAAAGACTCGCATGCACTCCCAAGTTATAATCTAATTTGTGAGATAAAGTGGTTCATCTTGAGAGAGACCCCCTTCCTCTATACATTCATTAAGTTTTTATTTCTAGGAAATCATTCCAATATTTCTTTTAATCAGCAAGAATTACTGGGACATGCTAGATGTTTAGACATAGGGAGTCATTAAAGAGGATACAAAGATATTTAAGACAGTCACTATCACTTAAAATTTTAGTTGGTAAAATAAGATTTAAATACCTAAAGCCATGATATGTCAGTGTAAATTTCTAAACTATTATAGACATGATGAGACTTGAGTTGGGCTCATAAATAAATTAAATTTGCGTAAAGAATAAGAAAGTGGAGAGCATTCTAAACATTTAGAATAACAAAGTGTGCTGGGGGTACAATGAGAACAGTAAGATAAGAGAAAGAGACCTGGCCTGACTGGAGCTGGTACTGAGAGAATAGGCAGAAGTTGATGAAAAACACCAGAACTGCAGTTAAAATATAATACTACATTCTAACTTTTGCCTATTTTTTCAATTCTGCATTGCCTGATAGTAATGAGGCTTTCTGATAGTAATCCTACACTGTTAATTCTCCAGCATCCCTTCCCAGCCCTCTTTTCCAGCCTCTTCTCCCACAGCTCTCTTCCTCCTTAATTACTTTGTGTCAGCTACTCAGAATTAATTATATGTTCCATAATGAGCCATGCTCTTTACAGATCTGTGGATCTGCCGATGTCACTGTTATATCTTACAACTTAATTCCCCTGTCTTTAGCTTGCAACCAATTCTAGTATTTCAAGATTCTGCACAAATATTTACCCTCTCAGAGCTTTTAGAAAACATGATTTGGGCTTCTCTATTAGTTTATTAGATTACATGGTAAACTTTATCATGACACTTTCAATCTTGTGCCAAACTAATTTAGGGTTGTTTTTCTTCTGTTTGTTTTCTTTTATTTTTCTCACCTGGATTCTGCAAGCTTTGAGTTCAAGGACTCATCTTATTCTCTTCTTCTTGTGGAGACATGATGCCTGCTTGGTGTATAGTAAATATTCAGCATTGGTTTCCTAAATAAGAAAACCTTATCCAATTTCCCTGATATTTCCATGAGATAAAAAAGGTGGGTGGGGGGAATGGGTGCTCAACCAGAATGAGAAAAATGATTCTGATAAACAGGCCGTGGCTCCATGCTATTAATAAGCTACTCTACAGGGGATAAGAAGAAGTCTCTGAAAATTAGAAACTGTATATATGCTAATGCAATGAAAGACTGATCCAAAAGAACAAACTTTTTGTATTAGAGACGTTCAAGCAAAAGCTTACTAACTGCTTGTGTTCAGAAAGGTAATTTGTGCTTCAGGTAAGACTTTAATTTTATTTTTGAACTTTTAAGTTTTTTTTCAAATTTTACATCTCAAATTCAAGAAATATCTGTGAGCTCTATCATGTGTCAGGCACCATGTTATTCTATGAAATTCCCAACATACTTAGGAGGTTGTCAGATTCCAGACTCAATATTTTAGTTGCAGGGTTAGAAGGTCAGCAGAAAGTTTAATAGAAAGAACTTCTAGGAATAGAAATGAAGATGCCAAACTCAAAATAAAGAAACATGGAAATCATTCCCTTCAGCAGGAATACCAACATTTTTCTATCAGACTATATAAAGTATATGCAGTTAGATTTTTAAAACGACTCCAGACAGTTTTGTGTACATACTCTATGAAATGGAAGCTTAAAAGGGAAAGAGTAATGTTGGAACAGGCAGACAGCCATGCTTATTTTGTGGAAGAGGCTTTTAACACAAGGAATCAGTCAAACAAAACCTAACTATGCCCACAATGGAAAAATAATGTTTTGTAATTTAAACAACTACTTTGAATTTTCATCATTTGCATGAATACCCCTACTTTGTTAGTCAGATTGACACATGGGCTAAAAGGATGCCATATTTCCCCCCATTTTAGAGGAATAATTATCTTTAGGATATTTTTCTTTTCCCTTTCAGTCTTCCCTGAATATACATATATGATATATGATAGGATATATATCATATATATATATATAGATAGATAGATATATGTATATATATACGTATATATGTATATATGTGTATATATGTGTATATATATATATAATACTGTGTAGTATTCCTCATCAAAACATAACTGATATTATATATATACATATATCTATCTATATATATGGACAGAGAGAAAGAAAAAAAAAATATATATATATATATATATATATATATATATATATATATATATTTACAATTTGTATCTAACAGCCTGGAGATTGTTGATTTCATATTCATAGAGCAAATAGCTATTGTCCTCTAAGTAGTCAAAATGAAGTAATTGATAGTTTCTCAATATTGATTGGCATTTGCTTGTGAGTCTAATGTGCATAAATATGCTGAGGCAGCAATTTATCCATTTCCTAATCAAGTAGTTTTCCCTTGAATTATTTATAAGAAAAACACAATTTAAACACAGGAAATTAACGATGACAAAGGATTTATATAGTACATGTACATAGGTAGTCATTCCATTGTAATACTGTTCTGCCAGTAGCCCAAAGTGATATCTTCTTATACATGACACAGGGTAGCAATGACAGATTTAAATACTACCTCCACTCAAGGGCCAAAAAGATTTTCTACATGACTACTTTACAATGTTCTATGAACAAATTAAAGAAACAAGCTTATGACATAATAGCTATAGGTTTACCCTTTTATTAATTATATAGCCAAAGAGGAAATATGTCAATTTCCTCAACCTGGTACATTCCTTAGCAAACAGAAAAAGATAATAACAGTCTATATTTTTATGTTTAAGATAAGACTATCCATTTACTTTTAGTAATTTTAATTTTGCCACATCCATAAAACTCACAATACTATAATAGAGATATTACCCTTTCTCATTCCTTTACTAAGAGCAACTTGAAAAACTCAGCAGTGATATAGGACTTAGGTTACTCCAATTCATTAATTTTTCCAGGTAATAACTAATGTATTTTGAAGCTTAAAACTAAAAGGAAATTATATGCCTGCCGTTAAATGGAATTATGTCATTCCATGTGGGTCCTTTAATCTCTTTATTTTTTTAATTGTTTAGGTTTATATAGTTAGGTTTTGTTTGACTGATTCCTTGTGTTAATTTATGTTTCCTTCTACATGTTGACAAATTTGTAAAATTCAGTAATCTACAAATTGTTTCACTAGTTATTGCTATAGCAGCCAATTTTTTTTTTTTTTTTTTTTTTTTTTGGAGTTTGAAGCTGACCTTTTAGTCACAGCATCCTTCCAAATGAATTTAAGGTTTGAGCCTACAATCATTTAACAGGCACAAAAATTGCACAAGAAACTAAATTGCACCCACAAGCAACTAAATGTGTAATTAGCCCCTGGAACTCCATGCCAAGAGTACAAATTAGCCACTCAATTGCACCTGCAACTGGTCACCTGAAGGCTCAATTAGACACACATAGTTTTGTCTGGATAATACATATCTGTCACAAAATAACCGACTTACATTTTTAGATCATGAAAAGGCACTTGGCCTTTTAGAACTTCCCTGAAGAATTCAGCTTTGGAATATTTTCTTACATCTAGACATCGTCTGCTCTCAAGCCACATTCTCCAAACAATTTAAAAATGTAATATATTATCTCTATGCTTTCTTTTCTCATATCACTTGTTTAGTTTAGTGGACCACACAGAGTTGTCATAATCTGTGATGCTGTACCTCACAGTTGCTACATCTAAATATCTTTGTTCTACAGAATTATGCATGTTATCGTTCAACACAAACTGATAAGTGTTTTCCAATGCTTTCTCCAGTAACTCTGGGGTTTTCTAAGCAATACATTTTTTCAAGGAAAATTTATATGTCCTTGGGGAACAAAATTTATTTCAAAGAGATCTAAAGAAAGACAGTGTTCATGAATCGTGTTCTTATTTTTTTAAATTAGATTTTAGTATGCTATCACTAAATCCATGTGTAAAACACACTTTTCTTGTTTTAGGGATGACTCCACCTTGTTTTAAAGGCTTAAAAAAACCCCAAAAAACTGATGACTCATGTTCCTTAAAAAAAATCTAATAAAATTATGAAATGATTTCTATGTGCTTTTCAAGAACTGCATTGTAAAACACAATGACACAATAGGCAAGAACCAACTGTATAACATCATTTCTGTCTATGTAATAAAATCAAGCATTATGGGAAACTATCAAAACTTGAAAATAAGCAAAAGGATCAATTTATATCCTTTATGTTAATCTGTAGGTGTGTTCTTTGATTTGATTTGCTATTGTCTACTAATTAGGATATTTCACAACTCTTTCAGGAAAGATATTAACTTGTAGAAAATTAATAGCAATGCAAATAATTCTTGCCTCTTTCAATCATTCAAAATGAAAATTATTTATAGAATAAAATAACCTCCCAAATTTAGTTTTATTCCTTTATAGGACATACACTAGATTTTATCTAAATTAGAAGTCTTATTCAAACTTACTTCTTTCAGTCACTATGTATACTTTTATCTTTCTCTTTGAACCTGCCTTACCACCATGCTAGATCCCTCATTAATGAGCAAATTAAGTCTGACACTATCTCAATTTTTACTTTTTAGTGTCATTTTTATAAATAATTTTATTTTACAATAGTTTTATATTTGCAAAAAAGTCATAAAGATAGGACACCAAATTTCCACATATTCCTCACTCGCTTTCATTGGTTAAAATCTTATATCATTAAGGTACATTTTTCACAACTAATGACACATTTTTGAAACATTATTATTAACTAAAGTTCATACTTTATTCATATTTGCTTGGTTTTTCCCTAATATTATTTTCCTGTTCCACGATCTCATACAGGATATATATGCAATTATCATGTTTTCTTAGGGTCCTCTAGACCGTGAGAACTTCACTTGTTTATGATTTGGGCAATTTTGAGTATTAATTAGTCAGATATTTTGTAGAATGTCTTTCAACTGGTATTTGTCTAATTTGTTTTTCATGATTACACTAGGATTATGTATTATTAGGAAGACTACTGAGGTACAGTGACATTCTGATCTCATCATACCAAGGGTACATTCTATTAACATAATTTACTAGTGTTGTTGACCTTAATAACCTGGCTGAGGTAAGTTTTGTCAAGTTCCTTCCCTGAATAGTTAGCCTTCTCCCGCTTTCACATTGTATTCTTGGGAAGGATCGCAGCCCACACACAAAGAGTGGGGATTTATGCTCCACCTTTTGCAAAGGAAGTATCCACCAAAATTATTGGGGATTTTGCACAAGATATTTGTCTATTCTTCCCTATTTGTTTATTTATTCAATGATTTATTTATATGACTATGGACTCACAGATAATTATTTTATACTTTGGGTTATAATCCAATGTTACATTATTTATTTTGTTGCTCAAATTCTTCCAGTTCAACCATTGGTTTCCCTCTCCCTTTGAAATACTGTGTGTGTGTGTGTGTGTGTGTGTGTGTGTGTGTGTGTGTGTGTGTGTGTTTGAGCATTGCCTTATTTTTCTGGCACTATAAAATGTTCCAGACTTATCTTACATATTACCTGTCTCAGCCCAAGAATCAGTGATTTCCTTCTATTGAATAATGTTATTAGAAACACAAATATGGAGTGGAGAGTCATTTTTTTCATGTTTTGCAAATTATAGTTTTACAAAGTTAGATTTTATTGAGGCCATGGATTATTTATAGAAGTCTATTATCCAAGCTTGTTATTTGTGGGCAAACTAAACATAAGGAAGTTATCATTTTCAGCAGAAGAGCAGACTGCCTAGAGCAGGGGTGTCCAAACTTTTTTCAACATTTTTTACCAAGAGCCGTACGCACAATGGATTGCTAACCGCAGTTGGCCCACAGGCCGCAGTTTTGACATCCCTGGCCTAGAGCAACCATCAGAATGGAAAGTAAGCAAGACTAGATGAATCCCTAATGTTACCCAAGGTTTTATAATCCACTAAAATGGAGCAATGGAATAAATGTAGCATAGGTATAGAGATAGTCAGACAACTTTCTTTCTCATTCTTTTATGCCTGTTTTGCCTTTATATGTGGCACAATTTAAAAGAAACAGGAGAGCTAACATCAGGTGGAAAAACACTGAAAACAAAATCTTATGCATCTCAATCTACACTCATTGAATAGTACATTTAGTGTAATGTTGGAAGTCTTGTCTCTCAGGTGGTATTCATCTGCTTCTACTAATTCCAATTTATAACCACTGTAAGTCCCTACTTCAGCAGATACTTTTTGATTAAATTTGTCTATATTTATGATTTTGGATAGGGCTTCACAGAATAAGAATTAGACCTGATATTTATTAATACTATTGATGTGCTACCACACAATTTGTGCATAAGTGTATAGAATAGATGTCCTGCCTTTGTTATGACATACCCAAATACAATACCATATTTAATTATATCCCTGGATGTAATTTAATTATATCCTTGGATATATATGCCAGATAAGTATGTATGAGAGCAAGATAAAGCTCAGATATCAGAGGTCAAATATTAATAATTATATATTATATTATAATATATAATTATATAATATAATATATAATATATTATTATATATAATGTATATTATATATAATTATTTTATATTATATTGTATTGTATTATATTATTAATATATAATAATATATTATATTATATTATATTATATTATATTATATTATATTGTTAGTTGGTGGCTCCTTTGTATTTGCTGTTTATTTTGCTACATCAAGTTCAGCTCCACTTTGGAAGTACCAGGGGTACCAAAAAAATGTATACACATGACTTGTAATCATTTTTTGTTATTGGTATATATTTACTATTACAATTTTAATACAGTTTTTCTTCCTTTCTTAAAATCTGTATATATTTGTCACCCTCTATATAAAAAAATTTCCCTTCTCATTGACAATAGAATATAATTAGCACCACCATGTTTCCCTGAAAATAAGACCTAGCCAGACCATCAGCTCTAATGCGTCTTTTGGAGCAAAAGAAATATAAGACCTGGTATTATATTATATTATATTATATTATATTATATTATATTATATTATTAACTATATTATATTATATAATAAAGACTTGGTCTTATATTATAGTAAAATAAGACCAGGTCTTATATTAATTTTTGCTCCAAAAGATGCATTAGAGCTGGTGGTCCGGCTAGGTCTTATTTTCGGGGAAACACAATATATATTTTTTCTTATATTTTTCATCACTTATATATTTTTTTTATCAGAATGTCCATGTCTATTCACCAGAGTGGTGCCACCTACACACTTTCTATACATTAAATGCAGAATTAGAAAATCTGGAACAATGTGGTTCTCAGAAACATTTCAGATTTTTAATTCACAAACTAGGAGCTTCCAAACTCAAGTCCACTCTAAAAAATTTCTAACTCCCTTTCTTTTCAGAGGTATGCAATGTCAGGCAGTAGGTAAATCGTATAATAAATTGTGCCATTATTTGCTATTAGTGGTACTAAATTGTTTAAGAACCTTTCTAATTTTGTTTTAAATTTCGCATGGCTCAGAGACCATTGAAGCCCCCTTTAAAAGAAATCTAGCTTTCAACCACTTGCCACTGCCTCTAAGTGCTGATAATGTACTCCTGGGAACCCCTGTAGAGGTAAGAGCCTTACCAAATACATTCATTTCCCTCAGGAGAGAAACTTGATAAGAGGCATGCATATCTTCATAAGAGATCACATAGCTCAATTCTTTTCTAATGGATGAAAAGAGATTAGGAATGTCATATTACTATACCTCTTCACAATATAGCCATCCTTTTAGTGCCAGATGTGTTTCCAGAAAAGCTACTATTTGGAGCAGGTCAGTGATGCACCTGAATTTGCCCTTTTATAGCAAGATGTCTAATCATGTTAAATACCCTGTACAAGAGAAAAAGATAACTCATGTATACTTTCTTAAATTTCAACATTTCAAATCTTTTAAGTACCTTTCGACATTTAAAAATATACACCTTTCTATTTTTAAAGAACTTTAACATCTTTGAAGCCTTGTAGTTTAATGTAGGATACAAAACATTCTATGCACCACTACCTAGATATGTGTAAATTATTAGGGAGAGGAATAAAGATCTCTTCTTGTATATACTTTGAAAATCTGGGGACAGTCAAGTCCACAAGTTGCAAGTTGTGTCTAATGTATATTAGAAGTAAACATTCTTCTCAGGGCTTTGCCTCTTCCTACCTTTCTGGTTTTATTCTTTCAGAATTCCTAGATGCTTTTTCACTGTAAATAAACTAAGCTTATGTTTATAAATGTGAAAAGCTTTTTGATGTATTTCTTATGCATTTCTATTGGCTTTTCTAGTAAATTTTACTGAGCTTGCCATTTACAACTACTATATCTAAATCTATTACATCCAGTCATATTTAAGGCCATTTAATATTATATTTCTAGCACTCATATCTTATCCTCTCCCAAGGGAAGAATAAAAAAAAGAGCGACTACCAACAGGTTTAGTACTTTTAAAATAGGATTATAGTCAAAACATTGCTGTTACTTTATCTAGGCAGCAGAGAGCAGTACAAAGTTAGCCCTATACAAATAAATTTTATCACCTTAGAGTGCAATAATGCAGCCAGGACACAAATTCAGAGAATGACTATGATCCACATTTCTTGCCTGCTTAATAACACCCTTTCCACTCTCCCCACTTGCCCACTTTAGAAAATAGTGGCCCAGGGGGGAATTAAAACAATACTGTAAGACATTTACAACCCTTACAAAGTGATAACATCCCCCCAAGTCTACTAGTCCGCTGACATCGTGCATAGCTATTATAATACCATTGACTATATTCCTGTGCTATACTTTTCCTCCCATGACTCTGTGTGTGTGTGTGTGGGGGGGGGTGATAAAATATATGGTGATTGTTTAAATTAAAAAAAATATATTACAGTAAAAGGCACATTGGCATTAATCCCCCTCAAAATACTCCCCCTCACTTTGAACACACTTATCCCATCATTCTTGCCACTTGCTGAAGCAGTTCTGGAAGTCCTTTTTTGTGAGTGTCTTTAGTTGCACTGCTGTGGCTGCCTTAATGTCCTCAATCATTTTGACTTCGGGGAGGAGAAATCACATGGTGCCAGATCCAGTGAATAAGGTGGATGATGTCATACTGTAATGTTTTTATTTGACAAAAACCGCTGTACCAGAATCTATGTGTGATACAGAGCATTGTCATGATGGAGGATGAAGACACTCACAAAATAGGATGTCAGAACTACTTCAGAATTTGGCAAGAATGATAGGATAAGTATGTTTGAAGTACAGGGGAGTATTTGGAGAGGGATTAATGGCAATGTGTCTTTTACTGTAATATTTTTTTAATTTAAATATTCACTATATTTTTCGATTATATATATAAAATTATGGTTGACATTCAATATTTTTATATTAATTTCAGGTGTACATCGTAGTGGTTAGGCCTTTATATAATCTATGAATTGATTCTCCCTGGTAAGTCCAGTACCTATCTAACACCCCACAGTCTTTACAACGTTATTGATTATATCCCCCATGTAGTATTTCAAATCCCCATGACTATTTTGTGACTACCAATTTGCATTTCCTAATCCTTTCATCTTTCTCCCCCATCCCCCAACCCCCCACCCATCTGGCAACCATCAGTTTTTCCTCTGTATCTAAGAGTCTATTTCTGTTTCGTTTGCTCATTTATTCTATTTTTTAGATTCCATATATAAGTGAGAGCATATGAGGACTTATTGTTTAAAGGGTACAGAGTATCTGTTTGGGATGTTGAAAAAGATCTGGAAATAGATAGTGATGGTGTTTATACAACATTGTGAATGTAATTAATGCCACTGAATTGTACACTTAAAATGGAAGAAAAAAAAAATCCTCCGAAACAAACAAAAAACTTATGTCAAAAGCTCAATCAAAACATTGAGGAAAATCCCATTTTGTTCCCAGAACTACTGCATTGAATTAAATATTTGAAAAAAGAAAAACAAAAACAATACTGTAACAATGGAACCCGACTCTTTCTTTCAGAAAATTGCCACCAGCATGGAATAGTATTTAATTCAGGCAACTAATCAACAGAACCTGTTTTCATATTAACAAAGTCTTAGAGAAGAGTTTTGCTTTTTGTTTTTGTTTTTGTGCAATCCTATTCAGAGATACTAATTTTAATGGGTAGGTCCATGCAATTTCTATCTAATCATCTGGAATGTGGCCAAACCAAACCAATTAGAAGGCTATATTTGAGACTATTATCAGATTTCTGGGATTTCCTTGTAAAAGCCTTTAAAATCATTTATATTCTAAATTCTGGTGTCATTTCACTGGAGCTTTTAGCTTAAGAATGCCTCTTCAAGGAATTATGGCCTCATGAAAATTTAAAAAAAAAAGAAAAGAAAAAACTAAAAATACTGAATAGCTACTTTACAAAGAGTTTAATTTCTTCTTTGAAGCACTAAATGCTGCTTTTCAGGGTTAGAAAAGATGAGACATTTCATAATTTATTTATATTATTTATTCTCAGCCACTCAGAACACATGAGATGAATAGTGTCATTTGACAGAACTGAAGTTAATGTGTTATTTAAGAGTAGTATCTGTAGTTTTGAAACTTTATGTGGGATACAAGTTGGAGACCCAGTGATACTGCTCCTTTGGGTTATCCTTTGATCTTCACTTATTTTATCTCTTTTCCAGTCTAGTCTGAATTTGCTATAGCAAGCATTTAAAAACTTCCATTATGCAGTGAAATACTACATCTGGCAGTCTCAGACTGTAAATTGACATAACTAAGAATTAAAAAGGCATGGAGGAAAAATAAAAAAAAAATAAAACAGTTTACTGTTCTTACAAAAATTAGTGTCACTGTAAATGAGCTCATGTCTTTTTAGAACCTGTACTATTGTCACCTGAGATTATAGAGGAAGTCAAAAATTTGAGAGCAAACCTGAGCAAACATGTTCTGATAAAGAACAGTGGTGGATTTAACAGAGAAATGGAGGCTTCCTCCCAGAATTTCACTATTGACTCATATTTCAAATTCTTATTCCTTTGAAAGCTCAACTAACTTTTTTTTTTTTTTTTCCTTTCTGGCAATATTGTGTGGTAGCATCAGCATAGATTTTGGAGACAGAGAGGATTTATTCCTGAGTCTATCATTTACTATTTAAAAAAACACACAAAACAAACAAAAAACAAACAAACAAAAAAACGTTATATGATGGTTACTGTGCTTTGAGTCTTAATTTTCTCTCAATAAAACTGGAAAATGAATACTTTCTTTACAAAAATGCTATGATAATTAAATAATATAACATTAGTGAGATATATGACCCACAGTAATTGCTCAAAAATATTGGTTCCATTTCCCCTATCTCTTAAGTTTATACATTAGTGAATTAAAGTTTGAATATTATTTTACTTTCTGAAGAATATTTGATCTAAGGTAACTTAACCTCAAATTTTGGCATTTCCACAGTATTTCTCATATGAATTATATAGTGAAGAGAGGATTCATAACACAGCTCTGTAAGGCAGAATCAACCAAATTCTTTCTATTTCTATGCTTTTATTAAAATGTTTTTTTCTCAGCTGTTGATTTCAAACTATTAAAGAAACTATCAATTTGTGTTTGACACAACTTTTATTTCCAAGTTCCAAACTGTATCCACTGTTACTTTGGGTTCCCCAATGAATCGCCCTCTAGTATTCATACTCTCACATTGATTCTGGGCTTGACAGATAATTACCTTTGGCAGGTGAATCACCACCCAATATGATATATGCTGACTTGATAAGCACTTACACATTGGGGCTGGTTCTCTTGGCCTAGACCTTGTCGAAATCCATGCTAAAATGAAGCTGAAGCAGCTATTTGGAGAGGTCTACTTGGAAGATAATCAAGGCCTAAAGCCCCCGTTGAACTCCTAGGTATTGGCTAACACAAACATGGTTAGCTGAGAGAGACAGGACGTTTTGGACCCTGTAGTCATTTTTGCAGCCAGTCAACACCACATGAGGCAGAAGATTCACTCAGTCCACCCATAGAATCATGAGAAATAATATATATTTATTTTATTTTATTTTATTTTATGTTTTAAGGAGGGCACAGCTCACAGTGGCCCATGTGGGGATCAAACCGGCAACCTTGGTGCTATTAGCACCACGCTCTAACCAACTAAGCTAACCAGCTAGCTCTTTTTTTAATTTTTAAAATGTGTTTGTTTATGAAAGTTTATTGGGGTAATAATGGTGAATAAAGTTATATAGGTTTCAAGTGTACAATTCTGTATTACATTATCTATATATTACATTGTGTTCACCACCCAGAGTCAGTTCTCCTTTCATCACCATATATTTGATGAAATAATAATTTTTAAATTGTGTAATTTGCAACAATGGAATACCAAGTATCACATAATGGGCCTTAAAACATTGGTTGTATTTAGGATGGTTATCAATTCCACCTGTGGTTTGGATGAAATAAAAAAGATAAAGGATTAGCATTTGTGGTAAAAGAGAACATTTTAAGAAATTTTATTTGTTTTAGGCTCAGATTTATTGTTTTGCTGTATAAGGAAAATTAATTTGAATAAGAACAAGAAATAATTATAGAATGAAAATGTGCTAGAAAATAAAACCACACATGTCATGGGAGAGAACATTTCCCCCCGTTGATGGGGGAAATTAAAGATAACACTGTAAATGTGAATATATTTTAAAAGTATAAAGTGCTGTAGATTTTTTTTAACTTGAACAATTATTTATTTATTAGGACTTAGGAAAATAAAGATGACTAAAATAAGGTCTTTGCTGTTAAGGATTTCAGAGAATAAAAACTGTCTAGGATTGTCTTATTAGGGAAACCACTTCATGCACTGTGTAGATGCCTGACCACTGCACTGTACACCTGAAGCTGAAGCTGAATAATAGTGGATGTCCACTATAATTAAATGTATATATATATGGTCATGGGATGTGGAGTACAGCATAGGGAGTAGAGTCAATGGAACTGTAAGATCTATGTATGATGTCAGAGGGGTATGGCTTATCACTTTATGAGGGGTGTAAATGTTTATTGCATTGTTTTGTACACCTGAAACTAAAAATAATAAAAATAATAAAAAATCAACAACAGCAACAACAACAACAACAACAACAACAGAACTGTTCAGGATTCCAGTGCCATAGATTATCTACTCCTAATTAAAAAAAAAAAAAAAATCATCTTGTTTTCTTTTAATCCCATCAACCAAATTGAAGAATCAAAAATTTGCAACAACGATCTAATTATAAGCCAAAATATATTGTTCATCTTAAAGTTGTTCATTTTTTTCTATATGAAAAGCAACCAAGTACATGTCTAAAATAACAAAATATGGTGTTCTTAGAATTGATTATAGCTGTGTTTTATTTTAAATCAGTGACATTTCTAGCTTTATTTATCTATGTAAGCTTTACATTCATTTCTCTAGAACCCATGAGCCACTGCCACAAACTCCAACTCATTAAAAATAATCATCCATGGCCTATAAGCTCCAACTACATTTAAGCATTGTGGCTTTAGATAGTCAATGTTCCACCCAACATGAAATATGAATGGGATTTTTTTGTTATTCTGTAGCTTTTTACATCTGTGAAAATCAATAAGGCTTTATTCTGACATGTACAATCTCTCTTGTGTGTCTTAGGTCAATATGTAATTACAAATAACATAGGAGAGTTTAGTCAACTTGAATACAAAAAAAAAAAAAAGAAAAAAAATTGCGCTGAGTATTGTGGCATTATTAAATACAAATAATTGTAAATTATTTCTGGGATAGGTTTTGGAGTGTTACATGTATCATGTATTAAATAATATTAATTACTTTAATATGGAAGATTATTTTAATGAAGGAAAATTTGAGTCAAATGTAATAGAAACAAATTAATTTTGTTCCTACGACAAAACAATAAATCTGAGCATAAAACAAATATATTTTTAAAGAAGTAAAATTGCAAGATTATATCCAACGTAATTATATATGTTATACATACATACACATATATGTTCCACTTCTTGATAGTTTATGTATGTACTATGCTGTAAAGAGTTATTTCTGTGCATTTGAAATAATGCTTTGTTTTATGTGGGCTCTTCCCAAACAAGTGGCAATAAAATCTTTATAACACCCCACAATGACATATTTTATTTATCGCTCTTCGTTTCTTTTCATTTTCCATCTAAACCACATAAATCAACATAGAAATAATGAGATTATTGACAAGAACTCAAAAGAGCAGTTTCAATTCAGAGCATTTCACTTTAAAAAATATCAAGAAAATTAAGAGATGAAGTAATATGTAACATTATCCTCCAATGGATGATTACCTGTACCTAAATATCTTACACAGAAAATTTTCCTTACATCTAGGATTTTGAAAGCAGATTTCAATATTTGTATATATTCCTCTCAGTAGATTGACAAAAGTGGCTCTGATTGAAAGCATGGTAATAACGGCAGAAAATGTATTTTGGATTTAAACGACTAGTGAGTTTGGACAAGATGTAATCCACCCTCATCTCCTTTTTCTCTCCATATTTTATTAATTATACTATTTTGGCTTTGTAATTAACCCTCAGAAGGAATTAAGTAATGAGTCAGATTTCTTTTCATGAGTCACTTGAACTCACATTTTTGCTTTACAATCTATTTTTCTTCATCATCACTCACAATTACCCATTTCTCCAGATTGGTCAGTTCACTGTAATTCCTCGAAAAATTCCAAATTCAAATCTTAGTATCCCGCTGTCTTCTCTGTCACCACTCTAGATCAGATTCTATCATTTCTTTGCTGTATATCTAATACAACACCTATATTGGGTGCCAAAAAAATGTATACACATTTTAAGAGATGTTAACACTTTGTTCAATGTTGCTCAAGCAGTAGTTTGCAGTAATCAGAAGTGTTGGACTCTGATGGTAACCACTTTGATTTGAGCACCTCTTGTACTTGCAGAAGTCAAATGTGACTTGTATTCATCTTTTGTTATCGGTATTATTAATATTTTTTTTCCTTTCTTAAAGTGTCTATACATTTGTTGGCACCTTCTGTATTTTCTCTTAAAATATTTAAGCAGAAAAAATGTAACTTTTTGCATGAGATAAGGCTGCCACTAGGGCATTGGAAGTTCTAATCAGGAATTAATTCTTCAGAGATAGCAAATTAGTGTGATATTAGTAAAGCTTCACTTCAAATATAGTCATAGGCCACTGTAAGTGCTGTTTAGCCATATCTAGAAAATAAGAAACGGTTTTATTTATTACCATGATGAATATATAAATATGTTTGTTAATTAGTATAAT
The DNA here is from genome assembly GCF_964194185.1 of Rhinolophus hipposideros. Lineage (NCBI taxonomy): Eukaryota > Metazoa > Chordata > Mammalia > Chiroptera > Rhinolophidae > Rhinolophus > Rhinolophus hipposideros. Next base: position 33,403,472 of record NC_138048.1, read on the forward strand.
TGATACTACAAATTGGATCTTATTGGTAAACTTTAAATGCTTATGATATATGGATTATGAACATATTTTAGAAGTAAAACCTTCCTTTTTATGAACAAGGTATGTAAATTTAGTGAGGTCTATATCCTGTATACTTGAAAATGTTTCCAGAGTCTTGATTCCGTAGTAGAACTATAAATTATATATAGAGAAATTATGACATAATTTCTTATTGTGTTTTGAATAAAATAATCCTGTCCCTGAAATTTTGTCTCATTGGCCTCATGAAACTTTCATATCAGAGGTGGGGAGAACCAAAAAGGAAAAAGTGCTGGGATTTCATTGAATTTTCAGAACAGGTTGTTTTTTGTTCATCAAAGTTTGTTTGATAAAATTTAACAGACTTTCACGGTCACCTTCTAACAAGTTTATGTAGGAGTCACTAATCTTACTCAACTACAAAAGTTTCTCATTACCAAAAGAACCTAAATGCTTTGCATGACCAAGTTGACTTAGATTAGTTCTTAACCACATCTCTAGTATCATCATTCTCTTAAATCCACTATGCTTCCTTTCAATCATATTCTCCACACAAACGTTTGGAAATTTTCATATTACTCTCTTGCTTAAATTATTTCAAAGAATTCTCAATGTTCTTAGGATATAACTCAAAATCCTCCCTTGCTTGATCAGATCCTTACCTTCTCTTCACCCTAATCTCAGGCCACTCTTGCCCACAATCACTACTTTTTGTACATCTCTCCACGTTCCTCTTTTATTTATTTATTTATTTATTTAGTTAGTTACTTAGTTAGTTAGTTACTTACTTACTTACTTAGTTATTTAGTTATTTATTTTGCATTTTATTTTCCACCTTCCTCTTAAGGGTTCTTTCTACTCTTAAAACATATTTTCTCAAGCATTAGTATGATGTACACTTAAAAAAAACACATATATATTAATATATGTTATGGACCATAATATGGTGTATCTTGTTAAAAGTTATGGGTACACTTAAAAAAATTGATGTTTGTTGTTGTTTGGTGTAGTGTTCTGTAAGCGTCAATCACGTCCATTAGATTGATAGCATTGTGCCTCTTCTATAGCCTTACTAATTTTCTTTTCACTTATTCTTATATTATTTGAGATAGATATTGAAAACTGACTATAATTATTCTCAACTTTTCTTTGAGTATCGCATGTATGCATGTATGTATGTATGTATCTATCTATCTATCTATCTATCTATCTATCTATCTATCTATCTATCTGATGCATGTATTTGAGAGTTTAATAAAGGTTTAGTATTTCCATGTAGATCAATAATTGATCTCTCTATTATGATTAAATACTCTCTTTCACTGGTAATATTATTTGTTTTAAAGTCTACTTTGTCTGATGTAATTGTAGACCCTCCAGCTTTCTTTAAAGTTAGCATTATATGTTTTTCTATTCTTTTACTTTTACTCAACTTTTTCATTATACTTAATGTAGTCAGCATTGTACTACTGCTACCTACCTACCAGTCATACCTTCTATACATAACTTAATGTATATAGGAAGCAAAGAGTTGAGACTTGCTTCTTATCCAGTCTGAAAATATTGCCTTTAAATTTATGTGTGTAGATCATTTATAATTAAGTGATTATTAATATGGTTAGATTTTTTTGCCTTATATTTTCCAGCTTTATTAAGATATAATTCACATATAACACTGTGTAAGTTTAAGGTGTTGATTTAACTTAAACTTACAATGTGTTGATTTGATACACTTAAATATTGCAAAATGATTACTATCATAAAATTAGCTAACATCTGTATTCCAACACAAAATCAACATTTCTTTTTCTATGGTAAGAATATTTAAGATTTGCTCTCTTAGCAACTTTATGTATATAGTACAATACCAAATAATTACTAGGCTGTACATTTGATCCAAGAATTTATTCATATTTTATAACTGGAAGTGTGTACACTTTATCTCCCTATTACTCCCACACCTGGTCCCTGGTAACCACTATTCTAGTCTCTATTTATATGAATTCAGCTTTTTTATATTCCAGATATAAGTGATATCATGCACTATTTATCTTTCTTAGTCTGACTTATTTTATAATAGCACCATGTCTTCAAGGTCCATCCATGTTCTGATGAGTAGCAGGATGTCCTTATTTATCATGGTTGAATAATATTCCATTGTATGTATAGATCACACCTTCTTTATCCATTCATCCATTGATAGACAGTTAGATTGTTTGCATATCTTGGATTATTGTGAATGATGATGCAATAAACACTAAAGTGTAAATATTTTTCTGAGATTTTCATTTTCTTTCCTTTAGATATATACCCAGAATTGGGATTGCTATATCATCTGGTAGTTCTATTTTTAAATTTTGAGGGACATTCCTTACTGTTTATCACAGTGGCTACACCAATATTACATCCCATCAACAGTGCACAAGGCTTCCCTTTTCTCCTCATCCTCGTCAACACTTTTTTTGCCTTTAAAAAAAAATTATTAGATTTATTTAGGTGACATTAGTTGGTAAAATTATATAGACTTCAATTCTATAAACATCATCTGTATATTGCATTGTATGTTCAACACCCTAAGTCAAATATTCTTCCATCACAATATATTTGATCACCATTGTTACTGTTTTCTACCTCTCCCACGTCCCTTTTCCTCTGGTAACCACTAAACTGTTGTCTGTGTCTATGACTTTTTGTTCATTTCTTTGTCTATTTCTTCATTTGTTGCTTTCAGTTTTATATCCTACATATGAGTAAAATCACACAGTTCTTGTCTTTTTCCATCTGACTTATGTCACACAGCATGGTTTCAAGATCCATCCCCATTACTGCAAATGGTATTATTTCATCTTTTCTTTCCGCTGAGTAGTATTCCACTGTGTATATATATCACATCTTCTTCAGCTAATCATTTATTGAAGGACACTTTGGTCGTTTCCATGTGTTGGCTATTGTAAATATTGATGCTATGAACATAGGGGTACATGTATCTTTACGAATAAATGTTTTCAGATTTTTCAAGTAGATACCCAGAAGAAGGATTACTGACCATATGCTTACTATATTCTTAATATTTTGAGAAACCTCCATACTGTTTTCCGTAGTGGCTGTACCAATTTACATTCCCACCAGCAGTATCTGAGGGTTCTTTTCTCCACAACTTCTCCAACACTTGTTATTACTTATATTGTTGATAACAGCCATTCTAAAAGGGATAAGGTGGTATCTCATTGTGGTTTTTGATTTGCAACCTTGTGAGGTTGAAAATTTTTTCACAAATCTGTTGGCCATTTGTGTGTCCTCTTGGGAGAAGTGTCTGTTCAGGTCCTTTGCCCATTTTTTTCATTGAATTTATATATTTTGGATATTAGCCCCTTATTGAAAGTGCTCTTTGTATTATAAATACCTTCTCTCATTTTGTTGGTTGCCTCTTTGTTTTGTTGATTGTTTTTTTAGCTGTGCAGAAGTTTTTAGTTTGATATAGTCCCATTCATTTTTTTTTTTACTTTTACATCCCTTGCCTTTGAGGAAAAATTCATAAAATCCTCTTCAAACGCAATGTCCATAAGTTTAGTACCTATGCTTTCCTATATGCAATATATTGTTTTAGGTCTCTGATCCATTTTGAGCTAATTTTGGTATATGGTGATAGACAGCAGTCTAGTTTCATTCTCTTGCACATGGCTTTTCAATTTTCCCAGCAGCATTTATTGAATAGGCTTTCTTTTCCCCATTGTATGTTTTTGGCTTCTTTGTCAAAAACGCCCATATACATGTGCATAGTGCTCACTGAAAGATAGAGAAAAGGGCAGAGGAAATAACAGATTCATCCTCTGGCACAAAGAAACCAAATGTTGCCCTATTGATGGTTAATTTAATGTGCTACCTTAACTAGGCAAAGTGGTGTCAAAATATTTGGTTAAACATCATTCTGGGTGTGTGTGTAAGAGGAGTTCTGAATGAGATTATCATTTGAATTGGTATAGTGAGTAAAGTTGATCGCTCTCCCCAGTGTGGGGAAGCCTCATCCAATCTGCTGGTGTGAATAGAAAAGGCTGAGTGAGGGAGAATTCACTCTGTCTGTCTTCAAGCTGGAACATTGACTTCTCTTCCTTTGGACTCAGACTTAGACTGCAACTTATACCATCAGGTCTCCTGGTTCTCAGGCTTGGACTTGGACTGGAATGACACCATAGGCTCTCCTGAGTCTCCAAGTTGACAACTGCAGATCTTGGCACATGTCGGTCTTTATAATCTCACATGTGCCATTTATCTTATAATAAATCAATCTCTCTCTCCCTGGACCTTTCTCTTATAGAAAGTAAAAGTGGCAAGCTTCTGGAGGAGTGGGAGCTTACTGTGTCTGAGGATGGGGAACAGAAAAAAGGGCATATGTTACTGTTGAAGGGATGTAAACTCCCAGTTGCTCCTCCCTAAGATTTTTAAAGTACACAAGGTAGATATTTCACTACTTTGGGCCCAAGGTGGGGAGGCGAGAGTGGTGGGAAGGGTAGATGGAAAGTTAATAAAAGAACTGACTATGGTGGTGAACACACAATGTGATATATCGATGGATGTATTATAGAGTTGTACACTTGAAACCTATGTAATTTTACTAACCACTGTCATCCCAATAAATTTTAATTTAAAAAAAGTTAATGAAACCCTACTCTGGAATCTCAGGTGCTTAAGGCCTACCATAAATCTAGGGTTGAAGGAGAACAGAGAAATCTCCCTCCACCTTTATTTTTACCTCACATCTTAAACAATAGAAAGTGAGTACTTTCTATTAGAAAGGTTAAAACTAGAGAACTTTTAGGATAAGCTATATAAGAAAATCTTGAAAATGATAGTTAGGCAAAACATTCTTATATAATGAGGAAAAGCATGAACCACAGATTGAGGATATGCCTTCTTAGATATCGAGAATTTTTGCTCCTCAAAGATACTGTTAAGAAAATTAAAAGACAAGCCACATACTAGAAGGAAATATTTGCAAAACACATATTCAAAAAATGACTTGAAACCAAAATATATAAAGAATTCTTACAATAATAATAAAAATAGTGAAATATAAACAACTCAATAGAAAAAAAGGGTAAAGGATTCGAATAGCTACTCCTCAAAGAAGATACATAAATGACAAATAAGTACAAGGAAAAATGCTTAACATCTTTCTTCATTAAGAAAATACAAATTAAATCAATGGGATATTGCTATATGTTTACTAGAATGGCTAAAACAAAGCAAGGATGACAATACAAATGTGGAGGAGTTAAGCAAGTAGAACTTTTAGACATGGATGACGTGAATGCAACGTGGTATCCCTGCTTTGGAAAATTGTTCATCAGTTTCTTCAAAAGTTAAACACATACCTTCCATATAACTCGGTCATTGTACTCTTATTTACCCAATAGAATTAAAAACATATCTTTAGTCAAAGCCCTATATTTATATCAGCTTTAATCATCATCTATTATAAATTTCCCAGCTGCAAATAACCCAAGTGACCATTTGCTAGTAAATGAATAAACAAATTGCAGTACATGTATATAATGGAATGCTATATATCAATAAAATGAACATGCAACAGTAAGGATAAATTTCATAAATTTTAAAAGAAAAGAGAGAGAGAGAGAGAGAAAGGACGATCTACTACATGATTCTACTTATATAACATTCTGGAAAAGGCAAAAATCAATGGAAATAAACCAGATCAGTGGTTGTCACGTGTTAGGGGTTGTGGTATGGTATGAACTGCAAAGGGGCAACAGGGACCATTTTGAAGCAATGAAAATATTGTACATCTTGATCTGTGGTAGTTACATAACTTATACAACTGAAATTTTATTGAATTATATACTTTAAAAGGGTGTACTTTATTATATTTAAATTAAAACTCAATAAACCTGAATTTTTAAAAACTGCTGAGGAGTGGACAAACAAAACAGAAATAGACTCATAGGTACAGAGAACAAACTGATGGTTGCCACGTGGGAGGGGGGTTGGGGGACTGGCTAAAACCTGTGAAGGGATTAGGAAGTACAAATTAGTAATTACCAAATAGTAACAAGGATGTTCCTATTTTGTACAGCATAGGGAAAACAGTCAGTGATATGGCAATAACTATAGGTAGTGCCACGTGGGTACTAGAATTATTGGGATCATCGTTTCATAAATTATATACATGTCTCCTATGCTGTACATCTGAAACTAATATAAAATAATATTAAATGTCAAATAAAGCTATTGAGGAGGAAATTGATGTAAGCTTGTTTGATGTGACAATACAGATGGAAAAAAAACACTGGCATATTCTTCTGTCACATGATTTCAATAGTCTATTAAAAATTCCGATCATGACACTTCAAAAATATGTTAAATAAAAGATGAATAAAATACCACATGTAAACGTTATGAAATACAGATGTACTAGTGTATAGAAAAAAAGGCATAGCTTCAAAATGCATATATAAAGAAGGACTAAGGAGCTCGTCATCTATTTCAAGATATTAGAAAAATAATAGCAAAATATCCCAAAGGCAATGCAAGCAAGAATATAGTAATCACAATGGCGATGATCTAGAAAGCACACGTAATAGGGAGGATCAAAAAATGTAAAATTTGGTTCTTCAAACAGATTAATCCAACTAGAAACCTCCTATGAAGTTAATCAGAGAAGAAAACGAGAGGGAGCGAGAGAGGGACAATATAGTCAATAAGAAATTATATCTGGTAACACTGCAGACACTACATACACTGAAAGTGTAATAAGTAGATATACGAATGACTTTATATCAATACAATTTTAAATTTTTATTAAGCTTTTATCTACAATAAAGTTCAAAATGTTAAGTGTTTTTGTAATTTTATGGATGTTAGCACCACTATGTTCAATAAATAGAACAGCTGCATCAGACTAACAAGTTTCCTCACTCCATTTACATCAATCCCTTTCCTCCAGTCATCCCTAGGGAAGCACTGATCTGCTTTCTGTCACCATCCTGCACCTCTAGAGTGTCTTATGAATGATTTCTTATCAATCACAGAGAAGTATTCACTGGTAGTTTATTTGTTTCAGTTAACACAGTGTTTTTGAAGTTCATCTATGATTGTACACATTAATGCTTAATTTCTATTTGTTGCTGAGTAATATTCCACAGCATGCAGTTACTACAATTTGTTATTCACCAATATGTTCCTTCAGTATAGGGCCATTACAAACAATGTTGCTGCAAACCTTTGTATGTGTGTATTTTTGCTGTACTGTTTTCTTCTGTATCTGCCCTCTAGAACATAGTGGGGCTCATTATATACATTTTAAAAGTATGATCATGTTCCTCCTGTGGTGTTGCACACAGAAAAAGAGAGAATATTGCTCTGAAAAGAATAGTGAGCTTGCCGACTCCACCAAGGACACTGCATTCCCTTAGGTGAGTCACTTAAAACCTCAATTTCACCTCCACTTGTCAAATGAGAAAAATAATGAGTGACTGCCTTGGAGGAATGATATGCAGATTTATAACATAATGCTGCATGTAAAAATTGCTCTGCAGTTTTAGGGAAAGGAGTGTAATTTAAATATGACACATTATTTTCATGTTTTATATCAGCTTGCATCTGTTTCTGTTGTGCTCTGATTAAGTCAGTTTTAACAGAAATTAAAAGAAAAAAAAAACTCCAGTGTTGTTCCAATGTCACAAAATAATTCTAACAATTCTGGAAAAAGTGCATCCTGAAGTTAAGTCAATAATTACATAGTGATATTATGTTTTACAATTGAAATGCCACTACAAATCTCTGAGGAATATTTCAACAACTCGTAAACCCTCAGTTACTTACTGAGACCTGGGGAATGTGCTGCATATGGAACAAAATGACTCCTACAGGCCACGTTGCTTGTACATTAGTGTGTGTGTACAAAATGATCGTGAGAAGCATGTTATGTTAGATATATAACTGCATTTAATTGAATTCACATGCTTCTCAGCAATAAAGTGGAAATGTCAAAAAAAGTTATGTTACTAATTTACTTTTCTCTTAGCTACAATGATAAATTGAAATTTCATTTAGCAAATAATCCTCCTCTTGTAGCCTAAAAGATTGAAAATTGGAAGGGAAATGGAAAGAAAAAAAAATTCCAGAGTTAAAAGTGATTTGGATCACAGCAAGTAGTACAGTTGGAGAACATGAGAGTTTGAGCGTCTTAAAATTGTAATGGGTGAAATTTAACAAAATGTAGACACAACTTCGCCTAAGTAAGAGTGGAGATAGATATAGCAAGACGGTGGTGTTAAAACATACAGAGTAGATTCACAAAAATGCTGAAATCATGGCAATTTCAACAGATTGCACATTTAAGTACAAAGCAAAATGAACACAGACTGTATTCATTAAAGTGCAATAATTGTTTAAACTTAAATTTAATCAGTATGTCTTTATTCTTACTAGAGGAATTCAGCACATACATTTCCTATATCAATGATTCTCAAAACTAGCTATAAAATCACCTAGAAAGTATCAAAAGCAACAAAAACCATGTCCAGATAACATCTGGAATATAAAGATAATTTGGTTCTGAGCGAAGCATAAGTAGTGTTTTTTAACACCTAGTGCCACCCTCCACCCCACCACGTGATTCTAACATAAAACCAGATTCTAACAAGAAACACTGCCTTGGAGAGAATGAGTTATGTGCAGCCATTCTTAAATTATTGTCTGGATATTAGATGGGTTTGGTAGCTGCATTTACTTTGCCTGATTCAATTGACTACAACTGTAACATTTCTCTGCTTTGACTGATGTATGCTGTTTAGGGTTGTGTAGTTGTCTGTCTCACTATTTCTTGTGAAGTTGGCTAAACAATAAAAACATCTAATGCTCATACTACATACAAAAATCACTATGATCAGTGAGGGGGAGGGACTTGCTAGACTAGGATCACTGCCTGCAATCTAGACCAGCACAATGGCCAAACCTAATGACCCTTCCAAAAGTGCAAAAGTTTGGGAATAAATGGAGAGAAGTAAAAATAGTAGCTATGAGTAAAGGAATGAATAAATGGGTTATGTAATGAGGGAATTCCAGTTGTCTCCATTATACCAAATGCCTGAAAAAGTGAAGCCATATATTGCCAACAACCCTCCTGCTTTTGCAACCTGAAAGGATCTAATGGAAGTCTGAAAACAAGAGTTGCCTTGTCCTGGGAGACATTTTCATATAATATGATGAAAAACTGGATAGTTATTAATGACTGAATGGGATTCTAGTAATGCACCAGTATCTCAACTTTTATGATTGTTTTGCTACTAAGAATTCATGTTGGAAGATCAGGGGTAGACTGTGATATTGTGATTTTTAATAAAAAGATATTGATTTGGTCTTCATCCTCATTCTTGGCATAGAGTTCCTGAGACCTGTGTAAATTCCTAAGTGATAAGAGCGTTAGGAGCATCTTTTATTCTAAAGAGGAGACTCTGGGTGGTCTCCTGGATGGGGGTTGGTCACCAGAAAGACCAAGGCATGATTAGAATCTGGGAATTCTCAGCTCCACCCCAGTTGTCCCGTATGGTGAGAGGGGATAGCAAAGGCCTAATGATTGATTAGGCTTACATGAGGAAAACTACATAAAATCCCAAGAGTATGGGGTTTGGAGAGATCCCAGGTTAGTAGTGTGACACACTCCAGCTCCATGGGGACAGAAGCTCCTGCTCTCAGGACCCTCCCAGACCTCACTCTATGCATCTCTTCATCTGGCTGTCCATCAATATCCTTTATTATATCCTTTAAAAAACTACTACACAGAAGTGTTTCCCTGAGGAGGAGGTTGTGAGGACCTCGGATTTACAGCCAATGGGTCAGAAACAGAGGTGACAAGCTGGACTTGCACTTGGCATCTGAAGTGAGGTGGGAGCAGTATTGTGATACTAATCCTTTAACCTGTGGGATCTGATTCTATTCCCAGTTAGATACTGTCAGAATTGAGTTAAATTGTTAGACACCCAGCTGATGTTACAGAGAATTGCTTGATGGGAGAAAACCACCACAAATCCGGTGGCAGAAGTGTCGTGAGTACGGTCACAGTGTGGGAGTAAAGGAGAAACACAGGAGTAAAGGCAGGTTTTTTCCTTCTCAGTCAGCAACAGAAGAGTAAAACAGAACAATAATAAAATTCTGGTTTACTAAGAATAGTCCTCTGATTTAAAAAAATAAATAAATTTTAAAAATTTATTAAATGTATTGGGGTGACATTGGTTAGTAAAATTATATAGGTTTCAAGTGTACAATTCTATAATACATCATCTATATATTGCATTGTGTGTTCTCCACCCAAATCTTCTTCTGTTGCCATGTATTTGACTCCCTTTACCCTCTTCTACTTTCTCCCCTCCCAATTGCTTCCTCTCTGGGAACCACTAAACTGTTGTCTGTATCTATGAGTTTTTGTTTCTTTGTTTGTTTGGCTTGTTTGTTTGTTGTTTTCAGTTTTATATCCCACATATGAGTGAAGTCATATGGTTGTTGACTTTTTCTGTCTTATTTGTTCTGCTTAACATAATCTCAAGATCCATGTTGTTGCAAATTGGCAGTATTTCATCATTTTGTTTTATAGCCGAGTAATAGTCCATTGTTTATATGTACCACAGCTTCTTTATCCAACCACCTATCAAAGGGCATTTGGTTGTTTCCAGTCTTGGCCACTGTGAATAATGCTGCAATAAACAGGGGTGCATATATGTTTACGAATAAATATTTTAAGGATTTTTGGGTAGATACCCAGAAGAGGGACTGCTGGGTCATATGATAACTCTATTCTTCATTTTTTGAGGCACCTCCATACTGTTTTCCATAGTGTCTATCCCAATATACATTCCCACCAGCAGTGTATGAGGTCTGACAATTAAGCTCACGAACTTGTTGCAATGATGTCGCTAACCTTTTTTGATATCAGAGGGATTGTTCATTATGAATTTGTAACAACTGGACAAAGAGCTAACAAAGTTTACTATTTGGAAGTGCAGAAAAGGCAGTGTGAAAAAGTTAGATGAAAACTACTTGAACTTTTTGCCAACAATTCATGGCTCTTGCATCATAACAATGCACCAACTCCCACGACACTGTCTGTGAGGGAGTTTTTAGCCAGTAAACAAATAACTGTATTGGAACATCCTCCCTACTCACCTGATCTGGCCCCCAATGTCTTTTTTTTTTTAATCCAAAGATAAAGGAAATATTGAAAGCAAGACATTTTGATGACATTCACCACATCAAGGGTAAAACAACGACAGCTCTGATGGCCATTCCACAAAAGGAGTTCCAAAATTGCTTTGAAGGGTGGGCTAGGTGCTGGCATAGGTACACAGCTTCCCAAGGGGAGTACTTCGAAGGTGACCATAGTGATGTTCAGCAATGAGGTGTGTAGCACTTTTTGTAGGATGAGTTCACAAACTTACTTGTCCAACCTCGTATGAGGGTTCCTCTGAATTTTTCCTGTACATAATTTTCATACTCATGATTCAATCTACCTTTAGAGCTTTACATTCCTCATGTTTATGCTATTACTGTCCCTTTTAGCTGCAGTGGGCCTACCTTTGTACTATAGCACACAAAGTAAGTAAAAACTATAAGAAACGTAACCTCTGTTTGAGGTTATGTGTACTGCTTATGTGTACTTTTCTGTTCCCTTGTTCAAACCTTGGCTTCAAATTGCTATTTTTGCTCCACTCAGTTAGATAGGATTTCTACGTTGCTATATTTGACCAGCTATTCAAATGTTTGTTTCTCATGCTGAACTACTGCCTATGCCCCTAAGATTTTGTGGTTAAAATCAATGAGATATCACCTCACCCTAGTCAGAATGGCTATCATCAACAAGACAAATAGCAACAAGTGTTGGAGAGGCTGTGGAGAAAAAGGAACCCTCGTGCACTGTTGGTGGGAATGCAGACTGGTGCAGCCGCTATGGAAGGCAGTGTGGCGGTTCCTCAAAAAAGTACGAATAGAATTACCATATGACCCAGCAATCCCTCTCCTGGGTATCTACCCAAAGAATCTGAAATCATTTATACATAAAGACAAGTGTGCTCCAATGTTCATTGCAGCTTTGTTTACGGTGGCCAAGACATGGAAACAACCAAAATGTCCTTCAATAGATGAGTGGATAAAGAAGTTGTGGTATATATACACAATGGAATACTATTCAGCGTTAAGGAAAGATGATATAGGAACATTTGTGACAACATGGATGGATCTTGAGAATATAATGCTAAGCGAAATAAGTCAGACAGAAAAAGCAGAGAACCCTATGATTTCACTGATATGTGGTATATAAACAAAAAACAAGACAAACAAATGAGAAACAAGAACTCATAGACACAGACAATAGTTTAGTGGTTACCAGAGGGTAAAGGGGGTGGGGGGAGGGAGATGAGGGTAAGGGGGATCAAATATATGGTGATGGAAGGAGAACTGATTCTGGGTGGTTAACACACAATGGGATTTATTGATGATGTAATACGGAATTGTACATCTGAAATTATGTAATTTCATTAACAATTGTCACCCCAATAAATAAATTTAAAAAAAAAATTAAAGTAAAATTAAACTGTTTGAAGAAGTCTGGCAGCAAAAATAGTGTCTTGCCATTAGGCAAGTTTTCACTTTATAAAAGAGCTGACTTTTTTTTTTTTTTTTTGGTGTAGGAAATATTTTATAGAACTCTCACATATACATTCTTAGAAGATAAATCTGGGGTATTGTCCAACGGCTAGAGGTTGGACAATGAGGAAAAAACATTATTGTCATTTAACATATTTTCTCAGTTGTAAGGTGGAAAAATTAAAATATTAGAAGCATAGAATCACAGAATATTGGGGATAGATTCGATTTTAGGAAACACATAACTTGACATTCTCATGTAACTTATGTTTCATGATTAAGTCTCATGAAACTTAAAGTGGTGATTGCAGTTATTTAGTGCAATGGTGACTCAACCTATAAAAAAAATGGAGCTCTAAGACAACAGTTAACTTGTCTGAAATCAAGCAAATATGAAGTGGTGAAACTGGATTAATACCCACATTTTTCACTACTAAATTTGCAAACTTAAACCTTGGTGCTCCCTAGTCTTAACTCTCATTTTGTACTTGTAATTGACCAAACTAATTGTAAGTTGTAATTGTACTAACTTGTATTTAACTAACCTAAAAGCAAAAAATATATTAAGTATTATTTAGATGTATGAAATGATTTACTTTAAAAAACAAAACAAAACAACAATAACAAAAAACACTCTTTCAAAACCAAAGAGTGAGTGACAAGAAATAAGCCAGAGTAATCAATAGTCTTTTGGAATGTTACATTTGCAATTATGGGCAAGTCACAATGAAGAAGCAAATAATAATCAAGTGGAAAAAAGAGCTATTCTGTCAAATGTATGATGGTCAACATTTTCATTATGCTATCAGAAATCATTACATTGCTTTTTATACTTAGAAAGTCGCACCTGGCAAAATAAGAGGCTGCAAGTGAATTTAAAACACAGACAAAAACAAACAAACAAACAAACACAACAAAAAAAGGAGGAAAGTGGTTTTCATCCTAAAGGTCACCTGAAAAATACGGAAATTTCCCTTTTTATACCATCTGGATATAAAGGGTACCATGTAGTAGTTAGATCTAGGTCCCACTTAATGACTCTGGTGACAGAGCCTTCCCTAAGGGAGTGAGGTTTAAATAAGGAAATGTCAATGTCCTATTCAGAGAGCACTAATTTGCTGGGAGATCTGAGAGCATTTTAAGTGCTCAGCATTGGGAGGACCTGCTGTGCATGCTATTTTTTTCCCCAAAGGACAAAATCAATAGTACAGCAAAAAAGGGAGGAAGACCATAAAAGAAAATCAGGACCGTACAAACTAGTGGAATGAATTCTCGAACGACTTATGTCAAGTTTATTTTTTAAAAAATATAAAGGTAAGCTATTGCAGTTGTTACGAAGCCATCGTGGTATATCTCCAAGTACTCTGTGTTTGTTGGCTACTCAGGCTGTGTTCTTATAGCTCCAGCTCCCTGCAGCTGCAGCTATTGCCTCTGGATCAAAGGAAAAGAACCTGGGGCCAGTGGTGGCTCCCTGCTTTCTTTATCCTCTGACTACACGTCTACCTGCTGAGATTGCTCCAGGGAACAGAACGCTGTCTAAAATGAAGGTGGGAACTCAGGTCAATGTTTTTGCTGAATTGCTTTAATGCACAATATCCCAAACAATAAGTCAACAGTCGCTGAAGCTCGAGAGGTAGAGTTGCTTCACTAATTCCTGATATTGTGTTGTTTAAGGACAAGAGCATTAGCTGTGGCCCAAGGATCCCTCCCTACCCTAGACTGCAGTGTGATCTCTAAATAGAGCTACTTACACATGAGAGTCTGAGTCTGTAGTTAGTCATGCATTAAATGGAGGTACTGTGTTCCTGCTACCTACGCTATATACGAGTATACCAGAAATTGGAACCAAACAGGGTGAGGGACAAGAGCCCTTAAAGTAATAGAGACGAGAAATGATAAAAAGGCAGGGAATGTAAACCCCTTTCCCAAAAGCATGATTTCTTCGAGAAATTATTTGGGTTGACGAATATAAAATTTGAAGGGTAATGAGTCAACATAAAGCCGTGATTCTCAACAGCGAGCCCTCTTCATCTTCCCAGGGTATTTAGCAATGTGTAGAGGCTTTTTGGTTTTCATAACTCAAAGCGTGATAAGCACATCTAGTGGTTAGAGACCAAGGATGCTGCTAATGAGCAACATATAATTCACAGGACAGGCCCATACAACGAATTTATCCCATACCAAATGCCAAGGGTGCGGAGGAAGTAAATCAGTAAGTGAAGCCACAAGAATATTTTTCTGAAAAATAATCGCATTTCAAAGAGTTATTTCAGAAAGGTTAACCCAGAGAAGTACCACACAGAAATGCATTTTTCTACCAAATGAGACCCTAGTATATTGTAAAAGCTACCTGGATATGTTTCACACATTTTTAACACTGAAATTTAATTTTACAAGTCTTAGGGAAAGGTAAAAAGATTCTTTTGACCTTAGTTCTTACGTTTAATTTTCCCTTTCCATTTTCATAGGGTAAATTTTAGTCGATAATTGAAACTTGCATCTGGCCTCAACTGACATGAGGGCTATGAAAGCTGTGAAAAGGTTCCTTTTATTATTATTTTTAGTTTATGATTAAAATATAAAGTTATTAATTTGAT
This sequence comes from Rhinolophus hipposideros, assembly GCF_964194185.1. NCBI lineage: Eukaryota > Metazoa > Chordata > Mammalia > Chiroptera > Rhinolophidae > Rhinolophus > Rhinolophus hipposideros. Next base: position 33,418,741 of record NC_138048.1, read on the forward strand.
AGAGAATTGTCTCTCAATTGCTTCTAACCACACTTTTGTGACTAACTCACAGAAACTGGAATCTGCATGTATTCTACATTTTTAATATCAATTTTCTTTATTATGGCTTTTTACTTTTACTTTTTAAGTTTCCATCAAAGTAAAGATGATTGCATGTCACTTTAATAACTGCAGTCATTTCTAGATAATATCCACCCTTTGGAGTCATGATATACTGCTCTCTAAACGGCTATGTTCTGGTGTCTTTGTTCGGATTTCTGGGATTTGTATCTGCTGTGACTATAAATGTCAAAATAGAAATATTTAAGAGAAAAGGAAGAAACTGTTCTCAACAAAAATGGACCAAGACAACACTGATATTCTCAAGTGGATAATTAAGTTAATATTCTTGGTCATTCGAGCCCACATTATAATTTGAATAAAACATTACATTTAAACAACATTTATTTAGTGCCTGCACTGCACAAATAATGTACAACATGCTGTGGAGAATAAAAACATAATCGAGGCATAGTCCTTCCTGTTCAACTCTGGAGATAGAATGCCATATTTGAAATCAGTTTTATGTTTGAGTCCATACAACTGAACCTCTCTATAGTTCAATTCCATCATTTGTAAAATGAGAAGATTTACAGTATCTATGTTTTTAGTGGTGTTAGGAGAGAGAAATGCCTAAAGTAGTTCCTGGAACAGTAAGCTATTGAAACATTTTAGGTATTTTTAAGTACAATTTTACTAAGTAGGAAAAGTAGGAAAAAGATTTCCAGAGTGACAGATCAGCATGAACAAAAGTCCAGAAATAGGAAAATAAAGGCTATGTTGAGAAATGATAAAGGGTTTTGTGAAACTGTATTAATGGGATTGATTGGAAGATACAGAAAATTCTAATGAAAACAGCCAGATTATAACAAAAATACTGAGAGGTTTGAATATCATGCTAATAAATTCAGGTCTGTGTGTGTGTTGGCAAAGGTGGTGCATAATAAAAGGTTTTGAATAAGAACTTCTTTCATCTGAGATTCAAAAATCAACTCCAATGGCAATGTGATGTCTGAATTGGAGGGTAAAAGACTGTAGGATAGAGAAGAATTTAGGAACTACTGACATAAATCAGATAAGAGATACCTATGCATGATCTAAAGTAATGTGATTAAGACTGGAAAGAGCCGGTAATAGAGATATTACAGAAGAAAAATAAACAAATGTTTTGTTTCTGAGAGTAGGGTGGGAGGGAGAATAAACCATCTATATTGTTTAGCTTATTTTCATTTGTATTGTCCCCTGCCAATTTGCAATTTCGCTTTATCCAAGAATAGCTGATGGTAACTATCTCAAGTTCAGAAATCTGCTCTTGTTATATCAAAGTTTATGTAAAGTCTGTCCTGATTGTCTAGAGCGATACAGCTTTTCCATTTCCCTCCCCCAACCCCGTAGAAAAATACTTTTGAAAAATTTTAATTGGTTCTTTCAAAACATAGGGACCTGGCCCTGTTAGTTCCTGGTTTTTCAGGGGCTATAAGGATACATAAATGGTACCTCACCAAGTTATAGATGCAGTATGTAAAAATGGAATATTAAACAGGATACCCAGAAACTTATTAAACATGATTGATATCACAGACTCCTACATCAGCTCCAAATTTTTATGCATAAAAGTTTACTTTATGACAACATCCTTCCTAACCAATTGGAGATTTTGGACTCTCAAGCCAGTATTTTATATGAGAAACACATTTTCTTCTGGCACAGTATTTTACTGCATACCATTACTAATTTCTGTTGTCCTAAATAAGAAGAAGCATGATCTAAACAATTTTATGACCAATGAAGTCTAAAACATAAACACGCAAGGATGGGCCACTATTCACCAGACAATTCAGGCATGTCAGGGAGTTGAATGTTACAAAGAATCAATCACAACTCATGAATAGTAGTGAGTTTTTCTATGGCTACTAGACTCACTGATAAAATCTTTAAAAATTTCAAGTTAAATTCTGCAGCACCAAAGTGGAATTCTGTGGTTTCAAATGAAAAGTGGTCTAAAAATGCTCATAAATCAGCAAGAAAAGGACCAATACCTCAATATGAAAAAGAGAAAAGGGTCATAAACATATGAAAAGATATTCAGCTATACTTATAAAACTAATGAAAATTCTAACCACAACAAGCTTTTCTCTTATCAGATTGGCAAAGAACAAAAATTTTAATAAAATAGTTTGTTGAGGAACAGATACTCTCATATACCACTTATGAAATGAAAGTTGAGATCATGTTTTGCAGGGCAATTTGGCAACATCTATCAAGTTTAAAATGTACATAACTCTCCAAAAAGTACACGTCTAACAGAGTACCAGATATTTAGTGCATAATTGTTTGTAACACCAAGTGCTTAGAAACAATTAAAATGCCCATCAACTGAGGGATTGTTAAATATACGACAGTGCCTCATTCAAAAATAATAAACAGGCATTAAAAAAGGATGAGGTGACTCTGTATGCAGTAATATGAAATAACTTCTAAAACATATTGTTAAGTTAAAAAAAGGCCTGGATTAATATGGATAGAAACCAAATATTGATATAAAAAATAAAGAACAGTTTCATATATGATTGTATTAAAATCGACTAGTTCTGGATGGATTCACAAAAAGTATGTTTCAGATGAAGAACTGAGTGTTGAGAGTGCTAGAGAACAGGGGGTCTTAGCATTCGTGATGTAAGCTCATGTCCATTTGAATTCTGTATCATGTGCCTGACTTGATACACTCCTAATTTCCTCACTACTTTCAATATTTACATATTGAAAACAAATGGTAAATCATAATGTTCATGAAAACATAAAGAAATAATAAATGCTTCCTTGGAAATGTAGATAGCTATAAATAACAAAAGTTTTTAATTGTCATCAGATTCTTAAGGGAGTCTCTCTCTCTCTCTCTGTCTCTCTCTAAAGTGTAAAAAACATTGCTCTCTGTTTTCTTCAAAATCTGTGAATTTATATACCTATACCTCTTGTTGTATTTACATATTTGGTTAAGCTTTAAAATTTGTTTTCTCAACCAAAGCACAGTACCTGCCATATAGTAAGAAGATCTTCAATTAATATTTTAGAATGCTTGACTATAGACACAGGGACCCGTCTTAGTATGAGAAGGAAAAAACACCTGATTATCACAGAGTTCCCTTCAAGATGAAAAAGACAACACTGAGACCTAATTGGATTGTATGCATAATATATTCTGAGATTTATGTAAGAGACTTTTGTAACTTCAAATAATTGCTATAGTATTTACATCTCTTTTTCAATTCACGTATTTTCTTAGACTCCTTGCAGTTGCACTGAGAAATGGGATCAGTAATGAGTAAACATCAATTCAGTAAAAACTGACTGGCAGTATTATTTTAGATTTTGTAACACCAATCATTTCATAAATAAAATTGCTATAATGTGAAATTGAAAATATGCTTTTACAGGTGTGAATGGAATGCTCACGGGTGAGAATGGTAATAAGTGACAATCTGTGGGTTTGTTTAAAAGTATGCTCCTAAAAAGCCATCAAGTAATTTATTTAAAATGTATACTTTAAAAATAGAGCATTAGTCAAATGGATTCACATCATTGACTATGTTAAGGTAAAATCATCTGAATTTAACTATGAATCTTCCCTGGAGTATCTGAAGAATTTAGCTGCAGCTCATAAAGACTTATACAATGAATCTGGAAAACAAATGCTCCCCTAGATTTTTGTATCATTCTTAATATAATTTTGTTGCATTCAGTTCAGAGTTCAATCTAACTTTGCAATGATATGATTACTGCTTCAATTTGGGTAACTATGTCTTTTCTCAACGTAGCCTAAATCAAAGCAGCCCAAATGCTTCCTGGGATGATTGTTGGCTGGGGTTTTGTTTGTTTATAATTTGTCTCTATAGAAAACTTTTTATACCCAGAGACATATTTGTATTTATTTTTATTTATATTTATTTTTCTGATGTATGTATCCTCTTTTAAGTCTTCCATCCCAAAGAAAATACCCCCACCCAAACTCTTACTTGAAAATGTTAGGTCTCTAAAACTAGAACCCGACCCTCTGAATTTCAGTAATTATGAGAACTACTGCGATCTAATCTCAGTGTGATAAATGCTCTCAATCCTCTCCTGAAAAAAACGAAAGGCTTTTATGTTCTGTTTTTAAGCAACATTCAGAAATAGCATAACTTGTTTAACTGACTTATCATTAAAAAGTTATAATTCTGTCACTTGGCACAAAGGTAAATTAAAAATCACATTTGAAAAAGAGTGATTGTCCATGTTTAGAATATTTTTGGAGTCAGATTTATAAAAAACAAAAATAAACCTGTGAGTGATTTTATATATATATAATATATATAAATATGATTATATATATATATATATATATATATATATACATATAGATAGATAGATAGATAGATAGATAGATAGATAGATAGATAGATAGATAGATAGATATATGATTGTAGATGGAATGCTCTCCTGGTTGTGACTTATTTCTGACTCCAGTCATTATTTAATCCTAATCCTTACCATACTTTTTTTGTTTTGTTTTGTTTTATACTCTTTTAGATGTTGCCCAAACACTAATCCATCCTTCATTACATCTTGCCTGTAAAACCTACAATTTATACTCTTCAAGAAGATTGGAAGGAAATAATGGTTTCAGCATTTAAGAAAACATTAGAATTTAAATGCCTGCTTGTGTGATTCTCATATATTGACATCCTTATATCACCTTTCTTACTAACATATTCGAGATCTGGATTCTAGTTCAAATTCTTCTAAATATTAGACATTTGAATTTTATATTTTAAGTAGGTTTCCTATAGATAGCGTATGTGTCGTTAAAGATGAAAACTTTTTTTTTTTATTGCTTAAGATTTTACAATATACACGTTTAAGTAATCTGAGTTTACCTGCAAGGACCTTAAAGCAGTAGGTTCCCAATCCTTCCCTCACATCTTTTAAGCCATTGTCGTCAGACACTTTACTTTCAAACCTGCTACAAACATACAGTACATTCTTCCTATATTGATTAGTAGTTATCGTTTAGAAAAAAAATTGAACAAAGATAGACCACATTTTATCTTTATTATTCCATTATCAATATGTGTGTGTGTGTGTGTGTGTGTCTAAATTATGACCTCTGAGTTGTATTCCTTCTGCTTGAAGAGCTTCAATATTTATTGCAAGTGGGTCTGCTGACAATAAATTTTCTCAATTTTGTTTGTCTGAAAGTTTTTATTTCTATTTGATTTTTGAAGAATATTTTTATTGATTATACAATTCTGGGTTGGTACATTGATTTGGTTTTCTTTTTTTCCTTTTAACACACAAAATTGTCATGTTATTTTCTTCTTGATTGTTGGATGTTGATGAGAAATCTGTTGTAATTCTTAACCTTGTTTCTCTGCAGGTAACAAATAAATGTTTTCTTATCCCAACTCCATCCATGGCTGCCTTCAATTATTTTCCTTTGTTTTCGTTTTCAGCAATTTGCATATGATATGCCTATTCTTTTTAATTTTTTATTCTGTATTTTTTTATCTGTTTAATCTGTTTGATACCCTCTATTTTTTTTATCAGTAGTTTGGTGTCTTTTACTAATTTTGGAAATTTCTTGGTCATTATTTCTTCAAATATTTCTTTTGCCTTGTTCTCTCTCCTCATTTTGGAATTTCAGTTATATGTATTTATACCATTTAATGGTATCCCACAGAACTTGGATTCTCTGTATTTCTGAAATTTAACTGGTGTCTGTGGCATAAACACTTTAGGTGATTTGGGTCACTGCCCACTACAGACTGGAGACTATTTGAGTTCAACAAGTTAATTGCTTGCTAACACAAACCATAAGCAATTTTTGGATAAACACAAAAGAATCTAGTAGAGAATATACCATTCACAATGGCCAGAATATAACCCAAAGTTACTCAACATACAGAAAGCTAGAGAAATGTGAGACATTTTAAAATGAAAAGACAATAAAGGGATGCAAACCTTGAAGTGGTTCTGCTGCTGAAACTATCAAACTAGGAATTTAAACTAGCTATTTGATTATGTAGTTTTTATATAGTTATATGTGTAACATATAGTTACAATTCATGCTTACAATAAAGGCAAAATAGAATATATACACAAGAAATAAAAAAACAATAATAATCACATGAAACTCTGGAAGTGAAAAACGTAACATCTGCATTTTTAAAAAAATCACTATGTTTAATATTGTTTTAGAACATTAAATATGCATCCAAAATTAATAGCCTTTATATACAAAAACAATAAACAGGAAATAATGGCAGACAATACCCAATTTACAACATCAACAAAAATGATTATATATTAGGGAGAAATTTAATAACAAATGTGCAATTCCTTTATAAGAAAAATATTAAAAACACATAATGCCAATGAATTTGATAAAACTCCCTTGAAAGACACATATCATCAATATCCACTCAAGAAGAAATAAATAACCTGAAAAATGCTATATTTACTAAATAAATTGAATTCATCATTTTAAGAATTTCAGAAAGAAAACTCAAGGCCAAAATGGTCTTCCTGGTGAATTCTACCAAATATCAAGAAAGAAATGATCCCAATTATATATAAAATCTCTCAGAAATTGGAAAAGTATGGAAGAGCTCTCATTTCATTTTATGAGTACAGCATTAACCTCATATAAAACCAAAGACTTTATGTAAAAACAACAATGTAATTCAAAATTATATCAAATTAGTAATATATCATGATCAATTGATTCTTGTTACAAGATTGCAAGTTGTTGGACATTTGAAAGGCAAAGTAATTCACTATGGTGACAAAATAAAGGTTAAAAAAGTTTAATTTCAATAGATGCAGGAAAATCTTGTGACAAAATTCAACACTCACTCATATTTTAAAAAAAAGGAAATACACACAAAACTAGGAATAGAAGAAAACGTTCTTGATTTGATAAAGGGCATCTACAAAAATCCTATAGCTAAATCATAGTTCATAGTAATTTTAAATACCTTCCCCAAAACTAATTTTAAAAAGGAAAGGATGACTGGATGTCCATTTTTTACCACTAGTATTAAACTGTGCACTATAGATTTTGCCAATGCAGTATGTCAACAAAAAAAAAAAATATAGAAGTCATGAAAATCAGAAAGAAAGAAGTAAAACACTTTCTATTTTCAATAGATGTGATTGTTTATAAATGTTTAGGATTGTATAGATCAAATATTAGGACTGATAAGTAATTTAATAAAATTACCAGTTAATTTACAAAGTTAATTTAACGAGGTAATTTTTTTATAGTAGCAGAAAAACCTTGTGAAATAACATTTTTAAATTTCAAAATTATAAAGATTTTACAATTTTAACAAACAATTTTGCAAGACCTGTGCATTAAAAACTACATAATATTGCTTATAAACAATTTAAAAGACCTAAATAAAATGAGAGATGTGCCATGCTCATGAAATGGAAAACACAATTTATTGAAATGTCATTTTTCCCAAATTGATCTGCAAATTCAATGCAATTCCCATTAAAATTCTACTTGTTTCTTTTATAGAAGTAGAAACTTATATGAACTGGAATAGTTCCATTGTTGTTGTTTTTTTTCTAAGACAAGTAAAGCTGGAGGACTTACACTCTTTGATTGGTATTATTGGGAAGTCACTTGGAAAAAGAAAAAGGGCTATGGACCAAAGTGAAGATGCATACATCAGTGCAACACAACATTCAGATACAGATCCACACACACGAGGTTGACAATTAAGTTTGCAAACTTGTTGCACTGATGCTGCTAATCTTTTTTGATATCAGAGGCATTATTATTCATTATGGGTTTGTACCAAGTGGACAAACAGTTAATGAAGTTTACTATTTAGAAGTGCTAAAAAGACTGCGAGAAAAAGTTAGACAACCTGAACTTTTCGCCAACAATTCATGGCTCTTGCATCATGACAAAGCACCAGCTCACAGGGCACTGTCTGCGAGGGAGTTTTTAGCCAGTAAACAAATAACTGTATTGGAATACGCTCCCTACTCACCTGATCTGGCCCCCAATGACTTCTTTCTTTACTCAACGATAAAGGAAATATTTAAAGGAAGACATTTTGATGACATTCAGGACATCAAGGCTAATGGAACAAGAGCTCTCATGGCCATTCCAGGGAAGGAGTTCCAAAATTTCTTTGAAGGGTGGACTAGGTGCTGGCATTGGTGCATAACTTCCCAAGGGGAGTACTTCGAAGGTGACCATAGTGATATTCAACAATGAAGTATGTATTATTTTTCTAGGATGAGTTCTAGGATGAGTTTTCTAGGATGAGTCTTAATTGTCAGACTTCGTATACAGTTAGCTTGTTTTCAACAAGGTTGGTAAGGTAATTCAATAGGGGGAAATATTTTCAATAAATATAGCCGGAATATTTGAAAAAGTTAAAACTTAAATTTTCTCTCTCACCATGTACAAACATTAAAGTGAAATGCATCATAAACTTAAATCTAATGGCTAAACTTATAAAATTACTAGAGTAAAACAGGAGAAAATCATTGTCAATAGACAGTAGGCACAGATTTCTCAGCTATGACCCAAAGGCATAAAGAATTAAAAAAAAAAGAAAGTTGTGTGTGTGTGTGTGTGTATGTGTGTGTGTGTGTGTGTGTGTATTTTAAAGCTTTGGCTCTTCTAAAAGCACTGCTGAAGAAATAAAAAAGACAATCCACTGACAGGGAGAAAACATTTCCAAATAATATACCTGCTAAAGGATTTATTTACAGAATACATCTATCTGTCTGTCTGTCTGTCTGTCTGTCTGTCTATCTATCTATCTAATCTATCTATCTAATCTATCTGTCATCTATCTATCTATCTAATCTAATATAACTAATCTATCTATCTATCTATCTATCTATCTATCTATCTATCTATCTATCTATCTATCTATATCCACCTACCTACCTACCTATCATCTATCTATCTATCTATCTATCTATCTATCTATCTATCTATCTATCTAAGTAACTAGAGTTGTAATAATTCAATAATAATAAGTTATTAGTATAACACTAACTGGAAAAAAAAACAAAATAGGCAAAATATTTGAATGGGCATTTCACCTAAGAAGATACATTGATCGCAAATAAGCACATGAAAAGATGTTCAAGAGTATTTCTATTAATAAATGCAAATAAAAATCACAGATGTCACTATATGCATACTTGAATGGTCAAATAAAAATGATTGCTAAGTGTTAACAAGAATGTAGAGTAACTATGGATCAGTATAATTATATAGCCACTGTTGAAAATAAAAAATAAGGAGTTAAATATTCACTTCCTATAAATGTAGGTAGTTGTCACTGTGCTAAGACATATATATATACATATAGATACACATACATGTATATATATATGAATATAATGTATAATGTAATTCTTAAAATTTTGTTTTTTATGGAGGTATAACTGACATACAACATTGTATTATTAGTTTCACATCTGTAACATAATAATTTGATATTTGTGTATATATTATTATATTACCACCACAATATGTCTAGTTAACATCAGTCACCATACATTGTTACAGATTTATTTTTTTACCAGTATGGTGACCACAGTTAATAACACTGTATTGAATATTTGAAAGTTGGTAAGAGAGAAAATCTTAAAAGCTCTCATCACAAGAAGAAAAAAAAAAAAATTTTAATCAGTCTCTTTGTAATATATGGATGTCAAAATGTCTCTCCTGCATTACTTTTGTGGAAATTAAACACAATAATGTACCTAAAAATATGTGTTAGCTTAAGTATGCTAGAAATGTAATATTAATGCTATTATTAATTGCAGTGCATACAGTGTGGATATAATGGAATAGATACTTGTTTGAGAAAGTATAATAATGTCTCAAAGTCTCGTTACAAACTCTGAAATATGCTCAAGGGAAAGTATTCATCAACTGACATTGTATTTGCAGAGGAGAATAAATTGCTTACTTAATGGAAATTGTTATTATTGTAAGTATATTTATGGAACGTTTTTTCTTTTGCTTACTGCTTCATAAAATTTGAAAAAGGATAGAAATGCCACAGAAAATAATCGTAATGTCTTTGTTAGCTTCCTTGACTTTGTGAACTCCAGTTTAAAATACCTTAGTTTTTTTCCTCATTAACTATTCTGTTGTTGTTGTTTTTTTAATTAGTTTCAGGTGTACAAAACAATGTAATAGTTAGACGTTTAACCCCTCACAAAGTTATAACCTCCTTTCCCCAATCTACTACCTCTCTGACATTGTATGTAACTAACACTATTCCACTGACTCTATTCCCTATGCTATACTCCTCATTAATTACTTTCTTCTCAGTCATATTGCTCACCTGAGTCTTTACAACACAGCAAATGCTGACAGACCCAGGCTGTCCCATGGTAGAGTGAAAAAAACAGCTGTGATGAAATAGAACAAAAACAGAAAACTGAGTCGAACGAACCCAGTTTTTGTCTTAATTTTGCTAGTTGGTGAAAAATATTCTGTAGATTTATGTATATGCATCTTAAGCTCTTCATTTTTAAGGCAAAGTGATTAAAGTATGTAATCCCTGATGACCTTTTTAGGTTGTTCTTTGTTTATCTATAATCTAGTACAAAAAATAGAAATAAAAATGCAAATTTTGCATTTTCCCAAGTGGCTTATTCTTGCTCTCCCCTCCCCCCATTATTTGTAAGGTACAATTTTTATTTATTGATAATAGATCTTTGTTCGGGGATTTGACATGCATTCAGGAATGCCATCACTTTAAGATATTGTACTTTTATTCTGTTAATGCTGACGTTATCGATTGACAATGTTATTTTTTTATTCATGTGCAAGAACTGTCCCCAGAGTTCGTGCTTTGTGCATTTCTAAGAAAATTGTTTTTTTTTTTAATGAAGTTTTCTGTTTATTACCAAGCAAGATGTAGTGGACTACTCTATTTGTTCAATCTGTCATCATTGATTATGTGATACATTATATTTTTATACCACTATGAAATAAAAAATACAACTGCTAATAACTGTCACCCAATTTATTGTAAGAGATCCCCCAATTTCAAGGATTTTAACATGTGAAAAATATTTGCCTTAGAATGAAGGAAACAGATTTATATTAAAACTTATATCAACTTATTTTTATTAAACAAACTTATAAGAAATCATCCCAAATTTGTTATTCTTTTTTTATTTATCAGTATTTTACTCCAAGTCATGAAAACTCTCAAGATGAGTTTCTAAAAGTATTATTTATTAGGTTTCCAAAAATGTCCATTAATTTACTTATATATGTATTTATTTATTTCCAAAATCTATTAAATTTATTGGGGTTACATTTGTTAATAAAATTATATAGGTTTCAAATGTATGTTTCTATAATACATAATCTATATATTACATTGTGAGTTCATCACAGAGTAAACTCTTCTTTCATCACTATATATTTGTCCCCCTTTCCCTTTTTAAAGGATCTTCTATATTGTTGTTCTTTCAAAATGCACTCAAGAATACTTTGCAATATGTAGAGGTTTTTAAATTGTCTGACCTAAGATTAAATCCCTGAAATGATATTTTGTCCCACAGCTCCTTCTTGAGCTACACAGTTCTTTGTCCAGTTACTTTTGCTTAAAGTTATGCTTACTTTATTAGGCATAAATGTTCATTCAGATTCAAGGTCCCTATTCTCTTGTATCCTGTTCAGGATGGCTGGTTCAAGAAAAGATTGCCTACTATAATGACAACAGAGGAACTACACACAGTTCAATCTTGGTCTTGTGCTTATCCCTGAAAATAGCAAATGACGGCATGAGGGTCTCGACCCTAGAAATGAGATGTTTTTCTGTTGTAATCTCAGAATAAGTTATGCAAGCAGAGGCCATATTTAAACGTATCCAGGTGATGGAAAAAAGAACTGACTCTGGGGGGTGAAGACACAATGTGATATACAGATGATATATGACAGAATTGTACACCTTAAACCTATGTAAACTTTACTAACCAATAAACTTTAATTAAAAAAAAATTATCTAGGCTCTCTGGCAGGGACTTTGAAAGGGCAAAATGGTCTACTTTTGCTGCTTCAAAAATTACAGTGAAATGTCGTCCAGGAGAACAGCACAGTTTCTCATCTGAGAGCAGAGTCTCCTTGTTTGGGGTCATAGCATTGGGTCCAACCTCTGTATCCGCCCTAGAGCCATGGAGAACTAGGAAGAGACAATGTGTCTGCCTTCTCCTACCTAGATTTTCTCAGTCTGTTTTCACTGAGTATTCAGCGGACCTTCATCAATTAGAAATAAAGAGGTGAAAAACAATTTTGAAAAAAAAAACAAATTTGTTTCCATAAACCATGAAAGAGACTCTTTCCTCTCTAATTGTCTTCCAAAATTACCATACTATGTAGTGTGCACACTCTCCCGGTCCACATCAAGTATTCTGCTCTTTGAAAATTACTTTTCTTCATATGTCTGACTTGCTGTATTGCTATATAGCTCTTACCACCTCCAGTGAGGCAGGAGTGGAAGGATGAAACGGCCATGAGATTTGTGTTTTGCATATTCTCCTACCTGGAGATATATTTGCTAAAACTAGCATTTATTTATATTTTGGAAGCTTAGAAAAAGCGGAGAGTATGAGAGATGTTTAAGAGAATGTTGGGAGAAAAACAGATCTCATCATTCTGTTTCAATTGTTTTCAAACAAACAAATATTTCATTATAAGTGTTTGTGAAATAAATTAATGATGAATGAATGATTAAATTAACTTCTAATTACCACAAAGAAATTATACTTGGGAAACATAAAATGGTCCCCATGATGTATATGTAGAAATCACCTGGAGAATAAATCTTTTGTAAAATATCTGTATAAACTTGACTATTATATTTCTGTTATCTTTATCTTCACCTACTTTTTGTCCTAGATCTTGATTTTTCTACTGGTATGTATTTTATTTCTATGTCCTGATTTCTCCAAATCAAAATTAATAAATGTGAAGCAGCTTATGTTAAAAAAAACCACAACACTAGGATATGAAAATATACTTCCAGAATAAAATCAAGAAGAAAACAAAATGCCCCTTTTCATCCTCAAAGCAAAAACACCCACTGAAATTTACTCCATATTTCTTCACATGCAATGTGGTTAATGTATTTATGATTTATCATTTTATAAAATATTTAGGCTTACTATTTATTTTTAATTGATTCAGTCTTTATTTCATTTATTAATAATTTGTAAATGTGCACATGATTCCACTGTAATTCTGTACTTGATCATTTAATTATTTTTCTACTTCAATTCTTACACTGCAGAATCTTAACTAATATACCCAATTAAGGTGTCTGGGGGAGGAAGAAATTTTCCTCTACCTTTCTAGTTTCTTTTGAGTGGTCTAATAATTAAATCAACATGAGACAGACTGACAAAAGAAAATAACCAAATTTAATTACAAATGTATGTATTAGGACCCCACATACATGAAAGGTTCAGAGACAGAAAGGAAAAATGAGGTATATGACATCCTGACCTAAGGAAAAGGGTAAAATGTCTGGGATTACAGAGAGTTGGGAGACAATCTGCAAGACAATAAGAGATGTTCAGTAATTAGAAGTTTGCCCTGCCTTATACATAGGTCATAAAAGGTTATCTCTGGTAATAACTCTTATTATAGGCAAGGCCCCAGTTTAACCTACTTGAGGGAGAAGTAAAAGTTTATCTTGAGACACAGGGTATTTGATTGCCATCAGCTCAAAATAATCCACATGCCAAAGTAGCACATCTTGAGGGACTGTTCTGAACTCCTTCAGGTGTTATTTACTCAATTGTGAAGTACTGGTGGGAAAGAGGTCATGTAAAAACTAAAGCAAGTGTGAAATGTGAAGCGAGTAAAATCTATTTATATAGTCAGCCAACAATTAACATGATATTTTAATTCTTGCTTCTAAGAAGTAGAGAAAAAAAAATAGTCAAGTAGGTTTCCATGAAGTATAACACAAATTGGAACACCACTTAAAAAATAACAATATATACCTGGGTTTTCTGTTAAATGCTATGCATCACTATAATTTGAATCAACCAAAAAGAATTACAGTAACATTTACAACTAAGGTAGCACCCCTAAATTGTTTTACTAACACATGGTACTTCAATTTAAAATATTAAAAATAAATACCTCTGCTTTACAAGGTGAGTCTTTTACTTATAGCTTAGAAGGATGTGTTAAGCTGTTTTTTATAGAATTTCAGTGCAGTTCCACATTTTCAGCAAAGTATATATGGAGTAATTCCTGATTTTAAAACTTTAAACACAGAAGATCTATTTCTAGAGATTCCATTAATCTTTTTTCCCTATAATTCTTAATTATTTTTTTCAGTCCCAAGTAATGATAAATTGAACAAATTGAACATAATATTGAAGTAGATAAATTAATAGCTGAACATAAAGAGACTTCAAACTGATCTATAAAAATATCCAGAAATAAACCAAGTTTTACCACTGATCGCAGAGTGGAGATTAACATACTATGAAAGAGACTTTGATTTGGGAGACATTAATTTCACCTTGATTAACACAGACAAATTTTCACCCACCTTGTTTTCTACCCTACTTTTTCTACCTAAAGGACACATCCATTTTGCAATACAACATTTCTACTGAGAAACTAATCTTTCAAATACAGTTCTGAAATCCACAAGACAGATAAAAAACCTGGAATATATGAGCTCGTAGGATGGATTGAAAGAGCAAAGTCACTCACCCTACAAAGAAAATAACCAAGGGTGAAAGTGAATAGGACACCGCAATGTAAAGATTTTGTGCAATGACTTCAGAGACAATGGAAACTGGCTAGCTGTTCACTAGCCTTGAGGAATAGATAATTAAGACATTACTACAGATTCCTATGCCTAAGTTTTAAAAATAACATACCATTAGATGATATAGGGCAAATGCAAAATGCTTTTTTAAAAAATATTAAATGAATACTTATGTAAATCTTTTCTAATGGTAGTTTGAGTATAATAAAGATTCAAAATGAAAGTTATTTTCCTTGTAGTTCACATTGTGGAATTAGAAAGCAGACCGAACCCCTAAAATAGACTGCAAATATTTACATGAAACAAACTTTACATCATTGGCATTCTTTCTATAGTTTTTATTTTCTCTATATTTAAACCTTCTTAGCTATGTGCCTTTTAGCAGTGCAATATTGGATTTACACACACACACACACACACACACACACACACACACACACACACACACACTTTTGCAGGCCTTCACAATTATGTTAACATATCCAGATAGTCATATGTTGTATGACTTCACTTGGATTGTGGACAGTTATTTCCAACTTTGACTTCTGGTTATGGCAGAATAATTATACTGGACTATTGCTCTCATGGTAAACAACCATTAAAATGGAAAAATACCCAAAGCAAAGTGGACTAAAAATCTTTTTAAAAAATTGATAACCACAGGGGAAAGGCAAAAACTGTTTTTATCCAAGACCATTAGAGAGCCTGTATATATGGAAGAGGGGCAAAGTCCCTGAGAAAATCTCAAATCTGAGATCCAGGGACATAAGCACAGACAAAATCTGCAATTCAAAGAGGATGACAGAGAATGCCAACATGGCATCACACCCCCAGCCTAGCAAGTACCAGTAATAAGTAACAGCAGTTTATCGTTGGAAACAGGGACAAGGGCCTAGAAGAAAATCTATTTGAGGAAGAAATCACCAGGATAACCTAAAGCTGAGAGAAGTATAGAAATAATGAGCAACAATCACCATCAACCCAGCCCCACAATAAGCATGGGCAACACTTGAGGAATTTGTGTAATAATTCAGTGTGTAATAATTCAGTGTGTAATAATTCTAATTATAGTAATAATAAAACAGAAACCCAACTTGATTCCTGACTATACTGATAAAAACATCCACACTACAGTTATAGCAAAGGGAGCATGTTTATAATAAGTTCTGGAGATCTAATGTACAACATAGTGACTACAGTTAATAAAAATGCATTGTATAATTGAAATTTTCTGAGAAAGTAGATCTTGTGTTCTCAACACACACACACACACACACACACACACTCAAAATATGTGAGAGAATGGATAGGCTGGGGCAATCATTTCACAATACATGTATATCAAAACATGTGTATACCTTAAATATATAAAATGTTTATTTGCCAAATATACCTTTAAAAAGTTGGAGAAAAGGAAGCATGCCCATTTTGAGGCATTAACACTAGCTTTATCTCCCTTAACCTTTAGGTGATATAGAACTTTCATCCAAAAGTTAAACAACAAAGAAGTAAGAAATTACAACACGAGGGACAAAATGAACAAAGCAGGTTCAGATATGATAAAGATGTCGAAACTCTGAGACAGGAAATATCAAACGATTAATTTTTCAAAGGCTATAGTGGGAATGATGGACAACATGCAAAAACAAATGGGGAATATCTACAAAGAAATAGAAACTATAAGTAACACCCAAAATGACATGCTAAACCTTTCTGGGAATGTGAGAACCCAAGAGTCAGCAGTCTATGAACAAAGAAGTGGGCCCTCACCAGACATGGAACCTGCCAATGTCTTAATATGAATTTGCTAGCTTGCAGAACTGTGAGAAATAATGTTAAGATGGGGGAGGGGGAGAAAAAATAAAAAGGTGTGCTAGAATTTTTTAAAAAGTAATGGTAATGGACATGAAGAATGTTTTCAACAGGATTATCACAGACTTGACACTCAACCTTAAGGAACTTGAAGATAAGTAAATAGAAAATTGAAATGAACACACACAGAGATGTGAAAATCAAAACCAGAGAGTATCCAAGTACTTTGGGAAAATATCAACACAAGTAATTGGAATCTTAAATTTAAATGAGAGATAAACCAGGGAGAAAAATATTTGAAGAGATGTTGGTGAAGACTTTTCTGAAAATTTAAAGGCATTAAGCCACAAATCCAAGAAGCTCGGAGTACAAAATTAAGGTTAAATGTAAAGAAAGAAACAACAAACCTACAGAGCCATATTATATTGAACCTTCTAGAGACCAATGATAAATAAAAAATCTTGAAGAATAACAGAGAAAAAAGTCACTATACATCCTGAGGAATGCAGATAAAAATTAGAGCAGATTTCTTGTCAAAAACCATGTAAACAAGAAAACAACGGAGTACTATCATTCAAGTATTGGAGAAAGGACATCCCAGAATTCTATAAATAAAAGTTAAAAGAAACAAAAATAAAAACATGTGAAAACCAGCAACCCCAATACAAACAAAATCAAAGCAACAAGTAATTCTACTTTCTCACAAAAAGCGGTCTAAATGTAAAGCAGTAAGTTTATGTTGAATATTTTTAAATGCATAGGACTTGCAAATATTTAAGAAATTTAATAGAATGCTGTGAAATGTAAAATAAGGTAAAAATTATGAGCAAAATACAAAAAAATTAAAATTTTATTTTTACTGGATGTGATTGAAAGATACAGTGAACATTTAGATAATAAAAAAAATATTACAGTAAAAGATGTATTGCCAGTAATCCCCCTCAAAATACTCACCTTTGCTGCAAAAACACTTATCCCATCGTTCTTGTCACTTTCTGAAGCAGATCCAGAAGTCCTTTCGTGAGTGTCTTTACTTCATCCTCCATCATGATAATGCTCCGTGTAACACATTGTTTCTGGTACAGTAATTTCTGCCAATAAAAAACATTATTGTGTGTCTTCATCCACTTATTCGCCGCATCTGTCACTGTGAGACTTCTGGCTCTTCCCCAAAGTCAAAATGACCAGGAAAGGTAAACGTTTTGAATTGATTCAGGACATTGAGTAGCGACGACAGAACAACAAAAGACACTCACGTAGGAGGACTTCCAGAACTGCTTCAGAAAGTGGCAAGAACAATGGGAAAAGTGAGTTAGAAGTGAGCAGGGGTATTTTGAGGGGGATTAATGATGATGTGTCTTTTACTGTAATATTTTTTTTCCATTTAAATATTCACCATAGTTTTTGATCACATCTCATATATCACTGTTCAGTTTTAATTTTCCAAAAATCAACAAGGTCAGTTAATGTTTATAGCATCTCAGTCCAGCTCTGTATCCATAACTTTATTTCATCAACCAACTTCTTTTTGATGGATATGAACGAGCATGTGTCAATCTATGTAATATGCAGCAGTTGTTTATGGGAATCTCTTACAAGAGCCATGAGTAGTTATGGACTTCATTAGTAGTAAAATGAATAGATAACAAATATTTTGCTATCTGCCACTGATCAAGAATAAAAAAATCAAAATAAAAATGTTATTATATAATTTCAGATAGAATATGAAATATTTGGAAAAGGGTATTAAAAACAGCTTTCGTATTTAAGGATAGAGTGGGAAATTGTGTGTGTGTGTGAGTGTGTGTGTGTGTAATGGATTAAACTATTGGTAGACTGCTGTTAGAAATATGAGCTGACATTCTTAAATCAATATGTACATTGTAGAAAAACATTTTCAGTTGCCTATTAATAAACAGTACTCACCTAATAAAGCTCATCGGTGTTTGGTGGCAGAGGTTTTCTTATTTGTTTCACATGTAAGCATTTTAGGTATCAGATGAAGTCATTAAAACCAGTTTCCAATACTAAACTTGTTTACATATGATTTATTTTTCCTCTTATGGGTAACAAGCATACACCCAACTCCCCCAAACAAAACTAAAAAGATCAACTTTTACTAATAGTGGCCAATCTCCCATTTTCTATAGTGGTTTCAAAGTCCATCTCTAAATTAAGAGGAATTCAAAGTTCTATTTTCTAAAATAATGTATATGTAAGTATAAGATTTATTTTAAATAAAAGGTATTTAGTTTTAAATAGAAAAGATTAATTGATCTTGGGTGGAATCAAATAACATACATAATATTTGCTGTTAATTAAAAATAAAACAGTTATCTAATCCTATATTTGATTTCCCTTGCATGGACATAAATTGAGAGGAACATTTATTTTGAACATACTAAGAAAAAAGCTTTTATTTGTTACCGATAATATGGAAACTACCCTAAATAAAACTGAAGGAGTGAGAAAAACAAAAAAACAAACAAACAAAAAAAGTCTCATTTTCAATTTATTCCTTTAAAGAGTTCCCACTCAACAATAGTTACGCTTATCATAGTTGCTTAACTGTTTTATAACTTAGCAATTTAAGGCCTTATCCTGCTGCAAACTGCTCTGTTTAGTTGAGATGTTTTAAAATTCATATTTCTTTTCTGCTTTGATTTCTCTGACCACTAGCTTTGACTTTTTGCACACCCAGATTGTTAAATTTATTCAAATATTAAAAGTAAATGCTGTTAAAATGATTAATCTGGTTTAGAAATTCCTCCTTAGCAGCATTTTATTCCATCATAATTTGCACAAACCTATGAAATAAATAGTGGCAGTAAGGCTGAATTTTAAACAAACTCTTCTGTTTTCTTTACTGGAATTTATATTTTGAAAATGGAGTGTTCTTAACAGGTTCATGGAATTTATTACTCTTCTGCGGTCATGCAAACCTCATAAGCAACATACATATAGTCTCTTTTCATATTATTTTAAATGAAAACATTCTATTGAAAAAAGAAACTATAGGCTAGTCCTCTACAGGCAAATTGAAGAGGCAAAGGCAAGAAATAAGGAAACTGATACAGTGAAAAAAAATCAAATATCCTCAATTTTAAAATACAACTTGGACAATAGAGCCAGGATAGCTACATACAGACTATCTTTTTGCCCACTGAGTATTTCATAGGCTGTTCACTATTTTGTAGTCTCATAATGGTTTTTGTTAACTATTGGCAAAATTGCATTTAAGCTCCTGAATTTTCATTTCTGGCTTACTTTTGTCTTTTCTACCAGGTCTTCTGTGACATACTCTTCTAACTAATTACTCATAAAAAAACCCAGTCAGATTCTAGTCATTAATGTGGGAATTCTTCATTCATTCATCTAAATTTCTAAGAAGCTCTTTTCCCATATATAATTACTAGCTATTTTAAGCAACTACTAGTTTAACATTTATATTTGCTCACAAAAAGCTAAAATAATCGATATATATCCAGAAAAATACTGAACTATAGAAAAATTACTCTAAAATGTTATGTTTTTAGATATATGGTAAATTACATATGTGTATAAGTTTAGAACACTAAATAGAATCCAGTATATAATAGGAATATCTAACACAGGTTAAAGTAAAATAGAAATGGTATCATTTATAGTTTTCTAAGTCTAGATAAATGGAATCAAGAGAAAAGGAGGGAAAGCTATTAACGTTTTGAAATATTTTTTTTATTAAATTCAATAATTCAGTAGGTTTGAAACAGTGTATTCATTTATAATTACACAGTTTTAGGTGTAGCCTGTTCTTGAGAACTTAACCTAAATTCTTTTTATCCGTCTCATATCTCATCTGCCACCCAAGAAAAAAAGTTTATTTTACTGAACTATTATTAATCTTTTGTCATTCTGATGACAGTTCAATCATACTTGTATAAATAAAGCAATTTATTCATGTTTGAGAACCATACAAAAATAAAGGGATGAATACAGTGAAAGCATTTGGAATATGATAAGGGTATGAGATGAGAAGCGTACATGGATAAATAATTGGGATTTCTATCAGAAAATATCTGAAGAGCTTCAGTGTTCCCAAATTATAATAGCTAAGCCATTAAATGGAAGTTACCTATATAATAAATTCACTGTGAAGTTGGTATATCTGTTAATTAATTTATAGCATTTTCATTATGATTTAAAATATCAAACTAAATAGTCACTGTCCTCTCAACTGACAACCTTTTCTTAAAGAGGACACTGGGGTCTGACTAAATTGCTATATCAATTCTTTATGGTTTTCTAAAGACACTTAATGTTACTTTTATCTCTTGTAATTCTTCTTACTATATATTTCTCTTTTCACCAAGTATTTAAAACATGTTTGTTTGTAATTCCACATGCAGAAATTAAAACAAGTTGTAATAAGAATCTAAATGTTCTTTCCACTCCCTTTCTTTTTAATTTTTATTAAATTTATTGGGGTGACATTGGTTAGTAAAATTATATGAGTTTCAAGTGTATATTTCTATAATACATGATCTACATATTTCATTGTGTATCCATCACCTAGAGTCAGTTCTCCTTCCTTCAACACATCTTTGACCTCCTTTTTCCCTCTTCTACCACTGCCGTCTCTCCCCTTACCCTCTGCTAACCACTAGACTGTTGCCTGTGTCTATGAGTTTTTGTTTCTTTGTCTTGTTTGTTTGTTGCTTTCAGTTTTATATCCCACATATGAGTGAAATTATATGGTTCTTGACTTTCTCTGTCTGACTTACTTCACTTAGCACGATAGTCTCAAGATTCACCCATGTTGTCCCAAATGGCAGTATTTCCTTTATTCTTATGGATAATACCTGTGTGTGTGTGTGTACGTGTGTGTGTGCGTGTCTGTATATCTCCAATCCTCTATCAAAGGACACTTCAGTTGTTTCCATGTCTTGGCCACAGTGAATAATGCTGCAATAAAGATAGGGGTACATACGTATGTCCACTCCCTTTCTTTTTCAAGGATAAGATTTTTTAAGTATGTATCATATCCATATGATTGTTGTTTACAGTAAATGTAGTCCCCATGAAATGTTTCAGATGGACAATTTTGCATAGTAAGATATCTCTTTAACCATACATAGCTTGTAAAATGATTTTTAATTTATATAATTTGCACAGGCCTCTGATTATAATTAAAAGAGATTGATGAAAAGTAATTGTTTAATGCTGCAGTAATAAGAATTATATTATTTAATAACCTTAAATTTAAAAATTTCACTTATTTTTGGCAGAGTCTGGGGTTTCTACATATGAGACTTTCAAATACTTTTCTAGTTATGCACTTCTTTAATGCAAATCAAATTTTAAAGTGAGGTATCTTGTAATCAGTAACTTCATTGATGAAGTAAAACTCAGCAATTTCACTTGGATGAACCTTACAAGACAAAGAGGTATCTGAGAGGGTTATTTTTTTATTATTCTGTAGAATATATTGTTTTGAATTAAAATATCTTTCCTACCCTCATTTTTACTGAGGTGATACTCCCTTATGTTTAAAATCAATTTTCTTCATATAGCCAAACGTAAACCAAATGAACATTTTTAGGTTTTTTTTGTTTTACTTTTTACTTCTTCTAAACTAATTTTAACATTTAACTTTTTAATTTAGGCAATCAAAATTTTTATTATTGTCTTTAAAAAATCTAGGACACATATATATTGATCAGCATTATAGACCTATCCTTGTAAATGATTTCACTTGGTATATTTGAGCATATTTGAAATTACCAATAAATAGGATAGAAAAAGAAAATGGTAACATCCTACCCAGACAGCAACAACAAAAAAATCAAACTATTTCCCTACCTAATGAAATATTAGACATTCATTAAAAAATCTATTCACACAATGGGATTTATAGATGATGTAATACAGAATTGTTCACCTGAAATCTATGTAATTTCACTAACAATTGTCACCCCAATAAATTAAAAACAAACAAAAAACATAAATAAATAAATAAATAAATAAATTACTTAAAAAAAATCTATTCACACACGTCATCAAAATGGCAGCGTGAGGTGAGCCTAACTAAATCTCCCCTGGAATTTACAACTAATCAAACAACTATAACTCCACAAAGGACTCCCTGCACAGCAGACAGGCAAGACAAAAAGGCCCACTACTGAATTCACCTAAAGGTGGGCGAATTGCGCAAGCGAGGGGAGGAAGGTAGGGAGAAGTGCAGAGACGGATACGCGTGGGGCACAGGACGCAGACCTAGCTCACTGCTCCAAGCTCCCTGCATCCCGGAACTACCGCAGCTGTGGGAGAAGGAAGAACTTGGACTGCTAGGGTTCCGCTTATGGCCTACAGGGCTGAGGGGACAGCATATAACACGGCTGAACCCAACGCTCACGGCAGAGACCTCGGAGAAAAGACTGAGGGAAAAGGCTGAAAACGGTGGTTTAAGCTCTCACTGCTGAGCAGAAAACGGAAGCCTTAGGCACTGAGACTAGCCGCCCCCTCCCTACTCTTCCACAGCTCGCCCCACCCACCTGCCCAGAGCTAGAAGCAGAACAGTAGCAGTGTCAGATCAAAAGAACAGAATATTTGCTGTTCTGAGAACTGTAGACCTCAGACACAGATTCGCCGTCCAACTAATTCCAGCAAAGGGGAGGGAGCTGTGGAAGCAGAACCAGCTGTGGTGGTCTTCACCCCATTGCTCTGGGCCACCTGTCACAACTCACCCCACCCCTGGCCCCACCTATCTGGGCGAATCCCTGCAGGAGTAAACAAAACTGCTGAAACATACAGGCTCTGAATCTGGTGCAGGGAAGAGCTTTGGAACTTCAAAAGCTCTTCGCCTGTGACCCAGGTGAACTATTAACACAGGAGAAGCCTGTCTCCCAAGGAATCCCCCCATTGTGTGAGAAGCTGGAATAGTGCAAGCACTACTGTGTGAGAGAGAAAAAAGTCTGTAGTAGGAGAGAAAATAAAACATTCTACCAAAAAGTATTGGAAAACAAAAGAAAGACCTCTTCCTATCAGCCTTTTGCAGAAACCACTCCTGTAGATGTCTAGGAAGAGAAATAATAAATCAGTAATTGCCATGAATAACCAAGGCAACAAGCTCAGAAAGAAAGTAAAAAGTCTCCATAAAAGGAACTTAAAGGTACATAAATATGTGACTTAAATGACAGACAATTCAAGATTGCAGTCCTGAAAAAACTCACGGAGATGCAAGAAAGGCAGTTTAATGAACTCAGAAACACAATAAAAAAACATGAGCACTTCACTGATATGTACCACTGATATGTGGTACATAAACCAAAACAACAAAAGAACAAGATAAACAAATGAGAAACAAAAACTCATAGACACAGACAATACTTTAGTGGTTACCAGAGGGTAAGGGGGGTGGGGGTGTGAGGTGAGGATAAGGGATGGATCAAACTTATGGTGATGGAAGAAGAACTCACTCTGGGTGGTGAACACACAATAGGATTTATAGATGATGTAATACAGAATTGTACACCTTAAATCTATGTAATTTTACTAACAATTGTCACCCCTATAAATAGACAAAACAAAACAAAAGCAAAATAAAATCTATTTACAATTTAAGAATGGGGAAATAAGATCACTTACATGTAAAAGTGCATTGCTTTATGAGCATCCATTTATAGTCTGTGAATTTAGGTATTAAAATTCCAACGTTCACAAGAGACTGGATCCACATGCTACAGAATTTTTCATGAGAATTCAAAAAAAAAAAATTGAAAACTTCTGACTCCACCCTCAGGAGAAAAAAAACTATTACAACATTGAAAATTGAATTTTTTTATAGTTTGTTATCTTAGGTTCAATCGAAGCACTTACTACCATTTTATAGGAAACCTTACAATTTGGAAAAGGATTTGTTTTTCCAAACCTTACAATTTGGAAAAACAGTTTGAGATACTTCAGGAAAATTCCAAATCTGAGCATTCATTGGCTGTTCCCAACTGCATTATGCTTATGTGTTTCTAAGAAATATTAGAAAGTTCACTATAATACAATTATGATATAGTCCTCAAAATTTGACCCTATCTAACAAAATCTAACAAAATCTTGATCCCACAATGAATGTATATGAGGTCCGACCGTTAAGTTTGATAACGTGTTGCAACGATGTTGCTAACCTTTTTTGATATCAGAGGGATTATTCATTATGAGTTTGTACCAACTGAAAAAACAGCTAACCAAGTTTACTATTTGGAAGTATTGAAAAGGCTGTGTAAACAAGTTAGACTAAACAACCTGAAGTTTTCACCAACAATTCATGGCTTGTGCATCACGACAATGCACCAGCTCACATGGCACTGTCTTTGAGGGAGTTTTTAGACAGTAAACAAATAACTGTATTGGAGCATATTTCCTACTCACCTGATCTGACCCCCAATGGCTTTTTTCTTTACTCAAATATAAGGAAATATTGAAAAGATGACATTTTTATGACATTCAGGAAATTAAGGATAACATGACAACAACTCTAATGGGCCATTCCAGAAAAAGAGTTCCAAAATTGCTTTGAAGGGTGGACTAGGCACTGGCATCAGCGTATAGCTTCCTAGAGGAAGCTATATTCAGCAATTAGTTATGTAGCACTTTTTTTAGGATGAGTTTGTGAACTTAATTTTCAAGACCACATATGATTATGGTGACATGCCACAATGTAAGCAATCCTTTCTCAGTGATGGTCCCCCAAAACACATTTTTCCAGTATCTGAGGTTGTAAAATGAAAGGACAGAGGTAGTAGTGAGAACAAATGACTATTGGAGTAGATCAGACATTGAAATTAATATTTTTATCAGAAATTTATGTATTGAAGAAATAGACTGTAAGTGATATAACTGACATGGTTAAATATTTTATCAGGTAGACCTAGATTTAATTTGCAAAATGTCCACCATCATCTATGCGAACCAAATTGCTTTTCCTTTTCCTTTTTTTTTTTTTTGCTATTATATCAACTTAAATTAATTTCAATGTATAATTTTACTTCTTATGGAGATCTAGTCAAATGATCTATTCTATGGAACTTTTAACTTCAGTTTGTCATTTTTGGAAAAAAACAAAAAAGGTCTTAAAAGAAGAAATTTGAATATGTGATTCTTCCTTTATGGGAAAAGAGAGGGTAAGATAGTTACTTGAGATGATTTTCAGTAAGTCCTCTCTTATCTCCAAAAAAATGATCCAAAATGAGTTCATTGTTCTCTAGAGTTATAAATTGGACATTTGTTATTTTGGTTTGGTGCTGGTGTTTTGACTTTCATTTTCATTAAAATGTAAATATCTTAAAGAGGAGATTGCTATTTTATGTACTCATTTACACTTTCCTGTAAATAATGGGTATATAATCAATATGTCTTCATTCACACTGTCACATGATTTTTTAAAAAGAGCATGGTTGACTTTGGGAGAAGGGTGAGAAAGACAGAAATAAAGAAGCAATTCTCAAAAAGGCATACAGTATAGGAGTAGAAAAGTAGAAGTGGGAAATGGCTCATAAATGCTTTTACTGATTTCTCAATTTTTCCGAGAGTCAACCTAAATTCTGGTTCATAGAAAACAGTGATAACAGGATAAAAGTTCTGGATTATTATAGCATACATACTGATAAAAAATGACTATTAAAGATAGTTAATACTATCTAGAGTGCATTTTTAATAATACTATTGGTTACTAAACAGTTTGAAAACAATATAAAGTATGACTAGAAATAATAAAATTTTCTAATATCTCAATATTAAACAAAACACATTTGCTCCCTTCCATGAATCAATGTGAGAAGACCAGAAGAAACAGGTTCATTTTCAAATCTGCCTATGCATATTAAAATGTAAAGATTTAAGCTTTTCCTTTTCAACGGTTCTTGAAGATTGGAGGGTGTGCTAAAATGTGGTCATTTATATTAACAGAGTTTCAGTAGGAAACAAAATTAGATTATTTAAGGAGAGTTTAATAAAGAGAGGGTTTTGGTATATATACATATATATATTTATATATTTAATTTTTTTTGAGGTCTATATGACATTCTTAGCTAATGATGACTAAGGCACAGAAGGCTTCAGAAGAGAGGAGGATTATTTGCAGGACCATAAGAAGAGCAGGTGTCCAGTAATTAGATGTTTGCCTTCCATTAGTTGTATGACTGCAGGATCTTACTCGAGTCCATCCACTAAGTCAGCTTAATGGTATTGCAAATACAAAACTCTGAAAAAGTTTTATAGAATTAAACAAACAAAAATAATGATAGAATTTTACTTAGTGCATTCATTTCAGCCATTCACTTGACAAATATTGATCATGTACTATGTGGTCAGAACATTATGAGGACTGCATATGATTTTCTGAATATATATAACCTTTCCCCAATTACCTATTTAGACCATTCAAAACCACTGGTATTAATACCTGTTTTATTGGATGAATTAATTAATTATTTTAGTTCTACAAACATTTCTTTATAGCTCAATTTGCTAACAAGTGGACACATATTAGAGATGCTTAAAGCTAAGCTATATTTTTTTCTCTCCATCCTTATGTACTAAATTACATTCCTATTATTCATTGTGGTTCTATATATTGAAAAAAATCTGAACCCCTAGATATTAAATTTCCTAGACTCCTTTGCCATCTGGATTCTAGTTAATGCAGTCAGTGAGAGGAACTAGTAGGATTTATTTATTGTATTTTGCCGTGCATAATGCACACCCACATTTTTGGCCCAAACTTTCAGGGAAAAGAATCTTTTGTTTTAATTTTTTAATTCAAATTTTATTTGTTTACATTTAGGTACTTGTCTTTTGTATAATGAAATAATTCTAGGATTTATTTTTTAACATATTATGGTACAGAAATTTTACATAGCAAATAATTACAAAACACAAGAACAGATACAAGGTACAAGAATTTCATCTACCGGTAACAAATTTACGATATTTACACATCATAGAAGGCCAAGAACTCTTAGTTGTTGCAAGTTCGTAGTAAGTTCAACAAAACCGATTATCATATTCCAGAGTATTATTTTGCATATGGATATCATTATTGATTTCTAGAGTTACACTTTTAACTCATAACCATAAATAAAATAATTAAAAGTGTTTATATAGATATGGAATTAGTACTACCCATGTATAATGTGCACAATTATTTTTCCCTTACAAATTTGGGCAAAAAAAGTGCACATTATACATGGCAGAATGTGACATATATTTATTTATTGTTTTAAAATAATTATATTTTCATAATATAATTTGCTATATCTTACATAATTCTAGTACAATATCAAAAATCAGCCATTGATATTTGTAAAATGTATGTTTAGTTCTATTTCATTTTATCACATGTATAGATTTCTATAACAACCACCATGATTAAGATACAAAACTATTTCATTGCCACAAGGGTCTCCCTCATTTTATCTTTTCATAATCATTCCAATCCTTTTCCTGCAACATCATGATCCCTAAACCCTGGCAAACACTAATATGTTTTTATGTCTACAATTTTGCCATTTCAAGAAAATCATCTAAATTGAATTATACAGCATGTGAGCTTTGGGGATTTGTTTAATTTACTCAGCATAATGTCCTTGAGATCACTGATAGGATCGTAGCAGGAGGAAAGGGCAGCAAACCAGTAAGTGGCGGTGGACTTCAGTCCATGCCTTTGGTATTCCCCAGCAGTAGCAATGGGTGACTGCCAACAGCTGCTGAAGCTGCAGGCTACAGAGGCTATCCGCATCACCGAAGGCTACAGCAGAGAGTAGCTGCAGATCTCAGCTGCGTTTGAAGGTTTTTGCATTGCCAGTTTCCAGCAGATTCAAGGGCATGTGGCCACCTGGACTCCAGAAACACTATCTCCCTTCCTGTGGTTTTTCCATTCCTCTGGGTTGGGAGAAGTTCCCCGAAATTGTCAGTCCCCAGTTACTTCAGTATCTCCTTTTTGTTCCTTCTACCCTTTTAACACCTCTGTAAACAGTTTTCTGTATTTAACATCTTCTGCATGAACTAACTAGCATGACGTCTGTTTTCCTGACTGGACACTAATACAGGCATCATCAAACAGCACTGATATTAAGAAGCTAGCTGTATGTCACATCCAGCACAATATGGGCAGTGAGAGAATGAGAAGCGGCAGTGAAGAGTTAAGAAAGAAACAGAAATCAAGAAAGTTTTGAAACAGGGGCCAAGGGTCTCACAGCCTCAAAGGACTGAGAGCCCCGAATCAGGCCACCTTGTGGCTTTTGAGTCCCATACACCATACCAGAAAACTGGTTCAAACCAATCACCCTTGCCTGTCAAAAGTCCCATGATGTATAAATAATTATTGTTTGTACCTCCCCAGGGGACAAAACTTTTATGTTGAAAACTTAGTGAGATGGAGAACTGATGTTATCACATCCCAAGCAGATGGTGGGAAGAAATACAGCCACAGAGGCAGAAGCTCTCCTTAGATACGGGAAGGTGGGGGGTCTATCAACCCCATGAATTCTCCTGGTGGTCCCCACACGACTGTGCCTGTCTTAGGTCGTTCCTTTCTTGAGGAATCTTATCCGTCATTGTCTAGCCAGTCATCCTTTGGGGCCAAACAAGGAGATGGCATAAAGATGAAGCAATGTCCCTGAAAGGAATAGTCTCACAGACTCTTCTTTCTTTCTAGGGGTAGGTACGAGGGGACAGACAGGCATGCTGCTGTGTGACAACAGCTATATAGAGTACTATAAAAACATAACTAATAGCATCAATATTATTACTAATAGTAATAATAAAGAGCTTCAATTTATTGTACTAGGCATTTTGTATAATAACTTCCTTTCAAATAGCTTATACACAGGAAAGGCAATGAAGAGAGTCAAGTAAGAAGAGTAAAGCTATGCTAGCTTAGAACAGTTTATTTTTAAATTGTGCAAAAGCATTTTCAGTGTGTATGTGATAAATAAAAAACAAAAGAAAATAAAGTGAAACCTCAAAATCAACTATTTTGAAGTTTATATATTTTTAATTAAATTTATTGGGGTGACAATAGTTAGTAAAGTCACATAGGTTTCAACTGTACAATTCTGTAATACATCATCTATATATCACATTGTGTGTTCACCACCCAAAGTCAGTTCTCCTTCCATCACCATATATATGATCCCCTTTACCCTCATCTACCACCCCTCTCCCCACTTACCCTCTGGTAACCACTAAACTATGTCTATGTCTATGAGTTTTTGTTTCATTATTTGTTTTTTTTTGTTCCTTTCTTCTTTTCGTTTTATATACCACATATCAGTGAAATCATATGGTTCTCAATTTTTTCTGTCTGACTTATTTCGGATCTTGAGATTATTATGCTAAGCGAAGTAAGTTAATCTATTTTACATGATTGATCACTTAGTAGTCCAATGGTCATTAACTGTCAATAAAACTAAGTTTTTGATCCTTAATGATGGAACCAAAATATGCTTCCAACAAAATGCTCCCGTGCTGTAACACACTGGAAAATGCTGCCTTATCAAGCATTTTGGATGCCAAGTCCAATTCAAAATCTTTAACTTGTGAAAATACTTTTGGCGTTACATTTTATGTTTTCTGAAAAGTCCTCACACTCAAAATGAATAGTTTGGTGTTGCCAATGGAGGCCTTGTACAGCGGGCAACTTTAATTGTTTCCAGTACAGCTTAGAGTGGCAATGTTGCCAGGGTCTGGTTTAATAATGGATTACTTATTTGAAAGAAACTTTATGTTTTGCTTTGACTGGCTACATTTTTTTAAAAGCCTTTTCTCTAAAAGAAAGATAATTGCAAAAAATTGACCTAATATAATTAAAAAACTAGGTTTTTCTTCCTCAATTTCCTTTCAAACATTTTAAATCTTTCCCTTAAGTATTTAATTATCTAAATCTTCTTAATGACAGTAATTGTCATTTATTAATTTATCTGTGAATTTTTAAGTGATAATTCTAGTCCAAATTGAATTCCTTCTAACAACAAATTTGTTTGTTTTCAAAATTGGTCAATACCTAATAATGTGGAGCACATACATTTTATACTCCTACCATGTACACAAACTCCTTAAAGACAAATATTATGACTGGAGCAGTATCTGTGTATATAAGGTCTTGCACTAATATTCAACTAACTTACTCCTATATCTGTGTTTTAAGGTTCCCAACTATTTATTAAATAGTGAATTGCTAAAGCACTCCATCTTAAAATTGGTATTATGCTCTTTGATCATGGATCCCATCTGGTTTAGGTTCCCTGTTCACCTTGTTTGCTAGTGATTAAACTGTATGACATTTATTTAACAAACACCGTCTCAGTGCTAATCCTCAAGTGAAACCAAGGCACTCAATGTGACAAACAAGATCCTTACTCCTATAAAACTTTCATTCAGAAACATAAATAAGAAAAGTATTAAATGAAGTGCAATTCCTCATAAAAATGTTATGAAGAGAGTAAATTACATAACTATAATCTGAGAATTACTGTAAATAAGCCAAGAAAGAAATCATCTTAGAAAACATGGTGTTCAAGCTGTGAACTGAATTTTGTCAACAATTTATTCAGATAATCAAAAGGCACATTTGAGTCTGTGACTAGCACAAAGTCCTGGAGGCGGGAATAAGCTTGACTTAATTTGAAAATTTTTTTTCCTTTCTTTCTTTCCTTCTTTTCTTTCCTTTCTCTCACCCTCCCTTCCTTCGTCCCTCTCTCCCTTTCTCTTTTTCTTTCCTTCCTTCCTTCCTTCCTTCCTTCCTTCCTTCCTTCCTTCCTTCCTTCCTTCCTTCCTTCCTTCCTTCCTTCCCTCCCTCCCTCCCTCCCCCTCCCTCCCTCCCTCCTCCTCCTCCCTCTCTCCCTCCCTCCCTCCTACCCTCCCTCTTTTTCTTTCTTTTTTTTTTTTAATTAGAGTAAGTAATTTAGATTTTATACCAGAATAGGAAGCAACTTTTTGGTTTTGAATAAGGGAGTAACCTTATTTTATTTGAATTTATGATCATGAATCTGGATGCTATTGTGAAAAATAAATGAGAGGTGGCAAAATATAAAGCATTCTTTAGTCTCAAGTGAGAGGTAATGGTTGTTTAGGATGGCATCAATGTATACAAACAGAAACAGGCTTATTTGGGTGTTCTGTTGGCAAAATTAAAAATATTTGCTGATGAAATTAGATGTGAGAGATGAGGGACAGAAAAAGTTAGGTGTGCCAACAAAAATTTTAGATAAAGCTAATGGGAAAGCTGTTCAACAATGTTAAGAGAACTTATATTTCTGTCGAGCTTTACCATTTCTCATTACCCAAATCTCATAATTTAATCCTCTCAATAATAAGAAGAAATAATTATTCTTACTCTACTCTGAAGATGAGTTCACTGAATGTCAGCAAGATTAGGTCAATGTCTGAAGATCAAAAGCCTTTTTAAAGGCAAAATTAGTAATATAAAATATAACTTCAGAACCCATGCTTAAAATGTATGGTAAGAAATACCAAAATATGTGGTAAGAAATCCCCCAAACATAAGCGGGACCTAGTGTTTTTTTTCAATTGGAGGACATTGAGATGGTAAGTGAGAACATATGATCATTTGCTTTTAAATATAAGTTGCTCATAACTATGTGCCTCTAAAATGAATTATTTGTACCCTCAGGTGCAAGTTAGCAAAAATCTCAAAGAAACATTTTTTAAAAATCATTTAGTAAGGATTTCTCATATATAAAACTTTAAATTTCATGAAAACTAGACAGAAAAAAAATTATTCTTCACTACCATGTTTTAATTATCTGAAACAGTTTAATGTAAATCAGAAGTTCATCAAAAATTAATTTAGCAAATAAAGCTTGGACTACTGATATTATTATAACATTATTACTATGCTTATAACTATTTAAGTGTCTATTAAGTGCTAGTAACTTTATATATGTTATTACATTTAATTATTAAAAAAATATTATGAAATAGAAGACTTATGAACTTTTTCAATAATAATATTGATGAGACAGTTCAAGTAGCATGGTCAAGGTCACAAGTTTATAAACAGACTCAACTATATTTAGTTTGAATTTATAATAAATACTTCTTAATAACACTTTTATAATAAATAATTTTTATAATAAATACTTTTATAATAAATACTTTACAATAAATACTTTTCCAGCATTGTATTATGACCTGGAAAAATAGTTACAGTGTTTTAAGAAATAGTTATTGTTTCAAGGTACATCTAAAAGTACATTTTAGTCAGTGTGTGCCTAATTTATTTTCTTCATAAAAATACACCCTTAATTTCTAGTACCTCGTGTTGTGTAATATAGAAAAACTAGAAGTTTTGACATTTATAATTATAAAACATCAAAAATTAGTTTTTCAGGTATATAAATGCTGATTATTTATGGAAAGTGTACCTTGAAAAATGCACAAATCCTAAGTGTGAAATTCAACACATTTTTATAAGTGAACATTACTCATGTGACACCTTCCAGTTCAAGAAATAGAATAATGCTAGCAAATTAGAAGCCTTACTGCTTCTCCCATGCCCTTCCATTATTTATCCCCTCTGTTCTTACCAAAGCTGACCAGCATCTTCACTTGTAACCCTGGAGACTAGTTTTGTTTGTAATGAGCCTTTATATAAATTAGCATGCATTCTTTTATGCTGGCTTCTTTCATCCAACATGTTTATGAGAACCATCCATATAATGCATGTTCATTTACTTCATTCTCAGTAGCACTGTATTTTTCATATGCAGTAATTCATGTACACAATCTATCTTGTAAAACATTTGGGTTGTATCCAGTTTGGGATTACTATAAATTTTCCATATGACAATCCAACTGACAAAACAACATCTTAAAAAGTTCAGTCTCTACTACTATTTATGTCATCTTTGCATGGATGAAGGGTTCCTATGAGGTGTCCAAGAGTTACCTATTCTATTAGTTTACTATTTTTTTAACCTTGCATGAATACTACACTGTCTTAATTAACTTTTCTTTCATAGTAAGTCTTGATATTCAGTAGAATAACTCCTAGCTTTTCACTTTTCCTTCAAAAGTCATACTATTTTTGGCCTTTGGATATCTAATTTAAATATATTTGCAAATTTTTATAAAAGGTATACATAAATTTGTTTGGCAGTGTCTTGAGTCTATAGATCAATTAGTAAAGAACTGACATCTTTCCAATATTGTCTTTCAATACATGGATGCGGTATATTCCCTTTTGTGTTTAGCTCTTTCTAAAAATTCCTTTAATATTTTATATTTTTCAGTAAAAGTTGTTCATATCTTACCCTTACTTATATATTCCTAGGTAGTTGATATTGTTGATGCTGTTCCAAATGGTGTGTGTGCATCTGAGTGTTCATTCCTAACTGTGACCTACAAATGCAATAGAGATTTTATTGAATGTGTATCCAGCAATATGGCTAAACTCATTTATTAGACCCAACAATTTACTTATAGGTTGTTTAGATGATTACATACAGAATTATGTAAAGTATTCATTCTGCCATTTTCTTTTTAATCCTTGTACTTTTATTATTTATCTTTATTATTGAACTAACTAGGACTTCTAATACAATATCAAATAGAAATGATGATAATGGGCTTCAATATCTCTTATTGGGAATGCTTTTCAAAATTTCCTCAGGCAGAGTAATTGGTTTTTATAAGGCTCTGTAGATATGCTTTATCAAATACAACCTAACATTCCTTAAATTAGCCAATTTTTTTTGTGGTGTAGTGTGCATTTTATTTATTAGTAGCTTTAACTTCTTAATGTTTTGTTTGAGTTTTTAATCTATGTTCATGACAGTAAAATATTTATAATTTTTTGATATTGTCCTCCTCAGATGTTGGAATAAAGGATATGCTGGCTTCATGAAAGGAATGAGAGTGTCTTTCCCTGTTTTCCTCTTCTCTGGAAAAGTTTGTTATAGGATGAAAATTATTATTGCTTCTGTTTGAAAACACTCCCCAGTGTAAAGTACCTTATAGAACCTTAGCATGGATTTATTATTGTGGGTATGTTTTTAAGTGAAGATTCTATTTCTTTAATATGTAATAGGGCTAATTAGAATAACCCTATATTTGTGTGTCCTTTTTACTAGATTGTATTTTGATTCCTTTAGGAAATTTTTCCTGTTTATTTTTAAAAATAATTATTACTATTAGCTGTTAACGATACTCTTTAGATTTTTTAAAATGTCTGTAGTGTCTGCAGTCATATCCTCTATTTCTTACTGATATTGCCTGTTTGTTACCAAACTCTCTCTCTCCCTCTCCCCCCGCAACCCCTCTCTTTCTCTCCATTCTCAGAATTACCACTTTTGGCATGTGTATTCAAAGGAATAACTTTGTTTCTCTCCTTTGTAATTTACATATATCATACATTCATTATTATTTAGTACAAAATATTTTCTAATCGCCCTTATGATTTAGTTCTTTGACCTATGGATTAGTTAGAAAAAAAGCTTTACATTCTAGGCATATAGTTGTTTGGGGGTTATATTTTGTTATGACATTCTAGCTTACTTCCATTATTCTATAATGAGAATGATTCTGAATGATTTAAATCTTCAACTATGTCAACATTTGATGAGTGACATAGCATATTGTGAAATTTTATTAATATTTCATGTGTACTTGAAAAGATGTGCTTTCTGCAATTGTTGAAAGCATACTTTTATAGATAGAAATTATATCAAGTTTGATAATCACAGAGTTCAAATCTCCTATATTCTTACTCATTTTTGGTTTAATTGTCCTATCAAGTATTGATAAAGGTAGATTAAAAACTCCCACTATAGTTGTAGATTTTCATTTATCTTTTTTTGTTTTGTCAAAATTTACTTTATCTGTTTTGAGATGGTAAGACTACACATGAAAATTTGCTATAGTTTCTTGATTAATTAAGAATTTATTATCATGAAATTGCCCTCCTTTCCCTAAAACTCAACTGTCTGATTAATAGCTCCACCAATTTTTTCTGGTTGGTATTTGCATAGTATTTGATTTTCTATGCTTTTAAATGTTCTTTATTGTATATGTTTGTATTATTAGCAGTATGTAACTTATTTTCTTTTATGTATGATAATTATTGCCTACTAATTAAACATAAATGCC
This sequence comes from Rhinolophus hipposideros, assembly GCF_964194185.1. Classification (NCBI taxonomy): domain Eukaryota; kingdom Metazoa; phylum Chordata; class Mammalia; order Chiroptera; family Rhinolophidae; genus Rhinolophus; species Rhinolophus hipposideros. Next base: position 33,454,569 of record NC_138048.1, read on the forward strand.
ACTTATATTTAGTGTGCTTTCTGATATTTTGGGGTTTATATAAACCATTTTACTGTTTTTTTTTTCTATTTATTCTGCCTTTTATGTTTTTTTAATCACGTATTTGACTTCTGCATATTGTGTTTTTTTAATTATACCATTTTCCTTCTACTACCAGTATAGTTACTCATTCTTTCACCATTATATTAGTAGTTTCCATGTTATATTATATATTTATATCTTAACAAAATTTAATAAAAATATCTGTATTTCAATCTGGAAATGTCCAGGGCTTTGGATCACATTCCATTTATCTTTCTCTGAATTTATATCCTCTTGCTCTCATGTATCTTAAATTTTTAAACTCTATTAGATGTCACTACATTGCTTTAAGCAGCTAATATTCATTTTCATATATCAAAATATTTTTCTTTTAGATATATTTTATCCTTTCCTGATTGTCTGATCTTCTATCTGGTTTAATTTATATTTTGTTTGAGGATTACAGTATAATACTTCTTTTATTATCAGGAATGCTAGTGATATATTTTCCCAGCTTTTTAAAAAATAACATGTTTAATTTGATCTTTATTTTTGAGAATAATTTTGCTAAAATTCTAGGCTGAAAGTCCTCACACACATCAAAATTTTAAATATATATTTAATCATGGGTTTTAGCAAGGAGAAACTTCAAATCAGCCAGAAAATGTACATACATCAGGAACATATTGATAATCCATACTAAGTGGCAATTGAATGAAGTCCAGCTTAAATGCATGATAGTGAATGTAGGAATGCAAAAACTAAAAAAAAAAAAAAAAAAGGGGGTTTATGAGGGAGTCTGGGAGAACCAATCAACCATCTTGAGTTTCCCATACCCCGACTATTCATTTAATTTACAGCTATTGTTTGCCCATCTTAGCTTCTTGGATAAAAAGCAGACTTTTACCATGATACAAGGGCAACACTATGGCAAAATTCTGGCAATGGGGCCAATTTCGCAGAAACAGAATGGACTTCATCCACATGTGCCACAATCTGAAACTCAAGTTCAGTCCTGACAGTGTGTGCCTCAGCTTTAGTGAAAGACATCTTATATTAGGATATCTCAGATTTCTTAGAATTTCATGTAGTTTTCTGTAATTCTTACAACATATACAAATACAAGATAAAGAAGGCTCAATGTTCTTTTCATTTGAGAATGTTTCCCAGGTGATTTTAACCTGCCAAATAAGTGTAATTAGTTTAATGTTTCTCTTTTATAAGAAGAGAAAACAAACCATTTTAGATATCCCAGGGGCCCTTTAGAACATCCCAAAGCCATCACCAGGTCAAGAAAAAGACTAATTTTTCATTAATTAATTTTGATATTTAAATTCATGTGCTTATTTAAATTAATTCCAATTTTATTTAGCTTGACCATACAAAATTTCCTTTTTCAAGATACCTTTTCCACAAACCTGGTACCAGTTTTTTGTTTTGTTTTGTTTTTTAAGGTGTAGATTTTTTTCTGTTTTTTTTTTATTTTTTTCATTTTTTATATATTTATTTATTTATTTTCCTTCTCTTCCATTCTGAAACAAGCAGCTTCACTTTAGGACAGAATTACTTTCCTTTCCCTCAATAACACATCTCCATACCTTATACCTACTTTTACTGAAAACATCATTTCATTGTATTCAAAGTTGTTTTCCCTATTATTTCTAGTAGTTCTAATTACATAAATTGGAATTTTAACCCTTGAAAAAACCCTTTAATTTCTACTGAAAACTAAGAAAGCAATTAGCATTGATTAGATTGGCCAATTTATAAACTCATTTTGTAACCTCTAGAAATGCATGTTCTTTTACTGGAAAATGTATTTTCTAATTATTAGAAATATGTTTCCTCAACAAAATATAAAACATTTCCATTAACAGAATTAAATTCATCTTTTCGTTTCTCTGTAATAAGAAGTCAGAAGTCGATAAACTTTGACTTCTCATTTAACTTAACTTGGCAAACTTTACGGTTTCAAGTTACCAAAAGGTTTTTGGGAAACTTTTTAAGTAATATGCTACGACACACATACATAGACATACAAACACATAGACAAACACAGACAGAAATCTCATAGCTTGTATTTTAAAATGCTAAGCTTTTTTATCCTAGGTAAAAATAATACAGCACTCAAAAGATAAACTGGATACAAAGTATGTTTTTGAAGATGGCCTAAGTTAAGATTTTATTCAGATGACCAAAGCTTTCCATGCTGTAAGAATTCCTTTAAAACTATTTTTAAAATCAACTTATAATCAATCAAAAAATGCATTCTGTTGTCTCTGAGAGGTTTGAGATCCTCTTTTTTTATTATTACTATTTTTTATTAGTTTCAGGTGCACAAGACAAAGAAATACTTAGACTTTTATCATTTATATCCCTCACACTAAGTGAACCCCCCTCCCCCATCCACTGTCCCTCTGACATCACACAGAGCCATTACATTTCCACTGTCTCTATTCCTAATGCTGTACTATGCTTTTTGTAAGTATATACACACACACACATATATATATATATATATATATATATATATATATATATATATATACACATATATATACATATATATATATATGTATATGTGTATATATATATAATTATAGTTGGCATTCATTATTGTTCAGCATCAGGTGTACAATGCAGTGATCAGGCATCTCCATCATCCCTGAGGTGGTCTCCTGATCCTCTCTTTTAAAAGTTCTCTTTAAGATGGACTTGTCAACTTACACAAACAGAAGAAAATGGAAAGCCAGTGTGCATAATGAATTTTGGAAACACAGAAAACAGAGTGGCCTCAGAAAGCCTGGATATAAAAGTAGCAGATTTTCCTTCAGGAAGATGGTGCCAAAGGTGGAGCATAAGGATAAGATCTCAGCTGCCACATGTTCTGAGACAAAGAAGTAAGGGAGGTGTAGAAGAAGCCTCAGATGCCATTTTACTTCTTTCCATGGTCCCTGTGCCTTGTTTAATTTAGAAACTTGAATATCTTTGAAAGCCTCAAAGCTTTCAAACAGAACCAAAGAACTCATGGCTTCTTTTTTTTTTCTTTTTTTAATTTTTTTTTAAATAATTAAATTTATTTGGGTGATAATAGTTAGTATAAAAGGGGGATCTGTTCCAAAGACCTGTCCTCCCCTACCCTCCTTTATCCACCAGTCCCCATTTTAACAAAGTTGTAGACATTCTATTATCTTTCATAGTTTCCGGTTGTTTTTCCTCCAACCTTTTAACCCTGGCTTCTGCCTCTAACCATGGCCACATCCGTGGCCAGCCCACCTGCCATAAGAGGGGCCAGACCACAGCTGTGGTCCTAGGTGTTCTTTCCTTGCCACAATGTGTAACGCATGCTATTTCAAACAAATGCATAAAATCAGCTGGAATTTTGGGGGCATCCCCATACATAGCAGTGGTATACATAAATTTAGCATATTGGTCACCCCTCCCCACATGGAAGTAGATGGCGAACTCAGGATTTCCCCCGTGAATGCCTATTTCCCAAAGCCCATTCATCTAGCCTTCTGGCTGACTTGCCAATTGTTTGGAAAACTTCCAGGATCCTAGAGACCAGTAGAAGGAAGCTGACAACTCTTTCATACATTAAGAGTTTATTAAAGGAACTTACATATGAAGCACATCCAGCGCGACGGTGAGATACCATGGCTACCCTCTGCACAGCACAGCGGGTGCTAAGGGGTTATATAGGACAAGGCAGGGTGGATTGGGGTATGGGGTATAACCTGCCCCAGATAAGGGGGAAATGTCTATCATGCTTGCCCTGGGTGGGACAAGGGCCTGTTCCAGAAACTGGCACAACCAGCATTCTGTGGGGCATAGAGGAGGGGTCAGACAGACAATCTCTGAGGGGGTTCTTGTGAAGCAATTTCTGTTCTTCTCTGGATCTAACTAGATCTAGCACAAGGGTCTGACAGAAGTCATGTCATGAAATAATCTTTCTTCTACAGCTGCTTGTTTTGTTTATTCTCCAATAATTGGACTAGTCTTACTCATAAACCCCCAAGTGTACAAATCAACAAACCCTTAGAAACTTGTCTGTTAATGGTATCTCGGTCTTTTCAATTTAAGAGTGTTTTCTAGATTCTTACAGGGGAATGCTCAGTGTTTCATATGTCTGCCATAGCCTTCTGCAAATAGTGGCTTTATGACTCCATCGATTGAGAGAGAAGACTCAATCAATGAGAAATATCACAATTCTTTGCTCTTCCCTGATGCAAAATTACTGATCTGTTTTGGTTCCTTAATTCATGCCTGCCAAGTTACAACTAGTCCTATCTAATGTTTTGGGATAGTGTGACACCCACTACAGATGTCTGGGGTAATAGAGATTTGCCTCTGGATCCAAAGACTCTTCTTCACATTATGACCCCTTTAACTTGAGCACTCCATGTTCCCTTTCTATAACATTTAGATATTTCTTGATTCTCTCTTACTACTTGAAGATAAGCAGAAATTAGAAAAACGACCTTAGTTTGTTCCTTCTTCCAGGGGTGCAGAATAGTTCTCACCCCATGCTAAGTTGTGCTAAGTGGTGGTGATCAGCACCAGTTCAGTTGTGTTTCCTCTGTACAAACATGGCTACTTGCATAGAAGTGACCTGCTCAAACTCCAAAATTTAGATCCCTCGTCCCATCTGACCTGCTTGTCCTCCTGTTTCTGTCCTCCTTTCAGTACTTCAGTCATTATGAAAGAGGCAGCTTTCCCTCTTCCTATTTGAAAGGGACTTACATCACATAGTCTATTCCTTAATGAAGTAGCCGTCACTCTGTCCTTTTCTGTGGCACCATAATTGAAATACAAAACGTTTACTGTTAATGAAGAAAATCCAGAAAGTACCTCATTGCCTCTGCTGTAAAAACAGCCAGGTTGCTTTTCTCCTTAATAAAAATATATATTTTATCATCATTGCTTAAATGTTAATGCTGACTGATATCTGAGTCATGTATGGGTCTGCTTCTATTGAATATTTTTTTAATCTTAATTATGTATCAATTTCCTGTTTTTCATACTTCTTTTTACTTTTTTTCGTAGTATTTTATTTCTTGGACAATGGGTATAAAATAACAATGTAGAGAAAATGGAAACATGACATTTTCAAATTTGCAACTCTGAATTTGCAAGCTCTCTCCTTTATATAGTAGCTAGGATAAGGAGTCAAATATTCATATGCTATTAATTTAGGTGCTGTTTTAATTGGATTGTTTTTACCCCTTTTAATAAAACCCTATCTGCTCACATCATGGTTGCTAATAGGCTAATCTCTTTAATCTTGTAATCATTTGATCTTGGATGTTATTGGAGTGCTATTTCATAGAGTTTTGTGTCAGGATCTATCAATCTAATTTCTTTGAATATCATCAACTATTCATAAATCCTCTTGATTTCCAACTACTATTTTATTGCTAAGTTTTCAGAAAAATTCAGGAGAAAAATTTTAGATTGAGTGACATAATTTTACATTTAAAGCTTTCTGGATTCTAATTCATCCTGCAGTTTTAAATTGTCATTAAAATCTGTCTACTCCTCTACCTATCTGCACCCCTGAAAGTGTCACCACCCCGCCACCCCACCCCCAGCGCCTGTGGCTCTCTGCTCATCATGGAAGACATGTTCCTTTCTGGAAATCAATTTATCAGGTTTCCTTGTATCCACTCTACAATAACCTCCTATAAAAGGCTATTGTCTTTCAAATAGTTTACCTTATTTTATTTTATTTTTTTTTTGCTTTCGCTACCATGAAAGCACAGGCTTTACCATCATTCTACATACTAACAAGAAGTAGTAGCACTCAAGTTTATTTGAAAGCTTGGAAAATTTAAGTATCATTTCAGTTATATTTATTTAATTCTAAACCTGGATTTGACAGTCATTAAAAGTGTGTGTGTGTGTGTGTGTGTGTGTGTGTGTGTTTTAAGTCAAACGTAAATTTTAGTTTACATTAAAATATTTTTAAACTGAGTTAGTATAGGTAATTGTACCATAGTTGAAGGGTAAATAAGTAAATGGAGGATTTAGTTTAAACTCCCATTTTACCCCATTTTAATTTACCCCCACCTATGCAAAATTTAGAATCACTGTCTAGAGACATAAAATATCACTGGGCAGATTAATGTAATAGCCCCAGCAAAAGTAGTGACATCAATGTTTCTCACAAATGAATATATGAGAGAAATAAAGATATAGAACAATAGGAAGTCATTACGAGGTACAAGTGTCTTCAGGTAATCAATGATAATACTGACATACAATTTCTCAGAGAAAACAATAGAAGAAAAACCATGATTAAATATGTATTTAAAAATGTGATGTGTGTGGGGACATCCAGCCTAGAATTTTAGCAAAATTATTGTCAAAAATAAAGATCAAACATGTTATTTTTAAAACATCTGAGAAAATGTATCACGAGCATTCCTGGTAATAAAGGAAGTATTATACTGTTATCCTCAAACAAAATATAAATGAAACCAGAAGATCAGGCAATCAGGAAAGGATAAAAGATATCTAAAAGAGAAATATTTTGATATATCAAAATGAATATTAGCTGCTTAAAGCAATGTGGTGACATCTAATAGAGTTTTAAAAATTTAAGATACATGAGAGCAAGAGGATATAAATTCAGAGTAAGATAAATGGAATGCGATCCAAAGCCCTGGACATTTCCAGATTGAAATATAGATATTTTTATTAAATTTTGTTAAGATATGAATATGTAATATAACATGGAAACTACTAATATAATGGTAAAAGAATGAGTAACTATACTGGTAGTAGAAGGAAAATGGTATAATTAAAAAACAATATGCAGAAGTCAAATATGTGATTAAAAACATAAAAGGCAGAATAAATAGAAAAGAAACAGTAAAATGGTTTATATAAACCTCAAAATATCAGAAAGCACATTAAATATAAGTGTCATTTATGTTTAATTAGTAGGCAATAATTATCATACATAAAAGAAAATAAGTTACATACTGCTAATAATACAAACATATACGATAAAGAGCATTTAAAAGCATAGAAAATCAAATACTATATTCCTCTCTCTATTCACCTCCTTACTCCCCCCACCTCCCCTGGCCAACATGTGTGGTTTACACCATCTGACAGGATTCCCAAAGCTGTGGCTATATCAATATCCAAAGATCAGTCTACAAGTGTTATACTCACAGAAGGGGAACACCTCCCAATTCAAGTCCCCAGTAAATGTTTGTCGTTCCGAACTTAGACTTCTATTGTTCCTGTGGCATCCAGTTATGAGGGAACCTGTGCCATCAGCCTAAGTGAATGTTGTATTTTTACGTTGTGTTAAAACATGAAAACTCAAGTAAACATTCTGAGTGAACCAACCTACTAGCACACTGGTTCGAATCCCAGGATGGAGAGGGGATGATGAAAAAAAGTTTTTACAAATACTTGGATTGCTTCCATTAATCTGTCTTTGTTCTTACATGTGTCTATATTATTGCTGTGAACTGTGACTCCAATGCAGTCAACTGGCAACCGAAGGAGCTTCCTCCCTGCTATGGAATCACCCTTGCTGAACACTCAGGGCACCTTGCAGAAGAGGGGGATGTGTGAGATTGTAAGAGCCTATCATGAGGCGTGTAGAGGAAAGACTATTCCATGATGTAACCACTGTCAGAACCACGTGCTAGATTCGGTTAGATTGGGGGCAGAGCAGAAATTTCTTCACAAAAATCCCCTCAGAGACTGTCTGACCCCTCCTCTATGCCCCAAACTGTGCCGGTTTGTGCTGGTTCCTGAAACAGGCCATGGCCTGCCCTAGGCAAGCATGATAGCTCTCCCCTTATGTGGGGTGGGTCTCCCCATTCATCCTGCACCATCCTATATAACCCCTTAGCATCCATGGTGTCTCGCCTCCGTCCGAGATGCATCTCGTATGTGTGTTCCTTTAATAAACTCTTAAGGTAATAAAAGAGTTGTCAGACTCTCTCTGATCTCTCAGCTCCGGGAAATTTTCCCCACAGCAAAACACTACCACATTACCTTTGCTCTTTTGAGAAGTTGAGAAGTAGTGTGAGTACATTTATAATTCACTATCCAAACAACTGCAGCAGAATCTTAGAATGCAATTTTTTAAAAACATATATAGGACTTCTTTCTGAGACTTGGTGCCTAAAGGGCACAGCTCTACTATGGCTTTAAGTTGTTCCTCTTTTGATATTTAGCAAGTAAGAAAAAGAAAAGAAAAAGAAAAAAAAAAAAACCTGCATTTAATTAATCAAATCTTTGTCCCAGTTTCCCAGAACATAATCTAGAATGGGGGACACAAACTCACAGTGTTTGTTCTCTTCATAACATCGGGTCATCCAGGGGAAAAACAAAGCCGGACCCTCAAAAATGCACGGCCCAGGAAGAGGGCTCCTTTTGCCTGGATCTACGGATGGTACTGTCTCTTCAACAGTAATATGCTTCTATGATAATATTAACAGGAACCAAAGGGGGAGACACAGGGATGTTTAGAAGCATCAGTAGAGACTCAGCTAGAAATGTGAGAGATTATTATTTATGTAACACAGATAGACTAAAGTCAGATGCAGACGTACGTTCAGTCAATGAACTGCAGCTGGGATATGTTATAGCTTGTAAATGGTTCTTATTAGGCCTTTAGTAATCTGAAGTTATAAAATTATGTGGTTTTAAGGTCAACCTAATAATGCACTGCTGTTATTAAGAAATCTTCATGATTTCCCACCAACCTACACACTGAGTCATCATGTTTCTGATATCTATCAGGCTGATGTACCATTTGAATTGATTTCCCCTAAAAAGAAAGTACAACCTAGAGTGACATACTCATTCTAACAGATTATGAGAAACTAAATTTCATGTAAACAGTCTTAAAAAGACTTAGCTCAACCTCACCCTGTCCAGTGTTTTGCATATTTTAATATCTATTAGCAAAATTGAATTAAAAAAAAATCCTTCTAGATTGAAGAGAAACAGTCCTTTCTTTCCCTGATTTTTGAGAGCTTTTCAAGTGATCTATTATCTAAGATTCTTAATGACAGACCAACTCAATTTCTAAACAGTATACTAAATTAACATCAATTATTTGAGTCCATGTAACATGTACAGATGTTATAAAAACTGTAAGGGAAAGATAATCCAAGGGTTTGAATTATTATTGTGTCATTATTTATTACTTATATCTTAGACTGTCCTCTAACATGTATTGCATTAAAAACACAATAATGTAATTAATCGTAATATGTCTTTCAGTATAAAACCCCTCAGTCAACAGTAAATTAAAAGTGACGAGAAAAAATATAATTCAAATCGCTAGGACAATAGTGGTATAAAAATATTCAATAATTTACTCTCCACTCAACAAAGCAAACCTATAATGTAAATTAAATCCAAAGGGAGTTATTCTGATTTCCATAGTTACTGAATCACCAGTAAAAACAATCAGCAATTTTGGAATCATTAACTACACACAGCACCCTTACTATTTGCATTTCTATCTTCAAATCACATTGTGACTGATTAACCCAGAAGAAATAAACAAAACACATTTTTAATAGACTGTTCATATAAAATCTCTCTACTATCAACCCTACACACCTTTACCTTTATGTGCCACTCTTATCCCTGGCTTCCCCTTTTACATTTGCACTAGATTTTAGATTAATAACTCATTAAAAAGGAAAGAGTGTTTTGCTCCATCCTCTCTGTCACACATTCTTAATTATAAAACTTTTTAAGACTAATTATCTACATAGAGAGATCATAATTATCCAACATCCATACTTTGCTTTGGGGTTTACTCTTGTTGTTGTACATACTATGGGGTCGGATAAATGTATAATGACAATATATATCATTGTAATATTATATGGAGTACTTTCACTGCCCTAAAAATCCTCTGTGCTCTGCCCTTTCATCACTCCCCACCCCAAATTTTGGAAATCACTGATCTTTGTCTTGTCTCCATAGTTTTGACTATTCCAGAATGTCCTACAGTTGCAATCATATGGTGTATGCCCTTCTCAGATTGGTTTCTTTCACTCAATAATATGCCCTTAAGATTCCTCCATGTCTTTTTATACCTTGATAGCTCATTTCTTCTTAGCATTGAATAATGTTCAGTTTTCTGGATGCATCAGATAATTTATCCATTGACTGACTGAAGGACAACTTGGTTGTCTCCGGATTTTGGCAATTATGAATAACGTTGCTATGAACATCCAAGTTTGGGGTTTTGTGAGAACACACATTTTCAACTCCTTTGGGTAAATACCAAGGAGTCTGATTGCTGAATCTAATAGTAAGAGAGTGGTTAGTTTTGTAAGGAGCCAGAAAACTGTCCTCCAAAGTGGCCATACCATCTTACATTCCCACCAGCAATGAATAAATTTTTGTTGCTCCACATTCCTGACAGCATTTGGTGTTATTAGTGTTCTGGATTTTGGCCATTTTTCTAGGTGTGTAGTGAATCTGACTTTTGTTTTAATTGGCATTTCCGTGATGACATATGCCATAAGCATCTTTTCATATGCTTTTATATATACAAGGTGACTGTTAAGGTCTTTGGCCCATTTTTTAATAGAGTTGTTTGTTTTCTTATCATTGTGTTTCAATTGTCCTCTGTATATTTTGAATAACAGTCCTTTATCACTTGAGTCATTTGCAAAATTTTCTCCTAGTCTGTGGCTTGTTTTCTAATTTTCTTTATATTGTCTTTTGTAGGCAGGGATTTTTAATCTTAATGATATCCAGCTTATCAATTTTTTTTTTCCATAGATCACGTCTTTGATGCTATAATCTCTGAAAAAAGATCATTAGCATATCCAAGGTTATCTGGGTTTACTCCTATTTTCTTCTAGGATTTTTACAGTTTTGCCTTTTACATTTAAGTCTACGATCCATTTTGAGTTAGTTTCTATGAAAGGTGTAAGGTCGATGTCTAGATTCATTGTTTTAGCATATGAATGACGTCTTTTGGAGCAAAAATTAATATAAGACCCAGTCTTATTTTACTATAATATAAGACTGGGAATATAATATAATATAATATAACATAATATAATATAATATAATATAACAAAGCACAACACAACACAACACATCACATCACATCACATCATATATATAAAACCGGGTCTTATATTAATTTTTGCTCCAAAAACACATTAGAGCTGATAACCCAACTAGGTCTTACTTTCGGGGAAACACGGTTGTTCCAACAACATCTGTTGAAGAAACTACATTTGTACCATTGTATCGCCTATGTTCCTTTGTCCAAGATAACTTGACTATTTATGGGGATTTATTTCTGGGCTCTCTATTAGGTCCCATTGATCTATTTGTCTATTCTTTCACCAGTAATACACTATTTGGATTTCTGTAGCTTCATAGTAAGTCTTGAATTCAGGTAGTGTCAGTTATCTAACTTTGTTCTTCTTCAATATTGAGTTAGTTATTCTGGGGCTTTGGCTTCTCCGTAGGAACTTTAAAATCAGTTTATTGATTTCCATAAAATAACTTGCTGGTATTTTGACTCAGATTAAATTGAATCTACAGAAGAATTAGTAAGAACTTGAATCTTAACAATATTGAGACTTGCTATCCAGGACTATGAAATATCTATTTATTTAGTCCTTTGATTTTATTCTTCAGTTTTATAGTTTGTTTGTCTCGTGTAGATGCACATTTTCTGTTAGATTTATACCTATTTTATTTGTTGATTTCTAAAGTAAATGGTATTTTATGTTTAACTTCTAATTCGATTTGTTCATTGTGCGCAGTATGGTTTTGAATGTCAGTGTGTGATATTCGATACATATGGCCTGACAGAAATTAGGAAGTATTCCCTCTGGTTGTATTTTCAGGAAGAAATTGTGGAGAATTAGTAATATATATATATATATATATATATATATATATATATATATATATATACATATATATATATATATATATATATATATATATATATGTATATATATATATATTTTTAATGTTTTCTAAAATTCACTTGTGAATTCATCTGGATACAGTGTTCTCTCTTTTTTGAGAATGCTATTTGTTTTTGAGTATTTAGATACACACACACACACACACACACACACACACACACACAGAGTGCCAAATAAATGTATATACATTTAGGAAAGGAAAAAACTGTGTTAAAATCACGCTGATGGTAACCACTTTGAGCACCTCTTGTAATTGCAGAAGTCAAACATGACTTGTATTTATCTTTTGTTATCAGTATATATTGAGTATTACAATTTTAACAGTTTTTTTTCCTGTCTTAAAATGTGTATACATGTTTTTGGCACTCTGTGTGTGTGTGTGTGTGTGTGTGTGTGTGTGTGTGTGTGTGTGTGTGTGTGTATGTATATATAGAGAGGTGTATATATATATGTGTGTATATGTATGTATATATATTTATATATGGGGGGGCTCTTGCATTGTGCGTTTAAAGACTTGGTCCATTTCTTCAAAGGTTCTTAATGCATTTTCTTTTGATTCTTTTTAGTGTTCCCATCTTTGCTTACATTACTCATTTATTCCATGTTATCTACTTTTTCCTTTAGAGCCCTTTACATAATATAGTTATTTTAACTTCCTTGTGTAATGATTCCAACATTTGTAATATCTTCATGTGGTACTGACTTGCTATGTTTAGTCTAACTGTTTTTTTCTTGCCTTTTGCACACTTTGAAATTTTCTGTTGAAAGCCAGACATGACATATCAGCTCAAAGGAATTTATAAAAATGTGCTTTCTTTGTGACATTTCATATTGATCTGGTTAATGGTTAGACTATGTTTAATGGTTGCTGTAAATGTAGGTAAAAGAGGCTACAATACCTCCAGTTTGTTTCCAGTGTTGACTTTGGGCTCTTCTAAGTACTCATCCTCAGCAAGAATCTTCCTCTTTCACCTCTTTCATAAATAATCTATCGTTGCTATAATGGAGTCCTGTTGGTTCAGTATTAAGGTATAAGTAAGGGGAAGTATTCTATAATTTTATGTTTGAATCTCAGTGTTTTACTGAGCCTGTATCTTTGCGCTGTGACCTCCACAAGTGCTTCATAGCTTTCTTTTCCCACTTAGATGTGACAGAGAGGCTGGAAGAGGATGGAGTAGTAGAAATTCCCTTTTCCCCAGTAGAATACAGCTCTGGTAAAGACTTTTACCCTAGAGAGTAGATCTTTGCAATGAATTATGCTCTGGGTGTATTTCACAGTGGTTACTCTCCCTTTCCCTTTTCCAGAGGGGTGAGGGGGAGGGAAAGAAAGATATTTCTTAGCTGTTCATCTTGAGAATCTACTGGGATTCCTGGGATAAAAATTCATGAAAAGTCTAAGAACTCCAAAGACAATGATCTCCAGGAGTTTCTCACTCTCAAGCTAGTTTACACTCAGCTTCCAGAAAGTCATAAATATTGTCACTAAAGTGTTCCTACCAGTTCATGGCTCTAGCTGCTTCTGCTACAGAAGATAAATATTTGTGACACTCTTGATTTGCCTGTCTTTCCAAGACTGCGATTTCAGTTTTTTGTAAAGTCCAGAGAGAGTCATTGATCATCAGCTTATTAAAATTTCAGTATTTTCAAATCGTATTTAAGAATGGGAGCAATGACTTCTAAGCACTTTACATGTTGGAGCTGAAACTGGAAGCCCAAAACTACTTTTATTAATTATTTCTCTTCATTTTAGAATTTAAATTTATTTTTAATATTTTTCACATATATATGTGTGTGTGTGTGTGTGTGTGTGTGTATATATATATATATATATACACACTTAAGAGCGGAAGCTGGCATTTTAAAAACTTCATAAAAAAAAAAAAAAACTAAATTCTAATTCTTATATCTATCTTTCTGTGAAAGTGGCATGGAGTCTCAGAAAAGTAACTTACCAGAATGCCTTATTCATAATTTTACACTAATGAATTGTAAAGAAGTTAAAAATAATGCCAGGCATGCAGAGAAAAAGGCAGAGTAGTGACTATGACTAGATTTCTTTTGTTACTATTTTTCAGTAATTGTTTTAAAATAATGCATTCTTTAACTTTTAAAGCATCTATCTAAAAAATACCAACAAAGGAAATCTAGTCTTTGTATCCCAGGGACTTGGTATGGCTTCTATGTTAAGTGGACCTTGTCCCAGGGCAAGAATTCGGGAAGTTTATAGTCATTGATGGGAAAATAATAGATTTATGCTTTTTATATAACTCTAACTGAAATTTAACATCTCCCTCAAGCATGAATGTAGGTAAAAATCAACAGTAATAAAAGCAGTAGCTATGACTTTAGAACTTATAACAATAAAAATCACAGTCATTGCAGACTTTGTAAAATATTATTACGTTAATCAGTACTCTGAAATTGTAATAGTTCTTAGACCTGTTAAATAAAAACATTTTAACTTTCATGGCTGAGTCTTTTTAAAAGAAAGGGTTTGCTAGGCTATTGCTAAGTAAAAGAGAAGACTGGTCTTGGGGCATGGAGTCTAAACCACCAGCAGCATGGCTAGGTAGGAAAGACAACAGGTCCGTCTGCCCAGGAGTTTCCCAGGTGTTTTCATTCATCAAGAAAATGGGAAGGAAATGTAAGCCATATTGAAATGATTTACATTAGCTATGGACAAAGGGGATGAGAGAAGATGAAACGGGACTAGTTCTGGGGTAGGGGCAGCAGAATCCACAAAGAAGAAGTGTCCACTCCTGTGGATTAGCTGTGAACAGCAGGTTGGAAAGTTCATGTGTGAACAAGAAGGTGAGGCTCCTGGAGTCAATCGTGCCTGGCATCCTCTTGGATAAATGCAGGAATAGCTACCTGTAAATTAATCCTAAATTCCAAAAGATATATAAGAACGCAAGCAGTCTTTTGTCAGAGTTGGTCCACAGCTATTAACAGGCTAACTGTTCTGACTTTTTCTCTCACTCTCTGACTGTAATTTTAATTTAGAACATGTCAGATTTTTTTTTCCTGTCAGACCCATCCTCTAGATCTTTCTGTTTAATACATTAATAATCACAAATATTTTCACCTCACAAATGTAATATTTTAAAAGTTTAGTAAATGTTAGTAAATTATTATCCTTTGGAAACCAATATACTTTATGCATTTAAAAATATTATTGAGAAGAGATACCCAGTCATAACTAGACTGCATCAAAATCCTTGTAACACACTAAGGAAATTGACACACCGACAGAAAAACAAACAACGCCCCCTACACTCACACATACACAAACAATTGAGTGACTAGGGATTTTATAGATGGGTAATACAATTGGCCCTATAGGTTCCTGTCTTTATGAAAAATTTAAAATTATTACTAGGTATATTCATTATAGTAAAAGTCACAAGTATTTATTTGTTTAGTAGATTAAGTAAAAAAAAAAAACCACTCAGCGCCACCTTTAGTCACAGGGTGTCATTTTCCTGCATTCACCATTCCTGCCATTCCAGATGACCAAAGAATCTGACAGATTGCCTCAAATTATGTAGCATAAACAGAAAATCCATTTCTTCTACGGATATCATAACAACACCACAAAGGTTATCTAGGAAAAAAATCTTTTTCTGTTCTTTGATACCCTAACTTTGCTGGATATTTGGAATTTGAAACAGTCCCTCTACCTCTAGCTCAAAGATAGACATGAGCCGAACACAAAACATTCTCTCCCAAATCCACAGAATGTATATTTTCCTCACTTTGCTATGATTCTCACTCTCTCCCCAAAACAAGAAATTTTGATCTCCTGTTTGGTGATATTTGTTAGAGTTACTTTGATTCTAATAAGCTCAAGACTTTAAAAAAAAAATAAAAAGTTACTAGAATACCCCTTCTACCCCTACACTTTGTGTTTATCTTTTCTCTGAAGCAAAGAATACTGAATGTTTAGCTAATTGAATATAGAAAGGGGAATTTGTAACACAGTATTTTTAAGCAAGTCTATTCATATTTTAAAATATGTTTTAGGCACTTTTGCTTTCTTTTTTTCATTTTTCTGATTATGAATATCATGTGCCTTTTAATAATCTTGTAAATTGTATTAATAATGCCTTCTTCTTTTCGGTGTCTTCTGCTGGGTACTTACTTGCTGATTCTGGAGAGACTACCCCTCCCAGACCAAGCCAATTCCTAGAGATAGTAAAGGGTTTATCAGCAAGTGCACCTTTCACATGCAATCCAACCAATCCAAAACTCATACTGCCTAACAACCTCCTTTATTTAGCTCCTACACTCGAGACTACTCACATCACCCAAGGCCAAGTACCAGAGCCTGCCTAAATTATTGAAGCCAGTCAATCCTAAACCTGTTTACTCTGTTTTGCTTTCCCATGGAACCCACAGTAAAGGCTCTCTCTTGCCCACATCTTGCCCCTCCTGCTTCCTGAACAACCGTCGTACTTCCCCCTGTGGCCATGCATGGTATAGTGTGTCCCCTCCTCCAGGGTACTGTGAGTAACAAACCATTCTTTCAATGACCTACATTTTAAAACATAAGTAAGGAGATTTCCAGTCAAGGTGGTGGAGTAGGTAAACACTGTGCTCACCTCCTTTCAGGACCACATCAATTACAACTAAACCACACAATAACCACTATTGAGAATTGCCTGAAATCTAGCTGCACCAAAGTCCTACAACTATGGACATACAGAAGAAGTCACCTTGAGACTAGTAAAGGGGCAGAGACGCAGAACAGGCTGGCCCCACACCTGCGTGTGACCATTAAAAATTAGGAGGGATATCTTGGCTACAGCGGTCTCCCCCTGAGGAGCAAGGGGTACCAGCCCCTCTCCATCCCAGTGATTCAGTGCCAGGGAAAGAAGTCCCCATAACTTCTGGCTGTGAAAACCAACAGAGATTGTGGCTGAGTGAGTCTAAGGGTGGCTGCACTCCCAGGTGCTCCTCTAAAGGCACTGCATGTAGACTTACTCACTAATGGACTTACTTACTCTGAGCCCCAACACTGGGAAGCAGCTTGAAATGCACCAGGGACATACAGGAAAGAACTGAACTGTCTAACCTCAGAGTGAGGGCTATAGGGGCAGCTTTCTCCCAGATGGAAGAGCTGGCAGAAATTGTTGTTTGTTTGTCGAGCCCTCCCCCTCTACACGTGAAGACAGAGGCAGACACCATATCTGAGTCTCCATCAAACTGGCTAATACCTTTAATCTGCCTGTTTTAGTGATTCCCTGAGACCACACCCCACTCAACTTTGGGGCACACCCAAGCTGCTTCCAGAGGCTTTAACATATAAACAGCCTGCCTTGGGTCATGCTGCAGATTTTCCTATAATCTCTCAAAGATTTCCAAAACCCAAACTAGCAGAATATGGCTTTGGTGTGTCCTGTACCTCTGGCTGAGCAACCCTAACCAGAGCAATAGCGATAGCTAGCCTTGGTTCACAGCTTGGCATCTGAAAGCATCTCCCAGCACACCACAGGTGGCAGCCACCTCTGAATTGCCTTATGGCTAATGCCAGGTGGCCCCCAGCAGGGCAGAGACTGCTGTGGAACTTGGCCTGCAGTGGGTCCCCTCCAAGGAGGTCCCAGACCTGGCAGGCCCAGTGGACAGCTTCAGACAAAGCTGGAGCATCACTGGGATGCCTTGAAGGATATAAAATACAAAAGACAGACTGGGAAGAGAGCAGAGCATGTTAAATAAACCTTGCTCTGTAGGGTCAGCCCCAGCACAATAGCTCCTGCACTGTAGTCATGACCACTCCTCACAACCAATCAGCTTGAGGGGAAATCCCTCCCACTGACATGCAAATAGCATTCAAGTCTCAACTTCAACAGAGAGGCACACACAACACACACAAGGGTCACACTTAAAGCACCCAGCTCTAATGACCAGGGATACTGAACTGTGTGGTCCACCAGGAAACCTACAACATAAGGCCACTCTACTAAAACTGGGAGGTGTAGCATCCCTACCTAGTACATAGAAACAAACACAGGGAGTAAGCCAAAATGGGGAGATAAAGAAATATGACTCACATAAAAGAACAGATCAAAGCTCCAGAAAAATAACTAAAGAAAATGGAGACAAGCAATCTACCAGATGCAGAGTTCCAAACACTGGTTATTAGGATGCTCAATGATCTCAGGAAGAACTTCAACAAAGAGATAGGAAACATAAAAATGGAGAAAAAAAAAAAAACATAAAAATGAATCAGACAGAAATAAAGATGACAATAACTAAAATGAAGAATATATTAAAGGGAATTAATAGTAAATTAGGTGAAGCAGAGGACTGAATCAGTAATGCAAAAGATAAGCAGAAAACACACAATCTTCACAGAACAAAGAAAAAAGAATCCCCCAAAATGAGGAGAGTTTAAAAGGCCTCTGGGAAAACATCAAGTGTACCAATATTCGCATCACAGGGGTACCAGAAAGAGAAGAGAGAGAGCAAGGAATTGAAAACCTACTTGAAGAAATAATGACTGAAACTTACCCAACCTGGTAAAGGAAACAGATATGTAATCCAAGGAAGCACAGAGTCCCAAACAAGATGAACCCAAAGAGGCCACACCAAGACAGATCATGATTAAAATGCCAAAGTTTAAAGACAAAGAAAGAATCTAAAAAAGGCAGCAAGTTAGTTAACTACAAGAAAGCTCCCATAAGACTGTCAGCTGATTTTTCAACAGAAATTTTACAGGCCAAAGGGGTGGGCATGAAATACTCAAAGCGATGAAAAGCAAGGACTTAAAACCAATATTACTCTACCCAGAAAGGCTATCATTTAAAATTGAAGCATAGATAAAGAGCTTCCCAGACAAGAAAAAGCTAAAGGAGCTCCTTACCACCAGACCAGTATTACAAAAAATGTTAAAGAGACTTCTTTAAGATGAAAAAAATATGTGAATAATAAAATATTCATAATTATATATCTATCAATAATTACTTTCATTGTAAATGGATTAAATGCTCCAATCAAAAGATGGTATGGCTGAACGGACAAAAAAATGAGACCCTTACATAACCTGTATAAAAGAGAGTCACTTTAGATCAAAAGACACACAGACTGAAAGTAAAGGAATAGGAAAAAGATATTTCATGAAAATGGAAAAAAAAAATGGGGTAGCAATACTTATACCATACAAAATGGACTTTAAAACAAAGGCTATAACAAGTGACAAAGAAGGACTCATTCGTCCCACTTCTGGATATTTATCTGAAGAAACCAAAAACACTACCTTGAGGGGATGTGTGCAGCCATATGTTCATTGCAGCATTGTTTACAATGGCCAAGATGTGGAGGCAGCCTGGGTGTCCACCAATGAAAGCATGGATAAAGAGGAGGTGGTACACACATATACATACAATGGAATATTGCTCGGCCATGAAAGAGAATGGGTTCTTGCCATCTGTGGTGGCATGGATGGACCGGAGGGTATTGTGCTGAGTGGAGTATGTCAGACAGCAAAAGACAGATGCAATGTGATTTCACTTCTATGTGGAATCTAAAGAACAAAATAAACAAATAAAACAGAAACTAACTCATAGTATCTATGAACATTTTGATGGTTGCCAAACAAGAGGGGATTTGGGAATGGGTGAAAAAGGAGAAGGGATTAAGAAGTACAAATTGGTTGCTACAAAGTAGTCATGGGGATGTAGGGTATAGCATAAAAAATATACTCAATAATATTGTAATAATTGTGTATAGTGCCAGATGGGTACCGGAATTATTAGGGTGATAGACGGAATGTGGTTTGGGAAATAGGGTAAAAAAAGTGAAGGCATTAAGAAGTACAAATTGGTAGTTAAAAAATAGACACAGGGAGCACACATACAAAAAAAATAAAATAAAAAATAATAAAAAAAAATAGACACAGGGATGTAAAGCATACGGAATATAGTCAATAATATGGTAATAACTATTTATGGTGCCAGGTGGGTACTAGACTAGTCACTACCCACCTGGGGTCACTTTTTAAATTATATAAATGTCTAACCACTATGCTGTACCTTTGAAATTGATATGAAATAATATTGAATATCAACCGTAGTTAAAAAATTTAAAAAGGGGAGAAAAAGTGAAGGGGAATAAGAGGTTCAAATTTCCAGGTATATAACAAATAAGTCACAGGGATGTAATGTATAGCATGGGGAATGTAGTCAATAATATTTTGATAACATAATATGATGTCAGATGGTTGCTGAACTTATGGTGATTACTTTTTTAGATATATTAATGTTGAATAACTATTGTTTACACCTGAAACTAATATAATATTGCATGTTATCTATATTTTAATAAAAAAAAACTTTAAAAAAACATAACAGGAAGAATACAAGCTTTAGAGTGAGACAGATCAGGGATTGAATTCTGATTCTATAAGTTATGTGAATCTGGCCAATTTTTAATTTCTCAGATATTTAGTTTCCTCATCTGAAAAGTACAACCAATTTATAGGGCAGTCATAAGAATTCAAAGTAAATATTTGGGATGTACCTTACACAGAGTAGATGATCATTAAACAGTTATTTATGAAAACTAATGCCTAAAAATAAGAAAAAAGAAGATGAAAAGACAAGCTACAGATTGTGAGAAAATGTTTGCAAAACATATATCTAATGAGGGACTCAGATCTGGAATACAGGAACTCCTACAACTCAATAATAAAATAATAAAATTTTTAAGATGGGCAAAATATTTAAACAGACACTTCATAAAAAAAGATAGACAAAAGGCCATTTATGACATGAAAAGATGCTCAGTATAATTAGTCATCGGAAATGCAAATTAATGCCATAATAAGATAGTACTACACATGCCAAAATAACTAAAATTAAAATGACTGACAATGCAAAATACAATCACTTTGGAAACCAGCTTGTCAGAGTCTTATCAAGTCAAACATATGCCTACGCTTCAACCCAGCAATTCCACTCCTGGGCATTTACCCAAAGAACTGAAAACAGATGTCCTTAAAAAGACTAGTACAAGAATGTGCATGGAAGCTTTATTGACGCTGCCAAAGGACAAGCCAAATGCCCTCAATAGGTGAATAGACATACACATTATATGCAATTTATAAAAAAAGAAAAAAAAACTTCTGATGCAAGCATGATGGATGAAGCTCAAAAGCACATTGGCCCAGAGCAGCCAGTCACAGAGTACATGTTATGTGATTCCATTACATGAAGTTCAAGGACAGATTAAACCAAACCACAGTGATAGGAATCAGAACATTGTTTGCCTTTGGGCTAGGAGTGACTGCAAAGAAACAATAATGAGCTTTCTGGGAAGGTGGAAATGATCTCTATCTTGGTTGCAGGAATTACAAATAGCTGTATATTTCATCACTCATTGAACTGTACATTTAAAATTTTTATGTTTTGTTGTATGTAAAGTATACCTCAATAGAAAAAATATAAACAAAAAAGACCCCTGGGAAAAAAATAAAACCTAAGGATAATTATGTGTATATCAAAGCATCTGATAATTTTATTAGAATAAGTTGATAAAAATTTAAATGCTTTTGTAAAAATATATCGTTTTAAGACATTTGATACCAATTTTCTTAAAACCCTGAAAAAGTTAAACAATTTACATTCTTTCCTGTACTGTTTGAGAATATTTATTTTACCTCTTATAGTATCTTATGAAATAACCCATTATAAAATGTGCCAATATGCTAAGATCAAATAATTTTTCATGTCAGTGTGCATTTTTGATTACTGATTGTTTTGAATATTTCTCATTGATTTACTAGCATTTAAAAATTATCCATAAATTGCATGTTTTTCAGGAAGTTCTTTTTTCACTATTTAAGAGCGCTTTTTGGTAATATATATTAAAATTATTGTAATCATTATTGACAAATTTTCCCAGATATAACTTTTTTCAATAGTTGAGATTTATTGCACTAAATATGTTTTTAATTTGTATCTTTGCAAATCTTTTAATTATTTCCTTTTATGTTTTCCATATTTAGTGCCATGATTATAGAGACCTTTAATTTTGAAATCTTATATGAGTTGCTACTAATTTCTGTATTTTTATTTTCTTTTTATATCTAAACATTTAACCCACTAAGAATTATTGTTCTTGGGTGTTGTGCTATATGAATCAAATTTTCACAACCAATGCGTAAACACTTATCTAAAATAAACAAACTAATTCCACATTCTATCAAAGCACATGATTATTACCCTGTTTCTCTGCTTGCCTATAGTAAAGACTATTAGTTGGTCTTAAACCATCTTCCCCTTCTGAGCACATATGAATATGGCTATCCAAGAGCCACTAGACATTAGGCTGTATTGTTATTGTGAAATAGCCAGTAACATATGACAAGATATACCATGTTTCTTCTAGACCTGGTTTATGAACAGCTGGCAATGTAATCCTTAAAGGTTTTTGTCCATCTAGTGACTGAAGATAGAAGATAACAAGGAATCCTAGAGGACAGTGGTACATGGAATAATCCTAAAAACTAATTTAGCACACTTGTTTTTCTCTGAATTTTTAAACATTACTTAAATCTTGATTTTTTTATAGTTGAGAATTTTCATTTAACAGGGATATAGCTCAATTCTGTCTGGTGGGTACATAGTGACCTCTTTGTTATTTCAAATAAAAGCCTTTCCTCAGTTTGACATTTTCCCCCCTATTTTTGGGCATATTCTTATGTTTGATTCATTGTATTACTTTGTTCAGATATAACAATTAGCCAAAAATACTGTTCTTCAGAACTTGTTCTCCATGGGTTTGGGGTCAAGTTGACCTGTTTTTGTATCGCCTGTTTTATAACTGCATTGCCTTGGGCGAATCACTTAATGTCTTTCATCATCAATGTCCCCATCTACAGTCTTCATTTCATGGAGTTGCAGAGAAAGAAATTTAAAGTTTAGTTTAAATATACATGTGAATGTTTAGTATAGTACCTAGTATATTTCAATTACTGCATAAATGGTGGTTGCTGGTTTTTTTTGGCTTCCTATACATCCAAGCTCTTTCCTCCTTCCGAATATTGTCCTACTCATATGTTGTCTCCTGAACCACCCACCTTTTTGTTTTTGATACAGATAATGTTAGTTTATTTTTAAGGTTTATATAGGATATGTTTCCTTTACAAAAAAATCTTCACTAGGCATCCTATCTAATGAGACCCCTCCTGTTGATTTGACTTCGACTTTTAGTTTGATGACACATAATTTAAAATGATTTTCTTATTGTTTTTGCCAAGAATGAAGGCATTATGAAAATAATTTTATTTTTCTTTCTTTCCTTCATCCTGTCTCTCTCCTTTCCTTCTTCCTCTCTCTCTCTCTCTCTCTCTCTCTCTCTCTCTCTCTCTCTCTCTCTCTCTCTTTCTCTCCCTCTCCCTCTCTCTTTCTCTCTCTCTCTCTTTCCGTTTCTCCCTCCTTGCATTCCTTCTTTTTTTAAATATACATATCCCCAGTAAGTGACACGATGACAGGAATATAGTAGGTGTTCTATAAATATGTGAATTATTTGATCAGTATACTTTTCTATTTATTTCAAATTTCTTTCTTATGTGAGTCCTTCACATTCCTCTCATTTTGCTACACCATAGATTTTGTCTATTTCTAAAGCTTACACTCCTCTAATAACCTATTTTTTTCATTATTTTCCTGACAATCGTATATCAGTCTTTGACCTTCATGTCTCCTCTTTCATTTTTTTAAGAAGACTAAAATGATATTATCAAAAATATAACTTTTCTTTTCTAAGAATATAATTATTCTTTCCCCATGATTCCTATTATTGCATGCTATATATGGTTTAATTAGCTACTTTACATATCCAACTTTTTTCATAGGTTTCATGTTGCATTTTGTTGTAAACACTTGCCTGACCAAATAACATGACTAAACTCTTTCAATGTCCTCTTACTGTTTATCTGAAAGTTTTTAAAGCCCTCCTTGTGATGTTATCCTGCAGAGATATATGACGTATTTTTATAAAATTTTGTATCTACCTACCTACATATGTATCTACCTACCTAGTGTTTAGAGTTTCACACAGAGACTCTAGGAGACTTGGAAAAGAAGTAGTGCCTAACATTCTCATTAGCGGGATTTCTCTTGGCCTGATTTTTTTTCTTTCTCTCATTGTCCCAGAAAGGATATTTCCAAATCCTGTATAACATAGATTTAATTTTTACATTCTGTACACTGATGCAGAAAAAGACATAACAATTTTTCTTTTTTTTTTGTAAAAGTATCTTGGCATGCTCAGAAGCTTACATTTCTGCTGATGGCAGTATAAAACAAAGCCAAAAGAACAAACAATAGAACTTTACAGTTGACAAAGGTATCTGAGTTTATTTTCAGATTTGAGATAGTTCTGGGGGATCTGAGACTCTTTGGTTTTTTTGTTTTTTGAGTGTTCTCTAATGTTTAGAATTCAGGGGTGTCAAAACTGCGGCCCGCGGGCCAACTGCAGTCCACAATCCATTGTTAATTGGCCTGCAGCAAATTCCAAAAATATATTTAGTTTACTTAAATAAACCAGGTGAGGCAATACGTACTACACCTCGAGTGAGTGGCCCGGCTGTTTGTGTATTTTACCGCACATGGCCCTTGGTAAAAAACGTTGAAAAAAGTTTTGACACCCCTGTACTATAGACTAGATAGATAGATAGATGATAGACAGGCAGACAGACAGACAGACAGACAGACAGATAGATACCATGTAACTTCCTTTGATTCAGTCTCCCTTTTGTCCACACTACGCTCTATCTTGGAGGTATGCCTGTATGGATTACAAAAAATATATCAAGCTTTCTGGTTTCTATTTGGTTTGCCAGTGGAGAGCCTGGATATTCAGGGGAAAGAGGAGTGAGACTGAGGGTGTTTATTCCCCTGAGTCCCTCCTCCCTAGTGGATCACCTAGCTCGTTACATCCATAACAGTGGCCTCTACAATAAATCTCCTGGATTCTAGTAGCAGCTTCCTTCTCTTGCCATTCAAGC
Organism: Rhinolophus hipposideros; assembly: GCF_964194185.1. Classification (NCBI taxonomy): domain Eukaryota; kingdom Metazoa; phylum Chordata; class Mammalia; order Chiroptera; family Rhinolophidae; genus Rhinolophus; species Rhinolophus hipposideros. The sequence goes on from NC_138048.1 coordinate 33,479,556, forward strand.
CTGAGTGCTAATGAAGCTCTTACCAGCTCTAGAATTCTGCATTATACCTTCCATTTTTCCTACATTCAGCCAAAATTTTTGTACATAGCTCTTTTTAAACTGTCTTCTAATTACCCAATTTGAAAATGCAATTTTGATAAAGACATTGTGGTATATATACACAATGGAATACTATTCGGCAGTAAGAAAAGATGATATAGGAACATTTGTGACAACATAGATGGACCTTGAGAGTATAATACTAAGTGAAATAAGTCAGACAGAAAAAGCAGAGAACCCTATGATTTCACTGATATGTGGTATATAAACCAAACACAACAAAAGAACAAGACAAACAAATGAGAAACAAAACCTCATAGAAACAGACAATAGTTTAGTGGTTACCAGAGGGTAAGGGGGTGGGGGGTGGGAGATGAGGGTAAGGGGGGTAAAATATATGGTGATGGAAGGAGAACTGACTCTGGGTGGTGAACACACAATGGGATTTACAGATGATGTAATACAGAATTGTACACCTGAAATCTATGTAATTTTATTAACAATTATCACCCCAATAAATTTAAAAAACAAATGCAATCTTTATCCGCTAAGTCCACGTTTGGTGAACGTTGCTCAAGCAGTAGTTCGTCGTAATCAGAAGTGTCTGGACACTGATGGTAACCACTTTGATCACCTCTTGTAATTGCAGAAGTCAAACATGACTTATATTCATCTTTTGTTATTGGTATGTGTTGAGTATTACAATTTTAATACAGTTTTCCTTTCTTAAAATATGTATATATTTTTTGGCACCCTTTTGGGCACCCTGTGTGTGTGTGTGTGTGTGTGTGTGCGTGCGTGTGTGCAGTTCATAGAATTACAAATGAAAAATTTTAATAGCTTTAAAATTTACATCTGTAAATGGAAAATAACTCACTTCAATCTCAGTTGTACTGTAAATTCTAAATATTTTGTTGTCTAATATTAATAAAACTTTTCAGAGTCAATAATAAATACACTAGCCAAAGTATAAAACAGATACGTCATTCCATAAATTTGTAGGTTGAACTTAGTGAGAGTAAATACAGTGAAAGGTGTATGATTTAATAATGTCCAATATTTGAAAGTCATCTACTGACATATTAAGCGGTTTGACATATAAGGGAGAGCAACATGTGCATTATTTCCCCCATGCAATCCTGTAAAGAAACTCAAAGTTCAGTTCACATACAAAAGGATTCAAAGTAACTGTATTTTTTAAATACTGTTATTAAATTTTAAGAGAGTTTATCTTTTTTTAAAGCTATGATCACTGGCTTGGGACAACTATTCTGAAAAAAAAATTCTAAAAATATTACTAATAAACTTGTAAATAAAAAAAAAATCAAAAATTATTTTTTCAATTCCCCAATATTCTCCATTCATCAGCCTCCTCTCTTCACTAGGCTCATATAGACATGAAATAATAAAGGGATATTATTTTTCCATGTGCACTGCATAGAACACCACGTCATCTGACTTCAGAACTCACGCTATTTTCTTCATGAGTTTAATGTATTTTATATACATTTCTAAGAGTTGTCATAAAACCCCATGCCCTGCTTACAGAAAGGCCATATTTCAAAGCTATAAATGGGATGGAAATGGAGGATTATATTTCACTGGGATAAATACATGTTTAAGTTAGCAATTACCATTCATAGTGCTGTTCTTAAAATATCTAACATCCCTTGGCTCCCCTACACACCATTCATGCTAATTCTCAGATAAAAATTTCCAAATGAAAACAAACCTCATAAATCTTTCAAAGTGGTCATGAAGATGCTCTTCATGAAACTATACAAACCATTAAATTGACAATGATAATACTGTGTGCACATCCATACCTTAACCCATAGGTCTATATAATGTAGCAACAGGAACTCATATGCTATACAGGTAGCAAGCATTGTGCAATTATCCTTCGTAGGAAGAGGGAGACACAAATTGCCAACAAGGTTAAGCAGTTGCCAAAACACTATACAAACAGCATCTTTTCTATATTTTATATATTTAGATATGCAAATACAATTCCTTAGTATTCAGTACAATAACACACTGTACAGGTCTGTAGCCTAGGAGCATTAAGCTATACCATGTAGCCTAGGTTGTAGTAGGTTGTACCATCTAGGTTTATATAAGTACATTCTGTGATGTTCCCACGATGACAAAAAACACCTAACAATGAATTTCTCAGAATGTATCTCTGTCCTTAAGCAATGCATGACTGTATATTGAATCAAAAATTCCAGTATCACCGGTTTACCTCTGAAATATAGTTAGTCCCATCCTAACACTTGAACCAACAATAGGAAAAGAAAGGGTAGTTTCTTAAAGAGATGCTGGCAAGACAAAAATATGTATCAATCATTTTACTTTGGCAAATAAAACACAAAAGAGGATCATATTTTACAGAATGCCAACAATTACAATCTAACATCACTGTTTTATTACAAGGAATATTTGCTATGGAAAGAGATGTATTAAATTCCCACATGTACAGAAGATATTATTTATCTTACAAATAATCTAAATCCAAGGTTATAGCAAGGTGTTTCCTAATGGAATTTTACTTTGATAATAATTATAAATTTCATTCTAAAAGCAAGAAAGAAATAATGCAACCAAGAAATTCTATAGGTACCAAGAAACTCTTCTGGTGTGTAAATCAAAACCTTTTATTTTCCTTAGTAAAATATCACTTTACATTTAGTAAGGGCATTGCTTTATCCAGGTTCACCATTCCCTATGTACTGTGGTAAGAACACTTAACATGATATCTACCCTCTCAACACATTTTTAAGTGTTCAAAGCATTATTACTGAATATAGACAGGTACAGCGCTATACAGCATTCTACTTCTTAGCTATTGAGAATAACACTGAAATGAACGTGGAGTGCTAATATCTTTTCAAGATCCTGATTTCATTATTTTGGATAAGCATCAGAAATTGGATTACTGGATCATATGTTTTTTTTTATTTTTTTATTTTTTATTTTTTTGAGGAACTGCTACACTGGTTTCCGTAGCCGCTGCACCATTTTTCATTTTTACCAGCTAAATCACACTAAAATGCTTCTGCCCAATAAAGGAAACAATCAACAGAGTGAAAGGGCAATCTATGGAAAGGGAGAACATATTTGTAAGCCATATATCTGATAAGGCATTAACCTCTAAAATATATAAGGAACTCCTACATCTCAATATTTAAAAACTAATAACCTGATTTAAAAATGGGCTAAATATTTGAATAGATGTTTCTTCAAAGACATACAAATGGTTAACTAGCATATGAAAATATGTTCACTGTCATTAATCATCAGGGAAATACAAATCAGAGCCACAATTAAATTTTTGTTTTGATTAAGGGGTGTGTCTACACAAGCACTTCACTGGAAACAAAGTGAAGAATCGACTAGAGTTTTGTAAAAATATTGAATATTCTTGAACCAGAGAAAATGATCACCTTCATATCAGCTTTATTTAACTATACTTGTCTGTCTATATGATTTTATTTCAAATTAACTTAATATTTGGGTCTGGTGAGTTTTCTAACAGCTTTGAAGCTGAGAAGTCTTAAATGACTGAGTTAAATAGTATGTTTAAGGCAATAGTTGAAACGCCCAAGTTCATCACAAATACAACATACTTTTCAGTTGATGGTGGTGGAAAGTATGTGTATCTTTCTGTTGTAAATGGGGGCTTCTAAGGACGGTTATGTAAGACTGAGGGTGTGAATTGCAACCTCAGAGCGGGCATTGCAGACAGTTTTAATGATAATAGCTCCCAAGCTGCCAATAAAAAGATACCTCTAAAAGGGTAAGAAACACACGTCACTGGTAATTGCAAAAAGGGTAACTTGACTCCTTTTGTTGGGAGAAATACAGTTTTTGAAGTTAAATTGATCGATGCAAAGAATCCTGAGTTATGTGAGCAGCAGTATTTCTGAAGGAGTGACAACTGCTTTAAAACCTGTTTTTACTTCCATACCTTAAACCCAGTATTTACTACCTCAGTTTTCTCTGGGGTCCATTTATCCAATGCATGGCAAGTCTGCACTGGGAGTTACAGAGTTGAGGAGTTCTCTAGGGCTGAGTTGAGAGAGGCACTGGCCCTGGAGTATGTATCAGAGCAAAATCAGTATGTATAAAAACATGTATTTTGGAGTTTTTAAATTGTTGCTGTTATTGTTTGATGGTTATTATTGTTGTTTTCACTTACATGGAACCAAAAATCATAAACAGTTTTCAGGGCTTTATCAGGCTCTGATGTTATACAGTTTCTCATAAAGAGAAATCTAAATGGCAGAATGCAAAATGGGAAAGATGTTACTAATAGATGAGAAAGATAATGATTACTGAAAGGATGTCTCAAATCTGAGTTCAATCAAAAGTAGAAAGGAATAAAATCAAAGTATACTCCTTTTTTTTCATATCCATCAAAGTTTTCTTCAGGGAATCCTGAGATTTATTTGTTTCAGTCTTTCTCACCATAAAGATTGCCACACAATTCAGGTGTAAGTGTGTGTGAGCATGTGCACATGCATGCATGTCTGCATATGTGAGTGAGTAGGAGAGACCAAGGAATGCAGTGTTGATAGGATATGAGTTGACTCATCATTCTCTGTGATACATGCCTGCAAAAATCACCATTGTCAAACATACTAAATAATTAGAAGTGCAGGAGAAAACTCTTGAATCTGGTTAAAGACACTTTCCCATATTTAACCTAGGGTTCATTCTAATTGCAAATTTTCAAAACAGTATATATACATATTCCATCTTCAATGTTAGCCTCTTTAAAGGAGCAGCACAATTATTCCATAGAAAGGAAACTGGTTTCAATAGTAGTTTTTTTCAAAGATGTTAGAAATTAAGCTACTGAAGAAAATTTGGTAGATCTATTGGTATATCAATTTGATAGATCTATATTTCTGCTAAATTTGTTCTTGTATAGCTTTGCTGTGTTTGTTCATTTAAACTAATCACTTTCAACCTTCTCAAAAACTTAAAAGTCCAATGAAATTGGTTCTTTTTATTGCTCCTCTAATAAAGGCCAGATATAATTATGGAGAATGACTAGCTAAATATTTTTTCATTTGTCAAGTTTTGTGAGTTTGCTTTTCAAAATAAATGTCTTAATAATTTCATAATGTTTGTAAACTAAGTGTCTATCACACTTGTGTTTTAAAGAACTATTATGATTTACATTAGAAAGCACCTACCCTCAATAAATTTTTGAGAAGTACCAAAAAATGTGTTGCTCACACTACTCCCAATCTTATTCTTACGATGTCCGACAATTAAGTTCGCGAACTCATCCTAGAAAAAGTGCTACATACCTCATTGCTGAATATCGACACATTCATCTTCGAAGTACTCCCCTTAGGAAGCTATGCACTGATGCCAGTTCTTAGTCCACCCTTCAAAGAAATTTGGGAACTCTTTTCCTGAAATGGCCATCAGAGCTGTCATCATATTGCCCTTGATGTCCTGAATGTCATCAAAATGTCTTCCTTTCAATATTTCCTTTATCTTCGGGTAAAGAAAGAAGTTACTGGGGTCCAGATCAGGTGAGTAGGCAGGGTGTTCCAATACAGTTATTTGTTTGCTGGCTACAAATTCCCTCACAGACAATACTGTGTGAGCTGGTGCATTGTCATGATGCAAGAGCCATGAATTGTTGACAAAAAGTTCAGGTCGTCTAATTTTTTTCACGCAGCCTTTTCAGCGCTTCCAAATAGTAAACTTCGTTAACTGCCCAATTGGTACAAATTCATAATGAATAATCCCTCGATATCAAAAAAGTTTAACAATATTGTTGCAAAAAGTTCACAAACTTAATTGTCTGACCTCCTACACCAAACCAAAAATATCTGCATCAATTCACTGCAAACATATCTAAAAATTCCAATTATTTAAAAGATTTCTTGATGGTCCTCCATAGAGAGAAATACAGAATTAAGTCCTTTGTGTGTTTTATGATCTGCCTGATTTGGAGTGGAGCGTGGACAAGGTTAATAGTATGAATAAATAACTGACTGATTTAGTAGGAGTGTTAAATTATCTACTGCATTTATTAATCTCCATTCTGATTTACACCAGGCTGGGACACATTACATAAGGCAATATCCCATAGATCTTTAAGAAAATGTGGCACAGATAAATAACTTTTGAGGCATTAGAGGTAAAAATTTACACATATGGAGTACTAGTGGATAGTCATGGAAGAGACCCAGTTAGGGTTGACAAATAAAATTGAGAATGACCAGTTAAATTTGAGTTTTACATAAATAGTTTTTGGGTTTTTTTTAAGTACATCCTAAATATTACATGAGACATAATTATACTTAAACATGTACATGTTGTTAATCTAAGATTTAAATTTGACTGGGATTCCTGCATTTTATTTGCTGAATCTTGCATCCTCAAGATCTAGGGCACTAAGGGACCAACGAGAGGCCATCGATTGATGCAGCAAGGGAAAAGGAAGCAAAACAAACTTCTCAAATTTGCCTACACTCGGGGATTTTATAAAATGAATATTATTGGCTGACAGAAATATCATTAGTTAGGTACAGTCTTAATTACGAATTTTACCTCAAGTATATTAAGTACTAGTGAATTTATAGTTCTATTTATACATTTATAGTGAATTTATAGTTCTATTTAGCTGTTTATCAGTACTACTATCCATCTAGCTAGTATAAATACTACACAAGGAGTTCCTTTCTGTTAAACTACAGTTTTTTTTGGGGGGGAGGGACTAAGTTATTCAAGCAGTATCTTCAATTTGAGTGTTTTTTATTTGAATGTTTTTATAATTTGTTAGAAAGCAAAAGATGCATTAAGAAATATCTTATTTGTTTATTATTTTCTTGTCATTTCAATTAGAGCTTTAGAGATGATACTATTTGGTTATGTTGAGCATCATTTACTCATTTTAGTGGATTATAAACCTTAAAGCTCTTTTTCATGGTCACACTGAAAAGATAGCAACAGATTCAGGTTTATCTGTTGCTGGTTTGAAAAACTTTCCCAAGATTTATTTTGATGAATGTATTGTTCAGAATGTAAGGTAAATGTGTATACTTATAGAGGATTCATTAATTTATAAATTAACCAATGAATATGTTAACAGTCTGTTTTAAGTCATTGGTTTTCTAGAGCAATTACTATTTATAAATAAGAATTATCTGCAAATTTTATTTGTAAATCTGCCATATGCCAGGAACTCTTCTAAACACTGAAGATACAACAGTGAAGGAAACAGAAAATAATTGGCCTTTGAAGAAGTTGTTTTTAAAGTGGGTGTCAGACTATGAATAATATAAATGGACAAAATAAATAAAATATATAGTATATCAGATGGTGAGAAGTGCTACAAAAAACATAAATCAAGGAAGGGAGATAAGGAATGCAGGGATGAAAGAGTTTTCAGTTTTAAATTAGAAAGACTCACTGAGTAGGTGAAAAATGAACTAAGACTCAGAGACATTGAAGCATCGAGTCATGTGAACACCTGCATGAGAGCATCCAGGCAAAAGGAAGAGTATTCCATGTCCTCATGGTGCAGGCATGCTTTGTGTGTCCTAGGAACAAAAGGGCTGAGGGGCTGAAATGGAGTATACTGGAGAAAGTCCCAGGAAGAGATAAAGCCATACTACTGATTGTCCAGAGTTAATTGAATCATCCACAGATATACTGAAATCACCAAGAAAGAAGATACAAGTACTGCTACTGAAGAAAGACAGTTAGCTGGGAGCCCAAAGACTTTAAGGACTACCAGAAAGTGCTTAAGGTCTTAGATGATTGCACACACAAAAAATAGTGATTTGATAACATAATACTTATTTTCAGGCCCAGTGGTCCCCAAAGTATGGGTGAGAAAACAATCATCATTTGTGCAGGCTGGATTAGACAGTCAATCTTTCCTTATAGGAAGAGTGCAGGGGAACATTCACATAAGAGAGAAATCATGTAGCAGATTTTAATGGTTCCTGCAAGCAAAGAAGGAAATTTCAGGAGTTCAAGAGGAATGATTGATGGGACAGAAAAGGCAATATGGAGAGGACATTAGATGCCAGGTGTGAGGAAGCGCCTAAGAATCGTGTACTTTCTTGTGAAAATGAGTGATCAGAAACAGAGGCAGATGGCAGAATAATATTTGTGCTGATAGAACCAACACAGATAATGGTTGGGAAACGATGAATGTTAGGGGAGTACTGCGGTCCTTCCAGAGTCTTGTAGTGTTTGGGGCTCCTCCTGGGCTTGTGCTGTGGCAGGCATGAAAGCAGGCAGATGGGTGGCCTCTGGAGCTGCCAAATTACCCGTGCAGAGGTGAGTCAGACCCAGTAACAAAGGCTCCCATGTCAGACACCAGGCTTTTTTTTTTTTTAAATGCTTATTCTAGAAACTGAAAATTATGTTTCTCTACTTTATCCTTATCTTTTCACTTGAAAGTTTTGGATCTATTAATTGACAACATCACATGATTTCAAAAATTAACATATAGCTTAATATTCCTGTCCTGGAACAGTCCAACAAAAGAGGAATTAATTATTTTAATTAACTAGAGGAAAGTATGATGTAAGAAATATTTCTGCATGTATATCTACATATATACACACTGATAATATTTTTATATATGGTCATATTTATATCCATTTGATATATAGGCAGATATTTTAGGGGGGAAAAATAAGATGCCAGAAAGTCATGCAAAAAGAAGTGTTTTTTCATCAAAACATAGAGACTGTTTGATCATATTCAGAACAAAAATAATTTTGAAAGAGAAATTCTAGAGACTTAAATGCTACTGTTCCCTTTTATTACAGTGGCTACACACAATTAACTGTACTTTATTTTTTCCCTTGTTTGAACAAACTTATTTTGGAAAGTCATTAGAAACAGCCTGATACATGATACTAAATTATAACTTCAAGGATTTTATGCAGGTATTATTATATTTGCATAATGGATTCTTTTTAAATTGGTTGCAGAAACATTTATTACCTAGAGCTTCTGTAACAACAAAGCATAATGTACCACACTGAAAACATTGATCCCCATCTGGTTTAAAGATTGCCAAATGGTATAATGATATGTGTGCTCTAGGAGATTTAGAAAGGATATTACATGGCTTGAAAGACACTTAACTTTATGGGTTTACAGCAGGAACATGATTGATAGAACTCACTTCTGGGGTCCTAATCTTGGTCACATCCATTTCTTGTTGGGAACTACATTTTTTTGTTAACCTTTTTGCTTAAAATAAATATCTACATGTTGCCCTAGTGGCCTTTAAGACCAGCTAAGGATTTCCTTGTTAGTAGCTTAAGGAAGGAAAGAACATAGCAATTATGTTCCATGTCATATTTCCTGGGCTTAGTGTGCAATGGAGTAAATACTATTATTCAAAGGAAAGTCATTTGAGTAGAAGATTAAAAAAGTCACTGACATATGTAAGCGGTGAAGTTAAAAAATAAATTAAGCTGCCTGTAAGTAAGTACAGTTCATGTAAACACAGGAATCAGTAATTTGGTCACATATCAATGAGTCATCAGAAGTGCCTTCCTGTGGCCAACTGAAACTAATTTTCATACAACTAGTGACTGTAAATCCAAAAGACTGATTTATTTTTTCATTGGAAACAGGAATTTAACCTTCATTTTTCTCATTTTACATTATAAATTCTTCAGCTATTCTATCAAATCTCTCAGTGGAACAGTTGCATTTTTTTCTCATCTTTCCCCCCCTTTCACACTCTTCCTCATCACCCATTCACAAATCTACCTTACCCAGCCATGTGTCAGAGTTAGAGTATAACTCTCAGACCTCAAGAATCTCTCCTGCATATACAATGGTCTAGTAATCATTTCCGTTTCCATATACTGATGGATCAGCAAGGCTGACTCTGCAAGAGATCCATTAACTTATTTCCTTCCTTTACCAATTGGTCAAAACAAGGTTATTCTTCACTATATCTGCATATTATTTTTCCAAACAGGTAAGCATTAAACCTTAGAATAATCTTTGATCCTTCACTTGTTGTCCTTCTACATTTAATTAGTTATACATTTATTTCAAGATTAATTATTAATAACTTTCATATCACATGATTAACTTCCAACCATCACTGAATTGCTTTACGTTTTCATGAGTTTCTGAAGACTTATTTTTAGTATATTCTAATTCCCTAACTGGTACATAATCTCACATTCTTCAAGTGTCTGTCTTACGAGTACACAACATATCTAGCTGCTTTAACTGCCTCTCTCTCTCTCTCTCTCTCTCTCTCTCTATATATATATATATATATATATATATATATATATATTATATATATGTAATATATATATAATATATATGTTATATGTATAATATATATATGTATGTATACATATGTGTGTGTGTTGTGTAAAATCATATTTCCTTGAAAATAAGACTGGGTATTATGTTAACTTTTGCTCCAAAAGATGCATTAGGGCTTATGTTCAGGGGATGCCCTCCTGAAAAATAATGCTAGGGCTTATTTTCCAGTTAGGTCTTATTTTCAGGGAAACACGGTATTTATATATATATATATATATATATATATATATATATATATATACATATATATGTATATACACATATATATGTATATATGTATGTATACACACATATGTATGTATATGTGTGTGTATATATATATCTATATATACATACATATGTGTGTGTGTGTATATATATGTGTGTATATATATATAAATATATATATATAAACTGCTTATTTCTTATTTCTTTTCTGTCCCTTGTATTATCCACTTTTTTTCTGGAAGTCAGAAGCTTTCATAACCTGATCTCATTCCGTTTTTCTCTAGTTCTACCTAACAATATTCTGTTATTTATATTCAACATTTAAATTAAATAAGATTACTCACACCTGACTGATGTCAAGCACCCTTTTTGCATATTTGTCTCTGCCTTATTGACTCTAGTTGGAATACTTTAAAAGCCTACACATTCTAAAGGCCCAAATTAAAGATCACTTCCTAAGTAGTCATGACTGAACAACCCTATCGTTTTTTTAACTCACTCACCTCTTCTTATAGATTTTATTATACATTTTATATGTTGCTAAGTAGGAGATATACTACCTATTCCAGGAATTATGATACACCTTGTGGATGCACAGATAATTTTAAAACACTACTTGTTTGCAAGTAGTGAATATTTCTTGCTATTATTTTTAATTTTGGGGGGGAGAAGAATTTCAGAACTGGAATTATAAAATGTACAAATAATAAAAGCAATGTGCCTTTCTTAGGTACACACTGAAAAAATGTAGCAAATTAATCCTTTATCTATTTTTATCCTTTCTTGATTTAATAGTAAATTAGGCAACTGAATTATAAAATAATCCAGAGAGTCAGATACTAAATAATCCTCCTATATGCAAACTATGAATTACCCTCTCATTTGAGAGAGGAAAAAATCTTTGGCAAAAAGGGCAAGGCATTTATTTCCATTCTCTCTATTGTTTATTTTTTAAATGAAAATTGTTTACTTCTAATCATATAATCATACCAATTAAGAATAAAATTATGTGATGACATTATAAAAAGTAAGAATGTATTAAATTAGAGGGAGGAGGCAAAGTATGTTTTAAATTTAGAATAAAATATAATTTATTTTCAAGGACAAAAGTTAACTGAGGTAGAATTTAATAATGGACAAACAGCCCCAATTAAACTGTATTCTGCATGCATTCATCCTTAAACCATTCTTTGCTTTATACTTCATTTTTCTAAACATGTTTTTTTTTGTTTTTATTTTTGTTTTTTAATGCCACTTAAAAGATCTCTCATGAGTTCTTCCCAGGTTATTTATTTGCTTTAAGACATAACATGAATCTCTCAAAGTCCTCACACAGGTACACTAAGAATCCGAAATAAACAATATGTTTTAAGTAAGAATATTATTAATTTTTAGATAGCTGACATTTCGTTTCTACTTTAATGGCAACAATGAATGTAGTACTTAAAGATCTATTCAATTTCATTGAGATATACAATGAATACATTTATTCATTTTCATGTATATTTCATTCAGGATTGGGCTTTCAGGCATCCACATCTTAATACAAATAAGTAGCTTACAGTAGACCAATGCCTTCACGGAAAATGATTTAAAAATCCAAATAAATTTTTAAAAAATAAAAATAACTTAGAAGGTGTTAGAAAATTGTCATGTCAAAATAACATGAGGGAAAATATAATCTATGGAGAAATGTAAATACACTAATAGTTGAGGAGATAGTCAACAACTGTTTCTCTTATAGGGGACTGGCCCAAAATTCTGAGTGCCAGGAAAGATTCCAAAATTGCTTTGTAAAAAGATAAAAAAGACTCTACTAAGAGGCAGAGAAACCAGCAGAGACATTAATAATCCTACAAAAGAAAAGTTTTCAGATTTAGCTTCCCAATAAGAAAAGACAGCTATAAACTCAGTACAACTGTCTGATATACCCCTCTCCCTAGATATTTGTTTAATTGTGAAAATGTATAAAGCATGAGGTCAAGAAATCCAGAAGGATTTTGCAAAAGTATTTAAGTTTCCAAATCAATTAACCTTATAGAGAGATATCTGGTTGAGCCTGATCTAATAATATGGGCCCTTTAAATTTAAGTCTAGAATTCAGAGATAGGGAAAATTAAAAAATAATATTAATAAAATAAAGCAGGAGCAGGATTCAATGGGCCATTATTTGCTTGAAGTCAGTGGGGGCCATATAGCAAGGAATTCGAGCAGCCTATGGAGTTAAGAAGAGCTGGAGGATAACAGCAGTCAGGCAAGAAAACAGGGAGCTCTGCTCTAGGACAGAGAGCAATTGAATTATGCCAGCAATTTGAATGAGCCTGGAAGCAGGTTTTTTCTCAAACCTTCCTAGAACTCAGCCCCACCAAAACTTTGATTTTAGTCTTATGATATTCCGGGAAGGGAACACAGACAGTCTGTGCTGGACTTCTGACCTACAGAACTGTGATCTAATGAATGATTATTGTATGTAGCCACTAAGTTTGTGGTAATGTATAATGCAGCAATAAAAACTAATACATAATTCAAAATAAGTATGTTATAAATTATTAGGAAATTAAAAATATAGGAGGACTTTGAAATCTGATGAACAGTTTCTGCCAAAAAAAAAAAAATTACAACAAATTTCCAATTCAATGTTGACATATTTAAAATTTGTGCCCAGTACATCAGGACCAGAATAAAAATGTCATCTTCATTTCCGTCCACCATTGTACTGGAGTGCTCATCCACAGCAATAGGATAAACCAATGCAAATGAATTGGAAAGCAAGAAATAAAAATGTCATTATATAAAAATGACATAATGATATATGTGGACCATTCAGAAGATTCTACAAACTATTAGAAAAAACATGTAATTTTTTTCTGGAAAAGATTAACCTACAAAATTAAATTATTTTTGTATATGCCAGCAACAAATGATAAACAAAACAAAAATACCATTTACACAAATCAAAAACATGCTAACATCTAGGAGTAAAGTTAACAACGGTACAAATTTCTATTCTGAAAATCAATAAATATCATTGGCCAAATTAAATACAAGCCAAATACACAGAATGATATGCCATACTTGTGAAAAGAAACACTTAATATACTAACGTTGTCAATTCCACCCAAAATGACCTATAAAAACAATGCAAACACAATTAATAATTCCAGCAGGTGTTTTGAAACCGACAAATGGACTCTAAAATTTCCACCCAAATATAATCTTTATAAATAACCAAGCAGTCTTCATATGATACCATATCGCTCTGAGTACAAATGTATTCTTGCTATATGCAACATCATGGATCAAGATCAGAATGTAATGCCACAAATTTGTACTGTATAATTACACTGTTATATAATTCTAGGGCATTCATAAATTATTAGAAATTAGGATATGGACAACCTTATGAGAATAATACTGAGTAGGAGAGAGGAAGAGGGATTTTGGAGTTATGGTAATATGCCTTTTTTTGTTGATTACATGAGGTGCGTTTCAGTCTATGAAACCTATTGATACATACTTAGGATATGCGTCTTTCTAAGTAATTATGCAAACTCTAAAATTATTTTCAATTTTAAGTTGATTTTATGCTTTTACAATACTTTTAAAAGAAATTTCTGTTTATTTAATAAAACATACCAGAAAACATGACTTAGGATGTGAAAAACAAACCAAAATAAAAACAATGATAATAAATAAAAAGATGTGATATAACTGGCAGTTAACTAAATCCCAAATACTGCTTAAATTTTGAGAATTACAGTATTTATAAAATGAGGGCATAAGAGCAATTCCTGGGGTGATGAAAATCTTTTGTATCTTGATAGTGATGTGGGTTACATGAGTAAGATCTATTAAAAACTCATCAAATTATTCACTTTAATATTTATGCAATTTCTATATGCAAATTTTACCTTACAAAAAAAAAATGTAAACAAATATTGAACTCGTTAGTAGGTTTGCTTTGCTCGGTGCTATTAGTTAGAAATTCTGAATCTATTACTATAATTATATTTGAGGCCTAACTCCATGAATGAATGAAAGTATTGATGATTGGGGAGCCAGGATTCTCTCTTTTGGAAAAGTCAAAAAAACAAAAAATGGATAGAGAAGATGAGAGTGCATTTTGTGGTTTTTTAAATTATACTGGAAGGAAGGAGGGAGAAGAAAAGGACAGGTAGAGGAAGAGGGAAAGAGAATGAATCTGCAAAGAGTGAGAATATCTGTCACACCCATATTTCTTGGCTGTCTCCAATGAGAGGACCTTGAAGCAATGGCACTCCAATAGCCAATAGCAGAGAATTTCCAGCACTCAGATCTTACTATCAAAATCTCATTTCACAATCAAAGGGACCAATGCTCCTTAGAGTAAAGGTTAAATCCAATCCTGAGGCAAGAAGAATGTGAGATATCCTGGAATATATTAATCTCATTGTGCCTGAAAGTGTTCAAAGAATGACAAGGACATAGTTGCTGTGTTGAAGGGGCTTTCATAGGTTTAACCTGGAAAATTGTGAACAACAAAATAAAGATAATAATGGATTATAATGCACTGAATAACATAGAAAAATATGAATTCATACTGATGTTAATAAATTAAAGAACAAAATAACAAATCAACTAGAAGGGAAACTCTTCCTTATAATTTGAATGGCAACTTAAAAATATAGATGAAATGATAGAGGTAGAAAATCATCCATCAATACTAAAATTAATAATTTGATGAAGATATTTATGTAACCTTAAAAATTTCACCCCCAAGTACTTGTTAGTTGTAAAAGGAAAAACAGCAAATTCTTAGTAGAGAAACCTGAGAGACACTCCTTAACCAAGTGATCAGAGTTAACATCAACAACATTGAGAATAATACAACAGTTATGTCTGTGGTATTCCTCCCCTAAAGTGCATAACTTGACTCAAATCCTGAGAAAGCACACAAGAAACATATAATGGAGGACAGTCTGCTCTTCAAAACTATCCATTTCAAGCAAAAAGAAAAAAGAAAGAAAGACTGAGAAACTTCCAAATTAAAAGTAGTAAAGAGACATCGCAACTAAATTTAATGAACAATTTTCTATTGGATCCTGGACCAGAGGAAGAACAAAACCAATAAAGGACATTGTTGAGTTAGATATGAATAATGGATAACATTTGATCAATATTAAATTTTTGACTTGATCATTGTACTGTGGTTTGATAAAAGAATGCCCTTGTCCTTGTTTATAAGGAAATACACACCTTAGTATTTAAGGATAAGAGGCATGATATATCCAATGTACTCTCTAACGAAAGATTTATTTTCTTGCCTGATGGTGTCATCTCTTTGTGATTATCCTCGTAAAATCATCTGAATTTCCTGGATTAAACCATGATGGGTTATGAAAAATATCTTCTTACAAACCAGTGAGATACTGATCATCACTATGTATTTGGAGTCAATGTACAACGAATGCTAGCCTTTAAGTAAGCTCTAGTAAACTGAGTCAAAAATATTTTCTGCATTGGTTAGCTCTACTATGCATTGTAACCTGAAATCTGCAAAGAAAATATATACATATATACTCACCTTGAAATATGTATGCTGTTTGTAGGCAGTGCATACTGAGCTTATATTTATGTGTATCTATCCATATATTTGACATATTATTTATGTTAAAGTATGCCACCCGAGTTCTATACTAACTACACACCAAGGTTTAAAACAGTATATAACCATTTGAAAAACAACCCATTTGGGTAAGACAAGGAAATTAGCATTATTGCCTGCCAGTTATGTAAGTTAAATCCAACATAAAAATATGTTCTCAAGAGAAGGATAATAGATCACCTCTTTGCTAAATTACGAAGGTTCAAGGAGTGCCATTTTGTAAAGTGTTACTATGCTGTCTCTATGCAGGCTCAACTATTCATTCTGTAATCAGACCCAAGTACACAATTGGACAGAGCTTGCCTAGATTCATAGCCCTCTTCATGTCTAGACATTTTTTATTGATGGATATCCTGCTGTCAGCAAGCACATCTGGTGGTATATGGAGATAGAGTAGACAAAAAAAAAACTAAGAGCCATGTAAGTTACAAATCAATGACTAAATCACTTTATCTCTCTATTGGCAGAATTAGAACACTGAACGCATTACTAGGAAATAAAGATGACTGGTGATAGTTTTGCTTTATTTTCTTTTAGTTATATAAAACAATAATGTGATTAATATGGGTGGAGAAGTATAACGATATTTTACCTCATATACTATCCTGTGTGGGAATGTCTATAAGCACTAAAATGAGGACTTTGAATAAAACAACTTTAAAGACAATGCAAATTATCTTATCTACACTATTGTTATCATTAACAAATAAAAAGGAAAATAGCAATTTGCTATTAACTGTATTTAACACTTGAATCAATAAATTTCCGAGACCATAGATGAATCCATTAAATATTTAACGACTTTCAATTTTAACTAATTCATCTGATAAATAGGAGTGGTGTAACTATTTCTAACACTCAGCACACATATACTAAAATGTTAGTATGTATTTGCTTCAGCAGATTCTCCAATTCATTTTCTTATTCTCCACTTAATTTTAGAGCATACCGTGGTATCTGGCATACATGATTTATCTAATAAATATCTGTTAAATGAATTATTTGTGAAGTACATTACGAAAGAAATGAGGAAGAAAAATAAAATTACCAGAGCTATTCGAATATGGAAGATGCTGCTTTGATAATCACCACATTCTCTCATTCTCTCTAATGGAAAATATTCCAGGACAGATACAATGAAGAATGGAAAATAAAAACATGAAGTTATTTGGGGTTTGTGCTAATATCAATGTTTATCTAACTTTTTTTTTTTAGCCTCTGATCCAATGGTGTAATTGAAATCTCATGAGAAAGTTTAATTCATAGTCTTTAAAAAAATTTTTTTGAACTTGGTACATGATAGAAACCTTTCAAAATAGCTAAAAAAGTGAAAGTGTGAGATGTATTGGCTATGTACGTAAGACATCAAAGATGAGTTTCGCCTTTATAAATGGAGTTACAGAAATGTTTTCATGGTTGGTGTCTCAATTATACATTTTTAAACTTCATGGCTCTTGGATTATCATCAATAAATCAATCATTTCTAATCAAGCTTGTTTGTGAGGGGTGTGTGTGTGTGTGTGTGTGTGTGTGTGACCATCATTAACTAACCAGGTTCAACAGTTTCTAATATATGCCAGGCTTCATATGGTTCCTAATTAAATATTAAGCAACAAAGGTAATGATATCCCATTTTACAAATGTAGAACACACATTATCAGAGAGTTTAATTAACTTACCATAAGCCGCATAGCTAGTTAAAGAGGTTAAAACCTGTGTCTAAACTCATTCATACACCCTTTGGTGTCCACCTGGTCAGTGTTTGCAATTTGACTAACTTAATTTAAAATAAAAAATAAAGTTTATTTTTTTTATCAGAGTGTACATCTTATTTCTAAATGGCAAAAGAATCAGAAGAAAAAAGCTTTTATTTCCTTGTAAATTCAGTTGGGTATTTTTAAATCTACTTCAGAAACATCACTTTCAAAAGCGGACTTTTCTTTGAGTCCTATTTTCTTGTATCTATGATCTGCACATTTTTTTGAATATAGTACTTGATTTAGAAATCAGAAAGAAAAATTAAACAATTCTATCTTCCTAAGTGTTGAATGTTTAAGAATAGTAAATTAGTTTGCTAGTACTTCTTTTTCTCAGAAAGCATAAGTGGAATTCAGTATGTACTCCAAGAATTTCCTTTCTTAAGAATGTATTTTTAATTTAAATCCATTTCTCCTTTCTTTTTCTTTTGTCACCTGATCACACCAAACATTTTGACAAGTGTCAAACAAGCAAATACCTGTTTCCACCAAAGCCACCCAATTCATGTATTGCCCAAATAGGCACTCTCCAAAATAGCAATCATAAATATCGATGCACCTAATATAGGAGCACTTAAACATATAAGGCAATTATTAATGGACTTAAAGGGAGAAATTCACAGTAACACAATAATAGTAGGAGATTTTAACACCCCACTCACGTCATTGGATAAATCATCCAGAAGAAAAAAATCAGCAAGGCAATAATGCATTGGATGTCACGTTAGAGCAGAGCTACTTAGTAGACATTTTGTGGAACATTTTATCCAAAAACCACTCTATATATAGATATAGATATAGATATAGATATCTATCTATAGATATAGATATAGATATAGATATCTATCTATAGATATAGATATAGATATCTATCTATAGATATAGATATAGATATCTATCTATAGATATAGATATCTATCTATAGATATAGATATAGATATTTATTTGTTGTATTTGTTAATATATTAGTTAATTTGTTATATTTATTTGTTATATATATATATATATATATATATATATATATATATATATATATATATTTGGTGTTGTGTTGTTGTTTTCAAATGCACAGAGAACATTCTGTAGGATAGATCACATATTAGGCCACAAAATAAGCTTCAATAAATTCAAGAAGATTGAAATAATATCAAACATCTTTTCTGACTCCAATGACATGAAACTAGAAATCAACTACAGGAAGAAAACTGGAAAAAACACTAATATGTGATACTAAACAACATGCTATTAAACAACAAATGGAACAAAGAGGAAATCAAACATGAAATAAAAACTTTTGAAACAAGTGAAAATGAAAAAGCAACTTTTCAAAATTTATGGGATGCAGTAAAAGCAGCTCTAAGAGGGAAGTTCATAGCTATACAGGCCTACCTCACAAAACAAGAAAAATCCCAAATAAACAATCTATCTCTACACCTACAAGAACTAAAAAAAACCAAAGAAAACAGAAAAAAGGAAACTGTTAAGATCAGAGCAGAGATCAACCAAATATAATAGAAGTAAAAGCAAATAGAAAGATCAATAAAACCAAGAGCTGGTTCTTTGAAAAGATAAATAACACTGATAAACTTTTAGCCGAACTCATCAAAAAAAGAGAGGAAGCACCAAATAAATAAAACCATAAATGAAAGAGAAGTTACAACTGACACCACAGAAATACAAAGAATCATTAAAGAATGCTATGAACAATTATTTGCCAACAAATTCAACAATCTAGAAGAAATGGATGCATTTCTAAATGCAGACCAATTACTAGCAATGAAATGTAAGCAGGAATAAAAAATGTCAAAAAGCAAAAGTCCAGGACCAGATAGCTTCACAGATAAATTCTACCAAACATTCAAAGAAGAATTAATAACTATCCATCTTAAAATATTTTTAAAAACTGGAAGAGGAAGGAAGCTTCCAAATGCATTTTATGAAGCCAGCATTACCATGATTCCAAAACCAGAGAAAAGACTTTACAAAAAAGAAAATTACAGGCCAATATCCTTGACAAACATAGATACAAATTTCTCAACAAAATATTACCAAAACAAATTAAACAATACAATTAGAGGATGATATACCGTGATAAAGAGGGATTAATCCCAGGGATGCAAGAATGGTTCAACATCCATCAATCAATACGATACATCACATTAACAAAATAAAGGATAAAAAAACATATAATCCTCTCAATAGATGCATAAAAACATTTGTCAAAATTCAACATTCTTTTAGGATAAACTCTCAGCAATGTGGGTATAAAAGGGACTTATCTCAACATACTAAAGTCCATATATAACAAAACCATAACTAATACACAATCATGAATACCTGAAAGCCTTTCCTTCAAGATCAGAACAAGACAAGGACGCACAACATCACTACTTCTACTCAATGCAGTAGTGGAAGTCCTAGCCACAGCTATCAGACAAAAAAAAGGAAATTTAGAAAAATTTAAAAAACGACATAAAATGCCTCCTAATCTGAAACTAGGTAGTAAAACTCTCATTATTTGCAGATGACATGACACTATGCATAGAAAACCCCAAAAACTCCACCCCAAAACTGTTAGAACTAATATGTATTTACTTTACAGAAAGCATAACATACCTAGGAATAAACTTAACCAGAGGTAACACTGTACTCTGACAACTAAAAGAAATTAAAGAAGATACAGCTAAATTAAAAGATATACTGTGCTCATGGATTAGAAGGATTGCTATTATTAAAATGCCCTTAGTAAACAAAGCAACATACAGATTTAATGGAATCTCTATTAAAATACCAATGGGATTCTTCTCCTAATTAGAATAACTGATCCTAAAATTTATATAAAACCACAAAAGACTCTATAAACAGCCAAAGAAATCTTGAGAAAGAATAAAGTGGGAGGTATCACACTCCCTGATATCAAACTACACTACAAAGCTACAATCATCAAGAGTATGTTACTGACATAAAAACAGATATATATATATATTAGGTTGGTGCAAAAGTAATTGCGGGTTTTGCCATTTTTTTTTTTAACCTTCTAAACTGCAATTACTTTTGCACCAGCCTAATATCCATAGAATAGAGAGCTCAGAAATAAATCCCTGCTTATATAATCAATTAATTTATAACAAAGGAGGCAAAGAGATACATGGGGTGAAGACAGTCTCTTCAATAAATGGTGTTGAGAAAACTGGCCTGATACATGCAAGAATAAAATAAAACCACTTTTTAAAACATATATAAAAATGAACTCAAAATGGATTTAAAACTTAAATGTAGGACCTGAAACCATGAAACACCTAGAAGAAAATACCGGCAGTAAATTATTTGACATCAGTCTTGGCAATATCTTTTTTATTATATCTCCTTGGACAAGGGCAAAAATGAATGAATGAATGAATGAATGAATGAATGAATGAATGAGACTACATTAAAACTAAAATGGTTTTCCACAGAGAAGAAAACTATGAAAAAAATGAAAAGACAATCTAATGAATGACACATCTGATAAGGGCTTAATATCCAAAATATATATATATGGAACTCACAGAACTTAACACCAAAAACACAAACAATCCAATTAAAAAATTGGCCGAGGTCATGAATAGACATTTCTGCAAAGAAGACATAGAGATGGCCAATAGACATATGAAAAAATGCTCACCTTCACAAATCATCAGGGAAATGCAAATTAAAACCACAAAGAGATATCACCTCACACCTGTCAGAATGGCTATCATCAAATAAATCAACAAACAAGTGGCAAGGATGTGGCGAAAGGCAACCCTTGTATATTGGTGGTGTGATTGTAAATTACACCACCAATATATTGTATATTGGTGGTGTGATTGTATTGTATATTGGTGGTGTATATATATTGTATATTGGTGGTGTGATTGTAAACCCTTGTATATTGGTGGTGTGATTGTAAATTAGTGCAGCTACTATGGAAAACAGTATGGAGGTTCCTCAAAAAATTAAAAATAGAGCTGGCATACAATCCAGCAATTCCCCTTTTAGGTATTCATCTGAAGAAAACAAAAACACTAATTCAAAAAGATATATATAGACCCACCCCTATGTTCAGCATTGCTAATAGTGAAAATATGGAAGTAACCTCGATGTCCATCAATGAATGGATATACATATATATGTATATCCATACATATATATATATACATATCCATACATATATATACATATATATATACATATACATACATACATATACATATGTATGTATATATATATATATATTTGTCAAAATTCATATATATATGAATTCATATATGTGTGTGTTTTATAGGTATATATAGATATGAATATATATATGTGTGTGTGTATATAATACATACACACACACACACACACATATATATATATATACAAAATGAGATATTATTCAGCAATAAAAAAGAATGAAATCTTGCCATTTGTGACAACATGGATGGACCTAGAGGGTATCATATTTAGTGAAAAAGTCAGACAGAGAAAGACAAATACCATATGATTTCACTTATGTGTGGAATCTAAAAAAAACAAAACAACTGAAAGAGAATCATAGATGTAGAGAACAAGCTGATGGTTGCAAAGGAGATGGGGTGGAGAATGGGACCAAAAAATAAACAAATAAATAAAATATTAATCGCATCCTGCTGCAGAAAGCCCAGAGGTAAGCTTGAAATAATTTGCTAAACATTAAAATAACTGAAAACAAAGAAGTAGGAAACAGACTTTCCATACCGTTGAAGGGAGGCACATACCTGTCTATCCCACATTTTCTTTGTCCTCAAGATGTACTGGAGTTCTGATCTTAGAATTCTCTGATAAGTTGGCTTCTCTAGAATAACATTAACAGTTTTCTCCAAAACAGATCTCTGTGCAAACGAAACAGATAGGAATTATCAAGGATGCCTCAGAAACATCCAGAGATGAAGTAGCTAGCCCCTCTGGAGTTCTGTTTCTGGATCTTATGCATTTTCTCGTTTTTCCAGTTATGGCTTAGCTCCTTGCTCTAAATTTCATTGTCATTATGATCACTGATAATGTTATTATAGCTTATTTATTTTTGATAGAGTTTAATATACATCATCTCATTTAAAATTTATAACAATATAATGTGACTCAGGTACCTTCATTTTATCCACTTGACACTATCTAATGAAATATTCATGTAATACATACAACATGTTAGAACATTTAAATAGGGGAAAAGATCTATCAATTTTTCCTTAATACGAAGATGCCATAAGCTATGTGATTCAGTCATTGACATGTTCTGATTTAGTTTTTCAAAAGTTTAGTAATTTGTATTACAAACAAATGACCTATAATATGAAGAACGATGTTGCTATTTTCAAAATAGCTCTACTGGGTCTGCTCCTTCTCCATTCTCCTTCTGGGCTTATGATTCATATGTCAGTCTGCTAGATGATGTCCCACAGGTGCCTTAGGCTCTTTTCACTCTTCTTCAGTCTTTTTTTTATCTTTATGTGCCTCAGATTCTATAATGTCCATTATCCTATCTTTACATTTGCTGATTATTTCTTCTGTCTGCTCTGTTTTTTTTTTTTATCACTAGTCAAAATTTTGTTATTGTATTTTTCAGCTCCAGAAATTCTTTTTGGTTTCATTTTAGTTTTTTAATCTATTAATATTTCCATTTTGTTCACAATTTCCTTGACTTTCTCTATATCTTCCATGAGTTATCTGAGCATCTTTAAGACAATAATCTTTAAATATTTGTCTAATACTCGTATATATGTCATTAGGTCTTTCCAGGGACAGTTTCTGTTGATTTCTTTTTTTCTTTTGAATAGGCCATACTTCCTTATTTCTTTGTATGCCTTGAGTTTTGTGTTTGTTTGTTTGTTTTGTTTTGTTTTGTTTCGTTGAACAGTGAACATTTCAATGTATTAATGTGGTAACTCTGGAAATCAGATTCTGACCCTTCCCAGGGTTTTCTTTTCTCGTTATTGCTTCTATTTTTTGTTTTATTTCTTTTTAATTGGTGTAGGCTGTTTCTGTGCTGAGGATCAGTCTTAGATATATACCTAAGGTCTTCTCGGGCCTTTTCTGTGTCTTTTCTCTGGCATTCATAGTTACTTTCTAATTTCCCCTGCATATACAGTTTGTTGGGTTTTTTGTTTGTTTGTTTGTTTGTTTGTTTGTTTGTTTGTTTGTTTTAATCTTCTAGTCTTAATGCCTGCTTCCTGAAAGAGAAAATCGGGGAAAAATGAAGAAGGGAGAAAGAGGGTCCCAGACCTTTAAATCTCCTGGAAGTCACTTCAGTCAGCGGGGGAAGGGCTTGTAATAGTGGGAGGGCGCACAACAACAATGGCTGGCCCTATCTTTGTCTGCACTTATGTGACAGAAACAACAATCAGCATTCAGAGAAGAGATTCCGAATATTTGGAGGATGTTTCTTTTCAGCCACCCTCACTCTCACAAGCTGTATGAAAGCTTCTCCAGGAATATGTGCACAGCTGCCTGCCACATGGTCAGGGATGCTCGATGGATAGCTGCTAGCGTGCCTAGAGCTGAAGCTGACTGAAATTAGCCAATATTTATTGTCCACGTCTTCCCCTGAATGTTGCAAAGTTCAACAGACTCCAGAGTTCTAAAGTAGTTACATCAGACAGGTTCTCCCAGGGCAAGTATTGGCTAGATTCCTGGTGATACCTAATTCACCATCTTCCAAGAATTCCTTAGACAATCTTTGACATATTTTGAGAAACTTTCAGCTGAACTTTGTACCAATTTTATCCTTAGTCCCAAATTTTAGCCCCAAAATTAAAAATAATACTCTGATTTTACTGGTATTTAGACTTTTCCTTTTCGAAAAAAAAAATTTCATTAACTTATTTAATCTTCACACCTACTCAATCAGTACTATCTTTATTATCATATTACCAATGTGAAATTTGAGAAACAGAGAGGTTGTGTTATTTCCCTAAGATTCCACAGCCAATAAATGACAAAATTTAATTTTTAACCAGAGAAGTCTGAGTGCCAGATTTGTCCTCCTGACCACTACATTATATTGCAGAGTAGTTATGTAACTGATTAGGAAAAGTGATGCTCACAGAAACTTTTTGTGCATTTATCCATATGAGATAGCAAAAGTATTAAGCGTTATTCATACAGTTAAAAATCTTGGCATTAACAATGCATCCAAAAGTTAATAAAACACATTATAATGTCTCTTTAAAGTTTACAACATGACTGAAAATTAAATTCTACAGTTTTGCTTTATCACCACAATCTGGAACCCCAGGCTCTTCCAAATGTATCCCTCTGGTTAGGAAATGTTTAAAAGGCAATACAAATGTTCATATGCTGTAGTGTAGAAGGCATGGTCACACCTTCACACTCTTCAGTGTCACTTAAGGTACTTGTGATAAAATGACTACAGCACTAGGCTTCTGGAAGACAGTGGTACCTATTAGTCAGGAGTTCAGCTTACACACCTTTGCGAGGTGTACAGAAATGTAGAGCAATTCTCTATGTTATAATATTTTACTCATTACTTCCTTTAAAAATTTGTAGAAAGTGTAAAACTAAAATAATAAAAAGTTAAATAATAATACAAATTAGTAGGTATGCTGATAATGCTTGATCTTCAGCCTCTGTCTAATATTTATTTGACTAACACTCATTTCCTGTATATTTAAATAGAAGGGAACAAGGGCTTCTTTGCTTAAATCCAAAAGAAATTTTGGTGACAGATGCTCAGAGGTAGGCATTTAATAAAAAGCTCAGAGCACTGAATTACTGTACCCAGTTATACGATGAGTAGCATTCTGTCAGCTTTTCCTGATGGAAATTGACATGAACTGGGGAAGATGACACCTTTCCCATGTTTGAGATCTCTGAAGAGTGCCTGTTATGCAGACTGCCTCTGCAATACATTGAAAAAGACATCTAATAGTCAGAGAGCAGAACTGACTGTTAAGAAATATAAGGGTCTTGGCTCTTAATCTCCCTTCAGAGAGGAGACATTTAACCAACTCACAGATACAGAATGGTTGTTGCTTAAAAAGTTTCTTAGGGACAAGTTTTGAATTGTTCAGAATCCTATACAAGGGTTGATCTCCACATTAAACGAATGTAGAAGAGTGGTGGATCTGAACATTTTAAAGAGAAGCTTATAACTGACCTAGCTTCAGACATGTAAGGGCTGCAATAAAATGGTAAAAATCCTCTTTGAGTAGTTTGCCTCACAATTGTTCAATTTTTGGTATCTAATAATATCTGCCAAAATATACTTTTAATTCCAAGTTTCCTAACTGTGTGTTTTAGTTTTCCTGATCAGCATCTAATTTCATCTTGAACAGGTATCACTGCTTGACTCGTGTTGTTCTTACTACTTCCAATGTGCTAAGATGCTCACTAACTAACTAGTTCCTTTTTCTCCACAGTTTAATGCGGATCCCCAATTATTGTACTTGGAATCTATTCTTAATCATGTACTAAACCTCAAAGAAGCTAGACAAATCAGTGAGGTCTGAACTTCCTTGTTGTGAAAACGAGAGAGCTGGTCCAGAGAGATCAATCAAGATGTCCAGAGCATAATGTCTTACATTCATTGATGTATATCCTGTGGTGATCTAGAAAAGATTTAGGACGGCTTATAATGATACTTAAAACACAGCAAGAGAGTATAATGAAAACTAACTGAAAGAGCAGAGAAAATAGGCAAATAAAAATAACAATAGAAAATAAATAGTAATATGCCTAAATTAGAAATACATTAAAATTGTAAACAATTTGTAGATGTAGAATATTAATGTGTCTCTAAATTTTTAGCAGCAATGTAAATAGGAAGACTAGACCAGAAAAATAATGTTAGAATGTTTAATGATAAAAATCAGACAAATTACTCAAGGAAAGATAAACTATTAATAGGATTAAAACAAATATACTTCTCCAAACACCTTCATGATGATGAATTTGAAGTCATTCTTAAACACATTTCTTATAGTAGACATTAGAGAGTCCTATAATGTCTCTTAATATAAATCAATAATGTTCTATTTAGCACGAGTAAATACATTTGTAGGAAGACTAAAAAGAAAAACTAATTACCTAAGATTTTGCTGGTTTTGATTTTATAAAATCACTAGAAGATGATTTTATATCCTTTGATACCAGTACATATCATGTTTCAATCAATTGTCCATAATTAATAGTGTCTTTCAGCTGAACATGTTACATTTTTGAGTAGCATTCTATTCAAAACTGTGTTGCTTGGTAAACACAGATCTTACAATTAAGTGTGCGAACTTGTTGCCATGATGTTGCTAATCTTTTTTAAAGTCACAGGGATTATTCACTATGAATTTGTACCAAATGTACAAACAGTTAACCAATTTAACCAAGTTTATTATTTGGAAGTGCTGAAAAGGCTAGGAAAAAGACAAAAACAACCTGAACTTTTCGCGAACAATTCATCGCTCTAGCATCATGATAATGTACCAGCTCACTGGTACACTGTCAGTGAGGGAGTTTTTAGCCAGTAAACAAATAACTGTACTGGAACACCCTCCATACTCACCTGATCTGGCCCCCAATGACTTATTTCTTTACCCAAAGATAAAGGAAATATTAAAAGGAAGCCATTAAGATGACATTCAGGACATCAAGTATAATTCGATGACAGCTCTGATGGCCATTCCAGAAAAAGAGTTTTGAAATTTCTTTGAAGGGTGGACTAGGTGCTGGCTTTGGTGCATAGCTCCCCAAGGGGAGTACTTTGAAGGGAGTACTTTGACCATAATGATATTCTGCAATGAAGTATTACAGTAGCACTTTTTTCTAGGATGAGTTAGCAAACTTAATCGTCAGACCTTGTACACTGAACCTGCTCTGCAATTAATCTATTATTTCTATTATGAAAGATTACACCTTTCTTTCCTCCTCTGTCTTCCCATGAGTCACTGATTGTGCAACTGATCTGATTCCAAGCCCACTAAATTCTCAAACCCATGAGTGAAATGTGTACAGTTGTAAACTCCTAAGACATGGGGAATGCTTCCTGTTAATTATTATCATATTATCACAACACTACCTAATAAAGTTATCAGGTATAGAATCTTATGCTCAATTATACATACTATCAGCGTTAAGATTGGCACTGTATTTTTTTTTAATGTAAAGCCACGTCATTAAAGTTTAATAAAAGATCATCCAGAGTTGGTTCAGATTTGAGCTGAGGGAAACACAGTGAAACCAACAACTAGCTTTCCAATGACTCCTAATTATCAACTTACATTTCATTTCAAGATGCTGGCCTTTCTACCACAATTAAATATAACCAGGGCAGTTGAGGTGGACCTCTCTTGGCCTAGCTAGGTACTTCAAAACAACATCCCTTGTTTAGGAACAGCCTTTATGGTGATAAGAAGGATTACAATTATCACAACCCTGCATTTTTTTTTCCTACCTGATTCCCCAGGAATATATACTTGACCTAAAATGGGCAAAAAATTTAAATTTGAAATAAAAAGTTATGGAACTAGAAGATGAAATCACATATGGTTGGTTGGTAAATCTTTCTTTTAAATAATTAGGCTCTCATCACCTCTCTAAAGTTCCACATTTTCTACCCTTTTTTCTTTAATCCAGTAGGGGAAAGTTTCTAATACTTTCAAAGCAATACAGCTGGTTTTGTCAAAAGGTCATTATTTTTTTCCTAAAAAATGTAACAGGAATTAGTTCCTTACAGATTAATGCCTTCCACTGAATGAGTTCTGAGTGGCTATAGTCTCATTATATTACTATAAGCTCTATTGCTTTTTACATTAAAAAATCCCATCATGTCCAGAGAAATTAATCCTTCATTATAAAACACTTCAATTTTTATTTTTGTATGCTATCCTATCAAGAAGGGCACATGATACAAAAAGTGTCACATATACCTTTGCTATTAGCACCAAGGAATCAAACCCAAGTTGGTTGTTTACATGTTATTCAGCCATAATAAAAAAAAAAATTCTATTGTCATGTTTCAGTGGCAGAGAACATCATTGCTCCTCTTTGCTGACACTATACATT
The DNA here is from genome assembly GCF_964194185.1 of Rhinolophus hipposideros. NCBI lineage: Eukaryota > Metazoa > Chordata > Mammalia > Chiroptera > Rhinolophidae > Rhinolophus > Rhinolophus hipposideros. The sequence goes on from NC_138048.1 coordinate 33,508,611, forward strand.
CACACAGGCAGTTAAACTATCACCTGTCTTCTATTTGGCTCCAGGTAAGGGAATTAACAGCTTGTGGGAAAGCTAATTAAATCTAATTATTACTCATCTGACCTAATTTGACATCAGATGTCTGGGAAGAATTCATCTGAATTAACTGAAGAGATTTAGTTACCATATGCACATGAGTTACATGGATAATTTATTCCTAATGTAAGTCACTTAGAGAAGAGGAATGTATGATTGAACCAAAATAATCAAAAAGAGAGAGATGATCTAATGTAAAACTCCTAAAGGAATATGATAGTGCAAGCTAACTTGTATTCATTCATTATTCTACTCATTTACTATTTTTTTCCAAAGTAGTTCTTGCTGTAAAAAAAAAAAAAAGTCCTTAATTTTATTTGTAAAATCATGAGTCTTAATTTGCTCATTTGATAAGATGATTAGATGAACTGAACAATACTGATCAATAAATCATTTCCACTATGGCATTTTATGTCAAGTATGTCATTTATTTAAAATGGTAAAAACAAGACACTTTTTTTAAGCCTTCCCTTTCTTTTAATTTTATTAAATTTATTGTAATGGCATTGGTTAATAAAATTATAAACATTTCAAGTGTACAATTCTATAATACATTATCTCTATATTGCATTGTGTGTTTACCACCCACCAAAGTCAAATCTCCTTCAGTCACCAGATATCTGAACCCCTTTACCCTCTTCTACCTCCCCCCTCACCCTTCACTCTGGTAGTCACCACCCTGCTATCTGTGTATATGAGGTTTTTTTTGTTTGTTTTTTGTTGAAATTTGTCTGTCCCGATATATGTGGACTTATTTCTGGGCTCTCAATTTTATTTCATTTGTCTGTGAAGACACTCTTCTTGATTTTGTAGTTTCTAGTTGGTTAATAAAATACACACTAATTCACACAGATGATTTTCAGGGTATGGCAACAAGATATTTTAATGCCTGCTAAGTGTGGAACAGAGAGCTCTGTGCAACCTAAAATAACTAATTGGGTGAAACTTCCATACAGGTAGACTGAGCGTGAGGAAATAGCCACACTGACATGAGCCGATAATGAGTGTTTTTTCAGAGAAAGGTGATGCGCAGATTCAAGAGGATCCATAGATTATCTGTTCCCATTTATTGAATTACTCTTATTAATTGGTAGGAAAGCAGATATTCTGAACCAAGCAAGCTTTATGAAGCTGGGTTGAGGAACGACTGAGTGTGAAAATGAATTAAAATATGAAAAACAATAAATCTCAGCTCTCAAAGTAGCTATTGTACAAGAGGATAAAAAGTGATTAAGAGACAGACTTTGTTAAATAATTATAAATATCGCTTCGGATCTCTGAAGGAGTTAGCAAATCACATCGCCATAGGAGAAAAGAAACAACCCTCCCTACATTTTTCTTCCTTTATTCTTCTTGAGTTTTAACCAACAATAGACACCATAGCAAAAGAGTAACTTCTAATCTGCTCACACAAAGCTGCCTACTTAGTGGATACAGTTGCTGTGGTAGGTCAGACACAGGCGGGGAGTGGAAGGAGAACAATACTATAACTCGCAGAATTTGTGACATCCGCTAACAGACACCTGACTCTATCCTCTCAATTGTATCCTTTCAATTTGACACTTTTTATACTCTTAAAGGGCCACTAATATTGAGACATATTTGAACAGTCATCAGTCATACTGCTTAGGGTGCTTTAAAGTTCTGAAAGTAGGTTTCAAGGGAGGAGAGAAAGACACCATGAAGGTATTAGTAGATAATATAGAGGTGTGTAAGTCAGTAACACTGCTGGAGCAGAAATTAAACAGACAAAAGGATATGGGGAATTAACATCATTCCTAAGTCAATGACAACTATTCCTGTTGAGCCAGTAGCTCAGGAGATGTCATTGGACCCATTTATTTGCATGAAGATCATGAGTACACTCCCCTATTTCTTTACCCAACTTTTTCAAACAGATCCCATAAAGTTACATAGGGCACAAGCAGGTCTGCTAAATATATGTTCCTAACACTGATAAACTAATAATAATGTTTACATATATGTAAATTGATTGTGTGCTATGTGCCTTAAATGCTACCAAACATTTAAGCACATAATATTTATGCAAAACTCATCTAATCCCTATTTTAAACATGAAGACAGTTGCATAGAAAAGCTAAACATATTTCATAAGGGCACAAGGGCTACTATAAGTGGTGTAAGTCCAGACTGTCTGGTTATACACTTATATTATAATTTTTCTATGCTGTCTCATTGAAAAGACTAACAAATCAGAGAAACTGAATATGAAAAACAGTTACCCAAAAGTGAATAAATCAGTATATTTCAAAAAATTTAAAAATATATTTACTTGACAAAATAATCAGTTGAAAATTATATGTAATTTAAGACATCTGATGTGAAGACAGAAGGGAATAAGTTGTATGAAGGAAAATAAATACTTAATGTGCTTATTAAGTATTTATTATATTAAGTATTTATTTAAGTATTTATATATAATATATTCAGTATTTATTTTCCTTCATACAACAGATCAACAGATTCCCTTCTGTCTTCATATCAGATGGATGAAAATTTTCAGCAACCTAATTTTGGCTCTGAGTCACTCTCAAAAAACTGACCAGCAGTTTTCTTGATCTTATCAACTGAACAGGCCAGTACAGATGGGCCTCCATCACCTCCTGTCCTTAAGTGTATTAGTGTTCAAGTCTCCATATCCAATTACAAGAATATCGCTTGGCCTAACAACACAGGACTTCCCTTGTCTCCAGTGTCTCCTTTTTGAAATGTGTACAATATCGTCTTACTTTCTGGTGCTGGAGGGGGCCTCCTGGCTAATTTGACAAATAACACAGAAAAATAATGTGACCCAACCCAATGCTGGCCACTGCCTCAATGTTATTATTTGTAACACTTGTAATCTTATTGCTTAATAAATAAGACACAGTCATTTTCCTTTGGCAACTGTGACTAACACCTTGGGATACTATTTCTGACTTAGAATCAGCAGCACTGTACATAGATCTTCATTTTGCAGAAAAGTCTCATTCCACACAATTTTATACTTCTTCTCCATCTGATCCCAACACATTATCCTACCACCAAGATAGTAATAGGGTTTTGATATAATTGCAGTTTCAGTTTTTTTTAAATAATTTTGTTTTTGATTTCTACAAAGTTAAGTGTCACTGTTAACAGAAAAGCCTCAGAAGTAGAAAGACATTTAGTTCTTTTTTAGTTTGTTTAGAATGTCTATAAACCATATACCACCAGCTAAAGCAGTATTTCTTCTTTTTATAACACAAAAATAAAGTAATTCAATATTGGCATTTGCCTAGAAAAATCCAGGAATGCAGGACAGCCAATAGTCACTGATGACAATCCTTAAATGTATGCTTTATTTATCAGATTCTTCATTTTAGAAGTATAACACAATCATGAGAGTGGCAAGAGTAACTTAAGATATGATTGCTACTCCAGCTTTCTTAATTGAAATCTATCTTCTCTTTTACACTGAAGGTAAACGAAGGGTGGAAAACAAAATCAAATACCATGAATGATAGGTTAAGTACTTGGAGGTCTGAGTACACGTATATGTTGTTAATTATTACATGTAGAGTAATGATAGTGGATTTAAAAGGAGACTGTTTGGAGTAAGTAAAGGATCACCATAAGCTCAAAGAATTAGTAAGTTTACACAAGTTCTCTATTCTTTGGGGAGGAAGAAATATATCCTGAGGTATAATATAAGCAAATAAATCAAGCAGAATTCAGAGTACTTCTAGTAGAGTTGGTGGTGTGCCACTGAAAACTGACTAGCTTAGTCTATTGCAGCACTCTGAAAGATTAATTTAGATAAATATCTTCCCAGATATAAAATTAGACTCTGAGTTTTCAGATATTTGTTTATTTGTCATTTTCCTTAAAATAACACAGCAAGGGATGGAAGTATTTCTAATCAGAGATAAGACAAGAATATGATTCAGATAGATAGGATAGTAACAGAAGCATGGGGAGCGGAATAAACCAGTATGAGTGAAATGTTAGCATGCATGTCCGAGAAAGCATTCAGAGCAGTGGTAAGAAACACAAAAAGAATGAATAAAAGGGTAGTCGCATGAGGCAATGTTACAGCCCATTTTTAGATTTTTTTTTTTAATTAAGGTATAGTTGGCATACAATATTATATTAATATCAGGCCATTTTTAGATTTTAAACCTGACTTAATAGAAAATTATAGAACACATATGAAAGTGACAGAAGAGATAGAAGAAATACCTGATATAAGACATAATTCTTTTACTGTCATTGAATTAGTTGAAATAAGAGAATCAAGATTAGTTAGGATACAATATAACAGTAATTTAATATTTAGCTTATACTGAAAGAGTTATGATGTAAATTTCATTAAACACTTCATACGAAATAACTTTTTTGATTAAGATAATACAAAAAAAAACAGCAACAGTAGTGAGTACTGTTTAATGTGGAGTTAAATTTGCCAAAGTACCACATAGACTTAAGTGTATAAATAAAATAAGATGCACAATTTAAAAAGAGAAGATGTGAAAGTCATTATGAATTCAAAGAATATGAATTATTTCAGTAGTAATATGTACTAAAATAATAAATACAACATTTAAGATGTTTGGTACAAGTATTGACGAAGGAAGAAAGAGATGTGAATGGAACTTGGGAGAGCTTTCTACAGTATTTCGTTGATATACGTGACACTTAATTTCTTTAAACATTGAATCAAATATGGGCAAATATACTTGGTTAAAATGCATGGTGGGAACATGACTATTTTATTTTTTCTACATGTATTTGAAGCACTTCATAAGAAAAATAAGGAAAACACACTTAGTTTCAATTCTGTCTCTGCCAATTACAAGTTTTATGACTTTGGACAAGTCATTTATTCTCTCTATGCCTCAACTTTCTTCTTATTCTATGTTCCAGTAAACCCTGAGATACTTCAGAGCAAAAATGGGGTGTCCTAGATTTTAAAATTCAATATATCCATAATGTAGTTAAAACAAAAGGAAGATCAATTCTTTCCGTTATTTCTTTATTATGTCTGAAATGAAAAAAAAAACACAATATGAAGACTTTTTGCTACTAGTGAAAGAAAGTATCAGAAATTGTTTGTGAATCCTTAAGACACAATAACAGAGGAAGAAAGCAAACAAAACCATCAAAACATAACAAAACAACTAACAGTTTTCCTTGGAGTAAGTCTCCCTCCCAAAAACTACACTTATACTTTGTGGAATATAATACCTATAAAATACAATAATAAATATATGCAACTTAGAGCAGCGAGTACCTATTTAAGACCCTTAATAAAGGCAATTCCTACTATGTCTAGAAAAAAAGGACAAAACTTTCAGGAGTAGAAGAGTATACAATGAGAATGAAAAGATGTCCGTAATGGAGGTAGAGATGGGAGATAGGTATACCTTGTGCAACATTCTACATCACTAATTCTCAGCTCTGCTTGTGTACTTCATGAGCTATGGGGATATGATATATACATATGAATATATACATATATATACACATATATATGTATATATGTATGTATATATATATAATGAGTATGTTCGGCATATAGAATACAAGCCAGCCCAATACCAGGCCTCAAAGCCTTTGTCTCATAAGTATATGAGACAAGCATACAAGTATTTATAATAAGAAAGACGCATATGCATAATAGATTGTTGATTCCAAATGCTACTATTATTCAAAAGAGGAAGCCACATAGTATGAACTGTTGTCCTTGTGAAATATACAACCAACCCAGGTTACTGTGCTTGGGATCACAGACACAGTGTGGTTCAAAAGGCAATGGCATCTACTGCTGCCTTTCGATTTACATAAAACGTGAAGGAAATAAAATTGTTAGTTTTGAATTCCTTTTACCAAATAATGCAGCCAGAAAGTATATTAACTTTCCCTTTTACAAAATCTATACAAGTTTCTGTAAGTGTATTTTACTGTTGTACATAAAACGTTGTAGAATGCATTAACAGAAAAGCCAGGCCACTTCACCTTTCCTCAAAGAAACACAAGTGGGTAAGATAAGGTTCACGTATCTCTTTCGCTGGTAAAGTCTGTCCAGATAAAAGCCCCATGCACCAATACGTGGGACAATGGGTCATAAAATGGCTTAATGTCCCTGTACAAAACCTGCTATTCTTCCCTGCTTTTGCAACAAGTTGTATGACAAAATGTGTGGCCATGCTGCTCTATAAATTCTAAGACTAGGTCTATGTCCATAGCTGCCTATCATATTTTACATCTGAATTTCTTTTCCCCCTTCCCTTTAAGTCAGGAAGATACCTTGGTGCTTTCCTAATAAAGAGTAAGAATTAAGCTCGTTTGGAATAGGTCTGAAAAGTTGTTCCCAAATCTAAGTTAAATAACAAATTCAAAAAATTCATAACTGATTGCATGTAGTCCTTCCATAGAAGAACTACATTACAGCAACTTTATGCCTCAAAATAACTTAAAGGAAGGGGGTGGGGGGAAGTAAAACATAAAAACACCTTAGATAAGCAAAGACTGGAGTATTTTATTTCCTGGTTTTATTAGTTACCTTCTAAATGACCTCCAGCAAAGTATTTAATAAATCTGATTTTCCTCATCTTTTTGAAAATATTATACAAGGAATTATTGGAACAGTTGCTTTCTTCTGAAGAAGATATCTAACTATGTTGTTGTTCAAGAGGCCTTGTGACAATACAAACAAATTCATAGACCCTGAAAAACTTGAAGTGAATATGCCAGATATTTTTAAAGGGAATCATAAAACTTTGTTAAAAAAGTATCCTCTGAACAAATTTATTTTAATCAAAAGATTCTATTTCCTAATCTATAATTCCTATAAACAACAAGTGATATTTGGTGTGATACTATTTCTGAATTTTTGTGTATATATTGTTTTCAATATTTAAAATTAATTTAGAGACAAAACTTTAATAAAATATTTTCTCAGTTAAGTATTTTGGAAAACAGATCCTGATAAAAAATTTTGGTTGAGTGTAGTTTATGTGGGACATGATTCCAGGAAGAGCAAGGGAGAGAGTTGGAAAAGTGACAGTGAAAGGAGAAAATCTGGTCAAGGGTGACTTAATAAAAAGGTCAGTACTATGAGCACCTGGAAGTTTAATCCCACTGAAGACCCTTGGAGGAATGGTGTAGAACACATTTCAGAATTGTTATCTTTTTTTCACTATTGCCCTTCAAATTTTTCACCCCCTTTTTAATTTTTAATTATGGACATTCAATTTTATTTTATTTTATTTTCCTGTCAGGTATACAGCATAGTGGTTAGACATTTATATAATTTAAGAAGTGATCTCCCTGACTAGTCTAGTACCCACTTGGCACCATACTTATTACCATATTATTGACTATATTCCTTAAGCTGTATTTTACATCACCATGACTATTTCGTAACTACCAATTTGTACTTCTTAATGTCTTCCTCTTTTCCACCCTGTCCCCTCCCATCAATCACTTCCATATAGTACCCGTCTGACACCATACATAATTATTATTATATTATTGACTATATTTCTTATGCTATGCCCTACATCTCCATGACTACTGTGTAACAACCAATTTGTACTTCTTAGTCCCTTTCCCTTCATCACCCATCCTCTCAACCTCATTCCCATCTGGTAACTATCAAAATGTTCTCTATCTATAGGTTTGTTTCTGTGTGGTTTATTATTTTGTTCTTCATATTCCACATATAAGCGAAATCAAAGTGCATCTGCTTTTCACTGTCTGACATACTCCACTCAGCATAAGACCCTCCAGGTCCACCAATACCACCACAGATGGCAAGAACCCATTCCCTTCCATAGCCAAGTAATATTCCACTGCATATATATATATATATATATATATATATATATATATATATATATATATTACCTTCTCTTTATCCATCTATCCATTGTTGGACACCCAGGCTGCCTCCACATCTTGGCCACTGTAAACAATGCTGTAATGAACATATGGATGCACATGTCCCCTAGATGTAGCACTTGAGTTTCTTCAGATAAATACCCAGAAGTGACATTACTGGATCCTTCTCTGTCTCTTGTTATAGCCTTTGTATTAAAGTCTATTTGGTCTGGCATAAGTATTGCTGACTCAGCTTTTTTTTTCAATTTTCATAAAATATTGCTTTCCATCCCTTTCAGTATGTGTGTCCCTTTTCATCTGAAGTGAGTCTCGTGTAGGCAACATATATGAGTCTTGTTTTCTTATCCATTCTGAGCTTTTGGTTTTCCTCCCTTATGTGTTTATATTAATCATTTCAGACTGAAATAGTTATTACTTTTTCAAATATTTAAATAATAACATTTTTGGTTTCAAACCCCAGAAGCATCTGGGGCAGCAAACCAATTCTCTGTAAGAGTGAGAGCTATTTACCTGTGCGTCACTGGCACAATTAGTAAAATGGAAGGTGATATCCCTGATAATGACTCTTGATCAAACTTTAGGTAGTTTCCCAGAAAAAGCACATTTTTTCTTGCAGAATTTACACTGGAAAATATATAATAAAGAGGCTAAGAATAGGGCAGCACCGTTTCTGAAATTTTTATTAACTACCTCCTAGGAAATTGCACACAGTAGGATTTAAACATAGAACATATTCTGCTTCTCTCATTCCTGCCACATTATTGTCTTTCTCTTGTGCACTATATTCTTAAAGATCTATTAGGTAGCTCTTTGTCCTAGAAATCAAATGCCAAGTATGGTAGTAGTTGAAAACACACAGGAGTATTTTGATATTGGAAGGAATAGTGTAAATGGAACTATTGTGAAACGGGAGAAAGAGCAATCTTTATTATATTGATATGGAATGTTATATTTTTAATGCTGAAAATATTACTTGATAATGTCCTCTTTCTTAACTAAAACAATAAAAATAATATGGAACATCAAGTCATCTTTTCTCCCTCTCTCATGACCCTCCATGATGTTCTTAAGTCAAGCATCACATCATTTATTTTATTTTAAAACATTCATCAATTTTACACAAGAAGGCAATTTTCAAAATATTCAAAGTGTTTCCGAAAAGTAAAAGAAATGAAATATAAAAGTAGCCAATTCCACCAACTACCTCACATCTGACTTTCAGTCCTAATTCACAAGTTAAACACTTAACATTTTTTGGTTTGGGTTTTTCAAGTGGATACTTCCCTTTATTGGTTTATTAATTTTATGTATTATTTACTAACCCTCCTATTTGAAGCTTGAGAATTGACTTAATTGATTTTACACCCCACATTTACTTTTCATTCTCTTCCCAATACTTTTAAACTATAACTAGTTTCCAATCTTTAATCTTTGTAATTCTAAAATATATATTAAATCTTCATGTTCTTATTTCTCAATTTTACACACATTACCCTAAACCTTGTTTATCTAGAGTAGGACAAACATCACTTTTGACACTCTTTTGCCCAATTTTCTCTTCTTCCAAATTCCATCTGATCCTCATTACGTTAGCATATTTTCATAGCTGAGATATTCACATGCATACACATACTCAGTAAGTATAACTAAATCATTTACGCCTTAACTACAATTTAGTTGTAAAAACCAGAAACAATGTTATTATTTTTTAATAGATCAGAAACAAGTAATGTGTATGAATATAAAAGAGAGATTCTTGAACTATCGTGTTAAGGAAAATATTCTAAGTATCAAAGTAAATACGTTTCTTATTCACAATTCAACAGTTGCTTTAAATTAGAACATATTTCTATTTCTTTGTATCTGGCTCTTTATGGCTTTCTAATTATTTCTCTTCTCTTTAAGAGATAATGGATATTTCACCCTATCATTGTAAAAATCAAATGTCTTAGTCATATAATTTCCTTGCCTTCATTTTTTTGGTCTTTTATTTTTTTCATTTTAGCAATTACGCTTTTTATTGCTAAAACTCTCCTATTACATTGTTTCATATTTACAGCAGTCTTTTCTTGTAATTTAAATGACTTTTCCTCATATCCTAATGATGCAACTTAAACAATTTTAAAAAATGATCTTCTTTTCCTTGATTTCCATTTCATTATTCTAAAATCTATGATACATTTTCATCTTGGATTCCCTTTTTGTTGATTTTCCTCAAATGTTCAGTAATACTTGGCAATCCAATTATGTTTGTAAATGGAAGTCTAAACTAGGTAAATATAGGCCTTAAATTCCTCTGTTATTATATAGGTCTCTTTCCAAACAGGCCCTTCCACTGGGAATGGAGCTCTATTCTATAGGCATGGTGGGATCATACCAATTGGCAACACCAGCGCCAGAGAGGGAGCAGAGAAATAAATTGGACACCAAAATATAGTCCTTAAATTAACTACTCTTAATTGTTCTCCATAATTCTATGATCTACAAAATTGGGCTTATAATCCTGGTTTCAGAGCAAAACGATTAACTATAGTTTTTAAAAAGTGTTAGACTATTTAATTTTAATATCATTTAGAAACCACCTCTATTTTACACACACACACACACACAAACACATATATACACATCTAATATAAAAAATTAAATATATGAGTGTGTATATATATATTTACTGAAAGCACATAATAAAAATAATAAGAATAGGTTTCTTTTAGGAAGACATTGTTATACTCATTCATATACACACTAACTCTTTACTCTGAACTTAGAGCTTCTTTTTCCAATGAAGAATACTGGTTTAACACTATTTGAACTATTTTTATTGCAATATTGTTTTTTGTTTGTTTGTTTGTTTGTTTTTCTCTAGGTTGTCCACAAAGTTATGGATCCTTCCTTCTTTCCTTCCTTCCTTTTTTCCTTCCTTCCTTCTTCCCTCCCTCCCTCCCTCCCTTCCTTCCTTCCTTCAATTTTTCTTTAACAGAGGCACGGTTCACTCAAGGGGAATTGGAGAGAAATGAATTATAAATATGTTTACTTAGTCTAGCCCCAGTAACAGAAGACTTTACACCTTTTCAAGGAGAAGTTACATTTAATTTTTGGTCAGCCTTGACAGCTTCAGTCGTTTAATAAAACATGTATTACAAGGCTGAGAGACACAGGATTTGAGAGACAAGAGGCAGGGAAGGTCTGGCTCTGGAAAGACTTTGAATATACTTTTTCGTGGGTATTTGTTGTTTTACCTTACAGATAAGGAGAAAACAGAATGTAGTCCAACTGCCCTTTTAAAATCTCTTCAGACTATAACACAATCCATCGTTTTGTTTTGTATTCCTACCTAGTAACATGTAGTTAAACATGTACAATGAATACAGTCATGTAGATGATACAATTCCATGGAAGAATATGTTGATATTAAATAATTCAAGCGTTTGATCCCTCAGAATATTTCAACAAAATACTGAACTAATGGCTGCCTTTTCCTATTTTGCAGTCATATTTGTCTAACGCAGACAGGTCGACTCTTCTAACTGCAAGTCTTTAGTTAGTCTTCAACTACTTCTCTCAAAATTGTTGAGGAAGTCATCATTACATACTTACTTAGTCACCTGAACATGGAATTTTCTTCTTCATTAGTATCTGTAAACACATAGATATATGTTTTGCCAATACATATTTATTATTCAAGCCTAACTGAATTTTTTTTTACAGCTCTACAATCTATTGTACTGAAGAGCAGCACTGCCAATATCAGCATTATCTTTTCTCTTTTCAGACCATATGATAAATTCAGAAAAACCCAGTGTGCGTTTGATGTGACAGTACTGTAAACCATACCACAGTGGGGCTTCAATATTGCCTGGAAACCCTCGGGGGGTTGGTCTCGATGAATTAAGAGGGAGGAAACAGAGATTCGTTTTTTAACATTAAAAAAGTAACTTAGACTAACATGGGTATGTAAATATGGGATGAAGACTTAAAGCAGAATACCAGAAGTGAAACCTTTTGGAGTGGGGCCTTCCAGAGCCAGAAGATTGTTATAAAAGTGATAGTTTTTCAGCAAGTACAGCTGAAATATGTCTAAATTGAAGCTCCATATGGAAAGCTGTTTGTTTAGATAGAGGTTAGGAAACCTAACCATGAAGCCAATTTTCCTTATTAAACTCACCCTTTTTATTTATATTACATGGTTGACTGGGGTGGCTTTGAGAAAGTGGATATGATGCATCCCTTCAGGTAGTCATTCTTTCCATGATTTCACTCTACTCAATAAACAACATAAGAGGATTTCCTCTGTATTTTGGCCATGATTATATTCCCATTAGAACAGAAAACTTCTAGAAATTATAGTGGTGAAGGGGTGAACTTGAAGATAACAATAGCATTGATTTCCCATTATTCATTCAATTTCTCACCTATTAAATGGCACTAATGTGATTTAAACAGCTAACCTCTGTTTATGGAGTCAGGTAGATTGGACTAAAGGTGGTCTCCTTTAGTCCAATTTACTGGCCAAGTATCAGTTAAAAATGTTACATGATGTTACCAATAAAAATATGAGGAAATAGTTGCTAAAGGTTCTGAGAAAATTATTTGCTCTTGTAAAGAGCCTTATGAAGCCAGACTCTGTCTCTCCATTGGATATGATAAAGAAAACATGTCATACTAATTCTGTAGGTAGCCTTTTATGCATAGGTAAACCAGCAGAGAAGAGGTAAATAACGTACCTGCCTTCTTGATAACATGGTAGAGCTACTGCTGAAGCAACCAATCCTAAAGAATGTGTTCTATCTTTATCTCTCTTAGCTAATACCTTTCATTTATTTCCCCCCCCCCATTCAAAAGCATCCTAACTGATACTATAATTCTAGATGAAACTTTGCTTACTTAAACCCTTATTGTGACCTTACTTGCCAACTGCCTCAACTTATGTTTTTGTTCAGAGAGGAAACATGTGCTAAGCCATTCCCAACAACCTAGGAATTGGGATCATTAGTCAATTCAAACGTTAATTCTATCCTGGCTGATCATATAATGAAAACTTATTTAATAAGTGTATAACAAGTATCACTGGAAAAGGAAATTTGCATGTGTATGTGTGTTGTGAACAATCTATAAATATTCACTTGGTGTCTAGGGACTTGATATAGTTTTAACAGAATAAATGCCCCCCTTCAAAGTTCCTTGTTTGAAAAATACTGGAAATCTGTAAAGGAAAACTGTCAAAGACATGACAGTCTTAAATTAGTCCTTCAAGTAAAACTCAGTGTCTCACCAAATTTGCTGTATCAGTCTGTTCCAGTGTTGAACAATTTTCTTAGTGAACGTTATTATTTAATGTATTTTAAAATAATTTACTTGATCTTGATTATATAATATTTTTATTGCTAAAATATAACAACGGAAATAACACATTGTCCCCTCCACGCTGGGTAAATGACTGAAAAACAAATAGACATACAATCAGAATCACTAGTAATCTTATCCATCAGTCCTTTCAGAAAATAACGAAAAACACACACCATGAATCTGTTTTTCTTCTTGGAAGTGTAGCTTTCAATATCACATGGATTAATTACACTGTGGGGGAATTGTTTCTTGGTATTAGTGTTCAGGTTTAGTTTCATATTCCATTCTCTCTTCACTTTAGGAAATATCTATGAGTTCCAATACATGAAACAAAAAAGAAATGTAGACATATTTTCTCTCATGATGTACTCCTTTAAACTGCCATTTTTTTTCATGATTATACTTTACCCAATAAACAATGTAAGAGGACATCTTCTCTGGCTGGGATGATATTCCTATAAAAATAATAGAAAACTTCTGGAAACAGTTGGTCATGGGAAACTTGTTTACTAAAATATTTTCCTAAACTCCTTCATGCACCTGACTACTCATAATTCTATGACAATTTTGGATTACTTATGGAAAATCACACTATCTTTTTTATCACTCATATCATGATGTCAAGCATGACCAACAGTCAAAGAATTACATTCAAAATCCTTTGATAGGGTTTAGTTGCACCATGATTGAACTTAAGAACTCCTAATAGCAGTGGTGTACATGGCACAGGAGGACAGCTGGATATAATTTTGACATTATAACTTCCTCATCCCAACATGACAATCATTTCTGGCCTTTGTATCATTTCTAGACAATTTGTTTGTACAAAAATATGGGTTTTTTTGTGTTTTTGTTTTTTTTTTTTTTTTTTTTTTTTTTTTTAACTCAAGAAGAACATAGAATGTTCTATCTCTTGTACACTATAACTTGTGAAGTTAAAAGTCTAGGGGCACAGTATCACTAAAAGGCTGTATAACACTTCACTTAACAATGACTATCAAGAAAAAAATTGCAAAGCACACTAAATGGTAAACAACACAATTTGAAGAAACTGAGCAAGCATGAAAACCAGACTCAGATATGGCAAGAATGTTGGAATTATCAGACCAAGAAATTTTAAAAACTATGATTAATATGTTAAGGGATTTATTGGAAAGAGGGACAATATACAGGAATAGGTAGGTAAAATATGCAGAGATGGAATTTCTAAGAAACATTTTATTTTTAATTCTACTGTAACAGATCAAAACTACTGTAACAGAAATGAAGGCCTTTACTCGGCACATTAGTAGACTGGACAAAACTAAGGAATGAATCTCTGAGCTTAAAGTTAGAAACACTAACAAAACTAAAAATAAAAGAGAAAAAGACTAAAAAACAAAACAGCAGAAAATCCAAGAACTGTGAGAAAATTACAAACAGTGCAATATACATGTAATGACAATACCGGAAAGGGAAGAAATAGAGAAAGGAACAGAAGAAATATTTGAGACAATCATGATTGAGAATTTCTGCAAATTAATGTCATACCCCAAACCACAGATGCAGGAAGCTCAGAAAACACCAAGCAGGATAAACACCAAAAAACCCACACCTAGGCGTATCATAGTCGACTGCAGAAAATCCAACATAAAGAAAAACCATTGTTGGTGGGAATGCAGATTGGTGCAGCCACTATGGAAGGCAGTGTGGAGGTTCCTCAAAAAGTTAAGAATAGGATTACCACATGATGCAGCAATTCCTCTCCTGGGTATCTACCCAAAAAAATCTGAAAGCATTTATCCATAAAGATATATGTGCCCCTATGTTCATTGCAGCTTTATTTACAGTGGTCAAGACATGGAAACAACCAAAGTGCCCTTCAATAGATGAGTGGATAAAGAAGTTGTGATACATACACACAATGGAATACTATTCTGCTATAAGAAAAAAATGAAATTATACCATTTGTTACAACATGGATGAATACTGAGATTATTATGCTAAGCAAAATAAGTCAGACAGAAAAAGTTGACAACTATATGATTTCAATGATATGTGGTACATAAAACTGAAAACAACAAAAGAACAAGACAAACGAATGAAGAAACAAAAACTCATACACACAGGTAATAGTTCAGTGGTTACCAGAGGGTAAGCGGGGAGAGGGGTGCTAGATGAGGGTAAAAGGGGCCAAATATATGGTGATGAAAAGAGAACTGACTGGTGGTGAACACACAATGTGATATATAGATGATGTGTTACAGAATTGTACACCTGAAACCTATGTAACTTTACTAACCATTGTCATCCCAATAAACTTTAATTTAAAAAGGAAGGAAGGAAGGAAGGAAGGAAGGAAGGAAGGAAGGAAGGAAGGAAGGAAGGAAGGAAGGAAGGAAGGAAGGAAGGAAGGAAGGTAGGGAAAGAAAGAAAGAGAGGGAGGGAGGGAGGAAGGAAGGAAGGAAGGAAGGAAGGAAGGAAGGAAGGAAGGAAGGAAGGAAGGAAGGAAGGAAAGAATCTCCAAAGAAGCCGGAGGAAAGTAAACCATTGAGAGGAAAAGAAAAAAAGAAAAAAAAGTACCAACCTAGGGAAAAAAAAAAAAAAATGAGATAATCTGTTGATAGACCTGCCTTACAAGAAATGTTAAGTTTTTCAAAGAGAAGTAAAATGATGTAAGTAAGAAAGCCAGATCTACATAAAGAACAAAAGAACACTGGATAAATAAGATAAAGTTATTTTTTTTCTCATTCTTAATTGATCTAACAACAGTTTGTTCAAAATATTAAGAACAACTATGTCTTCTATTGTATATACATACACACACACACATATATATATATATATATTTAAATGTAATGTATAAAATATTGCATTTATATATGTATAGATTATATATATATATGTATATATATACATATATATATACTTATGTGTGCTTATATATGTGAAAAGAATGACATCAATGATGTAAGAAATGGGAGGGAGTAATTAAGAATATTTTGTTATTATAAAGTATGCACACTACCTGTGTAGTAGTACAGGGTTATCCGAAAGGAGAACTATATTCACTGTAAATCTATATTGCAAACCCTAGAGAAACCACTAAGAAAAATTTCTTAAAAAGTGTAGTTGTATAAATTATATGCTAAAAAAGGAGAGAAAATGGGATCATATAAAATGTTTAATTAAACACAAAAAAGGAAGAATAAGTCAATATAAGTCACTAAAGTCAACATAGGAACTAAAAACAAAGTAAATGAATGGAAAAAAAACCATTAGCAAATATGGTAAATATTGATCCAACTACATCAATAACTACTTTAAATGTCAATGGTCTAAATATATCTATTCAAAGACAGAGATTTTCAGACTGGATAAAAGAATAAAACCCAACTGTATGTTGTGTAAAAGAAACCCATTTTAAACAAACAAACAAAAAAAAAGACACACAGATGAAAAGTAATTGGAGACAAAAAGATTCACTATCCTAAAACTAATCAAAAGAAAACAAGAATAGCTATCTTAATTTTAGACAGCACAGATTTCAGCACAAGGAAAGTTATCAGGAAGAAAGAGATACGGATATTACATAATGGTAAATGGAGATATTCTCCAAGAATACATAACAATCCTTAATGTATATTCACCTAAGCACAACATGTCAAAATTTGTTATGCAAAAACTGAAAAAAACTGCAAAGAGAAATAGAACCCAGTATTATAGTTGAAGACTTCAAAACCTTTCTACCAGAAATGGAAAAATCCAATCATCAGAAAAGTCAGTAATCACATAGTTGACTCAACAACACCATCAAGCAACTGTATATAATTAACATCTATTGACTATGTCCACCATCAATAACAGAATACGTATACTCAAATATTCACCAAGACAGATTACACTGTGGGCTATAAAACACACCTTAACACATTTAAAAGCATAGAAATCATACAATGTCTATTATCAGTCCACAATGGAATTAAACTGGAAATCAATAACAGAAAGAAAACTAGGAAATCCCTAGATACATGGAGATTAAACAACACCCTTGCAAATATCATATGGGTCAAAGAAAAAAATCTCAAAATAAATTAATCTCAAGAGAAATTTCTAATATCAAAATAAAAAAAGGGTACCTCATGGATATTAGAGTATCAGAAAGAAATACTATAAACAACCTTATACCCCCAAATTCGATAACATAGATGAAACGCTCCAATTCCTTAAAAGATACATCTGCCAAAACTCACACAAAGGAAATAGACAATTTGTATAAGCCTATATCTATTGAGGAAATTGAATAAATAATTAATAGCCTCCCAAAACAGAAAGCACCAGACTCATATGTGTTCACTGGTGAATTCTACCAAACATTTAAAGGAGAAATTATACCAATTCTCTACAATCTCTGTTAGAAGATAGAAGCACAGGGTATACCTCCTAACTCACATACTATAGGCCAGCATTTCCCTAATACCAAAATTGGACAAAGACATTGTAAAAAAACTAAACTGCAGACCAATATATATTTTAATAAAATGAGTATAGAATAAAAACATGAAAAGACTATAAAGTCGATTGATAATTCTCTCAGGTACAGAAACAAGGTAATGGTATGTCACTATAAACATTCAGGAGGCATATTTCCTGCAGTTAGACTTCATTAAATCTTTCCAAAATACTTACCATACAGATACATGTTTAGCACATTTCTGAGATGGAGGGCATGGAGTAATAAAGTATGCAATTGAAGCTCTTGCCTTCATTGGGCTCACATTCTAGTAGGAGAGAATAATCAGTACTCATGCAAATAATTATTTAACTTGGCATGAAGCAATAACTGCTGTGAAGGAAGTAAAGTTAGGTACTGCAGAAAAAATGGAAGAAACACAACTTATACAAGATAGAGTGTGGATATTCATATAATCTGATATTTAAGCAGAGACCTGATGAATTAAAGGGGAAAACATTAATTCAAAAGATAGTGAAGAAATGTGCATTCTAGACAAAAGTAATATTAAGTGCAAAGTCAAAGGCACGTGCCTGCTTGGAGAGTTTGAAGAATAGCAAAGATGTTAACGTCACTGAAAATGAGGTAGTGAACAAAGTGAGAGAGTGGTGGAAACATGTCTAGCACTTACAAAGCCTTCTGAATCATTTTAAGGATTTGATCTATTACTCTCAGTAAGTTGGGGAGCCTTTTGAGGACTTGAAAAGAGAAATGATCAAGCTTCTCTAAGGTTCCTGTTGTCAGAATGGACGAGAAGAACAAACTAGAAGCAGAAAGACAAGTCATTAAGCTATTGCCAAAATCCTGTTGAGAGATGATAGTTTTGACCATTGCAGTAGTAAAGATTATGGTATGAAGTAGTTTGAATCAAGATATATTTCGTAGGTAAAGCTGAGTGATTGAATATTGACTGCCAGAGGAAGAGGGGCTTCAAGGATGACTCCGCAATTTTTTGACCAAGCAACTGTGAAATACTTTGGTCATTTCCAGAGACAAGAAGAGGTTAAGTGGGTGGAAATTGGGAGTTCAGCAATAAATGTTCATTTTTGAGAATACTGTTAGATATCCATGTAGATACATTCATTAGGTATGTGGTATATGTCAATAGTTTCAGGAAGAGTTCTTATGTGAAGATACTAGAGTGAGTGAGAGCCCTTAAAATGTTAGAGCAGATAAAAACCTTGAATAGGTCAGAGAACTGAACCCTGAAATATTTAGAGGTTTGGCAAATAAGGAACCAGCAAATGAGAATAGACTGGATGAAGAAAAATGAGTAATGAACTGTGTGAAATATTGCTGATTGTCTACTATAATGATAACTGAAAATTATCCACTGCTTTAAATAATAAAATTATGTGTGTGGTGATCACATTGTAAGGTAAAACAATGTCAAATCACTACATTTCACACCTGAAACTAATATAATATTGTATGCTGCTGAATATATATATATATATATATATATATATATATATATATATGTATATATATATATATATATTTTTTTTTTTTTTTTAAAGAAGACTATTGGTGACTTAGGATGTTTTTAGCACAATGGTCATAACAAAAGCTTCATTGTATCAGCTTTAAAAGAAAAGGGTAGGAGAGGAAGTGAAGCCAACTACTTTGGGAGTTATACTGCAAAATAAAGCAGAGAAATAACTTAGTAGGTGAAAGGAGTCAAAAGAGTTACTGCCTTGAAGGTTTTCTATTTTATTTAATGTGGAATATGATGTGTTTATGCTGATTAAAATGAGAACAGGAAGGTTTTATGATGCTGTAGATGATAACCTACAATAAAAAAGAATGAATGAGTTCCAGTACGAAATTGGAGGAGTCAGTCTTACATCAAAGTAAAAATCACCAAAAAATATTGCTAGAAGGCAAAGTATGAGAATATACAGTGACTGGATATGTGTTGGGAGGAACAAGTAGAAGTTCTGTTCAATTTGCTTCCACTTTCTCAATAGAAAACAAGGGCACCAGGTGGGAATGAAGAAGAGACAAAATGTTGTGTGGGTTTGAGGTAATTTAAGCTACTGGAGGCCCTGGTTCCTGTCCCATGATGTTTATCTTTGAATGGACAAATTATACGGTTTCGTGTCATCTAAAATGTCCACGTGCATCTTTTTAGTACAATTAAAGAGATATGGACAATATTCCTTAAATTATTAAAATTATTTATAACTTGCTATTGTAATTTTTCAAGTTGGATCAACATGATTCCAGATTTAATTTCTACTAGTAACATAGAAATATTTTTAGAGAATGACTAGAGGTACTGGTGCTTGGGCTTCAGAAACCAATTTTGTGCCTTCCTTTTTCATTTCATATTTCCCTATGGAATGAAGTTGTTTCTCCATTGTAAAAGGCATAATAAGAGCAGAATGGAAATTAGAATGGTGTGTTTGTCCTTCTCCAAAAAAAGAGAGGATGCAGCCCTCCCTTCCTTCTCACCAATACAATGTAAGGTGATAAAAGTTATAATTATATAGAAATAAACGTTATAGT
Source organism: Rhinolophus hipposideros (assembly GCF_964194185.1). NCBI lineage: Eukaryota > Metazoa > Chordata > Mammalia > Chiroptera > Rhinolophidae > Rhinolophus > Rhinolophus hipposideros. Next base: position 33,528,919 of record NC_138048.1, read on the forward strand.
TGTTTGGAATAAGTGAATTTAAAGTGAATAAATTTAAACATAAATATTAAAAAGCCTTTGTCCCCTTGTCACTCAAAACTATTTTTTGGGGTTTTGGTGGTTCTGTTTGTGGTCATTGTTGCTTTTCCCCTGGGGGAAAGTAAAAGATACCAATGGTCAACTAGTAAGCAGAGCTGAAATCAGAATGTTTGAATTCTCGTCTCAGCTTTCAGGATACAGATTCCTTTAATATGATTTAATTCCATTGCCAGGCCTAGCCAACATTTGGAAAATAGGATGGGTACACTGTATTATTTCAATTTGATTTCAGCTGATGGCTCTGCTGTGCCCATGTTATTAACCAGAGAACTACAAAGCCTTATAAATCTTAATAATGTCACACTGGTAGACACACCCACTTCCTTCACTTCACTGCTTGATAACGGAGAGCGTTAGTTATTAAGGATCATATGTATGATTCATAAACTAGGAGGAGCTTAAAATAACTACGGTTCTACACCATACAATCTTCCACACATTAGGTTAAGAAAAGTAATGATGAGAGATGTCACATTTTTTAAGACACTGGAGACGGTGACAAAAATCCAATTATGCATGGATACCCAGCAAATTTGTCACAATAAAAGGAGGCTTACCAAGCTTACGATTGAGAATAATTCAATAACTCAATACAGAAAAAGAAGAAAAAATCGACAACTCCATTTGATCCACCTTAATATTTTGATTTTCTTCCCTCATAATTGTGAAATTACAATGGACTAAATGAACTCTCAACCTTTCCTCTATCCTCTGCAGGGCTAGCTTAAAGCACATTGGAGAAGCAGTCTAAGACACAGCTCATATGGCTGGGGCCATAGCCACGTGAAACAACAACCATAGCATTTATTTTTGTGTTCATGCATTTTTTACACACATATATATGACATTACATATCACATATATATATACATATATATATTACATATATATGTATATATATATATATATATATATATTTCTCTTTAATTCTCTATCTTTAATTCAAGAGAAATGTACTTTCCTCTCATCAAAGCAATGCATCAATATGAAAGAACAGAACTGAAACTTTAACAAACAATAATGAGATAAATGATAAAAAATGAAAAATTATACTAGGAAGGGGAAACAGTGGTAGTTACATACATTTAACAACCTATCATAAAATTATATTAAAATCATGGTATTTTTAAAGAAGAAAATTATAATTTAACTGTAGTATTACGAGATCATGGATCCTTAATAAAGTGCTCATGTATTTTGGAAAGAATTGAGCCATTATTCTAAATATAATACAATAAAACACATACTTTTTAGTAAGTGGAATAAGAAGGAAAGAGTCTCGAGGTTGATCTGATTTTTTTTTTAAATCATGAATAATTGCAAGTAATAATTAAGTTGAATAGGTCACAGAAGATGTGAGTTTTCAAACTTACATGAACAATACTCAGATTCAACTTAAAATAACTAGGCTTTATTTTTCGTTCTAACTGCTATTTGAGAACAAAGATAACTCATAATTCTAATATAATTTTTAAATTTAAAAATAAATTGCAGTAAGTGGCTTACAAAACTTTAGAAACCACTTTTTTTGTACCATATCATAGCACAATGCACTTACTTAACTTTAAGAATATACTTCATTCTAATAGCAGCTGCCACAACGGCAGCTATCTATCCACAGAGACACAATAATAAGAACAGTTTACTCAAGAATATAATTCATGTACCTGGCACAGGGGAAGGTGACCTTACAAATTGTGGAAACTGGTGAAGCAGCTTGTAAGACTACTCTCTCTGTGTCTGATGTTGAAGCTTGAAGTCTACAGGGAGCAGGCAATCAGAAATAAAGTTACATGTAAAGTAGAAAAGAATCAGAACAAACTGGGTACCCCATGTACAAACTGGACATCACAAGGAGAGGGTGAAATCCATGTCTGTTTTTGCTGCCTTTCTCCATGATGGAGTGGGTACCAAACATACACACACAGCCTACCTAGGAGTTGGAGAAGTGGAAGTATGATCCAGGGGAAGGAAAACATGCTGCAAGCACAGTTACTGTTCCAGGTCAATGAGGTGAGCTAGTAGGTCCCCTGCAATATATGTGAGCTACAGCTGCTACTCTCCCAATCTCCTACAAGAATCACTGTTATGGCCCTCTTTAATCACAAACACACAGGAAAAAGTATTCTGAGAAACTATTTCAACCTAGTCAAGTTTACACATTTGAAAGACACCACAGCTTGCTGAAACAGATTGCTAGAGTGCAACACCAGAGTTTCTAATTCACCAGATCTGGGGTGAGAGACTTACGTATTTGCATATGTAACAAGGTCCCAGGCGATGCTGCTGCTGCTGCTGCTCTGGGAACCACATGTTGAGAATCATGTGGATAATTAGTATAAGTGTATAACTATTTGAACAAGTCCCAGGGCTGCAGATAATCCACTATCTTAAATAGGGTGGCTTAGTAGTATGCTATTCTGTTATTATTTGTAAAACTACCTTAGCTATTCATGGACTACATATGTTCAACAATATTTTAGAATCATTATGTCAACTTTTGCTAAAATTTTTAAAAATTAGAATGTACTGACACTAAAGATATACCTCTCTATTCAGGTCTTCTTTTGATTATTTTAATCGAGTTTACATTGTTTTTTTTTTCTTTTTATTTATTGGGGGTGACAATTGTTTGTGAAATTACATAGGTTTCAGGTGTACAATTCTGTATTACATCATCTTTAAATCCCACTGTGTATTCACCACCCAGAGTCAGTTCTCTTTCCATCACCATATATTTGATCCCCCTTACCCTCATCTCCCTCCCCGCAACCCCCTTGGTATTATGTATTATTTGATATGTAATCTCTATATAGCTCTGTTGCTATTGAGAATGTCATACTTACTATATTTTCTAAATTTTTTATTACTAGTAACAGAGGCTGTTTTTTTATCTTAATCTTATGTTTGCAAATTGGTTAGTTATTTCATAATTCTAGCAGTTTTGTGTCTTTTTTTTTTTTCATTTTAGTTCTTCTGCTAATACAGGAATAACTTGTGGTTTTACTGTACATTACCTAAACAGCTGAATTCACTTTTACACATTTTTAAGCTATATAGATATCCTTTTAAAACTGTCCTTTAGGTCCTTTGACCATTTTCTGGCTTGTTATATGCTCTTTTCTCATTGATTTGTAGGAGTTCTTTTTTTTTTTTTTTTTTAGAGTTCTTTTAATATATAGTACTTTTTTGGAATCATATCTGTAATTAACTTCTCTTGCTTTGTGGCTTGCATTTCCATTCTTGATGAAAGTCTTCTGATGTTTAGTTCTTAGTCTTAATCTACTCCGATATATTATTGTTTTTCTTATATTAGGACTTTTGTGTCCTGTTTAGTAAATCTTTGCCTAATCTATTCATGAAGGTGTTTTGTGGTTTTTCTCTACAGAAGTTTTTAGAGCTTTTGCTTTGAATGAGGGTTGGCATTGTAATTTGTAAATATTCTGACACTGAATTTCATTAGGACCAACTCAACATTGTGGTGAGCTGAGAGATTTTTCTCATGTTAACACTATCTTTACATGTCTGTGACAAACATTATTTCATGTGGTATACTGTCATTTTTGATATGCAGGTGAAATCACTTCACATTTTATTTAGGATTTTTGCATTTATGTCCATAATCAAAATTATAGTTCCATTTTCTTCTAATTCCACTTTTCAGGATTTTTATCAAGATTATATTTACTTCATGTAATTGGTTCAGCAGTTTTCTTTCTGTTTTCATTTCCAGGAAGTGTGGAATAGAGGTATCTGCCCTATTTAAAGACAGATATTTATTTGGTAGAATTTGACTGCAAAACTGCTTGGACTTGGGCTATTTGTAGGAAAGTTAAAAAAGCGCCATCTCAATTATTTTAATGTGATTTGTAAATTTTACTTGATTTATATTTCATCTTGAACCAATATTATAATATTTTCTGCTTTATTAAAATTATTTAGGTTTTTAAATATATTAGCATGGCATTTAAAATATTTTTAATGCTTTAATGATGATTTCTTCTCTTTTCTGTTTTGTTCACAGCCTTAGTTCACGATCAATATATTTTATTTTCTGATTAGTCTTCCCAGAAGTTGGTTTATCTTAGTTTTTCAGCAACTAATTGTATCTTTTTTTTTACACTTTCTACTCCATCACTTCCTAATCTTATGTTATTATTCCATTTTGTTTATTTGTTTGTTTCAGGCTCTCGTTATTTTGTCTAGATCTTAGTCAATTCAATAGGGCATTAAACTTTGCAAGTACTTTTGCCTGCATCCATTGAGATGATCCTATGTCTTTTCTTCTTTGTTCTGTCAATGTGTTGAATTAAGTTGGTGGATTTTCAAATATTCAACCAACATGTTTTGTTTTGCTTCAAAAATCACTAACCAAAACATAATATAACAACAACAATAATACACACACACACACACACGCACACACTCATATAATACAAAATAAAACATATTTCTGTTCAGAGGACTAGATGAAATAAGACTGTCAAAATGTTGATAATTTGGGGATTTGGGTGATATGTACATAGCAGTAAGTTATTCTTTTCTTTTTCCATTTACATACAAGTGAAAACTAATCCAGTGGAACATTGTCTGTTTAAAACATCAGTCATCTTCTTTCACAGTAAGTTTGTTTCATCCTCATTGGACTAACAAATAAATTGTTTGTAGTGACAGGGATTTGAATTACGCTTCTGCTCCATCTTGACAGCAGCAGCAAAGAAATGTGAGTCCTTTTTATGGCTCCATATGCCAGGGCACCAGGCAATACCTTGGTGGCCAGTTGTTTGAATTGGAAAGCTTACATTATGAATAGGACATTGATTTATAACAGTGGAACAAACACTTATTTTGAATTTGGGAAATTTTTGTAGTCAAATCTGTAGACATATTTTATCAACTTTTTAATTATTATTGTTTTGCATTGGCTTTCAATTAATATTTAATTTCTTCTTCTAAAAGTCAAGGATGACATCACTTCACATTTACTTGGTAATCTGAACAATGCATTTCTCTTCTTACCACTATTTTGGAAACCTATAATCACATCAACTAAGTTTTAATCTCCTATGTTAACTATTACAAGCTTGATTAATCTATCTATTGCTAAAGGCATAAGCTCGTTAAAATGGACGAACGCAACTATTTTAAGTCATCCCTCCTTCTGTCTTTCCATTTTTCTATATATTTTGCAGAAAATTGTTGTTAATTTGATTCCTATAAATGCAGGTGCAATGAATATCCAAAGTAACACATATTTAAAGATCCTGAATTTGATGAATATATTATATTTTGCAAACCATGTTAATAACCTTAATGTCATATACATTTAAAAGCTATGTTTATATTTGTGCAAATAAAAATTGGAAAAAAAATCTAAATTTAACTTTGAGTTTATAAATAACTTATAAAGATTACCAGTTATAACATTACCAATTGGAAAATGAGGGACATTTTCTTATAGACATTTATTATAAGAATATATTGCTTAAAACAATTGATTTGTTTGATTAAATAATTGATTTGTTTGATTAAATAAACTTCAAATAATTAAAATGTCAAACTATATTCTTAACAGGTCAATTGAAAATGGAAACGGTTAATCATCTTTTTTCAATACAATAAATAATTATAGATTTTAGAACTTGAGAAAAAAATGGCGGCGTGAGGTGAGCCTCTGTAACGCTCCCCTGGAATTTACAACGAATCGGACAACAATAACTCCACAAAGGACTCCTTGCACAGCAGACAGGCAAGACGAAGAGGCCAACTACTGAATTCACCTCCAGGTGGGTGAATTGCGCGAGCGGGGGAGGAGGGAGAGGAGAAGTGAGGAGACCGAGCCGCGCGGGCGCAGGACACAGACCTAGCTCAGTGCTCGGAGCCCGCTGCTCCCGGATCTTCCGCAGCTGCGGGAGAGGGAAGGACTCGGACTGCTAGGGCTCCGCTTACGGCCCACAGGGCTGAGGGGGCAGCATATGGCACGGCTGAACCCAACGCTCCCGGCAGCAAAGACTGAGGGAAGAGGGCTGAAATCGGTGGTTTAAGCCCTCACTGCCAAGCGGAGAACGGAAGCCTTAGGCACGGAGACTAGCCGCCCCCTCGCTACCCTCCCAGAGCTCGCCCCGCCCCCACCTGCCCGGTGCTAGAAGCGATAAAGCAGCAGTGTCGGATCAAAGGACAGAATATTTGCTGCTCTGAGAACTGTGGACCGCAGACACAGATTCGCAGCTCAACTAGTTCCGGCAAAGGGGAGGGAGCTGTGGAAGCAGGACTGGCTGTGGTGGTGGTCACCGCCATTGCTCTGGGCCACCTCTCACAACTCACCCCGCCCCTGGCCCCACCTATCTGGGCGGATCCCTGCAGGAGTAAACAGAACTGCTGAAACATATGGGCTCTGAATCTGGTGCAGAAAGAGCTTTGGAACTCCAAAAGCTCTTCGCATACCTATCAACCTGTTGCAGAAGCCACTCCTGTAGATGTCTAGGAAGAGAAATAGTAAATCAGTGATTGCCATGAATAACCAAGGCAACAAGATAGCTCAGAAAGAAAGTGAAAAGTCTCCAGAAAAGGAACTTAGAGATATGGACCTTTGTGATTTAAATGACAGAGAATTCAAGATCGCAATTCTGAAAAAACTGAACGAGATGCAAGAAAACACAGAAAGGCAGTTTAATGAACTCAGAAACACAATCAAAGAACACCATGAGCATTTTACAAAAGAGATTGAAATCTTGAAAAAGAACCAAATAGAATTTCTGGAGATTAAGAACTCAATAGAAGAAATTAACAATAAAATATCCAGCTTAGGTAGTAGAGTTGACCAGATGGAGGAAAGAATCAGTGACATCGAAGATAGGAACCTGGAATTTACACAGAGGGAAGAAGAAAGAGACTTGAGACTTAAAAGAAATGAAAGAACTCTACAAGAACTTTCTGACTCCATCAGAAAGAGCAATATAAGAATAATGGGCATACCAGAAGGAGAAGAAAGAGGGAAGGGAAAAGAGAATATATTCAAACAAATCGTCGATGAGAACTTCCCAAACTTGTGGACAGAACTGGATCCTCGAATCCAAGAAGCAAATAGAACACCTAATTACCTCAATCCCAACAGGCCTTCACCAAGGCACATTGTATTGAAACTGTCTAAAATCAATGACAAAGAAAGAATCCTCAAGGCAGCCAGGGAAAAGAAGACGGTAACTTACAAAGGAAAGCCCATTAGATTATCATCAGATTTTTCAGCAGAAACTCTACAAGCTAGGAGGGAATGGAACCAAATATTCAAACTATTGAAAGAGAGAAATCATGAGCCAAGAATAATATATCCAGCAAAGATCTCCTTTAGATATGAAGGAGGAATAAAGACCTTTCCAGACATCCAGAAGCTGAGGGAATTTTCTAATACACGACCTGCACTACAAGAAATACTAAAGGAGGCTATTAGACCACCATCAACAGGGACAACTTGTGGCAACCGAAACATAAAAAGGGGGAGCATAAAGGCCTGAACTGGAATATGGGAATAGAGAAAGTAAGCGTACTGAAGAAACTGGAATACTCTAAATATCAAACTTTCTTTTACATAAACTCAAGGGTAACCACTCAAAAAACATCCAAATCTGAAATATATACTGTAATAAAAGAAGAAACAGAGGGAAACATCATAGAATACCACCACACAGAAATAACAGACAACAACAAAAAGGCAAAGAAACAATGGAGACACAGCCTTACCAGAAAACTAAAGACAGAATGACAGGAAATCCTCACATATCAATAATCACCCTAAACGTAAATGGACTGAACTCACCAATAAAGAGACACAGAGTAGCAGATTGGATCAAAAAACTAAACCCAACCATATGCTGCCTACAAGAGACACATCTCAGCTACAAGGACAAGCATAGACTCAAAGTGAAAGGGTGGAAATTGACACTCCAAGCAAATGGTACCCAGAGAAAATCAGGTGTAGCCATAATGATTTCCGATGAAACAGACTTCAGGGTGAAAAAGATAACAAGAGACAAAGATGGACATTTCATAATGGTAAAGGGGACTATACAACAAGAAGACATAACAGTCATCAATATTTATGCCCCCAATAAGGGAGCACCGAAATATACCAAGCAACTACTAACAGAACTAAAGGGAGAAATTGACCAAAACACAATTATACTAGGGGACCTAAATACATCATTGACAGCTATGGATAGATCATCCAAACAGAAGATAAATAACGAAATCGCAGCCCTAAACGACACATTAGATGAATTGGACATAATTGACATATATAGAGCACTTCATCCTAAAACATCAGACTATACATTCTTTTCTAGTGTACATGGAACATTCTCAAGGATAGACCATATATTGGGACACAAAATCAGCCTCAGCAAATTTAAGAAGATTGAAATCATACCAAGCATATTCTCTGATCACAAAGCTTTGAAATTGGATATCAACTGCAAAAAGAAAGCAGGAAAAAACACAAATACATGGAGATTAAACAACATACTTTTAAAGAACGACTGGGTCAAAGAAGAAATTAGAGGAGAGCTCAAAAGATACATAGAAACAAATGACAATGAAAATACATCTTACCAAAATTTTTGGGATGCCGCGAAAGCAGTTTTAAGAGGGAAATTTATATCATTACAGGCCTATCTCAAGAAACAAGAAAAATCCCAAATAAATAACCTCATGTTACACCTTAAAAAACTAGAAAAAGAAGAACAAGCGAAACCCAAGGTCAGCAGAAGAAAGGAAATAACAAAAATCAGAGCAGAACTAAATGAAATAGAGAACAAAAAGACAATAGAAAAAATTAATGTGACAAAAAGCTGGTTCTTTGAAAAGATTAACAAAATCGACAAACCCTTGGCTAGACTCACTAAGATAAAAAGAGAGAAGACACTAATTAACAAAATCAGAAATGAAAAAGGGGAAGTTATCACGGACACCACAGAAATACAAAGGATTATCCAAGAATACTATGAAGGACTATATGCCACCAAATTTAATAACTTAGAAGAAATGGACAAGTTCTTAGAAACATATAGCCTTCCAAGGCTGAATCATGAAGAACTGGAAAATCTTAACAGGCCGATCACCAGTAAGGAAATTGAATCAGTCATCAAAAACCTTCCCAAAATCAAAAGTCCTGGACCAGATGGCTTCACCAGTGAATTCTACCAAACCTTCAAAGAGGATCTAATACCAATCCTGCTCAAACTCTTCCAAAAAATTGAAGAAGAGTCAGTACTCCCTAACTCATTTTATGAGGCCAACATTACCCTGATACGAAAACCTGGTAAGGACAACACAAAAAAAGAAAACTACAGACCTATATCTCTGATGAATACAGATGCTAAAATCCTAAACAAAATTCTAGCAAATCGAATACAACAATGCATTAAAAAGATTATTCATCACGACCAAGTGGGGTTCATCCCCGGGGCACAAGGATGGTTCAACATTCGCAAATCCATCAATGTGATACATCACATAAACAAAATAAAGGACAAAAATCATATGATTCTATCAATTGATGCAGAAAAAGCATTTGATAAGATACAACATCCATTTATGATAAAAACACTTACTAAAATTGGTATAGAAGGAAAATACCTCAACATAATAAAGGCCACATACGACAAGCCCTCAGCTAATCTCATAATTAATGGTGAAAAGCTGAAGCCCTTTGCTCTACGTTCAGGAACACGACAAGGTTGTCCCCTATCACCTCTGCTTTTCAACATAGTGTTGGAAGTCCTCGCCAGAGCTATCAGGCAAGAGAAAGAAATAAAAGGCATCCAAATTGGGAATGAAGAAGTTAAATTGTCACTCTTTGCAGATGACATGATGCTATATATAGAAAACCCTAAAGACTCCACCAAAAAGCTATTAGAAACAATCAATGAATACAGTAAATTTGCTGGCTACAAAATCAACGTACAAAAGTCCATTGCTTTCCTATATACCAACAATGAAATCTCAGAAAAAGAGATAGAAAAAACAATTCCTTTTGCAATTGCAGCAAAAAAAATAAAATACCTAGGAATAAACTTAACCAAGGATGTGAAGGATTTATATACTGAAAACTATAAGACATTTTTGAAAGAAATTGAAGAAGACACAAAGAAATGGAAAGACATTCCGTGCTCATGGATTGGAAGAATCAACATAGTTAAAATGGCCATATTACCCAAAGCCATATACAGATTTAATGCAATCCCCATTAAAATCCCAATGGCATTTTTTAAAGAAATAGAACACAAAATCATCAGATTTGTTTGGAACCACAAAAGACCCCGAATAGCCAAAGCAATATTAAAAAAAAGAACAATACTGGAGGTATCACACTCCCTGATTTTTCCTTGTACTACAGGGCTACAATAATCAAAACAGCTTGGTATTGGCGGAAAAATAGACACATAGACCAATGGAATAGAATTGAGAACCCAGAAATAAAACCACATAAATATGGACAGATAATTTTTGACAAAGAAGCTAAAAACATACAATGGAGGAAAGACAGCCTCTTCAATAAATGGTGCTGGCAGAATTGGATAGCTACGTGCAAAAGAATGAAACTGGACTGCTATCTGTCACCATGTACCAAAATTAATTCAAAATGGATCAAAGACTTAAGCATAAGACCTGACACAATAAACTGCATTGAAGAAAACATAGGTACTAAACTTATGGATCTTGGGTTCAAAGAGCATTTTATGAATTTGACTCCAAAGGCAATGGAAGTAAAAACTAAAATAAACAAATGGGATTATATGAAACTGAAAAGCTTCTGCACAGCAAAAGAAACTATTGACAAAATAATGAGGCAACCAACTGAATGGGAGAAGATTTTCGCAAACAGTTCCTCTGATAAGGGGCTAATATCCAAAATATACAAGGAACTCATGAAACTCAACAACAAAAAAACAAACAACCCAATTGAAAAATGGACAGAGGACCTGAAGAGACATTTCTCCAAAGAGGATATACAAATGGCAAATAGACATATGAAAAAATGCTCAACATCGCTAATCATCAGAGAAATGCAAATGAAAACCACAATGAGATATCACCTCACCCCAGTCAGAATGGCTTTCATCAACAAAACAAATGGTAACAAGTGTTGGAGAGGCTGTGGAGAAAAAGGAACTCTCATACACTGTTGGTGGGAATGCAGACTGGTGCAGCCGCTATGGAAGGCAGTGTGGAGGTTCCTCAAGAAATTACGAATAGAATTACCATATGACCCAGCAATCGCTCTCCTGGGTATCTACCCCAAAAATATAAAAGCATTTCTCTATAGAGACACGTGTACGCCAATGTTCATTGCAGCTTTGTTTACGGTGGCCAAGACATGGAAACAACCAAAATGTCCTTCGATAGATGAATGGATAAAGAAGTTGTGGTACATATACACAATGGAATACTATTCGGCGTTAAGGAAAGATGATATAGGAGCATTTGTGACAACATGGATGGATCTTGAGAGAATAATGCTAAGTGAAATAAGTCAGACAGAAAAAGCAGAGAACCCTATGATTTCACTGATATGTGGTATATAAACCAAAAAGAAAAAGACAAACAAATGAGAAACAAAAACTCATAGACACAGACAATAATTTAGTGGTTACCAGAAGGTAAGGGGGTGGGGGGTGGGTGATGAGGGTAAAGGGGATCAAATATATGGTGATGGAAGGAGAACTGACTCTGGGTGGTGATCACACAATGGGATTTATAGACGATGTAATACAGAATTATACACCTGAAATCTATGTAAATTTACTAACAATTGTCACCCCAATAAAATTAATTAAAAAAAATAAATAAATAAAATAAATAATTATATTTTCTTTGTATAATTGCAATACATTGGGACAGTCAACATAACAAATGGCTCATAAAACAACTGCCAGCAAGAATATATTTATAGAAACAGGAAACTAATTAATTCCTTAAAGAGCCCCATGATGTATGATACATCATGCTATCCCATCAAATGAGAGTTGTAGCAGCTTCCTTGGGAAAACATTTCTTCATCAGCATGTAATCAGTGATTTAACTTGGAAAGATAATCTTGCTTCTTTAAAAACTACAAAATGATGCTCTGGGAAATAACAGGTAATCACAGAGAAATGTTCCTCCTCTACCATCCCATTGTACATAGTATTTTCAAAGTGTTGGATAAAAATCTGGAAAATACATATTCAAAACTCTACATCTCTCTTTGGGTTTTCTTTTATTGTCTATGTATCCCTCTAGCTCTAATTATCAATATCTGTTTTTTATACTGTATAAATATTTGTGAATTTGACAGGAGGTATGTTTAACTTTAATATCATTGACTGACTCCTTCTTTTGTCAGTTTTTCTCCATTTGTTGGATTACCATGCCCTGCTAATTTGAATTAGCTTCTGCTTCATTCAAATACCCTACAGCAATAATAATTTTTGTGTCTCTCAAAGTTGCATGTACCATTATCACTCCTGGTGATCAGTTTGTCTGATAAATCAGACATCTAGTGAGTGTTCTTCCCAGTTTTTTTTATAGACAGCTTTATCGTTTCCCCATTTAAAATAATGGGGGTAAGGGGGTTGGCATTTGAACAAGGACATATTAAGAAAAAGAAACTTGGATAATGACTGCTTTTTTTCGAAGACTTAAAATTCACTGCTGTTTTTGAACTGGCACATAATTACATTTGTTTTTATGGCCAGAATCATTTGCAAAACTATCAGTACTTTACAAAAAAAGTTTTACCACTTACTAAATTTAATAATATTCAGGGATGATAAGCAGATGCTGCTTCCACATTATTTAATAGCATATGACAGTCTCACACCATTATCACATATGTTCTCAAATCAATTGCAAAAAATAGGAGGCAGCAAAGCAAGTGTGAAGTTTTTATCAGTGTATTAGGAATAAAAATTGTCATCACCATACACTGTTTAAGTTCATTACAGTAATTCTTCAAACAGTGTGTAGTAAGAGAAATGCCGGATCACATCCCAGATAACTGTGCTGAATGGAATATATTGGAAGAGTTTGCCTCCGGATAAATAGTATATATAAATTAATCACTGTTTCCTTATAAACCAGCATTAGAAAAATTTGGGACAGGGTTAACAGAATAATTTAAATTACAGCTAATTTAGGAAAATGATTAAACTCATTAAATATTTTTCAATGAATAAATATTTAGTGTTTCAAGGAGTATTTTCTAAATGCAATTGTTACATATTTAAAGATGTCAAATTCAAAGATGTCATATATTCAGTTAAAAGTATGCACATCATTCATAATTATAAGTCAAATATTTTGTAAGCTACACGGATGACCTCCAAATGTGTTCAATTTATTTTATTGAGAAGGATCTCAAAAATATGTTTTTTTAAAATATCTCTCCTGTGTAACAGAAATGATTTTTGTCTCTCATTGCATTTATTAGGTCTAACATTAGTAATTTAGTCAGAAACAAATCTCTATTCTTCATGAATTCGAATCAGCTGAAACGATTCTTAAATTTATTTGAATATTTTTACGGACTAGTTACTTTGGAAATTTTTACCTCTAAAAAATATAACCTGAGAAAAACATATTGCAGAATCAACTATAGAAACACGCTATGTTCAATTTTTCTTGGAGAGATAACATTTCTGTACATAATGTTTCAACTGTGAATTGGCTCATTTGCTTTCTTGCCACATTACATGTTAGAATTGTGTTTGAGTGTGGCACGCAGTATAATGCACCCTCGCCATCAGAATGCCCATGTCCTAATTCCTGTAACGTGTGAATATGTTACCTTACATGGCAAAAGGGACTTTGCAGGTGTAATTAAGATTAACTGCCTAGAGATAAAATTATCCTGGAATATTCTGGTGGGCCTAATGTAATGATATGGTTATTTCAAACTGGAAAACCTTTCCAGCTGTGGTCAGAAAAAAAGTATGAGTATGGAAAAGGAATCATAGGGAATGTGTGTGGCCTCTAGAAGCTGGAAAAGACAAGGAAATGGATTCTTACACGAAGCCTCTGGAAAGAAAGGCAGCCCTGCTAATACTTTAATTTTAGCTCAGTGAGAACCATTTTGGACTTCTGAACACCAGACTTGTAAGACAATGCATTTATGTTGTTTTAAGCCACGAAGTATGTGGTAATTTCTACAGGTCCAATAGGAAACTAATGAAAACATACTGAGGGTGCCAAAAAAAAATGTATACAAGTAGACACTTAAGTCAACGTTGCTCAAGCAGTAGTTCACCATAATCAGAAGTATATGGACACTGATAGTAACCACTTTGAGCACCTCTTGTAATTGCAGAAGTCAAACGTGACTTATATTCATCTTTTGGTATCGGTATATATTATGACAATTTCAATAGTTTTCCTTTCTTAAAATGTGTATACATTTTTTTGGCACCCTCTGTATATAAAAGGTCTAAAAAAGACATTATTTGTAATCCACTAACCACTTCTGAGCTGGCTTCTTTCAGGCAGTGCTTTGGAAATTTATCCATGTTGTTGTGGGTATCAGTAGTTCATTCCATTTATCACAGAGATAGAATTTCATTTTCTGTGTGTGTGTCTATATAAATTAGGCAAGGGATTTTCTAAACAAAACAAAACAAAACAACAACCAAAAAAGCACGATGATTATGAATGAAGCTGCTATAAAAACGTGCATGCAAATTCCTGGGGCTGTTTTCTAAAAAGGCTGTCCCTTCTTGCATTTCCAAAAGAAAACCTGATAGTTTCCCAGTTGTTCTACATCCTGTCACAACTTGGTATTGTCATATATTTTATTTTAGCCATTCTAATGAGTATGTAGGGATATTTCATTTTGATTTTGATTTATTTAATTACAAATGATGCTGACCAAATTTTCAAATGCTTCTCTCCATTTGTAAGTCTTTGGTGAAGTATCTATTCAAATATTTTACCCCTTTTTTATTGAGATGTGCTTGTGATGTTTTGAGAGTTCTTATGTGTTCTTTATATAATTCCTTTATCAGATGTTTCGGTCTTTCCTTCCAGTATGTGGTTTGGTTTTATATTACCATACCTATTCTGATAAACTCCAATTTATCATATTTTTTTTATGAATCATGTTATGTATTATCTAAGAAATATTTGCCTAATCCATGGTCTTTCTATGTTTGCTTGTAGTATTATTATACTTTTAGGTATTATATTTGGGAATGGGATCCATTTTGAAATAACATTTGTATATACTCTAAGATGTGGGTTAAAGTTGAATTACTTTTTAATATGGATCCTCAATTGTACCAGCACCATTTGTTAGAAAGATTATTTCTTCATTGTATTACTGTTCCACCATGGCCAAAAATCAATTGATTATATAAGTGAAGACCAATTTCTAGATTTTCTGTTCTTTTTTATTTAATCATTCACCAATACCACACTGCCTTAATGAATATAGCTTTAAAAAAGATCTTGGAATGAGGTATTGTGAGTCCTCCAAATGTATTATTTTTCAAAATTATTTTGGCCATTCTAGTCCCTGATTTTTATATTAAAATTTTAGAATTTTTAATTTCTTTAAAAAAATAACTTCTGCTAGGATTGTAATTGTACATGGTGTCTATATACCTCAACTTGGGAAAAAGGACATCTTTACAATGTTGAGTCTGCCAATACATGAACAAGAGGTCTCTCAATTTATTTGGGCCTTCTTTTATTTATTTAATATTAATAAATGTTTTGCAATTTCTATCAGATACATCTTGTATTTATTTTGGTAGCTTTATACCTAACTATTCCATATGTGGGGTTGCTATTGTGAAAAATACTTTTAAAATTTAAGTTAGGTCAGTGCCCACATGCCGGGGTGCCTGAAGCTGGCGCTGCTCTGTGTGCTGTCCTGGCTCCTGAGGGCCGTGGCACCTGAGTGCCCTGCGTACCCCTCGCATGGCGCCATGACCCCTGTGACCCCACCAGTGGTGCCAGTTTTGATCTAGTCTACAGCCAGGTGGCCTCAGCACCGAAAACATCTACTCTTTCAACTACACCAGCCAGCGGGCCAGGTATGTAAACAGCTCCTCAGAGAACTTGGACTACCCGTCCTCATCGTGGTTCACCAGAAGAAAGAGGTGCTGTCCTGGCAGATTCCTGTGTTCTTCCAAGGACTATACCAGAGCGCTACAGCTACCAGGAACTGAGCTGCACCTCATGTCCCTCAGAAGCAACCAATGAGACAGGACCTCTGGAGCAGCTGATATTTGTAGATATAGAATCCATGGCACCCCTGGGTACCCAGGACAAGCTGCTGGTTACAGGCTCAAGCACTTCTAGGTGCAGTAAGCGGGACTTACTGGGGCCTTTCCCTGTTCACTTGTCTGTTCTTCCTGTGCTTGTGCATGCTCAATCCAGCTTCCGTCCTTACAGATCAGCGCTCTAGAAGGAAATTAACCACTTGGTATATTGTCTTAGCGCCTTCTGACATCTCCAGCAGGGCTTTATATTTTCTGTGCAATAGGAAGGCAGTAGGAGACTGGTGAGACAGGAAGGGTGTCATCAGTGTGTCTGTTCTCGAAGGTCTGTCTGTCTATAAGACAGGAGTGATGAGTGACTGGATACCTTTGTATTACTCACCAGTGCCACTCCCCTGAAAGAAGTTTTGTTTTTGTTTTAAGGAAGACCTTAAGCTATTTTATTCCCTTAATTGTCATTCCAGTTTTCTCCTTCCAGGTTAGGAATGTATATAGGCAGAAAAAGTTTTTGTTCTTTGTGCAAAAACTATTTCCTCCTCTTCCTTGCCCTTCCATCCTTTGTAACAAAATCAGTTGAGATACAAAATCTCACATTGTTTATATTAGAGGTGGACCATAACAAATTCATTTGGCAGCACTTTTCCCATAGCTCTCTGCCTGAGGTTACTCTTATAAAATATTGCGTAAATGTGTGTGAAAATTTAAACAGAAAGGCTAAGATTATTCCTTAATAATGCCAGAAACTTCAGAGATTTTTCTGCCCTAACCTACTCTAAATTCAAGGCCTTTTAAGGGTTCAAACAATTTCTTCCCCTTCTCAGTGTTTGAAACAAATTTTAAATGACAATTGCTAAAATGGTTATATTAAAAATTGTTAAATTGCTTATATAAAAATTAGAATTTGTGCTCATCGAAAGCATCAAGAGAACAAAAAGATAAGCCATAGACTGGAAAATATATTTCCAACACACATACTCATAATGTCAAAGGGCTGACAGGCAGAATTTATAAAGAACCCCGAAAAATCAGTAAGAAAAACACAGGCAAACTCCCAGCTGCTGTCCCTATTTACCAACTGCCCTGCTGTGGCTCTAGCTTCTTATGGGCAAGAATCTTGGAGCCTATGAGTCAGAACACTGCTCTGGGTGGGGCTGGCACCAGGAGGTTACAAGTCTATATGTCCAGACACAGGTCCATACTCAGCTTCACTAGAACAAATAAGAATTCTGAGGCCAAAAAATAAGGAGATCTCAGGAGCAGAAACTATACTTGAGAAAACAATCTTGTGATCTGGACCTCTCACTAGAACTTTGGGGTAGAGACAGAAGAGTCTCAGAAGGGTAATCAATGGGAAGATAGATAGATAGATAGATAGACAGACAGACAGACAGATGATAGACAGATAAATAGATATATAGATAGATAGATAAATAGATAGATAGATAGAGATGGAGACAGAGATATATAGATATATAGAGAGAGACTCAAATATTCCAAATGAAAACAAAGACTGTCAAGTAGGATACAAAAAAAAAGAAAGAAAAACTAAATATATGTGCTTACAAGAATACAGCTTTAAATAAAAGAACATATAAATGTTTTAAATAAAAAGACAGTAAAAGAAATACCACACTGACACTAACCAAAAGAAAGTTAGGGTAGTATATCAATATTATACATGATAGTCCTTAATGCAAGAAGCATTGTTAGTGATAGGGAGACACTTTATATTTCTAAAAGAATCATTCACCAGGAAGACTTAAATTTAACCTCTAAATTTGTATGCATCTAGTCACGTTGCTTCAAATACACAAAACAAAAATTACGGAATGAAAAGTAGAACCATACAAATTCACATTCTTTGTGGAAGACTTGTTTACTGATAAAATGAGCAGGCCAAAATTTTTAAATCTCTATATATACAGTAATTAGATGGAACACGCATTGGCAAGCTATGTCCTACAGGCTGGCCACTGGTTTCTGTAAATAAAGTTTTATTGGAACACAACCCTACCTGGTTATTTACATATTCTCTATATCTGCTTTCAAGCTACAGTCATTGGGACAGACATTATGGACTGCAAGCCTAAAATATTTACCATCTGGCCCTTTAAGAAAGTTTAAGAACACCTGATATAAAAGAGCAGCCAACATGATTAACTTGAATTAATTAATGTATTTACAGAACTGCATCCCAAAATGATAGGCTGCCTAACCTTTTAAAGTGCACATGCAACATTTACCACAATTGCCAAGCTCTAATGCATATCTTGATAAATTTCAAAGGACTGAAATATTGTATATAGAATTGATATAGAAATCAACCACAAAATGATTTACAGAAAAACATAAATGTTTGCAAATTAAATAGTCTACTTCTAAATACCTTAAGAGTCAAATAAGAAATAACAATGAAAATTCAAAAATATTTTGGAAAATGATAATGAAAACATGACATATCCAACTTCTGGGATGCAACTAAAGCATTGCTTAAGGAAGATGTATTGCTTCAAATGTACGAGTATAGATGTTAGAAAACAAAAATAGCTGAAAATCAGTGTGTTAAATATCCATTTCAAGAAGCTGGAAGTAGAAATGCAAAACAAAATTCAAAGTAAGAGTAATAAAATAAGAGCACAAAAAAATGAAATAGAAAACCAAATTAACAATGGACAAAATGAAGCAAACTACAAGTCAATTATATGAAATGACTAGTATTATTTGTATACCTGTTTGGTTTTTTTAAAAGAAAAAAGACAGGTAAAGCCATTGAAGAAAAAAATAGGCAAGAGACTTGATCAGACAATTCACCAAAGAAGCTATCCAAATCGTCCAAAAACACAACCTCATTAACTGTCAGCAATACAAATTAAAGCAATAACGAGATTCCACTGCATCTAACAAATTGCTATAATTTGAAAGGACACTGTAGTTCCACTCCCAGCAATATATCTAACTCCTAGATATATAATTGTAGTATTCATTTAATAGAATACTACACAAGTATAAAAACTACAGTTATATCTAACAACATGTAAAAACCTCACAAGCACAATGTTGATCAAAAGAAGCCAGATAAAAGGAATACATACTGGTTGATTCCATTTATATAAAGTGTAAAATAGAGCAAAACTATTCGTAATGTTAGAAGTCAGGATAGTGATATCTTTAGGAAGGAAAGAGGAAGTATATGGTTATGACTGCTCGATGACAATTCATTCAGATATATACTTAGGACTTGTGTACTTTTCAATGTGTTATACTTCAATAAAAAGGTTAAATTAAAAAAATTAAGTTAGCAATTCATAATTGCCAGTACCGTGTTACCCTGAAAATAAGACCTAGCAGAACAATCAGCTCTAATGCGCCTTTTGGAGCAAAAATTAATATATTACATTATATCATATCATATCATATCATATCATATCATATCATATATCATTATACCCTGCCTTATAGATCAGGTCTTATATTAATTTTTGCTCCAAAAGATGCATTAGAGCTGATTGTCCAGCTAGGTCTTATTTTCAGGAAAACAGGGTAAGTAGAAATACACTTTAGTTTGTACCGCATATTCACTTTTATCTTATGATCTTGATAAACACATTATTTCTAGTAGCTTCTTTGTAGATTTTTTCATATGTTTCATGAAGACAGCATTAGATCTGAGAATAAAAAAACATACATATTTCTTGCTGTTCATTTATATGTCTTTTAATTTTTCTTGCATTTTGCTCTAGCTAAGATATCTAGTACAATGTTGAATAGTGAGGGCAAATATCTTTAACTTCTAATCTTTAGGGGAAAGCATCATTAATTATGGTTTTCACTGTTAGTTTTTTATAGATGTTCTTTACCATACTGAGGAAGTTCCCTTCCATTTCTTTGTTGAAAAATGAATTTTCCCAAGTGCTTTTCAGCATCTGTTGAGATAATTAGATTTTTTTCATAGTATATTGATATGATGAATCATAGTGGTTTTCTGAATGAATTAAGCTTG
Source organism: Rhinolophus hipposideros (assembly GCF_964194185.1). NCBI lineage: Eukaryota > Metazoa > Chordata > Mammalia > Chiroptera > Rhinolophidae > Rhinolophus > Rhinolophus hipposideros. The sequence goes on from NC_138048.1 coordinate 33,549,247, forward strand.
CATTCCCAGGGAAAATCCACCTAGCTTACAAGGAATTGTCTTTGTTTTTTTCCATTGTGCTATATTCAATTTGCTAATATTTTGTTGAGGATTTTTACACCTATTATCATGTGCAATATTATCCTTGAAATCTATCTGTTCAGTTTTGCCTTTACAGTGATGCCGACCTCATAATATGAGTTGGAAGTTTTTCCTTCTTTTCCATTTTTTTTTTTTTTTAAGATTCTGTGACAGTTTTATTTCTCTATGGCATTATTAGTATAAACCACCAGCAAGGCCATTTAAGACTTTTTTTTTTTTTTCCTGTTGGAGATTTTCCAGTATGAATTCAATTTATTTAATAGTGATAAAACTATTCAGACTATCTGAATAGCCTTGATGGTTTCTTTTTTTTTTTAAGAATTTGTCTATTTCATCTAAGATGTCAAAATTATGAACAGTTATTACTTGTAATATTCATTTCCTATCAAAATCCCAATTATGTTTATTGCAGAAATAGAAAAACAAATACTAAAATTCATAGGGAATCTCAAGGGGCCCCAAATAGCCAAAACCATCTTGGAAAAAAAAAGAACAAAGCTGAGGATTCACACTACCTGATTTTAAACTTACCACAAAGCCATAACAATCAAAGCAGTGTGGTGCTGGCACAACAGTGGTAGAATAGAGAGCCCAGAAATAAACTCTCACATATAAGGACTTCATAGGTGATTTTTTTTTAATGTGCATCAAAAGATACTATCAACAGGCAACTCTCTATACTTTAAAGATCTGTATGTTCTAATGTGATACCCTCCTTTCATCCCTAATAGTTATAATTTGAATATTCCCTTTTATTTTCTCTGTAAGTTCACAGAGAGATGTAACAATATATTGCATTTAAAATATTTAAATTCAGAAATTTGTAGTAATTTCCCCTTTTGTCTTTTATTGTTCTGTGTTTAATTTGATTGATTTTTTCTCATCACTATTATTTTCTTTCGTTTGGATTTAGTTTGTTTTGTTTTCATTGCATTGTTGTGCCTCCCAGTGGAAGTATTCCTTCCCCTCAGAAACAGAGATGTCTAGGCCAGCAGAGTATAAGGGCCTGGGAACAGGAAGCAGAAATTTTGCTAGCAGATGACCAGGAGTAATTGTGAGTGGTGTCACCCCCATTTTCATCCCCGGTTGTTTGGACCTGTGAATCCTAAAATCCTAGAAATCCTAGAATCCTAGAAAGAGCACCATAGATTGGACGCTGATTTAAAGCATATACTGCCTTCTGGAGAACCTTTTCTGGGCCTGCAAGGTATAGGCACCTACTTGGCAGTGTAAGCGAGTCTTTAGAAGGTCTTCCACCATCCTATCAAAACAGCCACTTCAGCCATGGGAACCTGGTAAGATCAGTGAATTCAAAGAGCCTAGCCCACTGCCACAATCCGTTCATTGTGAAATGAGTTCCTTGACTGGAAGCAATGCTGTGTGGAATAACATGCCAGGATATAAAGCATCTTGTCAGTCTGTGAATGGTAATTTTGGCAGAAACGCTGCATACAGAGAAGGCAGATCCATCTCAAGTAACTGTCTATTCCAGTAAGAACAAAACGCTGCCCCTTCCATGATGGAAGCTACCTAATCAACCTGCCACCAGATAGCTAACTGATCATTCTGGGGAATGGTGTCATATTGGGGTTCGACGTTGGTCTCTGATGCTGTCAAACTAGACCCTCAACAGGGGATGTAGGTTACATTTTCATTTGCACCTTCTATAAGCCACTCTAAGGCTCTGTCAGGCTAGCAGTATCGGCATGGTGTGGTATTTCACAGGACCAGTGAATACCATGTCATAGTGATGTGACCACTGTTGCAAGTCCTCTGCTATAAAGTGAAGTACTTGAATTGACGATATGTTATGATGGGTTCTACAATGGTAGATTAAACTCTCAACTAGTGCAGCTGTCTGAGACTCTATGGGCAGGACAGGAAAACCCACACCCAGAATATGGGCATATCCCAATCAAGATGAATCTCTGCCTTTTCCAGAGAGGTAGGAGTCCAACATAATCAAATTTCTAGCCATTGCTAGTTGATATCCTAGAAAGGTGGTACCATATCAAGGGATGAATGTCAATCTGTTAATGGCAAATTGGACATATACCCATAGCAATGACTACATCACTAACCAGTGAGTGGGAAGTCCATTGGGTCCAAGAATAGCTACCATCCTACCACCATTGCTAATGCATTTATTTGCCTATTGTGCCAGCAATGAGATGGCTAATGACAGAAGATGGCTGTCATCAACCAGCTGAGTCATTTTGTCTACTTGAGTGTTTACTGTCTCTTCTGGGGAGGGTGGTATCTTGTGAGCTTCAATGGGCTACACAGCGTTATTTTGAATTCATGCCCTTCTCTGAGCCTTTTGATCTCTTCTAAAGCTGTATTTTTACTTCGAGTAATATGGACCATTGTTTTGTCTGTTTCCAAGAGTCATCCTAAGAGTGTGTCAGTACCATGTCCTGGAATTCTTTGCACATTGTTAAATAATATACCCCAAGAAAGTGCTTCCATATTTATAAAGGACTTATCACTTCATGACCTTTAAGGAAATGGGGGGGGGGGGGTTAGCAGTGAAGAGTGGGATACTTGTTTAAAGGAAAGTAGTTGTTCAAGTTTTCTAGGGTACTGAGCTATACCATGTCTCAGGATCCAATTCCTTCTTCATCTACGTGACTCACAGGTCTGATAATTCAACCAATTCTGGAGATCTGCTACCCTTATGATAAAGTCTTTGTATTATTCTACTTCTCTGCCCTCTATTTGGAGGAAATGAGATTCCTTTTTATGTTGCCAAGGAGGCCTTTTGGCTTTCACATTTAGCCCTCAATCGATGAAAAATCACCCTTAGTCTTTTCTTTTCTTTTACTAAATCATCTATTGCACCTAGCAACAAGCAACTGATTCTACAGTCCCTATAATAACTTTTCCCATAATTCTGGAGCCTGATGCATTTCACCTCCAGGCATATTCACTTTCACTACTATACTGACTGTCTCAACTTAAGACCTTTAAAACTTCTAACAATTGTGTTGCTACTGTGGCAGGCAACCAGTAGCTAATTCAGCTCCGAAAACCCATTTTACAGTGTGTTTCCTTGGACCACTTATGGCACCAACTGTCTTATGTCTGGTTCCCGGGAAATAGACTTGAGAGGGAGATTTGTATCCATAAACTTTAATGAGGAGTACTCAGAAACAGCATCTGTAATGAAGTGAAGGAAGCAGATTGGCAAGGGGGAAGTTACACAAAGGCCTCATTTGATCCCACAGGGAGTGCTGAAGCTGGGAGGACCCTTCAGAGTTGCTATTGAAGCAAACTGAATAAACCTTTGCATGGATGAGTCATTGAATGTGGATGGCCTCTCCAGAGGTGGTACATCCTTCAGAACAGTGGATTCTTTAGGCACAGTCCTGGGGACAGACTTAGCTGTGGGCTATCACTAGGCGACATTCCTGGAAGCTGGTGACGGGGGTATGGAGAATGGGATTGTGCCTCCCTGCTGAAAGAGCAATCTGGTAGTGCTCTACAACATCCGTTACAAAAGTTTTGACTCCAATATGTGCTCTAAAATATGCTGCATTCTTCCTTAGTCTATAAATTATACACTTGAAAACATTACTGATAATTTCCACGTGATATATTTGTGAAACGTAAGCTCTTTACCTTTGGTTGGAAGTTATGTTGGGTTCTAGTTTATAATTTAGGAATATTTCATGGGTGTCAGGTCTCCAATTTACTGCTAAATAATAAGTAGAATTTTTTTTTAAGTTTATTGGGGTGACAATGTTAGTAAAGTTACACATATTTCAGGTGTACCGTTCTGTATTACATCATCTATGTATCACATACACCACCTAGAGTCAGTTGTCCTTCCATCACCATATATTTGATCCCCTTTTCCCTCTTGTACCACCACTTCCCCTCTTACCTTCTAGTAACCACTAAACTGTTATCTCTGTCTATGAGTTTTTGTTTCTTCATTTGTTTGTCATGGATGGATCTTGAGATTGTGCTAAGCGAAAAAATCAGACAGAAAAAGTCGAGAACTTGGTGTGGTCGATTAGCTCAGTTGGTGCTGATAGCACCAGGGTTGCCAGTTCCATCCCCACATAGGCCACTGTGAGCAAAAAAACAAACAAACAAACAAACAAAAAAAGCTACTGAAAAAGTCGAGAATCATATGATTTCACCTGTATGTGGTATATAAAACTGAAAACAACAAAAGAACAAGACAAAGAAATGAAGTAGAATTTTCTGTTTTTTCATGCCTGTTTTCCTATTTATCCTTAGAATCTTCTGCTCAGATCTTCAACTAGAGGCTCAGTTTTATGCACACCCTCTAGCCAAGTTTCTTGTTCTTTATTTATTTTATTTGTTTAAATCACTTAGCTCCTGAGAATGTGATGACTTAAGCAGATACTGAGTTTCCATTTGCATGGTATTATAAGGCCTATAATTTGAAGTAGCTTGTGCCTGGCATTTTAATATATCAGAGAATGAAAGTAGGGCAAAATATGCCCCTCTGATAATCAAATGCAAGGGATAACACTTTACTCTTACTAAATTCCCCCAATGTGCATCTTCACTCATCATTCACTTTCATAACTACCTAAGCTTACATTTCTAAGATGTATACTTATATATTTGTTGTAAATGAGAAGTAATACTGGATTACAGTGCAGGGTTAAAAAAGTCCTAATTAACTGGAAAACTCATTGTGAACACTGGTGAAAAGCCTCACCTCCTTTCAGTTGGATGAAGTACCACCTCTTTGATATAATGATGACATGTGAAAGTAGGAAAACTTTAAATTTTCTACAGAATGTTGGTCGGATTCCATCAGTTTTCCCTGCTGGAGCCCACAATTTCAACTTCACTGAATAAAATTTTGCCATGGTTTCTGGCATATAGTTATAACCAATATAACTATATCCATGGAGAGTTAAATCTCTTGAACCTATGTTTGTGTTTCCATGAGTATTTTAATGAGATGGCATGAGATACTAGAAAGCACATGCTATATGTTGGAAGCTTCTATATCCTCTTAAAATGGTAAAGGGGGTGGGGGGTTGATGTGGGTAAAAGGGATCAAATATATGGTTATGGAAGGAGAATTGACTCTGTCTGGGTGGTGAACACACAATGTGATATATAGATGATGTATTACAGAATTGTATACCTGAAACCTATGTAATTTTATTAACAATTGTCACCCCAATATACTTTAATTTAAAAATAAATAAATAAGTAAAATGGTAAAACAAAAAATAGGAAATGACATAGAAACTATAATGATAATTTAGATTATAAGAAATAGAAATACAAAGAGAGCTTATTAAAAAATAAAAAATAAAAAAATAAAACAATCTCGTTGGTAAACTGCAGAACTCAAACTTTGCTCTTGCTAACCTTCATCTCCTAAGTTTGCTGTAATGTGTGTTATTCCAACAATCTTGCACAAGCTAAAGAGACCTAGTTTGCCCCTAAGCAATGGAAAAAAATGTTTTGACCATTTGAAATTATAAACTATAAAAAAACTACAAATTTTGAGGAATAAAGAAATAATCCAAAGTAAACATAGTTGATAAAATTTTAACATTATAAAGAAAAAATATTGTAAAAAGCTTCAGAATCTTACATTTCAGGGAGAGAGGAAGGCAGCAGTTGTCAAAGTTTAATAAGGAGAGAATGATTTGGGAAATGGGGAAAATATGATGAAGTTAAGAAATCTTACCAGGGTAAAGCTGATTGAACATTTGCATCTAACTTAGAAATTTAAGACTGGAATTATTTCCCCCGGTTTGTAAAGGTAACACCTCCTTCATTAAACCTAAGTACTGAACACTGCCCCCTTCCAGGCTGATAAGACTGGAACGACGAGGCAAATCCTGCTCTACAGTACATGTTTTTCATTATCAAGGTATAAACAAACACTATTTTTAATTTTCAGCACAATCATTTAGTTATCCATTGACAAAAAATGTTTTCATATTTATGGTAGGCATCACTGATATTAACTATATCAAAAGGTATTAAATGTAAAAATGAGTGAATACAAAATGATACTTTACAAAACAAACTTCACAAAAATAGTACCTTTTGAATGAGCTCTGACTGGAAATTTTGACAAGTGCTTCAGTTAAAAATGCAAGTATTGATAATATCCTTACCATTTACCTCTAAACAAAGCCGTAACAAATTAACCTGGAGTAAAGCCATAGTATTACAGTTTTCAAAACCAATCACTTGATCCAGATGTAAGAACTTTCCTCTGTGGTACAATTAATTAGGATGTTGTACAGCTGGCTGGGATTCTGTTTATTGTTATAATCATAAAGATAGGTAATAACGGACACTCACATTACAATTAATAAATATGTATCAGCTCCCTGTTTAAGAGGACTTATGCTGATTACTTTTTCCAATGGATATAAATTATAAGTTCTTTTCAGGATATTTCATTTAACCAAATTCACTTGCTCTAAAGGAGAGTTTGATGTTATAGCTTTGTATTTGACTATGGAGAAAAAGCACTTCATTTTAGGAAGTGATAATCATCATTATTATTAAAATATAGAACAATTAGTATAGTTATTAACATTTCAACAGGGCTTGTGTCAGGCACCATTCTAAATGTTTCACATATAGAGGGTGCCAATAAAATGTACACACATTTTAAGACGGAAAAAACTGTATTAAAATTGTAATACTCAATATATACTAACAACAAAAGATGGATACAAGTCATGTGTAACATTTTTGGCATCCAGATATATAAACTATATATTATACATATTTGCTTATCAAAACTTCACAATAGCTCTTTGACATAAGTACTAATATCCCCATATTGAAAATTGTGAAACTGAGGAACAAAGGTTAAATTACTTTCCCTAGTTTATGGAAGCTACTATAAATATTTGTTGTATAATAATAATAAATGGGCATAATAATAAATAATACATAATAATAATAAATAAATAATAAATAATAAAAATAATAAATAATAAAAGTCCCTTGTTTCTGGGAGGAAGACTCTAACCCCTTGGAATTTCCAGAATGATAAGAGTATCTCTGTTTTTCACATTGTGTCCCTGGGTCCACACTTCATAATTTATGCTAAAGAGCTGACCTATCCTGGGCCTCTATATAGTTTATACTAATGATATAATTCAGGATGAGTTAAACTCATTAAAGGCTATGAATCTAGTTTGATAGTACCATTTTATTGTATAAGGAATAATGTATAAATACCACAGAGCCTGTTTTTGTATTAAAAAAAAAAAAAAACTCATAATGTTTCTATTTTTGAAGAAATGAGAAACTTTTATATTCTAGGTATGTACTGCCAAATAGACATAGTCCCACTTTATGCTTCATACTTATTCTGTATACCCCTTTATCTTTAAGGACTTCAAAAAAACAACTGAAAAGGGAGAACAAGAATATAATTTACATGGACCCACTACTTTTCATGGTTAGTTCCAAAAATTCAAGAAATACTTATCTTCATCTGGAACTGTCATATGCAGTAAAAGAGTCTGCTGCCTTTTCTCTTCATGTAGGAAAAGAAAACAAACAAAAATCAAAACAAACAAAAATTAAATTCAAACCAAAAAACTAATCTTTGAGAGATATCACTATCCTCTAAGCACTCTTTTGCACTTTCATTCCACATGGGAAATAAATACCTGTCTAAAAAGTCACTGAGTCTCATTCATATAATCAAAGGAATTAATAGCTTATAAAATATTTTTTACATATAAAATGTAATACTGAATTGTTTATAAGTAAGTGTCTTTACTAGAATTTAGTCAGGATAATTGTATTGCTCTGTGTCTTTCTTTTTAAAGGTATTTATTATTTTACCATGATTTAGTTGTTACTATGAATACTTCCTCATGTCATCCTAACTCCAATAACATTGCAACAGTAAAAAAAAATATGTATCCCTAAATAATATTCATATAGAGCCTATCCCCATTGTTCTCTTTACCAAATTTTTGCTGTGTCCATTCACATGACTATGGAAAAATTAAAATAAATAAGGACAGCAAACAAGTACAGCAAACAAGAAGAGGTGACAAGGAAGAATGTATACAAAGCAATTCTATTAATGTAGGTATTTATACCAATTCAAGAGAATAATAAAGCTGTAGCAAATACGTGAAAACATTAAGTCAACTTGTAAAGATTTGAAAGTTTTCATTCTAATAACATTGTTCACTCTTACCAAAATTAATTCAGGACAAAAATCCAAATGAATCAATAGTAGATACCGAACCTGAAATGGAGTGATTACTTTAAATTATTTCCAATACATCATATCTTATTATATTAGGATATGACAGGTTATGCTGTGCTTCATTGGGTTACATAATATCATTTTGAATATAACTCCAAGTCTATCTAATATACAATGATGAATCAGGAAATAGAATGACAAGGACTCATTTACTTCTAGGTCTCAAATTAGATTTTGCTGTTCACACAAAAGAAAGCAAGGAAAGCACAATGGCTTCTGGGAGGACTGTATCATTCATGTCAATGAGCAATCACCAACTACTATCCCTACTTCATAATAGGCAGAAATGTCTGATGTCCCTGTAAAAACTGGCATAAATAAGACAGCTTCTATAAGAACAGCATATATCTGGCTTTCTACTGGTTTGGTGTGGCTGTGATACTGGCAGAAGGCCGTCTGTCAAACTTGGGAATCAGAATATTGCATTCGAAAATTATTATACTCTAAGAACACCATGAAGACCTTCTATGATCCCATTATAATGTATACTAAGTGAGGAAACAACTTAATGGGCATGTATAAGAAGAATCTAGTAATCATACCATAACTGAATAGAATATGATTTGGTATATATTCTGCAATATGAACACAGGAAATAGAAAACTGAAAATAAATATTTTTTGTTAATTAAGAAGAGAAGGACATGTTTTATCTAGTTTAAAATTCACTATGATTTCATGGATAATAAAAAAAAATGTATTCCAACATGTTAGAAGTAAAAAAATCCCATCACTAGAAAAATGTTAATTTTTATTGTGTAGGTAGAGAGGGAGGTCATCTAAAAAGACATGTGCCCAAAGGTTTAACAAGTAACTTTATGTGACAGATGTGTCAGCAAATCACTGGTACTGAAATATTAAAATATTTAATTTCACTTAATATTAGAGAAATGCAATACTTAATGAATGCAGGTAGAAAGAGGATGAAGTCAACATATTTTAATTTAGCTACTCCTCTGTATTTCTGATATTCTTTCCCATGTTGCACACGCATTCTATTTCAAGGTCTAGCAATAGGCAAATGTAAAGAAAATAGATGAATCTCATTAAGACCAACAAAAAGTTTACCTGGAAAGACAGTAGAACATGATGAAAAACATGCTTTCTAGTTAGTTTATCTACAAAGTAGAAATAAGTCTGAATGTTAGATGACCAAATATTCATTTCTTAGCACAAGTTGAAAAAGACCAAAAAAAAAAAAAAAAGGAAATTTGATTATCTACCATAGTTTTTATGCTATAAAACTTGAATATATGCCTTTAGTAACTTTGCTATAGGTTCAGAAAATATCCTAACAAAATTTTATACACTTGCCATCAGAGAAGATACTATGGATTACAATCACTAAAATGTGTTTAAGAATATTTAGGTGCAATTGAAGACCATTAGATACAGGTGCACCACATGTAATAGTGAGTAATATGAGTACACCTGTTTCTCTCTTCTAATTGTAATATTCTGGTTTGGCTGATAATTAATGAAACAGACAATATTTAATTATACTCCTTTAGTCAGATAAATCAATACTATACTCAGTAATAGAAAAACTGTAGCTTATATTCTGGCTGCACTCCAAGACACAAGGCAACATTCTATCCAGTAAAAACCCTGCTGTGATTTCAAACTGTAAGTTAGTCTTCAATGCACTCAAATGTAGTTAGTCAAATGTAATTGGCAAAGAATTTTATATTGTCCAACCCAAGGATAAGTTCACTTGATGCATGGTTAAAGCAAATATCTGCTACCTGCGAGGTTCTAGCAAATCACCACATGATTCTTTTAGAGGGAAGACACTAAAAATTTAAGGGTTTATTATAAAAATCTTAACAAAATTGATATTTGCTGCAATGCACAATTAGGAGGTTCATAAAAGCAACAAGAGCCTTCTAAAATACATTATCTTATGAAATTTACTTTTCCTTCTCATTGTGTGTGTCCCAAAGATGTACTAACCCGCTAAATTACCAAGAGTTAGCTTCTCTTGCATTTTTTAAAGTTGCATTAAGTTCTGAAATGGGGGGGAGTGCATCTGTTTTGCCGATTCAAGTGCTATCTGTCATACATCACCCATGTGAAGGCATCAGGGATATAATACGGTTTTCAGAGGACATATCCTCCATGTTGAAAATCTTAGACATCACATCTCGACATACTGTCTACTTTTGTACTCTTATGTCATCTGCATATACATAAAAAAGTTTTTCTCACCTCAGCAAGAACAATTAGCCATGAAAAGAAGAAACTTGTTATTGTCTTGAATTTTGTTTTCTTCTACGCTTTTAGTCATAGTTTAGTTTGGTTTTATTTACCAGTTATATAAGAAAATTTCATTTTCCTCCTGTTCTTTCTCATGTATGTTCATTTCCTTAATTATTGCCTAATATCCTCTCCCTTCCTTCTTTTCCCTCCCTCCATTACCTCCACTCTCTCTCTCCCTTTCTTCTCTTTTTCCTCCCCCACCCTCATGCCTGTTAATGACACCTAACAAAAGAGTTCTTGATTAGCTACTATTTACCTGCTTGTTTTATGCACCTGTAGTATTAAGGAGACAGGGATCTCAACAAATTTGATGTACCACAGCACTTATTCTTAAGGCTCCAAAACAAATCTTTTTAGTTCTTTTCCAGAGGTTGTTCTTTATTTGGGTCTTTATATATAGGCACACAGACTAAATTACTAAATTGTGACTAAAAAATAAAATAAGCCAATGTTTCAGAATCAAATGAGTATAAGTTTCACTGTAAACCAACCAAAATCCCTCATTTCAAAATGAGGACAAGAAAATGTTTATAAAGAATTAATATGAACGAAAAGTAAAACTATATGTTCTATCCAACTATCGAAATAGAATAAAAATTCTAACTGAAATCAATGTTTCTCTATGAATCCTTTCTAAACAATGTTCTATTCAGTTTCACAGAATTACTGATTGAATATTAAAAACCAGGGCTCATTGCTTGCTCAATAAAAATGGTTTTGTTTGTAAGTCTAGTCATATTGGAAATAAATGTCATTGTGCCAAAGCTATATTTAAATAATTAATAGATATGCTAATATCTTGTGTATACATATGTGTAACATATAGTATGTGTTGCATATGTATGTATAAATATATACATCTATCAATATCCAAATTAATTTAATAAAAGATTGTGAACCAAGATGTAACAATAAGGACAAATAGTAGTTTACAGAGTAATCAGAGTAATTATGTAAAATTATGGGATAAATAATAAATTCATGGGATAAAATAATTAATAAACATAGAATGTTCTTTTTTCAACAAGCATCATAAGTTATTTGCAAATGTATTATTCAAAATGTGGTACTAAACACAAAGCAGTAATTTGAAGTGTTTTGGGTCTTTTTTTAAGAAAAATCAATTTAAAATTATTTTGTATTAACAAGATAGTTGTCAAACAATGGAAGTTTTCCTTTTCATAATAATGTTGGGGCATTAAATTCTCTCACTCAAAATATTTGAATTCAAATATTATCGGTTTTTGTTGCTTTTGGAAAAGTACAAGATCTACATATTATCATAAGCACAGAAAGATTACTCCCACCCAATTCACATGTTAAATTAGAATCACAAGCCTTAGAACATAGGGCCACTTGGTATCATAACAAAGAAAATACGACTTGATATTAAAATGTAGGTTTTTTTATCCCTATAAATATACCATTTTAAAGACAGCTGCCCTCTCTAATATAAATGTACCCTTTTAAAATACATGAATATAATTGACAATCAAATGGTTGATACAATTAAAACTTCTTATTATCACTTTTACTCTACATTAAATAAATCCCAAAGTAGTCCTGAAATAAGAGCAGATGTCTCTATAAAAATCAGAAATGCCATGGTCTACATTTATCCTGTTATTCCGGCTAGTTAAATTTTGTGATCCTAATGATCAATTATACATTTATAAAGCACCTACATATGCAAAATGATATGGTATAGAATTTCATGTACTATAATTAATGGGAGTGGGAAGGACAGGTAAATAATCAGTTGTAATCAACCAAAGATGCTATGAAATGTCTATATATTAGAAGACAGTTGTGTAGAAAAGAAAATGTTGGAAACAGGACTACATCATCTGTCTTTACCTGTGGGTATGATGCAGAAAGGTGACCTTATCCAATCCCTTTGCAAACATACTAAGTATAGCCCTTCTGTTCAACATACATATGCATATGTGGTATTTGGTAGTGGGAAACTCCTAATATCTGAAATGCTTTCACACAATGTATCTAGCCTATTTAGGATTGCTGGTGGAAAATAAACTTGGTATTTTAGGACCTATTGTGAAGCTCCTTGAGAAATGTATTATAAACTGTACTCATGAGGGAATCACTTATAGATGTCTCATGAACAAAACAACACCCTTTTATATGAGCTATGGCTTACATGTGTCACTTAGGGATCACAGATGTTAAAACCAAACCAAAGTACGTCCTAATACAGCAAGAAACAGGGAGTTCTGTTGGGAGTGCTGCACTTCTGCACTTCTCCACACTTCTTTACCTGTGTCACATTAACTGTTATTTTTGAAATTTTGAAATTATTAGTAAACTTTGGTACTAGCTAAGGGCTCCAATTTTGTGGGATTTAACAATCCCAGATGCTGAGTTATCTCAGGTTGTTAATCTGGTTTGAAGGAGGGGACTGTAAGATTTATTTTGAAGCTACCTGAGCAAAGCAATTATTCTGCATTTACATAACTTGTAATGGAAGGATTAATGGAGATTATAGAATTTAATATTCCAAGCTCATACACTTCTTGGCACTATCCCTGTAATGTAAATATTATAAATACTAAGAGATAAGCAAATCTTATGTGTAAATAGGTGCACACCTATTACTTGAAAAAAAGAGATGTGATTAGATTAATAGTCATTTTTCATTTCCTGTGCCATTTTTATTAGTTTGCTAGGTTAGTAGGTGGGCCTATGAAGGTTATTCAGCAAATAAATGACATATATGGATTTACAATTTAGGTAAATACATCCTGCCCTTGATTTAGAAAATAAATTGGAGAAGGGGATAAGAAGAGGCAAGGAGAACAGCTGGCAAGGTTGGTGGTGAGCAACTGTACTTACTGAGGAAAAATTAATACAGGATTTACATATGGAGAGGAAGGGATGCAGATATATCATGGAGGAACTGGCACTCTATTGTATATCAGGATTATGAATAAGGACAAAGTTCAGGATGAATGCATTTATTTGTTTTCCGTAAGTAATATTTGTAGACAAGAGAGAAGGAGTTATAAGAGGAATCCTGAAATGTCAAACGTTGTTTTCTTTTGTTCCGTTTTTCTTTTTGTATGTAGTCCATTGGTATAGAGAATGTGAGAAGGGTGTTAGAAGAAGACCTGTCCCCAGTCCTATGAAACCAGTTGTCGTGCGGGGCGTCCAGTGGGGTCTCAGCTCCCATTCACCACATAAGAACGCAGGACATGGTGAGGCCAAAAAGGAACACCCACGGAGCCATAGATAGGGGAGTCATACCAATATATTCTCACTGGCGGCATCCGCCTCTCACAATCCGCTGTGCTAACCGCAATCTGCACTTGCCAGCCCAGCCACCATCTTCTTGCTAGCCCCCATTTTTTCCTGCTAGCGTAGCCACAGCAGTTATATTAGTGGCCAATGGCTTATGGGTTACAGCTGACGGCCAACTAGCCACAGCTACTGGCCATCTGATCACAGTTAATGGCCATTTACTACCTGAGCCAGCACCTTTCTATGTGAGGTCGAGAGCCTGGAAACTGCTTTTTGGGGCTTTGTCCCCACACCAGTCTATGTGAATGGCTCCTAAATGTTATAAATATGCATGTGACCTGTTCACATAAAGCTTCTCTTTAGCTGTAAACTAGGTATTATCAGCAACCAAACAGAATGTAAGCTCTTCTAAAGCTACATCAATATCACTTAATCTGTTGCCAAGTATCTAAAAAGCTAAACATGTATAAGAAACTGAAGCATAAGAAAAGGGCACAGCATCGTGAAGAGTCAGAATAAATTCGTATTACAAATACAATTTCAAACAACAGGGAACGTTAGCATAAATGAGAGGTTCTGAAGAACAGTGAGGGCCCAGAAAGGCTCTCCATAATTTTACCGTCTTTGAAAGCAAAGAGAATAGTAGCAAGGGCAGACAACCCCTGCTCTGTCCACTGAACAGAAAGGTAGACACTGAAGACACTGGGGTTCTTGGGGCTCTTCTCCCCCAGCAGTGACCAGTCATATGCTGTGGACAGGGAAGAAGGTAACACCCATGCAGGGGGAGGAAAGGGCCATTGTTCCTGGCAGTGGATGGGGCAAGCTGAAGCCACATTGCCACTGCATACTCCCAGGGTCTGTTTGGGGATCCTCTGCCCACTCCCCAAATTTGTGCATGGTAGAGCCCCTAAAAGTTAATGGGTCACACATAGTCTTGTTTATAAATTGGGCAGTGAGGTTAGCAGGAAGTAATAGAGCTCGGAGGCTGAGGCATGGGGTGGGGGATCCCGACATTCATGACTTCATGCCTGTGCCTCTTGGGGAATTACCTGGTAACTGGCTGGGTGACCTGGGCCAAATTCCTTCTGCCTGGGCCTCGTCTCCTCTTCTGGGAAGGCCTAGCCCGGCCAGGCCCAGCTGCAGTGACAATGGCAGGCAACGACAACGTAGTCCAGGAAGAGAACAGAGCAGTCCCTGGGCCATCTTTGTGCACTCCAGGGGCTCCGGCAGCGTCACCTCATGGACGTGCAGGCACAGCGCGGCCTGCAGGAGGCAGAGACCCAGGTCTCTCGGCTAGTCCTCACTGTCCTGCCCCCACTGCTGCCTTGGCTGGTGTTACCCAGGCCAGCCAAATGTGAATGGGGCATTGCGCTCAGACCCTGCTCCTGGGCGGCCCATTGGGTGCGTGGGGGCTGCAGGAGCAGAGAAACTGGAAGGGCAGCTGACCAGCGCGGAAGTCACCAGGTGAGAGCCGCTGGGGGCGTGGCATCAGAGCTGCGCAGCCTCAGTCAGTGCTGCGCGTAGGTTAATGCACATCCTCCGTAAGCTCTTACAGAGAAGGCACCTCCGGGCCAAGGAACAGAGCTGATGTGGTAATTGAAGGAGCCCGCCTTGAGCAGAGGAGAGAGCTGCCCTCACCTCAGTTGGCAGCTTCAGGTCCCCTTCCTCCTCTCCAGTCCATTCCAGTCACCATTGGCTGCCACTGTCCATTCAGCCTGTGTGGAATAGCGGTCCACAGCCATGGCTTTGACCCCGGTGATGGAGGCCACCACTTGGCTCATCATGAAGGAGCACATAATGATTAGGTCATCTTTACCATCTATCTTCTCATAGCGGCCATCAGGGATACAGAATGCACAAAACAAGCTCCCCCAAAGTAGCTCTCTATGAACCCAAGCAGGAGCGGGCTAGGTGCAAGCCATGGGTGAGAAGGCAAACTTGTTCAGTGGCCCCTAACCGTCTTGGCCAGTGGGTTCCAGAACCCTTGCTGTTGACAGTGTAGACAGGAAAACGCTGGCCCTCTTCAGCAGGCTGTATACTGGGGCTGACCCAGGTGCATAGGTGGCTAGGGTTGTACTGGTAGGTAAAGGTGGCTGCTGGCATGTGATAACAGAAACAGGCTCTCTGAGTCAGGCAGCGACTTCAGATATGTCACCTTGGTCTTGTCAGTCAGTCATTCCATTACTTGGAATGACTTTTGTACTTCGGCTCTGTTGTCTTCTTGAAGTTGAATGAACTCAGTCAAGAGCCAGAGTGTATGCAACATAGGACAGCAAAGAGTTTATCAGTAATAGCTAGTACACTCCAAGTCCTAGAGCCGGCTGACCCAAGAGAGGAAAGAAGCGTCTCCTTGCATTGTGTGAGGGTTTTTATCTCTATGGGTAGAATTGTCTCCCCCTCTTTCTCTCTGTTATCTTTCTGTTTCTCTGCTGATGTGTCCCGTCTTCCCCTCTGGTTCTCAAGGTTGTTTCTTAGGACGTAAGCGTGAACTGTTAATTCCCCATGATTTATTAGAGAAGCTCATTAAAAATGGTCCTGAGAAGCAGGATGTATATTCTGATAAGCAAGATGGTTTCTCTCACTCCAGCATTTTTCCTTCTTCTAACACTGCATTTTGTTCTCAATATCTTGCTGAGCAAGCAAGGTGTTTGTGCCCCAGTTGAGAGTAGCTGCAATGGGCCTTGACGGAAGTAGGAACAGCTGCAAGAGGCTTCCTAACCTGAGCTAGGACTCTCCTTCTCCTGCTCATTTCTACCTTTCTACCCACCCTATCAATTCATCTTTGACTAGCTTGCTGCTGTTATTCTTAATAAGATTCAGGAGTTGCATCTAACCTATGGAGAACCCCACCAGCAGGGAAATGGTCTTTGTGACAGCAGTAAATGGATTGACGTCTTGGCACATGGGATGGGTGCCCTTATATATGATGTAAATAGTGCAAAAATACATGGATAACTTTCTATAAAATAATAATAGACACCCATAAAGAGAAATACTAGAATGAGAAGTCTCAGAGATAATAATAATTAAGAGATAATTCTCTTTGAGATTATAAAGGAAAACTCAAATTTCATGAGGAATGTGCCCATGCTAAAGGTAAGAAAATCCTAACATAATGTAAGATTAAAAATGATGCTCATATTGGAGAGAAAATATAAATAAAAATTATGGAAGAGATAATAAATACAAAGATGTCCCACCCGTAGTGGTAAATATTCAAAGACAGGAGAACATTGTCAGTTTGAAAGTTTCTAACTCATAATGTAAAAATAACTAAAGTGTAGTTTTTGAAAATGTTACAAAAAATATATTTTGTAAAATAAAATATTGTTGGAAGTAGTACTCCACTTCACTTTTAGACTAAATTACAAACAAAAATGAAATAGTGTGGTCCAAAAGTAATAGTACCTTTACTAAACCGTAAACTGTAAATCAAGAAAAACATCTAAAAAAAATATTTTACATAGAGGGATACAACTTAACTGCTAAAAGTTGAATTATAGTAAAAACACTGAAATAGTGACCCAAAGGACTTCTATTAACAAAAACTAATTGAGTGCTCTAATCATTAATGTAACAAAAGTCAAGTTCTCCTAAATTTTTTCATAAGCAAAGAATTAGAATGCTCTAATTATAGAAATATTATAGAAGATAAAGGCAAGGTTTTCAAATACAGAGAGAATGGACTAATAATATAATATATTCCTCTTCAATATGTTCAACAGTAAAGAAAGTGCAGCAATGACCAGGCAGGAAATATGAAAAATAAAGCAACAGCAAAAATACATAAATGTAGAAGTCATAAACATAAATGTATTAGCATGTTAACATACATGTAAAAATATATGAAATCTTAATACATTTCAGATTTTATAAGTTTATTATTCTGGGGAAGGAGAATATCTGAAGTCCTTGAGAATCAACACACTGGTGAGAGAGGTGGCAGAACTTTAAGATAATTTTCTGGAATCTAAGAGTGAAGGATATCTCTGCACCTTTCCCTGGGCTGTGCTGGTGGTTGTATCAGCATTCTATGAAAGAAATATTTTTTTTAACGTGAAGAACCCTTATGTTCAACGGATTTTCTGAACACCCCCACCCCACCCTAGTGTTAGGTAAAAACTGATGATTTGAGCATGCCTAAGAGAGGCACTGAAGAACAGAATACTTTCAGGATCTATAGAAATTGCTGGTGAGAATCAAAATAACTCAGTAGCAGTATGCATGGTACTAAGACACAAACTCAAATATACAGAGGCTTTCTAAGTGATGCCATTGTAGAAAAACATCTAATAAAATTGAAAAGTCCAGTGTTCCTCACCCTACATCTTAAGAAAATCTTGATGTTACATAATTCCTCTTGAAAAAAGGTGAATGAGACTAATATTGATGGAGTCCAACATTGATTTGGATTAAGTTTTGATATCTGGGAGGAATGGGGACTCATAATAGAAATAAAATTGAGTTTCCAAAAACTTAAAAACATTCTCCTTCTTGTATATTTGACTCTCTGAAATGAATTTTTATATAAATGGTGATAATATAAACATATGTATACTTTTGTGCTTAATTATGTTATATCAAAATAAATGTAAACTATTAAAGATATAATTATCTACCTATAAAACCTAAGATAATCAGCTAAAACAATGAATAAAATTGATGAGTTTATAAAGTACACACATTTTATACATTTTCTTATCAATAATAACCTAGAAATATTATGAACAAAATATTTTGAAAACCTCAGGGGAAAAAAATTGATGTACTTAAAAATAATTTTAATGAGAACATTATGTGATTTAAAAGATATTTGAATAAACAGAAAGATATAAGATAAAATAAGTCATAATTATAAAGATATAATTGCATCACAGTTTAATGTATAAATGTTACTGCAAAATTAAAATGCTCAAAAGAATACATTGAGAAATTCACAAATTTAATAAGGTACTTTAGAAATCTTGCCAAATACAAAATAAAAATTATACAATCACTATAATTCGTATATAGAAAAGTAACCAGGTAGAAATTAAAATTGAAAATCCATTTTAATTATAGTAATATATCAATGTGTCTAGAAAACAAGAGTGATAATTTTGCCTTCAAAATAAAAGAATTACAAAAGTGGTGATGATTAGATTGCAAAAAGAAGAAACATCCAATTTTCTTCATTGAACATATAAACGGAAGATAAAAATCACCTACTCAAATTTCCAGTTACAAGTATAATGGGGAAGCTTGGGGTAGAACAAATAATATTTCATCTGAGAACAACTAGAAAATCTGAAATAAACTATAAAAGTTACCTAGATAAAGGTACGGATCTAGAATTATATAACCAGAAAAATTCCGAGGGTGCCAAAAAAATACATACAAGGGGATATTTTGATCAATATTGCTCAAGCAGTAGTTCTCTGTAATCAGAAGTGTCTGGATGCTGATCACCTTTTGCAATTGCAGAAGTCAAACGTGACTTGTATTCATCTTTTGTTATCAGTATATATTATTACAATTTTAATACAGTTTTCCTTTCTTAAAATGTCTATACATTGTTTTTGCACCCCCTATATGTTTAAAAATAAGCAAATTAAGACACTTTTGGTAAAGCAAAAACAGAATTTTCCCCTAGCCATATTTCAATAAAAGAAATGCTAATGGAGTTCTTCCAGTGGGGGGGGGGGGAAAGAAAAGACAAAGAAAAAAGCAAATATTTCTCTTAACATGGGAAAACTAAACAGTGAGTAAATATAAATGAATACTGAATATCTAAAACAATTATTTTAATATCTTGTGTCCTTTAAAATATATACAAACAGACATAATGAAACAAAAAGAATGGAGGAGGCAAATATTTTTAAAGGCTCTAAAGTTCTATCAAAGTAAAAAATACATATAATGCTAAGTGTGTAAGTTATTGTGGGGATAGAGCTAGGAGTGCAGTTTCCAGGTTCTCGGCCTTACAGGGAAAGGTGCTGGCTCAGGTAGTAAATGGCCATCAACTGTGATTAGATGACCATCAGTTGTAGCTAGTTGGTCGTCAGCTGTAACCAGTAAGCCATTGGCCATTAATATAACTGCCGTGGCTACCCTAGCATTAAATGGGGGCTAGCAAGAATCTGGTGGCTGAGCTAGCAAGAGCGGATTACAGCTAGCAATTGCGGGTTGGTTGGCAGAGAAGTGGACGGCAGGTTGCGGACAGCGTGGCTCCTGCTTCCTGTGTCTCCAACCCAGCTGTCAGTGAGAATATAGTGGTATGACTCCCCTATCTACGGCTCTGTGGATGTTCCTTTTTGGCCTCACCATGTCCTGTGTTCTTATGTGGGGAGTGGGACCAGAGACCCCGCATGAGTCCCTGCATGACAGTTCCATAGTAATCATTCAAGTCATAATTTGTAAGGTAACACTAAAAATAAGGAAAGTAATATATAATTAACAATTTATTGAGGAATAGCAGAGAACTATGTGATTAATCCCAATTAAACAAAGAAAGGAGATGAAAGAAACAGTAACCTGGTGAATCTAGCTGTGTAATGTTAGATACAGTAGAATATTTATCCATGTAAAATACTGGACAAAGTAAAATATAAGGCAAGGAACATTAGTACAGATAAAGAAGGATGTGATGGTTAATTTTATATGTCAACTTGACTGCATCATGGGGTGTCCAGATTTCTGGCTATGCATTATTTCTTGGTGTGTCTGTAAGGGTATTTCTGGATGAAATTAGAATTTGACTTGGTGAACTCTGTTAAGCAGTTTTAACCTCCCCAGTGTGAGTGGTCATTATCTAATCCATTGAGGGCCTGCATAGAACAAAAAGGCAGAGGAAGGAAGAATTCCTCCCTTTTTTTTTCTGCCTTCTGCTTAAGTTGGGCCATGTCATCCTATCTTCTCAGGTCCTTGGACTAGGATTTACACAAACAGCTCCCCTGCTTCTCAGGCCTTCAGAATGAGACTGAATTACACCACTGGCTTTCCTGGGTCTCTAACTTACATGTGGGACGTCTCCACCACCATATTCCTATGAACCAATTTCTCAATATAAATCATATATATATATATATATATATATATATATATATATATATATATGTATATATATATATATATATATATATATATATATAAATCACATACATATGTATATCCAATTCTGTTTCTTTAGAGGATTCTGTCTAATACAAGGGCATTTTTGCAATGATAGTGAGCTTAATCCATCAGGAGGGTTCTAAATCAGTATTCATCTCAATAACATAGCTTCCGAAATATATAAAGCAAAAATTGAAATGAAAAAAAGAGAGAAACAGACTAATCCACAACAATATTAGGAGATACACCTCTCTGAAAAGTTGGTTGAGTAGATTTAAAAATTATAAAGATGTAAACATTATGAACACTGCAATTAACAAAAAATAGAAATAACAGAGAAACAAAATTTAAAAAATACTTAGTGCTACGCTGAAAATTATCTTAAAGTGACCATGGATCCAACAAAAATCACAGCAGGTAAATTATAGCATGTTGAAATGATTGATAAATGAATATATATATCAATTTTTGCTTCTGGCAAAATGGAGCAACAGGCTCTGAATCTAAGAAACTAAGAAACTGGACAAACTATGTGAAACAATCGTTTTTAAGAAACTGAAATCAGGTATAGTGTAAGCCCTTCTAGGTGGGTTTTCTGTATTGTAGTGCAAGGGCTTGATTTAATTTGTGATTGCCCAGACATCCACTTCAAAGTGGACTATCTTGAATAAACACATTGCTAGCCAGGTGATTAAATAAAGAGACAGGCTGTCCCCCTTTTGAAGTTTCTTCATTTAAAGAATTTTGGTTGATTTAGATAACTGAACACTTTCTTTTTTTTTTTTTTTTTGACCACTTTTTTTCCCTTAGGTTCCCATGCTTTAATTCCTACTCTTATGTTTTAAATTCATTAATAAAGAGTGAAACCTGAGAAACCCTTGCCCCCAAACACCAATAAAAGCAAAACCCCAGGTTTAATCCCTTTCTCTTTTTATTTACCAGCATGCTGTGTGGGCCCAGGCATGCTGAGTATCCTCCAGAACCTATGAGTAATAAATCTTATATCTCAGAGTTTTCTGATGGTTATTGCTGAGGGCATCTTGCAGATGCCCTCAAAGAACCACAAAGATTGGTCCTGCCAAGAACCAAAAAGATTGGTCCTGCCACAACTCTGGTCCTGAAAGGGTAACCAGGGCTCAGGTGAATGTCCCCTGGCATTTCTAGCAATATGCTGAGACCAGCACAAAACAGGCAACAAAGTAGCGTGATTTCTAAGATACATGAAAAGCAAAAAAGGTGAGTGCTAAGATTGCCCCAGCTCATTGTCTTGAAGTTACCAGGCCGTGGGGAAAGTTGGAGGACCTCAAGCAGGGCCTGGTTGACTCCCTAAATAGAGTTGAAGGAGTGGTGTCCAGGATATCAAAAGAGCTAGATAGCTAGACTTAATAGGACAGAGAACCACAGAAGAGAGTGCTGTGTGCAGAGAGAAATCTGGAGATCTGCCAATGGTCCTCTTATTGCATTTGGCAGTATGCTGTGCATACCGTACATATGGGGAAACTTTCTGAATGGAGGAAAAGAACCACCCAGAAAGATTAGAGGGACCCCCAGTATGTGAAACTTTCAAGAGCCCAGTGACAGTGCCTGTTTCTACCACTTCAGCCTCATCATGCTCAGGGCATTGGGTAGAGTATTGAAAAGTGCCATGCCTTTGTAACCGGGAAGAATCCCCTTTGAGGAAGTGGTGCTCTGGGTTGGTCATGATGTGAAGCAAGTCAGCATCTCATACATTGCTGGTGTGAGCTAATTGCAGCCACGTCAGAAAACTCTTTAGAAGTATCAACTAAAGCTGAATATGTGCTTCCCCCATAGCCTAGCAGTTCCACATTTAGATTGAGATCCATAAGATATGTGTACAAATGTTTATCGCACATATAGAGTTTGCATACCGGTATTATTCATGATATTGAAAACGGGAAAATTACCCAAAAGTCCACAAACAAAAGAATGGATTGTTGTATTCATACACTGTATAATATTAAAATGAATAAATTACAACTACCTACAACCACATGGATAAATTTCAAAAGTATATTCTTGAGTGAAGGAAACCAGAAACAAAAGATTACAAAATGTATGTTGTCTTGTACATAAAGTTCAAACAAGCAAAATTATTTTATGGTGTTTGAAGTCAAGAAAATTCCTTTTAGCTTCCGTCTCAGTAAGTGTTCTACCTCGTTTAGTGCTAACAATTTATATACAAGGAAGTCCCAGAAGCATCCTATAGAATTCTAGTAAAAACTCCCACTGTGGACGAGCTGACAATGACTCATACAAAGCATGTCCAGTTCCCTAGCGTAAACAGTGGAATCCTCACGCCTTTCTTTTTTGCTAAAACTCATCTGTCTTACAATTGTTGTAACAGAGTTTATTACAAATTCAACTACCTTCTGGACAGCAACATTGTTATGTCTAAAATTACACATAGCTCAAGAAATTCCAGAAATTAGCTCATATTTTTGTCCACTAGCAAGTTATCCCATTTGTGCTTTATCCCAATTCTGTATTCTGTGTCTGGAGTATTTTACTTATAGACAACCATTGCAGGTAACGTGGGAAGTAAATTCTGATTCCTCTCTTCCCTTTATTGTTTTTCTTCAGATTATTATTTGACACTGGGTGTTTTCTCTAAAATGTCTCCCAAATCCAGCTGTCTCTTTCTGTTTCTAGTATTCCTGCCTTAGGTCAGATTATTATTACCTCTTAATTACATGAATACCATAGTCTTTTGATTTATCAGCTTCTATCATTAGTCTTTCCTAACACAATTATACACTTCCTGGCAGTATAGTCTGAGTTTCAGATTTATACTTTTAGTTCAAAATGGCCAACCACAAATTTAATCTCTCTCTCTCCATCCACCAGAACTGAAACAAGTATACGAAAATATAAAAGTACTGGGGAAATGGAAGCAAGCTATCATAAAATCTGAGGAACTCCTAAACTACAGAAAGAAGATTTTACCAGATTTAAGTTGAAGAAACAGATGAAGCTGGATACTAAGAAACTGTTGTTAATTGCAACAATCCCTGGATCAGCCCTAAGAAGTTTTCAAATCAGTCAACAGTCTCCCTTTCTCTCTCTAAAGAGATTCAACATCAGCCAGAATTTGTGTTCTCAGGCGAATTGTAAAAGACAATTCACTAAGGAAAGTACCTGCTGGGTCATGAATGAGAAGGACAGCAAAATGGGAAGCAATTCTCAGAGGGTAAAGAAAAACTAAAAAGGCAGTCCTTCCAAGTAGGAAAATAAACTGCTTCATCTTCAGAGTAAAGCTCTCTTCAGTTTGGCAAATATTGATGCTCCAACCTACTTGTGTGTAACAAATTCTGCTAGTTGATAGCTCCCGACTTCTTTTCACTGAATCCTCCTTATTCAGGGGTCTCAGAGATACAGTTGAAATTGTGCAGATTGCCTATTCCAATAAGGGTATTTCATTCACATAAATAATAGAAGCAGGATATACAAATCAAACAAAACTTCAGAGAAAATTGAGCTAATTGAAAAAGCAGAAATGATAGTAACAGCCCATTTTATTATCGGTAAAGATTTGAGTGATATACCAGGGGTGCCAAAGAAATGCATATACATGACTTGTATTTATCTTTTGTTATTGGTATATACTGAGTATTACAATTTTAATAGTTTTTTTCTTTTTCCTTAAAATGTGTGTACATTTTTTTTTGGCACCTTCTGTATAGTGCTTCCAAAACCAAGAATGGTCTGCAAAAGAAAATGAGCAATCTGAGAACAACGAGAAACTGGGTATGAAAATACATTGCAATTCAATTTTTTGTTGTATGAATGTATGCATGAATAAATTAACAAAGGAGTGAATAATCTTAGCTTTTTATCAACCAACTGGATAAAATCTATATGAGTGGCTAAACTACCTGTCTGAGAAAATTGTTTTCCTTCCTATGACTCACTATATTTGTATTCTTTTATCTGGGAAAGTGAAAATAACCTTGAGTTTCACCTACTCCTGTGTTTAGCTTTTCATCTCCCCTTTTAAGCTCCATACCTTGCAAGTAACTAGCAATTCTCATTTCAGCTAAACTTTTCAGAGAACCTCTGATTTTGTTTTTCCTGGTGGTGGCCTTGCTGGTTACTGTGTAACTTTGCTTTCAGTACTTTTCTTACAAAATACATATTGCCTAACTATTCGAAAAATGTTCTTAAATTTTCTCTGGTTTTGTACGAAAAGATTATGGGAATTAAGCTTATTGTCCTTATCTCTGTTGTCAAGCTTAGCTCTGATAAACTTCTCCATGGACCCTTTTCAACCTCACCTTTCATTTATCACAATATCAGTCTTAGTAATTGCAGTCTTATTAGTGCCTTATTTCACAGTTGAAGAAACAGTGGCCCAGTTCAAGTGACATGTCTATGAACACAAAGATTTTATTACATAAACAGAACTTAGAACTCAGGCATTTTGGTTTGTATGTCAAATTTTTTGTTTGTTTTATTTTTTTCCCATGCTAGGTAATTCATGTTCTCAATAATCAAATGAAGAAACAACTCATGGAAGACTAATTGCTTTACTATAATTTATGCAACTAGTTTATGTTAATTAAGGGGATGGCTGTTTCAATACCCAAAATCATAAATCGTCTATTCTATGAAATTAATAAACATCTACTCCATTATTTCTAGTCTCTTTTTTCCCCTCATTACTCAAGTTTCATAAAAGTAAAAGTAATTTATCTTGGAAGAGTGATAGTCAGGTAAATGTTGATCTTACATGCTTAAAAAGAAAACACCCAAAAAAACTGAAACAGAAGTTATGATAGGATCATTTTGCAAATCTCTTGTTATGACAAATGAGTGCATTAATTATTTGAAGTTTTTTTTTTTAAATACCATATATGCAATCCAAAAAAAAAGCACTAGTTAAATCTTATTTTGGGGAATGTATATTTGTTTATTGGTTTATCTTTTAATCACTTATTATGTAACAGACATTGTTTTAAAAATTACACATATGTTAATTTATTCAATACTCATAACCATGTTGTGGTGTAGATTTTATTATCCTCAATATGCAGAAAATAAACTGACGTGCAGACAAGTTATCTCCCTAGCCCATATAGCCACTAAGTAAAGAAAAGGTATTTAGAGCTAGGCTATTTAGCTTTAAAGTCTTTACTCTTAATAACTATGCTATGTTGCTTTTCAACCATGAATATCAAATATTTAAATGTTAAAAAAGGTGTTTTATCCATTTAGCTTGTTTCACATATCTCTTGACATGATGAAATGCAAATAAGAAATGTAATCTTATTTTAATGTCACCATTCACACAATATCATAAAAAAGATATGACTTGAAATAAAAAATAAGCCCAGTGAAATATAAATTATTTGGAATGAAATAGGGGTTATTTATTTCTATTATCAATGTCATGTCCTATCTCTGTTAATAGAAACAAGAAAGAACTGTCCACTGAATTAAAACTTTGAATTAATATCTCCTATGTAAACATTACATTATGTTTAATACCTTCCTCAAGGAAAGGAGAGTAATGGATTTAACATTTTCTGAACATACATTTAGCATTTTGGGGTAACTCTAGACTAGAAATTAGGATGTCTAATAGTCCTTATGTAAACAAGATAGAGGTTAAACATATATAAAATAAGCTTATATGCTGATTGCCAAGACACAGTTTTCTTTATTTTTTTTTGAGAGCCCTCTGGCCCATGTGGGAACCGAACCAGCAACCCTCGCAACCCTCGCAACCCTCGCAACCCTCGCAACCCTCGCAACCCTCGCAACCCTCGCAACCCTCGCAACCCTCGCAACCCTCGCAACCCTCGCAACCCTCGGAGTTAGGAGCATGGAGCTCTAACTGCCTGCGCCACCAGGCCGGCTCCCACCAAGACATAGTTTTAAAAGGCATTAAACGAGTACTCATGAGTAAGTATTCAAGAAATTCTTGCTGTGTTCTTGACTGAAGACACAGTCCTAGACTATGAAGACCTTACAGTTTATTTGGAGAATCAAAACTAATATATCTGAAAGGGTCAACATAAAACTAAAGTGCTATTTTGTAGTACTAGAAACTAGTGTAATAGGAATCAAATATATATATAGTTTATACTTATTAATTATTGAAGGTGAAGAATGCAAATTGGTCTTAAAGTAGTATGACTGGCATTAGGGCTTGGCAGATGCTGGAGAGAAACAGTTTCCTAGAAAATACAAGCAAAAAGGTGTAGAGATATGCATGTTAGGTAAAAAGCTAAGAAATAAATATTTTAGATTTGTAACATGCCGCATATAGCCTCTGTCATATGTTTTCCTTTCTCCCCCAACCGTATAAAAATGTGGAAGCGTATTCTTTGCTGGAGAACTGTATATAAATAGGCCATAGACTGAATTTGGCCAGTGGGCTGCAGTCTGCCAATCATCAGTATAGAATGACTATGTGGAATTCTGCCTGACTGGATTTGGAGTTTAACAGTGTACAATAATAGCAGAGAAGGTTGCAAAGAAAAGATAAAGCTGTATTATTAAGAACATCAAAAGCCAAAATGAAGCATTGAACTTGGAATTGATTTCATTCCCTAAATATAAGGTGAAAATATTTATGCCTCAATTAATTTCAGATATCATTAGCATTAAGCCAAACTGTTTTCATTTGATCCAAGGAAATCAAATTGAGAGTTTTTAAATGGGAACATTAAATCAGGTCTTGTTTTATCTCTTATTGGGTGGAGCCAACACATTCTTTTTTTTTTTTTTTTTAATTTCTATTGCTTCTGAAGTATGCCTTTTAATGAAATCCAATGATTGTTGGTGTTAATATGTTGACCTTGGATGTTCTAATGCGCAAATAAATGAAGACCATATGTGGTGGTTTTCTTTGGAGATGATGTGTATTTTTGTACTTGTGAAATCAAGGGGACTGTTATTGAAACCCAAATCCTTAGTTTTCTATTTGCTCACAGCTGGAGTGTTGTCCCTAGGTCCTGGTAAGCACGCAACACATGCTTAGTTGTCAGAGTTCCCTGGTAAAATTCAGAGGTTTTGAAAAGTTTCTGAATCCTCACAGCTTCTTTATTATTCACACTTGTAGAAACCCTAGACAGTAGCTTTCCTGGTATGATATATGAACATGAGTGTATGTGATACGTAGTCCATATATTACACAAGTGAAATGCTTTGTTATCATCTGGACTTTTCATTCTGATTAGGCAATTACTTATCATATATGATATGGAAAGGTGGAAAATGTAGAAAAGAGAAAAGATAGTGATAATCTCAGAAGAAATTACTGATAGCAAAACTTTTACAGACATGAATACATGATTTTAATAATGGTGACATGAGAAGCATAACATAATGCACGCAGGATTGCTTAGAGAATTAAGTGAAATGGAGTGATGTGGGATCATGACTGGTAGAAGGGAGGTAAACATACTGTTAATTGACATCAGGTGCAATACTTAAGTAAAATGTCTCAGTAAACTAATAAAAAAGAATATCCATAGAATTTTCACTTCAAAGTGTCAACCACTAAGTATGAAAATTCATAAAAAGAAACCAGAAAGCAGAGAAATTATGAAAACAATAAATTATGAAAAGGGTTAAATTTCCTTAGACATGCATGTTATAAATCTATAAAGTTTAAGATAAACCAAAGCAAATTTGCTTAATAAGAATCTAAATACTAAGCTAGAAACAAAATCTTCCATTAGATTCTAGATTAATGGTTGTTTTGTGAGTTTATGAGAGAAATGTAGTCTGAAAAGTTATTCTAAGAGTTTATCAGAACTGTAATATTACATTCCTAAAGCTGATTGATAAGTAAACTTGTAATATTATGCTTGTTTGATCATTGCTATATATATATATATATATATATATATATATATATATACATATATATATATATATATACACATATATATATTATATGATTTTGTAAAAAGTAAATATTTT
This sequence comes from Rhinolophus hipposideros, assembly GCF_964194185.1. Taxonomy (NCBI): domain Eukaryota; kingdom Metazoa; phylum Chordata; class Mammalia; order Chiroptera; family Rhinolophidae; genus Rhinolophus; species Rhinolophus hipposideros. Next base: position 33,578,146 of record NC_138048.1, read on the forward strand.
CTAGTTTTTAAAAGTTAATGGTATGTAAAATGAATTTGAAAGTGCTGATTACAGAAATAAGAATGCTAGGATAGTGAAAAATAAACACAATTGAACAGTGAGATATTAAGCATGTTAAAAATATGTAGGAAAAAGAAATAAGCAAAAAATGTGAAATTAAATTCGGATGATATAAATATTTATGAAATTGACAAAATTTCACTAATTTACAAAATTTCAGTAGTGTGAAATATTCTAAAATCCATATAACTTCTTGAAGCCCAAAGAGTGATACACTTTCCCCAATCCCAGTGAATTTTTATTCCTCATTCATTTGAATTGTCTTGATACAGAGGGAGAGATCATTGCACTGAGAGTTAGGGATCTTGGAAGCTGAGCATAACTTTCTCACCAGTAATATTATTTGTTATATAGCCATCCTTATTTTCTTAATCACTGTGGATGAAAAAAAAGGCCACATACTAAACCTGACAAGTGCAGGGGAGGCCTTCATCTCAGACCCTACAAACTCGGAAACCGAAATTAACCACAAAGGATGGTCCGAACATAAAAATTTCTAACTAAAAGTGGGTCATGGCCATAGTCACATCCTTGACCTGTAACTTCCTTGACAAAGGTCAGTCTTCACCTTAAGTAAGCCTATCTATTGTCTTTTTTCATCTAAGATAACATATGCTTGGAATGGCAGAGTAATCCCCTTTTTCCCGACCCTCAGGTACAACCTAAGCATCTGAGAAGAAGACTGCAGAGTGCCTTGTTGTTCTCTTGATTCCTGAATTCCATCTCTATGGGCTGTAAAATGCTGGTTATTAACTATTCTGTGCTCACCAAGGTAAAAGAAGTATGTATGTACCTCTCCATTTTACTTTTCATCTCAAAGATTTCCCCATTTTGCTTTCTCCCACCCCCTTTTTCTGCCACCAATGGATTTCACGTAACCTTCCTGATATCTCCTCCATTGATTCTAATGTATAAAGTAAACTACAAAACTGCCAGTGCTTCTCTGGATCATTATCTTAATCCATTGAGAATTTGCTTCCCATCAATTATTCTGTTTGGCTCCAATAAACTTAAAGTTATGTACACGTTTGGACTTTTCTTATGTCGCTATCACTAAATAACTAATATTTATTTTTACCTTCACATAAAAAGCATATGATCTAGAATAACATTATTATTTGAGGATTGAGTAATCCATACAACTTTAGAGGGGATAGACTCTCAAATAATTATAATGTGGTTTGATATTATAATAGATAAAGATACAGAATAAATAAGGGAAAGAATTATAATTTATGAGTGGAGATAGGAGGGAATCATCAGAATGTTATCAACAGATTATAACATTTGAATGGTCTTAAAAGAGTCGTACGCTTTTTCAAGACAGAAAAGATAAATTGTCTATAATACTAAGCTTCTTCATGTTTGAGGACAAATTGAGCTTCTAAGATCCAGCTTTAGTCTCGATGTTTAATAAGCCAACAAATATATATATACATAAGCATATACATATACATACAGTATACATATGTAAATACATATATAACCATACATATAAATGTCCATTACCATTTTGATTTGCTATGGCTTTCATCATCAAACAAAATTTCAGGCATTTTATTGTTCAGCATACACTTATTGTGTTCAATTCTGATGGAAATTAACAGTATATGACAAGAGATCTACAGTCCCAATCATTTTCAAATTTTTGTTGTGCAAATTATCTGTGTTAATACAGGTGTACAGTGAAAGAGTTTAGACAACATGGAAAATGGTTTTATACTTGTCATGCACAGACATAAGCCTATAAATATTAAAAAGCCAAAACAAAAACAAAGGAAACAAAAACTAAATTTTGAAAGGTAGTTATGCATAAGTTTAACTCAGCTCTTTTAATATCTAATATGTATCTGTATATTTATTCAGGATGCTTTTAAATTTTTTAAATAATGCCCTTTCTAAATTTATTATCTTTATAGTTACCCCTAGGGTTTTCCATTTTCTATAAAATCACTGTGTTTTGACCGGTGATTTGAGTTTGGTATTACTTTTGATGGAAATCATTTGTTTTCAACTTTTGAAAATAAACCAATTACCTTTTAGAACAATTCTGGCTAACTCATCTAGTGTTCATCAACCAAAGAGTTATTTTCAGATCCCTTCTGAATTCCATGAGGTTATCATATGGTAGTAATTGACACTGTGAGATGTCATATGTCTCAGATTGGTGTATGTATAACCTTAATAGGGGAATAGACACGTTTAGCCATAAGGACATTAAAATATAGTTAGCATAGATCAAGAGATAAGGAGCAAAGGTTACATTTGGAAGATTTTTTGTTATTGTCGCTGTTGTTTCTACTTTGAAGGCCTACTTACAGTTATTTGGTTTTCTTCTTCTAGTTTTTGAAATACAAAAAGAGCAAGAAATGTTCAAAATTTTACTATAGTGATTAATATCTAGGGCTTGTGAATAAACAAAAACCCAGCCAACAAAAGAGAAATAAAAGAGAAAGGAGGTAGGAGAATATAAAATAAAGTTTTTAAAATATAAAAGAAAATAAGCATTGTAATGCTAAGAAGAAATTTGGCCAAAGATTTACTGTAAGTTGTGTGGCATTGTTCGGATGAGGATAACTATTTCCCTTTTAACTACCTGCCATAGGAAATAAATTTGTCTCATTCTGTACTATGATTGCTTTATCAACTGTTATACTTGTGATGAATATGTTTTTTAGTTGATAACAAAATGCAGTTTGAACTTTTTAAAGCAAGACCTGCATATTACAGCAGCAGGGGTGAGAGAAGCTGAAGGTCAAAGGGGAAATTCCTCCATGCTAGAACTTGTTTTTGCAGGTTATGCCAATATCCACAAAATCATCAGTGCTCACTCTCAGTGGAGAGAACACAATGAAAGAAAACATTCAGAGGAGAGCTTGATAGCTATAATCTCACATAGAAACTACTGTACTCTCACATAGAAAAAAAACAAAAAAAATCCTCCCATCATACTCTATACATCTTTCATTAAATTAGGCATAGTAATATTTCTTAAAGTAATAGCTACAAACTGGAATGTTCTTCTTTATTAAATACTCAATATCATTTAAATTTTGTTTACTATTATGATGCTTTGAAATCATTATCAATAAGGCCACAGATTAGGGAACTTATTTTAAATAGGAAAGAAAGATCTATTAAAAGTTCAAGTGTATGGCATGGATGAATCAATTGATATGTTTAAAGAGAGCACAGATATGTTTCACTGCATTTGATAAGTACAGATATGTTTCTGTACTTATAAGTACAGATATGTTTCACTGCATTTGAATAGAGTCAGTATTCAAATTCATGTATTTACAAATTATAAATGTCTTTCGTAAAAGCAAAACCTCCTGAGTTTGTCACAGGTATCTATAAATATACCTTCCTAAATCTTCAAATTCTCAGGTCTTAAAGGAAGAGTGCTATGTATAATGGAAAGATTAATCACTAAACACAGGAAGTTTAAGATACAAATGTAATAACTAAATTACCTCATGAACTTGAAAGTTTATCTAAAGTCTTTGTTTGTTTTATTTATAACTTAAAAAACTGTGGACTAGTCTTCTCATCTGCAAAGCCTGTCCTTTTAGAAATTGGCATTGTACTGAAGAGAATTTTGAGCTATTTTTAATATTTTAAAGTCTTCAAAGAAAAGAGAAAATATCAAATCTCATTAATTAGAACTGGAGTTTTATCAATTAAATGTGATTTCTCATCACATGATCTTAGGTTATTTGATTGATCAAAGATAGAAAAATAAGTCTGCTTATATATACTATTTTTTGACTAGTAAATATTTTGAAAATATGGAGTCTCTGTGGAAGAGGGCAATAAAAGCAGTTTCTCTGAATCACTAAAATACTATATTTTTATATTTAACTGTTTTGCACAAAACCAACCATGGTTCAAAAATATTCTTTTGTTTTACTTTGAAGTGTTGTAATTTGGGGGTTTTGTTCCTTTTTATCCTACGTGAATTTTATCCATTTGTATGTTTTCTAACAGTTAAACATAAAATCAATACTGCAATTAGTTTAGTTGCTTAGAATTTTCTCACTTAAGATTATGTTTCTTTTATCAAATTAATTGGTGCAGCTGATGTTTTGTATAATCCCAAAGTTTCGTATATAATGCATCTTAATCCATTGATTACATAGGGGTTAAGCTTTGACAATCCATCCTAAACTATCATAAAATTCTATAAGAAACAAGTAATGTGTTTTATAGTTAGCAATCCTTTGCTAAACATAATGGATCATTGGTATCTCTCACCAAGTAATGTTTCAGTATTTCTATGGTCACAGCCAGTGAAGTTTTCCTTACCCTAAGTGAAAAGCGGAAATTTTCATTCCATTTATCCCTTTATGGGCTTGAAAAAGTGACTATCGATATAGTCTCTAATTTCCTAATCATTTATTGCTTATTTACTTGTATATTTACTGACATTCCTTGTTAAATATTAAAAGCATGAAGTGAAGAAATATTTGTATTGACTGCAATATATCTTATAGCTTGGATGGTACAAATAACTTTTCATCAATTCTTAGCAATTACTTATAATTGCCTCTTATGTAAATATGAAACGTTTGAAAATCATAAACATTGGCCGGCCAGGTGGCTTAGGCCATCAGAGCTCCATTCTCCTAACTTCGAATGGCTGCTGGTTCGATTCCTACATGGGCCCGTGGGCTCTCAACCTCAAGGTTGCCAGTTCGATTCCTCAACTCCCGAAAGGGATGGTGGGCTGTGCTCCCTGCAACTAACAACCGCAACTGTACCTGGAGCTGAGCTGTGCCCTCCACAACTAAGACTGAAAGGACAACAACTTGATTGGAAAAAATCCTGGTCGTACACACTGTTCCCCAATAAAGTCCTGCTCCACTTCCCCAATAAAACCTTAAAAAATAAATCATAAATATTTAACAGTGCAATTCCAGGCATTTATTTATTTAATATTTTGAACTGAATTCAGATAGTATTTTACTATTTTTTTGCATTTTACTATATTTTTGTACAAGTGATTTGAATATTCTTTATTTTTTTGTTTAACTGCTACATGTGGTTAATGCATTTCACGTATTGTAATTTAAAGTATAAAGGATTTTATTTTGGTATATCTGTAATTTGGTCTTTAATAAAAAAGAATCTGTGAAACTTGCAGATTTTATTACTCAGAGAGAGAAATTAGTGTAGTGGATCATATAGGTTTGATGTCAGACAAATTTGGAGTTCTTCTTTAAGTTTGCTCATGAGAGATTCCAGAACATGTTACTTAATATTTTTAATTCCCAAACCATCTTCTAAAAAGTAGGAATAATGGCCCTTAGTCAATAGGTTTTTTGAATTTTAAATTAGATTATTTGTGAAGCAGTTATCAGAGTCCTGTCATTTAGTGAATAAATAGAGTCTATCAGTTATCAATATTTATGTTACAAAGCAGGGTGTGTTTCTTAGATGAAAGATAGGGATGGTGTGGCGGGTGAGGTAGGTTGCCTAACACAATTGCATTAAAGGGAATCTGTTCTTACTTCACCCTAATGGCTTTGCTTACTGCGGTAACTCTTTATTCACTGTCTTCTTCATAATATGTACTATATTACGATTAATCTTCACAGTTTTTATCTTGGTAGACAACACCCTTTCCTTTTTATGTGCATTCATTATACTAATTAGTGTTTGGAACAAAGCACTTCCTGAAGGAATAAATATGTGAGTGAGTGTGAGTTTGAGCTTTGAGTAATGGACCATCAACTAAGCAGGACCTGAAGAGAGATAGTATCTGAAGTAGAATGGAAATTCATTTGGAAATAAGGAACTCATTTTAGATTGCTGTGTTTGAGAAATAGGCAAGAGAGTAGTGCATAAAACAATGTGACAAATAGAACTCATGTCCAAGTACCACTAAGTGAGTGGGCAAAAGAATAATATTGCATTCCATTATCAAAGCAACTATAATTAAAGAAATGGAAGTAATTTTGATTTGGAAGAAAAGTGTTCTTCAAAGAAAGTAAAGAGAGACAAAAGAATAGTTTTAAGGAATCGTACATTTCAGGCAAAGGAAGAAAAAAGGAGTGAAAGAGAAAGTAAGAGAAAGGCTAAATTGATTGAAAAGAGAGAAAAAGAAGCAAATGCAGTGTCATTCATACAAGGCAAGAGAACTTACCAAGGAGAGACTGCTCAGCTCTCTAATTTCAGATATATCATTTCAGTAAGATAAGAATTTAAACAACAAGATGTGGCAAGTAAAAAATCCCTGCTGAATTGGTTGAATCCATTCAGTGGAGTATTACTGGGGAACATCATATTGGTATAAGATGCAAGAAAAGTGGGAGATAAGGGAGAGGAGTAAGTAAACATACATTTTGCTTCAAGTCTAGCAGTGAATGCAAGAAGAAAGTATTCTACGAGGAAAATGAAGCTGAATGTTGAAGAGACTATGAATGTTTGTACAACAATGGGGAGGGCTAATTTGCTTATTGGAAATTAGTTACTATAGCATGGCTACCACGTAGAAAGGAATAGAAGAAATTAAGAGCGTTTCTTCAGAATTTAATATTGAAAAGCACAGGCATAAGTTTTGATGTGAGTTATATGCAAGAAAGGAATAATGGGTAGTAATAACATGCTGAATTAAAGTAAATTATTCAGGAAATTAAAAATAGATTTATGTTCTTTGAGATATTTGAAAGTGAAGTGAAGAAGATCAGCATGGGATTTGACTATTGAAAATGTATATATTGAAAACTATATAAGAATTGAAATATGAATTTATTTGGAGTTGAATTTCAGGATTTGCAGACAGTATTAAGAAATCTAGATAAAAATAGTGATATACTGGAAAAATTCCTGAAAATCTTATCTATAAAATGTGAACAAACAGTAAAATTATTGCCAGGATTTTATAAAATATTTTTAATAAAATATATTGATTTAATTACACAGAATAAATAACATTTGTAGAAGAAGAAAATGTTTTGTTTCTTTGACACAAAGTGTATAATTAATATTTGTGATAATTTACTGGTCATTCTATAGAACACAAACACAGGAAAAAAGAGGTTAAAAAATGGACAAAAAATAATGGATATTTGGGATATTGGATGTGAAATTAATGTCAGTGAGAAAAAGAAAAAAAGATCAGTGGCTGTGTCATGAAGGAAAAGTCTAAACAAGATAACTTTTAGAGGACCATATAAGTGTCTGATAATAAGATTTATCATATGGCTCTACTGAATATCAAAGATTATTGTTACTGGGATGTCCAGGTCCTAAAGTGTGTGTGTGTGTGTGTGTGTGTGTGTGTGTGTGTGTGTGTGTGTGTGTGTAGTTTTTTTTGTTGTTGTTGTTGTTTTGTTTTTTATAAAGCACCTGATCTGGAATAATTTATATCAGAATGTTAATGGTGTTACAAGTGCTGGTAGAGTCATCATCTTTACACTTTTTTGTTTTAAACATGTATAACTTGTTTTCTTGCTAATCACAGGTTTCTATTATAATATTTTTTAAAAAATAATGAGCTTTATAAGAATAACGATCAGTTTCCAGTGTTGCTTTACTGCATCCTAACCTATCTATGAATCTGCACATTTCACTTCAACAAAATTTATTGAATTCTATCACTTGTGATGTGAAGGGAGGCACAAAGATTAATAATTTGAATATAGCACTTACACAAATTACATTCTAATGGAGAGAGGAACATGAAGATAACGATACCATGAACCAAACTAGAATTAGTGAAGCATGTGAAAGGAAAAGCAACGAGCTGTGGTAATTAGGAGAGAATTACTTATTGTAACTGAGAGAAGGCTTAATGCAGGGGGTGGCATCATAATGCCTTTCGTTTTCATCATTTATGATTTCTGTCTTTGCCCTCTTTCGAAATCCTTTCTCCATTTTTAGTTTTCTGTTTGGAGGGCAATCCTGAAAATATCCCCTTTTTTCAGTGTCAGTGATGTTTTCCCTGTGACATAGGCAGACTTCACTACCTTCTCCTGTTTTCATTAGCCTTCAGTCATGATGATGAGTGGGAAAATCTATTAGACAATCCTATTCCACATCCCCTTTGCCTCTTTCAGTGTATTGGGTATATTGGGTATAATGATCAAGAACATTTCTGGGATTGAAGAAAACTAAGATACAGAGAATTTAAAAGGGGATATTGTGGAAAATTCATAAAAGAAGAAAAGTGAGAAGTTTTAGTCACTGTACTGGACCTTAAAGCCCTGAATTGAGTCTTACATGTGTTAGGTGTGGACGAAAAAGGGTGCTGTAATAAATCTAATCCAAAGTAACTTCACAGGGTGATCTGATCATAAATTCTTAATGGGCAGGTCACGGTGCATAGTCACACCCCAGGACTAAAACTTCTTTAGTGAAAGTTTTATCTTTGTGTTAAGCAAGTCCTGTCCATTATTTTTGTGCATCTAGATTAACGCACCTTTGCAATGCCAGAGTAATCCTCTTTTTCAGATTTCATGAGGAATAACCATGCATAAGGAAGCACATAATTTTGTTAACTATCCTGTACCTTATTTTTTCCCACGTTCATGTAATCTTTCTCACATACCCTTCTTAATTTCAAATGCATTAAAGAAACTGCACAACTGTCACTCTTCTTAGGATTTGAGATCTTGCTTCCTGGCAATTGTCATCATTTTTGGCTCAAATGAACTCTTAAAAATTCTCTGTAAGTTTCGATGTTTCCTATGTTGGCATAGGAAAGACATCAATCATCTATGAAAGGATAACCAGAAATGTTGCATAGGAGTATTTTAGTCATTCATAAAATCAGGACTCAGAGCTGGACTAGAGTAGCATTCCCAATACACTCTTTCTCAACACAGAGCCGTAGTATGTTACTAGTACTAAAAGTTTCTTATAACAAAGATGCATACAAATGATCAACCACCTAGGCAGCATTACCCTAGTATTTGATCCAAGATATTTATACATCAAGTCCGGGGGCAGGGGGGAACCTACTCAATAAATGTGGCTCACCTGAATACTTTACGAAATAGATTCATGGACTAGGTGCAAGTTAATGAGGCATGGAAGAAACCTTTTTTCTTCCCCCAGAAGTTTTACTGCACATACCTTGGTTTGTGTCTGTGCTGCTGTACAAGCCTTGCAAATCCTGTGAATAAGGAAACATGACAAAAATATAATTCCTGAATGAATAACAGAAAGAGATAAAAAAAGAGGAGAAAATACTTTCGAGAAGTAGAATATCTTTCCTTTATCTATAATAAGCATAGGTAGACAAAGGGATCACCCATTAAAATATCCAGTACTGTATTATCAATAACATTCTAAATTTTCCTCTTTTTCTTAATATAATATAGTAATATGAGAGATCAGACATTTATGGATGAAATTATCTTGCTTTATATTGTATATAAAGTGTAGCAGAATATACTATCCTGATTATTTGAGAAGCGGCAGAATAAGGAGTAGCTCTGAAAATAGAATAGCAGTTACCCTTTTGTAAAATACATTTATAAAAGACATCTTCATTTATAGGGTATCTCCCTTTCTGGAAGACTCTAAATCACTAAAAACTTTTCAATGAAACTATCAATGGAGAAGGCATTGATTTAAATCTGTATAACAAACCTTACCTATTTACCTTGCTTTTCTAGGTAACGGCCCATAATTCCCCACTCCTTCATATCCACGTTTTTTTTGTCTTTAGTTGAAGATTGGATTTAAGGTTGTGGTTTAGGCTATGTGGAAGAGTTACTAATTTTCCTGGGTATCTTCCACTTATACATGAGATATACATTTTAGTAATCTGTTTTTCTCTTGTTAATCTGTCGTTTATTACAGAGAGTCTTAGCCAAGAACTCAGAAAGGTAAAGGGAAAACTGTTTTCCTCCCCTATATATTCTACTAATATTTTTCTTTCTGATTTTTTAGGAGATAGTATATTGCTTTGTAACAAAGCACATTTCAAAATAATTCTAAAATTGCAGGGTTTTACTTCCAGTAGTTTCAACTTATGTATCTTATTTTAACTTTAACATAATACTTTATATTATCAATATTGAAAATCTTTCTTGTATCCCTGCTTGTGTAGAGATTTATAAATGAACAACCAGAAATAAGATTGACATTTTTTTTTCCTTCCTACATATATTTTGGTTGGGAGTTGGCATTGACTCACCAAAATTTAAGGAAAGCAGAGAATAAATATTAATCCTGTTTCAAGCTTGAATTTTTCTGTCAGTGGCCTTTTTATGATCTCCTACATGTGGCTTAAAATATTGGAATGATCTCACTCATAAGGTAACTGTATACCAATCCGTTCATTTCAGGAACAGCTTTTTAAATTGGTCTTGGCACTAGTAATTTAACTATAACAAAAATTTCTCTGGTAAAATGAAGAGACTGCATGATCTGGGAGCTGCTTATATTAATATAAACTTCAATAATTCTTTCTGGAAATACCTTTTTTTCCTAAATAGAGAGGTTTCAAAAAATCAATCAATGAAAACTGAACTCTCTTAAAAGAGATCGGTCTCTTGAGAACTAATGTCAGTAAAGCTTTGAGACTAATATTACTAGAAGGAGTTTATAGAGTGACTTGTTTTCTTGTTTATTGGTTCTTTGAAAGTGATATTTTGGTCTAGATTAAAAGATTTGCTGTGATTTTGATGTAGTTGCAGATGCTTCATTACAAAATTCAATTTTAGCTATATTTCATTTGCTTTAAAACATATTTTATATTAGTCAATTTCCAATTATAAGTATTAGTAATAATTATTGGATCAATGAATTAGCATAATTATTCTTCTAGCCATGATACGGTAACAAGTATGGAAATACCACTCTCACAGAGAATTTGAATATCAGGTAAAACATGTGAGGCACCACTTTTCAGACACTGGGCAACTGTCAGCACAAAGCTGTGATTATTTTATAGAGGGAAAACATGCATGATGAGATTTAGGATTACCCTGGCTTCTGTGGGTGCCCAATCAGAATGAAGTGAAGGAGGTTGAACTTAAGAAGAGCATAGGGTTCTCAGAAGCAGGAGAAACAGAAACTGGAGTGTGTGTCAGCTTTGACAGTAGGGGTTTTAAAGATAGAGCATCTAAGATAAGGAAGCTACTTAAAGTAGCTATTCCAAAACTTCATTAAGTCTTTGGACCAATACTACGCTGTATCTACACGGGCCAAGACTCTACAGGCCTGGCAAAAAATAGCTGCTGGTGATCTCTGAGTTGAATGGAAACTCCCAAAGTCATATAGGCCTGAGAGATGTAGAAATTATAAGTAGCTAGAGAAAAAAAATACAAGAACAACTTATTGCACATCCAGGACAATCAATCTACATGCTAGAAAGCCATGCTTTATGAGGTGGGCTAGTTCAGCTTTATGTACTTTATAGCTCCCTTAAGATAAAATAAAAACAAATATTTGTTGTGAAAATAAATTGGATCAATGACCATATTAATTGCCTGTGAGCAAAAACACAATACTCATTTTTATGGAGACTCAAACACCTACAGTATCCAGAATACAACTGAACATTCATTAAAAAAAAAAAAAAAAGAAGAAGAAGAAGAAAAGAAAAATGAAAAATTTTAAAGGCAGTTTTTGATTCCACATTAAGGAAAGCTTAGAAGTCATGACTTCCTCCTAATACAAGTAAAAAGCTGGAACAAACTTAAAATTCAGCAACTCTTCTTGCATCCATAAGAGTGGGGAGAACACAGGACAAATTGCTGGCAGAAAGTTTGGAAAGACCAACAGGTAAAAACTGGGAGTCCGAGCTTACTGTTATAGAAAAACACAATAAGAACCTCGACAGGAACAGGAAAACCTGAACTATAATTGACAAATGACTTGTGACTCAGTGTGAACAAGTCTGAGAGTTAATAATTCTGCTTGGATATTATCAGTGTCAAACTTACCTGTGGGAAGGGAAATACCCAACTCTAGCCCACTCTAAACATTCTGCCCTACTTAAGGAGGGGCATGGGCGATGGGCTGAGAAACACTTTTGAAATTCACAGTCTAGAGGTTAGGATTACTAAAAGACTGAGACTTAATCATAAAGCCATAGAACACTTTACCTCCCTCCACACCCTACCACCAAATTACTAAAGGCTTATTGACTGCAATTTTTTATACCTAATACATCATGTTTGGCTATCAAGAAAAAAAATGACAGAACATACTAAAAGGCAAAAAGCACAATTTGAAGAGACAGAACACACATAGCATGACAAACCAGATACGGAAGGGGTGTTGGAATTATCATACTGAGAATTAAAATAACATTAATACTCTAAAGCCTCCAATGGATGAAACAGCATACAAGAACAAATGTACAATGCAAGCAGAGAGAAGACTATCCCAGGAAAGTACCAAAAAGAAATGATAGAGGTCAAAAACACAGTAACAGAAGTGAAGAATTCTTTTGATGGGCTTATTAGTAGACTGGATATAGCTGAGGAAAGAATCATTGAACTTGAGGATATGTCAGTACAAACCTCCAAAACTGAAAAACAAAAAGCAAAAAATACTGAAATAAATGAACAGAATATCCAAGGACTATAGAACAGTTACAGAAGGATAACATGCACATAATGGGAATACCAGAAGGAGAAGAAAGACACAGAAGAACTATTTGAAACAATAATGACTGAGAATGTCCTGAAATTAATGTGAGACATCAAATCATATATCTGGAAAACTCAAAGCAAACTAAACATGATAAATGCCAAAAAAAAAAAAAACCTAAGGACCCCAACATATCATTGGCGTATCATTTTAAAATTACAGAAAAGTGAAAGACAAAGGAAAATTCTGAAGAAAGCCAGAGAAAAGCACCTTATCTATAGAGAAACAAAGATAAAAATTGCATTCAACATCTCAGAAATCATGTACGCAAGAAGAGAGTAGAGTGAAATAATTCAAGTATCAAGAGAAAACAAACAAACAAACAAACACAAAAAGAAAACACTCATCAGGATTTCTATAACCTGTAAAATTATCCTTCAAAAGTGAAAGAGAAATAGACTTTCCCAGACAAAAAAAAAGAAAGAAAGAAATTGAGAGCACTTGTCAGTAGACCAGCCTTTCAATTAATGTTGACAGAAGTTCTTTAAGAAGGGAAATAATATAGGTCAGAAATTTAGGTCTACATAAAGAAAGGAACAACATCGAAAATAAATAAGTAAAGATAATGTCAAAACTTTATTTTTTAAAAAATTCTGGTTGGTTTAACAGATAGCAGTTTGTTCAAAAAAATAATAGCAATAATGTGTTCAAATATATATGCTCATGTATAATATACATATATGTGTTTTATATGCTTCTCTAATATTATTACAAGTGAAATAACAGTAATTATAAAAGAAATAAGAGGGAGGAATTAGGACTACTTTATTAATATAAAGTGATTACCCATAAAGTGGTATAGTGTTGTTTGAAGAGTACTTGAATTACTTGTAAATTGCAAACTCTAGGGCAACTACTAAAAATGTGGGGGGCGGGGGGAGAAATATGTCATACACTAAGAAAGTAGAAAAAAAAGGAATCATAAAATGCTCAACTAAAACCACAAAATGCAGTAAAAAAGTGGAAGACAAACAAAATAGAACACTGAACAGGGCAACAAAAATAAATTAGTAACAACTATGATAGCTATTTAACAATATCAGTAATCACGTTGAATATCAGTGGTCTATTGTACCATTTAAAAGTCAGATTCAGAGATGCATAAATACACAAGACCTAACTATTGTCTACAAGAAACTCACTTTAAATATAAAGACACATATGTATTAAAAGTCAATAGATGAAGAAAACTAGCCATGCTAACACTAATCAAAAGAATGCAGGGGTAGCTATATTAGTTTCAAACAAGACAGATTTTGATGCATAAAAATCATCATATATAAATAAAGACACTACATAATGATAAAGTACTCAATTCTCCAAAAAATCACATAACAATCTTTCACATGTGTGTGCTTAACAACAGAGCATCTATGTGATACAAAAATTAAAAGAATTGTAAAGAGAAATAGGTTAATCCACTATCATAGTTGGAGAATTCAACAACCCTCTATTAGAATTAGACAGATCCATCAGACAGAACATCAATAAGAAAATAGTTGAATTTAACAAAACTATCAATCAACTAGATATAAGTGACATTATAAATTATTTAATTTTACAATAGCAGAATACACATTCTTCTAAACTCACATGGAGCATTCACCAAGACATATCACAGTCTCAGGGTTTCCAGGTGGGAATTGCAGCCCATTCTCAGGAATTTTTTTTCACTTTCCTTTTCCTGAATCCCGAGATATAAACTGTTTTCTGTTCTCCATGATGAATAGTTTCCACAAAGTGATGGCCAATACTACCAACCACCTAAGTTCATGGAGCTGATTTTCCTGATTTCCCAACCAACTTTTCTTGGGATTCAGGAACTAAAAGCAAAAAAAAATTCCCAAGAACGGACAGGAATTCCCACCTAGAACCCCTAGTGATAAATAGGAAAAATGTCTAAGAGATACATTGTGAATAGTATGTTTATTTCCCATTGTTGCTACTACTGGGTTCAAGGAGCCAATTTTCCCAATTTCCTGACCAACTTTTCTCAGGATTTAGAATGGGAAAGTGAAAAACATTCACGAGAATGGGTGGGAATTCCCTCCCGGAAACCCTAGTCTCAGCTGTAAAATACACCTTAACAAATTAAAAAAAAAAAAAAAAAAAAAAAAAAAAAAAAGCATGTGGTGTCTGTTTTCAGACCACAATGGCATAAAACTATAAATAAAAACAGAAAAATAAATGGAATACATGCTTTAAAATGTGGATATTGAACAACATCTAAATAACACATCTAAATAAATAAAAAAACAGAAAAATAAATGGAACACATCCTTTAAAATGTGGATATTGAACAATATTTAAATAACACATGAGTCAAAGAAAAACTCGAGAAATTAAAAATATTTTGAACTAAATGCATGTGAAAGTACAACTTATCAAAATTTGTGAAATATGGCAAAGCAATGCTTAGAGGGAAATGTATAGCATTGAAGGCATATATTAGAAGAGAAACATCTAAAATCAATCTAAGTTTCCACTTTACACAGCTAGAAAAAGAAAAATTAAATCCAAAGCAAGCAGAAGAAAAGAAATAGCATAATTAGAATAGAAATCAATGAAGTAGAAAATAGAAAACTAGTAGACAAAATTAATGAAGCGAAAAGCTGTTTCTTTGAAAAAAACAATAGAATTGACAAGCTTCTAACCAGGGTAATTAAGAAAAAAGAGAAGACACAGATTACTAATATCAGAAATGAAAGAGGGGCTATTACTAGAGATATGAAGCATATTAAAACAATAATAAAAGAGTACTATGTACAATACTGTGGCCAAAAACTTGATAACCTAGATGAAATGGCCCATTCCTTTAAAGAGACCATTTGTCAAAACTTACACTAAAAGAAACAGATAGTCTAAATAGGCTTATATCTGTTCAGGAAATTAAATCAATAATTAGCATTTCAATGCAGAAACCACCAGGACCATGCAGATATACTGATAAATTTTGCAAAACATTTAACAAAGAGATTATACCAATACTCTACAATCTCCTTTACAGGATAGAAGCAGAATTAATAATACATTCTAAATCATTCTATGAGGCCAGTAATACCCTAATACCAAAGCCAGACAAAGTCCTTAAAGAAAAGAAAACTAAGACCTATATATCTCATGAGCTTACATGCAAAAATCCTCAAAAGAATATTAGCAAATTAAATCTAACAATGTATAAAAAGAATCACACTCCACGATCAAGTAGTGTTTATGCCACATACGCAAGACTGCTTCAACATTTGAAAATCAGTTAATGTAATCTAAAAAATCATCAGTAATCTAAAAAAGAAAAATTTCATGATCATATAAACAGATGCAGAAAAGAATTTTGATAAAATCCAGTACCTATCTATGATTTAAAAAAGAAAAAAAATTCTGAAAGAAAACTAGGACAAACTACTTTTCTCCAGAAACTTCCTCAACTTAATAAAGACTATCTACAAAGTCAAGCAGCTAATATTCACACATGATAGTGAGAATCTAGAATCTTTCCCATTAAGATTGGGTATGAAGCAAGAGTGTCTCCTACCACCACTCCTTTTCTGCGTTGTACTAGAAGTACTAGCTGATACAATAGGACAAAAAAATGAAATTAAAATGTATACAGATTGTGAAGGAAAAAAACTTTCTTTGTTCACACATTACATGATTATGTAGTAAATCCAAAAAAATTGTGGATTTGTAACTAATAAGGGATTATAACAAAGTTGCAGGACACAAGGTTAATGTACAAAACTCAGTCACTATCCTATGTACCAACAGCAAACAAGTGGAATTTGAAATTAAAAACATTAGCATCTTACAAAATGAAATAAGTATTACTCTAACAAAATATGCACAAGATCTATATAAGGAAAAGTACAAAATTCTGATAAATGTAATTAGAAACTAAGTAAGTGGAAAAATGGTCCATGTTCATGGATATTATGTCAAAATGTCAGTTCTTCAAAATTAATCTCTATAGTCAAATTCCCAGCAAGTTATTTTATGAATATCAGCAAAAAGGTTATCAAGTTTATATGAAGAGGCAAAAGACCAAGAATAGCCAACTCATATGAATATTAAAGAAGGAGAACAAAGTTGGAGGACTGACCCCATCCTACTTAAAGACATTCTTTAAGCTGCAATAAAGCTGCAATCAGGACAATGTTGTGTTGGCAAAAGGATAAAAAGATCAATAGAACTAAATAGAGATTTCAGCAATAAGCCTCAATAAGTATAGTAAACTGATATTTAACAAAAGAACAACGACAATTTTAAAACTGAACTTTAACTCCATACAATCACAAAAATCAATTTAAATTTGATTCTATACCTAAAAACAAAGTCTAAAGCAATATAGCTTCTTGAATAAACATTGAGATTATCTTCATGATCTGGGACTGTGCAAACATATGTAAGAACATAGAAAACAATCTCCAATTCAAAAATTATAAAGTATACTTTGTCAAAAAATTATCTGTTTATCAGTAGACACTGTTAACAAAAAAGATCTTTGCCACGGATTGGGGAAGATGATATTAATTATGTATTTAAATTTGTATTTTTCTACATATGTATATAAGTTTGCTTTCCTTAGCCAAACTAATCAATATCCCTAAGATATTATCATGGTGGTAACCACACCCCACCACCTACAAAATTTTGTTGAAATGACCTGCAATTTTAATCCTAGTTGATAAAAACATTTTTACTTTATTCTTCACTGTTTTAGGAAATACTTCTTAACGTTTAGTTGAAACTTTACTGTTATATTAGCAATTGTCTTTAAGTTGTGTTAAAATTGGTTTCTTATTCAAAATGTTTACTATTCATTTTCATATTTTGAATCACATTTTTGTTCATGTGTTTTCTTGATTATGTTTGCTTATTTATCTTCAATAAATTATTTCTTAGTAGTTTTATGACTACTGAACCATGACAAGTCTGATAATATGATTAGTAGAGATTATTTGATTTAAAATAGTTTAGATTAAAAATAGTCATGCCCTTATGTTTTGTTCTGGTTGATTTGGGTTATAAAACATTATACTCAACTCTTAACAGGCTTAAAATAGTGTTCTCTAGCCAGGCAGTTAGCCCCTCTTTTGCTGAGATAGAGTATTTCAAATTCAAAAAATCTGGCCTCAGAGAATGGAATACTTGAGAGATAAACCTAAAGAAATGCACTCACTGACAGAATAAAATTATTATGGTGGTATAAAGACAATGCTGGAGTGATGGTGAACATCTGCTGAAAGATTGTGTAGATTTTTAAACTACTATTGGGGAAAATCTCTCCCCAGAAGTAATAACAGTTTTTTTGTCACATGATTTTTTCTAAATATTTTACCAGATATGGCACTTCAACAAGAGAAGGTAAATTAGAATGGAAAATTAGGGCAAAGTTTATGTTGTTATATTGCTTATGACCTTGCATTTCTTGCAACCACACTATTCTACCCCTTTTTGCATGTCCTTTTTCAGGTCAACAACATCTATAGAACATTACCTGCAATGGCAGTGATAAATTGAGTGGTATTGCTATTAATGTGAAATGGACTGACTATAATGTAATAAATGAACATCTTAGAAACATTAACCAATTTACTATTGATAGATATGAAGATAAAGATGTGGAATTAAAGCATATCTTCTCATATATAAGCAATCAATGGTATGTAACAGAAAACTATCTACTTGAAACCAAATAATATATAATACTTTAGCCTCAGTAGAAAGTCCAAAAGGATGAGCTAAGTAAAAATGAAATACATTTTTCCCTCAGTTAGTCTGTCTCTAGACTGATAGGTCAGCTCCTGAAGAACGTTGTTTGTTTCATTTTTTTTTTCATTTGTTTGTTTTCCAGCAGTTTTAAAGAAATATAGTTACCAAACTCCAACAACTAAGTTTCAGTAAATCACATATGTTATTTATTTTTTTATGAAAACACCCTCTTCTTCATGTAGTTAGTTGTTCCTTAAACTTAACATTTAATTGTAAAGTTATCCTAATTGTGGATGGTTGGGTTTTCTTCTATTCTAAAAAAAAATACGTTATTAAATAATGCACTATTTACACATTAGTCATGAGCTACAATTTTAATTTTTAATTGTTATTGCAACTATGAAATTTTTATGAATATTGTAATTAATATGTTCATCATATAATACCTAAATATATATGAATGTATAAATACTGAAAACTTCATTGAAATAATATTTTTCTATGCAACATCAGAGACCTTTGGTAAAACAGAGATAGATATAAATGGATTAAATGATTAAATTAAACTATGTAGTTTTCCACAAACTTTGAGGCAACATAGGCAACCTAGGTGATGTGTAAGTTTAATGTGGACTCGATATGCATTGAAGGAAAGTGACATAGATGATTAAAATCACAAGAGTTTGAACATGATTCAAGGAAGAGACTGTGATGCTTATTGATTTGTAGGTGACACTGAGGACCCTTAAATAAAAGAACTATTAACAAAATAACTTTTATTCACCCTTAAAGGGCCTATAAAACTAGAAAACAGATTTTTGATAAATTATCACTGAAAATAAATAGAAAGCTTAAATATATTAGAGAGGCTCAACCAGATATGCACTTGAAATTAACACCTGAACATTGCAACTAGTATGAATAATTGAACAAGATCTGTCTTTGGTTTATATATTCACTTTGTGATCTGTGAATAATCTTTATTCAAATTACTTCATCATTAGACACAAGGATCAGTAACCAGACCCACTCTATAGTTTCAGTGTCAAAATTTTGTTGAAAATAAATAGTGCTACCCAAAGAATATAAACAAGAGCCATGAAACATCAACCAGCAAGATAAATTTTAATTCCAGTTGTTCATGAAAATGACAAAAATATTCTTGAAAGTTAACAACAGGGAAAGTGAAAACCAGGTCTCGCGTGTGTGTGTGTGTGTGTGTGTGTGTATTAAAAAAACAGATTTTAGTTTGTTTTAGATTCATTAAGTAGTTTTCAGTGTTTTAAGTGTGTGTGTGTGTGTATGTGTTTGTATTTTTTAAAGGCATTTTATAGTTAAAAGTAAAAACCACGTGCAACTATTATCATTATCTGCTAATATGGATCAGATAATTCTATTTTCTTTCATTTTTTATATTACCAAAGATTTTTCTAGTAGGTGATTTCCTCAATTTATAGTACATATGTTTTCTAATAATATAAAATGTTAATATGATATTGAGTATTACACTTCTGAAATTTTGGTAGAAAGAGATGGGATTGTAATGAACTAACTGAGCTAGCATAAAATGTCTGCACAGGTCTGTTGAAAGAATAATATGACCCATCAGTCTTTTTATCTGTCCACTCAGATTTAATTTCATATGTTTCCTGTATACATAACCTAAATACATGATGTAGAATTTGGATATACCCATAAATAGCATGTACTAGACAAAGCCTTGGGGGTCTTTGCTATGGATAGGATAGGAGATAAAGAGCTGGTACTAACATTTGACATTTTTCTTTTTTTATTAAATTTATTCAGGTGACATTGGTTAATAAAATTATATAGATTTCAAGTGTAGTCTCTATATTGCAATGTGTGTTCATCACCCAAAGTCAAATCTTCTCCATCACCATACATTTGAACC
Organism: Rhinolophus hipposideros; assembly: GCF_964194185.1. Classification (NCBI taxonomy): domain Eukaryota; kingdom Metazoa; phylum Chordata; class Mammalia; order Chiroptera; family Rhinolophidae; genus Rhinolophus; species Rhinolophus hipposideros. The sequence goes on from NC_138048.1 coordinate 33,598,442, forward strand.
CTTTTTCCATTTTCTACCTCCCCCTCTCCCTCTTGTAACTACCATAACTGTTGTTTGTGTCTATGAGTTTTTGTTTGTCTTGTCCGTTTGATGGTTTCAGTTTTATATCCCAGATATGACTAAAATCATATGGTTCTCCACTTTTTCTGTCTGACTTATTTCGCTTAACATGATAATCTCAAGATCCATACATGTCACAAATGGCAGTATTTCATCTTTTCAACATTGCCAAGTAGCATTCCATTGTGTATATGTACCACATCTTCTTTATCCAATCATTTATCAAATGACACTTTGGTTGTTTCCATGTCTTGGCCACTATAAATAATGCTGCAGTGAACACAGAGGTACATATATCTTTATGACTAAATGTTTTCAGATTTTTCTTTTTTTTTTTTTCTTTACTTTTTACATGAAGGTCTTATAGTAGCTAACTGATTTTTTTCTTTTTTTTAATTAATTAGATTTATTGGGGTGACAATTGTTAGTAAACGTACATAGATTTCAGGTGTACAATTCTGTATTACATCATCTATAAATCCCATTGCGTGTTCACCACCCAGAGTCAGTTCTCCTTCCATCACCATATATTTGATCCCCCTTACCCTCATCACCCACCCCTCACCCCCTTACCCTCTGGTAACCACTAAATTACTGTCTGTGTCTATGAGTTTTTGTTTCTCATTTTTTGATAGATACCTAGAAAAGGGAATGCTGGGTTATATGGTAATTCTATCCTTAATTTTTTGAGGAACCTCCATGCTCTTTTCCATAGTGCTGCACCAAATTACATCTCTGTATAAGAAAGAGTTCCTTTTTCCCCACAATCTCTCTAACAGTTCTTATTACTTGTCTTGTTGATAATATCTATTCTAAGAGATGTGAGGAGGTATCTCATTGTGATTTTGATTTGTTTCCCTAATGGTTAGTGAAGTGGATCATCTTTTCACCATTAAATATGATATCAGCTGAGGGCTTTTCATACATGGCCTTTATTATATCGAGGTACTATCTTTCTATAGCCATTTTATTGAGTGTTTTAATCATAAATGGATGTTATATCTTGCCAAATGCTTTTCTGCATCTATTGATATGGCCGTATGATTTTTATCCTTTATTTTATTTATGTGGTATATCACATTGATCTTTTTGCATATGTTGAACCATTTTTGTGCCCCTGGAATAAACCTCACTTGATCATAATGTATAATCATTTAATGTATTGCTATATTCGATATGCTATTATAGTGTTTTGTTTAGGATTTTTGTATCTGTATTCATCAGAGATATTAGTCTGCAGTTTTCTTTCTTTTTTCCATTGTCCATGCCAGGTTTTGGTATCAGGATAATGTTGTGCTCATAAAATGAGTAAAGAAGTATTGTCTCTTCTTCAATTTTTTGAAAGAGATTGATAAGGACAGGTATTAAATCATCTTTGAATGTTTGATAGAATTCACTAGTGAAGCCATGTGCTCCTGGACTTTTATTTCTGAGAGGATTTAGATAATTGTTTCAATTTCTTTATTGTTGATCCGTCTATTTAGATGTTTTAGTTCTCCGTGACTCAGTCTAGGAAAGTGATATATTACTAAGAATGTGTCCATTTCTTCTAAATTATTGAATTTTGTGGCGTATAATTTTTCTTAGTATTCTTGTATGATACTTTGTATTTCTGTGGTACCCGCATAACATCTCCTCTTTCATTTCCGGTTTTGTTTGAGTCTTTTTTCTTTTTTCCTTAGTGAGTCTAGCCATGGGTTTGACTCTCAATTTTATTAATCATTTCAAAGAACCAGCTTTTTGTTGCATTTATTTATTCTGTTGTCTTTGTATTCTCTATTTTATTTAATTCTACTCTTTTTTTTATTATTTCCTTCTTTCTGCTGAGTTTGGGCTTCATTTGTTCTTTTTCTAGTTCTTTAAGATGAAATGTAGGTTTTTTACCTGGGATTTTTCTTGTTTCTTGAGATAAGCCTGTAATGATATGAACTTCCCTCTTATTACTGCTTTGCTGCATCCCAAAAGTTTTGATATGTTGTATTGTCATTCTCATTTGTTTCCATCTATCTCAGATCTGTCCTTTTATTTCTCCATTGACTCTGTCTTTCTTTCATAGCATGTTATTTAATTTCCACATATTTGTGTTTTTTCTTGCTATGTTTTTGCTGTGCCATTGATTTCCAGTTTCAAAGCTTTGTGATCTGACAATATGCTTGGTATGAATTCAGACTCCTTAAATTTGTTGAGACTAGTTTTGTGACCCCACATATGTTCTATCCTTGAGAATGTTTCATGTGCACCAGAAAAAAAGTCTATAACATGGTGCTTTGGGATAAAAGGCTCTGTAAATGTTGTTTATGTTCATTTGGTCTAATGTGTCATTTAAGGTTGATATGTCCTTATTGATTTTCTGTTTGGAGGATCTATCCATAGCTTTCTATGGGGTATTTAGGTCACCTACTATAATTGTGTTTCTGTTAGTTTCTCCCTTTAGTTCTGTTGATAGTTCCTATTTCTGAATCTAAGTCTTAAGAAGCCTCACATGATTCTGTGTGTTCTGTTGTGCTTTTGCCATTGCTATGATATGAGAATGCCCTGCCTGCTCTGATGATCCAAGGAGGTTGAGATACATGGGGAGCAGAACCCACAGACATGTAGTGTGGAGCAGAGCTGCCTATCTGAACCCAACCTGGAGGTGATGGCCCCCAGATGACTCTCAGGATCATAAGGGAACATAGTCAAAATCAGGAGAGCTGCCACACTGCCTTGGTCAGCCACCCACAGCTAACCTTTAAGCACATAAACAAACCTCTTATTCTTGAGATAGTTTGGTATAAAGGCATGTTTTTTTTTTTTGTTTTGTTTTGTTTTTATTATTTGTTGCTTTTGTTTTGGCAAAACAGCACTTTTTTTTTTCACAGATATTCCCTTATGATTTCTTCTGCTCCCCTTTTTCTGAAATAGATTTCTGAAATGAAATAACTGAGTAAGTTACTAAGTATGCCACATGAATTTGCTATAGTATAATGAAACCACAGTGAATATTCCATGAACAGTAGACTAACTAATAGGTCACATATGAGTACTTACTTAGGTTCAGTTTATCTCAGGTATTCACAAGGGTAATGTTCTGGGAATTTCAGTGGGTGTCTCTTAGTACTCCTTCATTTTCTTTTTAGGCTCATGATTGAAAACATTTTCTTTTCATTTTTCTTGGATGCAGATATAAATACTTGGCAATAGCTCAAAAGAGTACTCTACAAACCAACCTAAGTCTACACTTTGACATTTTCTTCCCTCTTAAAATTTGCTTAAAACATTTTAGTAAATTTTTTTCACCCCCAGACATGGTCTGTCTGGAGAAGTTCTCTTAACTGCTGCTCATTGCTTTCAAGATATTTATAACTGGCCAATGTTGCACTTATTTTTGCCTACTTATGCTTTATTCTCTTAAAGGTAAGTATGCTATTGAGTCCCCTTTGTATGATATGGAAGTGAATATTCACCAAACTTCCCATAAAGTTTCCCTTGGTCTCCACTGAGTTATTCATAAATGATAAACATTTATGAAATTATTAACTGGAGTTACTAGTTGAATGCGTATCCAAAGTTCAAATAACTCATAAAGAATCAGATCTGTATTCTATCACCAATACAGCAGCTGTGCCTGAGAACCCAGCAATCACCTGAATGAGACACAGGCTGTACTCAATGGAAAAATAAACCACATCATTTAAATCAGAAAAAAAAAAAAAAAACTTTGTCAGGGTAGCAAAAAATTAGATAATGTTGCATATATTTGTGAACATCTAGTGAGGCAAGATAAAAAGGCAAACTTGGATATAAAACCAATGTAATATTGATTTCACCAACCCAGACAATAATTTATTTAATCATACTGCATAAAAAGAAAGATTGCTTGCAGTCCTGTGCACAACTGTCATTGCTATTGATTAGGAGAACTAGATTAAGACAAATTACTGAAGGGATAGACTTAAAATAATCAAGTTTTAATAGCATTTCTATTTTAGAAGAAATCTTTAAACAAACATAATCGAGAACATCACTTTTGAGTAGGTAGGCCTTCATGAATGCCTGAAAAATTTCTCATTTTTAGCAGAAATGAAACTGGAAGAATAGTGAGTATAATAAAGAAGGTTTGTGTGCAATATAAAGAACTTAGTGTGTGTGTGTATGTCTGTGTGTGTGTGTGTGTAACAATATATCCTTCTTACCAAATTCTTGTCATCAACCTATAAGATATAGAAGAGCTAAAATTAATATGCACAATGGAATATGCATTATAAATACTGGAGACCAAGTTCTAGTTATTGGATTGGAATGCCCTGTTCAGATATAATTGAGTAACCTTATCTGCCAGTGTCTTCCAAGGGACTAGCAAGATATTGATTATACCAGCTGAGTCATAGTTCTTCATGCTAATCACAGATGACTTATGATACCCATCACATGCAAATTGCAATTTCGATTTTATTTAAAGACACCAAGAAATGGAGCTTATAAAATGAAGTTTAGAAAACAAGTTAAGCTACAAATTAATTATGCTAAAGGAAATAACAATGGGCATTTAATAATATAGAACCCAAATAAGGAGAATACAGAGATTTTTGAAGGTGATAAATTTTAAATTATATTTTAAAGAAGTGAAAACATATCCAGACTGGCGTTTCTGGTTCTTGTCGAAACCTGTTGGTCTTTAAGAAGAGTTCTACAGAAAACTGAGATTTAGGGGAGTCTAGAGGACCAGAGTATGTGTTCAAGAAAGGCACAGGGCTAGGTTGTTGGCTCCTGTGCTCAATTGTATCAAGAGGATTTTAGCATATGCCCGTGGAATTAATGGATTTACCAACTACCTCATTACCAAGAAGTAGCTGGCCTAATGCAATGGCTTACTGAAGCCTAAGGTATGGCACTATTGGGTGACAATGTAGTGAAATGATGGGATTTCCTTTACATGATGCATTTTATGACCTGAATCAGAAACCATTATGTGATGCTTTCACCCCCATAGTCAGAATCCTGGAATTAGAAAATCAAGGAATGATCATAGGAGTGGCTCCTCTCACTATTGTTCCTAATAAGTTACTCAAAGGATTTTTTGGTTTTTGTCTGGAAATTTTGAGGTCTGCTTTTAAAATGAACTTAGTATTTGGGGGAGGGCAGGGGAATGTTTCATTCATGAGAGAGCAAATCTCTTATTGCACTGGATTAAATTGGAAAACAAGCGTGTCACCTGCCAATTTTGGCCTCTATATCCACTAAATTAACAACAAAAATAGTTACTCTAATGACTGAGGTGATTGATAGTGATTGCCAACAGAAAACTGTTTTTCTTCCACACAGTGAGAACACAGAAGACTCAATACTTTTGAAAAGACAGGCTCTTAACACTCATATGCACAATAGTAAAGGTAGTTGGAAAACTAGAGCAACCAAAGAACTATTGAGGACTCAAATCCTTCAGAAATGAAGGATTTGAGTTATCACTCCTGGTAAAGAATACCAACTAACTGATGTTCTGGCTGAAAACAAATAAAATGTGGAGTGGGTAGAAAAAGAATAGCTTTGCAGATATCAAATATAGCCTCCTGATCAACTACAGAAGTGAGGACTATTGTGTTTCCCGAAAATACGACCTAACCAGAAAATAAGCCCTAGGATGATTTTTCAGGGTGACATCCCCTGAATACAAGCCCTAATGGGTCTTTTGGAGCAAAAATTAATATAACACCTGGTCTTATTTTCGGGGAAACAGTATGGTAGCTTTGCATACATTTTCCTTGCTTATTTTATATATCCTTTTTTCTATACATATTACCAATTTTTATCTCACTTTCTACTTATTGTTTTATGTACAAGTTTTGGAGGTTAACCTTACTTTTTTTTCATTAGGTAACACATAGTGAAATGGTGATTGGACTTGAGTAGTAACTAATATAGCTAGTGATGGATACAATGGTAATTAGGATTTTATGTCCCCTTATTTGGGGGAGGATAAGAACTTCATCCCTTGTACAAAGAATAATTACATCTTGTTAGATGGAATCATGAGTTGTTTTTGCTTTATGGACATTCAAACATTTGTGTAAAGGTGCGTATTGAATACAAATAGCCATCAGTGTAGAATGTGACAATTATGGATTTATTGACTGTTAGCTGCTGATCAATCTTTTCTTCCCCTATGTTGTTATGCTAGATCTGGAGATTCCTTAGCCAACTGATGTTCATGTTAAGCTTTGTCATGAGAGTCTACTAGTGAGAGATTGCACAACTAGGGCAAGATGAAAAGGTTGAGCTGTTTTGGGCCTAACGGGTGATAGTTTAAAATGTCAGTATTAATGTCAGAGGCCCCCGTGAACCACCTGAAGCCCAAACACTCTGGTGAGTGGGCTGCTGCTGCTTTGAACCAGCTACAGTTCACATACTTACACAAGTTTCTCCACCACGGAGAGGGTTGACCCACTCCCTTCAGCAGGTTTACTCGCCACAACAATCTGAGTGTTCCTTTTCTCCACTTTCTCCAAAGAGATCTGAATCCCAGACTCTGAGTCTGTCCCCTATCCTAAGTTTTTAAGTTTTTTTCTCTCACTTTCCTTCAATCCTAAAAATATGAAAACCTTTATCCGTCTACTACTTCTGCACCTCTTAATATCTTTATCATTTTTAGAAATCACCTTCTACTAGTTAACATTTCTTACTATTAAATTTCTCCTGTTTATATTATTAATATAATTTCTGACTTCTGACTTAATCCTAACTAATACAACTATACTTTTTGTTGCATCTCTATTCTCTATTTCTCCTGACATTTCTTTTGTTTTTCCCGTATTCTATTATCCCATTCTAATTATTGTCCTTAAGATAAAAATTTTAAAACTTGGGCAGTAATAACATTTACTGAGTATTGTGTTTTTAATTTTTAAAGTAAGATAAATTAAGACTTTTTATTTTTGCAAGAAAAAACATGATTTTTAAAAATGTTAGGTGTATTTATTTTCTTGTGCTAAGCGAGCCTTTGACTGTGAAGATTCTTGTACCAGTATCAAAATCCAGGTTCAAATACTAGACCGCCCTTCATAGCTGTCATTTCTCCAACTCAGGATAGTTTCACTAACTATCTTCCAATCATACAATACATGTAAATGAATGAGTGTCAGAGTACAAAACTATTAATTCATATGCTATTAGAAAATAAAATTTATCTCAGTGTGATAAATTATTTATGGATAAGCCAAAGAAGAAGAAATATTAAGCTATTAATATAATTCTGTATAGAAAGTAAAGTAGAAGATACCATCTGATCATGTGAGTCATAATTACCTCTGTGTTCAGCCCATAATGTGTTTCCCCAAAAATGAGACCTAGCCGGACCATCAGCTCTAATGAGTCTTTTGGAGTAAAAATTAATATAAGACCCGGTCATTCATATATATATACACATATATACATATATATATATATATATATATACATATGTATATGTGTGTGTGTGTGTGTGTGTAAGACCGGGTCTTATATAAAATAATATATTATAAAATAAAATAAAAAAATAAAATAAAATAATATAATACCAGGTCTTATATTAAATTTTGCTCTAAAAGATGCATTAGAGCTGATGGTCCAGCTAGGTCTTATTTTGGGGGAAACAAGGTAGATGAGGTCCAAGCAATAATCCTAACCCTTGAAAATAGTCTAAATCTCAAGGCAGAAAGACAAAACTGTCATTGAGTAATAACAAGCTCTTCTATATTCATTGTCTATATGTGTGATTTTTGTTTTGGTTCATATTTTTATTCTCTATTTAAAATCAGCCAAAAAGTTCAGTCTATAAAATGTTGGTATTTCCCAATGACATGATCAACATAGGAAAATATGCTATATTATGGAAAAGAACCTCTTTAAATATCTGAAAGAGCATTTAACTTTTATTGTCATTTTTATTGAAGAGGCAAGATAGAGAATTAAATAAAAATATGCTGGTTTATCAATTGGAAAGGACATTACTAATATCAGCATTAACTAATGAGGCTGGTTTTGATTTGGTATGGTAGTCATGCTTTACATTACAATAGAATAAGTAGATACTATTTTAAAACTAGTTTTCCAAGCAACATTTATTTCTATTATAATCACAGTTAGTATGGTAAATCCCTTTTTTTGCCTTTATAAATACACATTTTTAGATTACTCCTTTAGATCTTAAAGTGAAGATATTTTTCTTTTTTAAGATGTAACCAGATGAACAAGTGTAGAACAGATGGAGGGCACAACCTGGAATGGAGCCTTGTAGAGACAGATTTGTCATCAAATCTCTACAAATCTATTTTACCACTTCATGTGGTGTTCACCTGTGGCTGCTTGACAATGTGTTTGCTCCTGCACAAGAGACTCTGTAGTCTGTAAATACCTGTTTTCTTGTTTTTCTATTGGTTTTATTTTTGCAATGTGCCTTAAAACAATAATAAAATAAAGGGATGGAGTATCGTTGGGAGACAACATCCACAAGAGGTGCATAGGATGCTTTAACAAGACCTCTTCCTGCCAAAATTCCTATGTTTTCATTCCAGCCCTATGTTTCTCAGGTGAAAATGGGAGTTTGCCACTAAAGATTGATATTCTCAGTTTCCTATGATTATCAATATACCTGTCCAAAATAACTTTGTGATGGTAGACTGAATAAATTTTGTGTTGTTTCTTCTCATATGCCTGTATTTTGCATAGAACGGGAGTTGGTCTATTGATAACTAATTCTCAAATCTGCAAGTTGTTTAAGGGGTGGAATTTGTAATATGTGAAAACATTCATTCTCAGCTTACCTATTTTAAAGTTGAATCTTTAAAAGTTCCCGCTCATGCCTGAATGCTTTTGTGTTTTAAGGACAATCTGAATTTTGAACATTTATTATTATATTTGCAAATGCCATTATGTTACCCATTGTAGCTTGTAAAGGTAAATAATGGGGCTCTTGGTCGACTTTTACTATATTTTAGGTCAGTGTAATTTAGATCCTCAATGCATTACTTATGGGAACAAAAATTGTCATAATATATAACAAAATAGACCTATATTCTCTGTGAAATTTTAGAGTAATAAAAGTAATATTTTTACATTTCAAAAATGAAAAAAAAAAAGAAATGGAAAGTTTTAAGGAATACAACAGATTTTTCCAAAGTTTAAAGCTTGTAAAAAACGTCAAAAAATACAAATTATATAAATAACCATAAAAGGTTTAAATTTCAAATAAAAAAAATAAAAGGCATTAAGTCAATAGTTAGACATCAAAAATTAATTTCACTTTTGCAAAGGAAATCATCAAAAAAATTAAAAGGCAAAGTACTGAATGGGAGAATATATTTGCAAATTATACATCTGATGAGGGGTTATTGCCCAGAAAATATAAAGAACTTACACTACATGATACAAAAAATATATGATTTAAAAATGGACAAAGGATTTGAACAGACATTTTTTCCAAAGAAGACATACAGATGGCCAACAGGGACGTGAAAAGTTGCTCAACATCGATTATCCTCAGGGAAATGCAAATCAAAACTACACTGAAATATTACCTCTCATCTCTCAGAATGGCTATTATCAAAAAGAAAAAAAACAATAGCAAGTGTTGGCAAGGATGTGAAGAAAAGGGAACACTTGTACACTGTTGGTGGGAATGTAAACTTGTTTAGTCACTATTATGGACTTCCATAAGATCCATAAAATTATGGAACTTCCATAAGATCCAGCAATTCCACTGCTGGGTATTTATCCAAAGACAATAAAAAACACTAATTTGGCGAGATATATGTATTTATGCATACCTAGGTTTATTGCAGCATTATTTAAAATAGCCAAGATATGGTAGAAACCTATGTCCATCGATAATGGATGGATAAAGAAGATGTAATAACTATATCTATCTATCTATCTATCTATCTATCTATTAATATCTATCTTTCTGTCTAGAGATAGATGTATAGTGAAATATTAGCCATTAAAAACAATGAAGTATTGCTATTTGCAACAATGTGGATGGACCTAAAGGGTATTGTCCTGAGTGAAATAAGTCAGGCAGAGAAAGACAAATACCATAAGAGTTCACTTACGTGTGGAATCTAAAAAATGAAACAAAACAGAAATAGACTCATAGATACAGGAAACAAACTGGTGGTTACCAGAGAAGGGAGGGATTGGGGATGGGTGAAACATGTGAAGGGGATTATGAGGTAAATATTCCAGTTATATAAATCATGGAGATCTAATGTACAGCACTGGGAATATATGAAGATCTAATGTACATCACTGGGAATATAATCAATATTTTAATAACTTTGTATGGCAACAGATGGTAATTAGACTTGTGGGGATTATTTCTTAATATATGTAAATATTGAATAATGATATTGTATACCTGAAATTAATAGGATATTGCATCTCAATTAGATATCATTTTTTTAAAAGAGTTATTTTAATAAGTTCTATTTTAGTTCACAAAAGAAAAATCAAATCAAACAGAGTGGAAATGTACAAAACCAGTCCTAAAGAATGGAAAACTCAATCTCTCTCTCTCTCTCTTTGTGGTTTCAGAGTCTCTAATATTTGGTAATTTCTATCCTCCAGCTCTCAGTGCATCTGCTTTATTTTTGTTCCTCTTCTACAGACAAACACTGTTGGTCCTGTAACGGGATTGAATTTGATTCTACTCATCCCACCCCTGCCAAATGGCAGCCAAAGCCTTTGCTTCTACATTGACTGCAAGAGTTCTTAATTATTAACGAATGCAGTTTCTCTTTATCTAAATTCGAAACTCCTTAGACCAAATTTGACTGGGGGAGCTAGGATGGCAATTTTCACATGCCTCTTTTAGATCATGGATTTTTTTTTTCTTTTTTAGTGTGAATCAACAATAATGAAAAATAACCATCTAATAAAATATTGCAGTTTGATACGATTTGGGTAGATTAATGGGGTAGATTTATAACAACTACATTTTGTCTAATAGAATGTAAAAACAACTTTGTCATGCAGTGTGTCATGCGGGGATTCTGGTTCTGCTCCCCACATAAGAACACAGGACATGGTGAGGCCAAAACGGAACACCCCACGGAGCCATAGGTAGGGAAGTCATACCACTATAGTCTCGCTGGAGGCTGGGTTGGAGAAACAGGAAACAGGAGCCACGCAATCCGCAACCCTCACTCCGCCACTTTCAGGCTCAGCCACCATCTTCTTGCTGGCCCCCATTTCTTTCTGCTAGCGTAGCCACTGCAGTTATATTAGTGGCTGATGGCTTACGGGTTACAGCTGACGGCCAACTAGCCACAGCTGCTGGCCATCTGATCACAGTAGATGGCCATTTACTACCCGAGCCAGCACCTTTCTATGTCAGGCCGAGAGCCTGGAAACTGCTTTTTGGGGCTTTGTCCCCACACTCCACCCCTACAGGGTCTCGCCTCACAATCTACGCAACAAGTGTTTTCCGCGAGGGTCCCTGTGCGAGGAGCCTGGAGGTGAATGTAATATCCTGGACACAGCCAGGCTCTCTGAGCACAGCCAGGGTTTCTCAGGGCACCACCAGTACTTCTGGACACAGCCAGACTTCCTGGGCTTCTTAGGGTACCACCTGTCTACCCGGGCACAGCCAGGGTTTCTCAGGGCACTGCCACTCTCTCTGGGCTCAGCCAGACTTCCTGGACACAGCCAGGGCTCACAGGGCACTGCCACTCTCTCTGGGCACAGCCAGACTTCCTGGGCTCAGCAAGGGCTCTCAGGGCACTGCCACTCTCTCTGGGCACAGCCAGACTTCCTGGGCTCAGCAAGGGCCCTCAGGGCACTGCCACTCTCCAGGTCTCTCAGGGTACCGTGCTGGAACAACAGCGGCCTACTGTCAAGGTACTTACATATTCTCCATGGATAGCAGCCAGTCAAGACACAAAAGCAAACATCCGCCAGTTCCACTACATGGTGGTATGTTCCCAAACAGTTAGTGGTCCATTAAATTAGGATGGAAGGCAATTCCCCATAGTCCATAGTCATTCACCAGGGCTGTCCTGGAGGTGAGGGACGACCTTGACCTCACTCTCAGCTCCCATGGAGGACTCAGCAAGCGTTTCCTCCTGGGACTAAAAGTCCTGCATCCGGGCTGCCTCAGCAAGCACTTCCCAGCCCACAGGGTCGCAATGACCTTCTCTTTCTCCGGCCTCTGCTGGTTGTGGAACCGTCCACATCTTTCCACCCCTCCAAGGGGGTCCCGCTCTCCAGCAGCTGTTCCTCTTGGTCTTCCTGAGACTGAGTGTCCATACGCACAAACTGCTTTACTGGACTTCGGGGAGCTTTGGCCAGCACTGTACCCTGCTCATTGCGCCATTTGTCGTGCAGGGCGTCCGGTGGGGTCTCTGGTCCTGCTCCCCACATAAGAACACAGGACATGGTGAGGCCAAAACGGAACACCCCACGGAGCCATAGGTAGGGAAGTCATACTACTATAGTCTCGCTGGAGGCTGGGTTGGAGAAACAGAAAACAGGAGCCACGCAATCCGCAACCCTCACTCCGCCACTTGCAGGCTCAGACACCATCTTCTTGCTGGCCCCCATTTCTTTCTGCTAGCGTAGCCACTGCAGTTATATTATATTATACTGCATTATATTATAATGGCTTACGGGTTACAGCTGACGGCCAACTAGCCACAGCTGCTGGCCATCTGATCACAGTAGATGGCCATTTACTACCCGAGCCAGCACCTTTCTATGTGAGGCCCAGAGCCTGGAAAATGCTTTTTGGGGCTTTGTCCCTGCAAACTTCTTTGTTTACTCATCTAAATAAGGCTTTATTCATTGCTGACAGATTTATTTTCTCACAATTCACCCAACATTCCATTCTTAATTCTGTTTCCATGTAATTTGTCATTCTTCATTTATCACCCCTTTCTAGAAGCTTCTCTAACAAAATCATCAGTTGTCTCCAGATGTCTGTAGCACATAATTTCCATTTTAATATTTCATTCAATTTTTAAATCTTGTCTCACATATCAATATTTACCATATATTCATATGTATGTACCTAGTCACACCTACACAATTGTAGAATTCTCAAAGTTAGTTTCTTATATATATTTCTCAAAAACCACATTCACGTTATCTATTGTGAAATTCTGTAATTAGAACCTGATGCTAGCCTCTTGTGGCCTGAGGTCATGTAATATTCCTCTGTGAAACCCCAAAGGTTGTTTAGGGCTAGAACTATAGCTGTGGTTCAATAAAAATATGTGGCTAAATTACAGGAAAGTACTACATACACTAGTCCCAGAATGGTTTGAGGATATTTTTTACTACCATACTTTTGTTGATAAAGCATATAGAAGATTAGAACCAAAAGGACCTACAATTTATTGAAGGTTAACATATAAAAATAATTTGATGGAAGAAAGCAAACTTCTAATTGAACATGTAACCATAATTTTCAGTTACCTAGAAAGATGACCTCAATTTCAGATATTAAAAATGTAAATCAATCTGAGGTTAACTTCTTTATCATCTATTTTTCAAAGGGAAATGGATCAATCCAAGAACTTCTTATTTATAACCATTAGACCTCACACTGTTTGAATGTGAGTTGAATAAAAAAATAATAATAATAAAATAACTTAAAGAAAAAACATGAAATAATATTTTATTATAGCTCTGCATAAATGGCGAAATTATAAATGAATGATTAGAAAGTAAAACTTCTCAGAATAAAAATGGAGTAAGAAATATTTAACTGTTGCATAGTGATACAATTCAAATGCTGATATAGTAAAACTTTGAAGTATTTTGAAAAAAATAAAACTCATATTTGATCCATTTTATCAGATTATAAGTTAAATGAGAAATAAATACAAAAAAATATTATTTTTCATACTGCTTTTATAATTAGGAAATTAACAATTATTAAAGTACATTTGTTTCACAAATGGAATTGTATGCAGTGCTGCTTATTATGGGGTTAATAGACCAGCTGCCAGACCACAGACTATTTTTTACTATACTAGGGTTAAAAAAAAAGAAAAATCACTGTCTTTTTCATTGAGAGTCTGTTATGAAAAAGGAAATATTAAGTGAGCTTAATAATACAGATGATTTACTTTTGGGCACAAACTCCTTTATCAAGTTGTATATTAGTTATTTTTACTTATTAATTCTGCTGGTGATGACTAATAACTATACACAAATGAAAAACTATACTACTTTTTTTATAATTTGAAATAAAGCAGGTATAAAAGAAACACAGCTTTGCTTTTATATTTAAAATATATTTCTATAGTTTTCTCTTATGGCTTAAAAGTACTAAGAAATAATGCTCTCCTTCTGTTGTATATCAGTGATTGTATGTTGCCTTCATTTTGAAGGACAGTTTTACTGGATATAGAATTCTTGCTTGTTTTTTTTTTGTTTGTTTGTTTTCTCTCAGCATTTTGTCAATTCACTGCTGCCTACCATTTTTATGAGGAGAAGTCAGTGGTAAATCATATTATTGCTGTCCTTCAAGTAATGAATCATTTTTCTCTTACTGCTTTAATAATGTCCTCTGTCTTTTAGCAGTTTGTTATTGTCGGTCTAGCAATAGATATCTTTTTGTTTATTTTACCTGAAGTTAAATGAAATCAAATTTGAATAATGTTCCATGAATTTTTCAATATTTTTTTCTGTATTTTTTCTCCCCTTTCTCCATTAGAATCCCATTACATATTCATTGTTATGCTTGATGTGGTCCTGTAAATATCACTGTTCATTTTTATTTAGGCTTCTTTTAAATCTGTCCTTTATATTGGATAATTTTATTTATCTATTTTCTTTTTTCTTTTTCTTTTTCCATTTGAGTGATTTAATACTATCTTGGCTCAGCAGGTGCATTATTTTGCTAAATCAGGAAATCAAAAATAATAATATTTTTTGTAAAAAAAAAAAAAGGAAATACAAAAAAGCCCAAGAAAATGGAAACATATAATAGCATCTTCTAAAGGTAACCAGACTGAACTCATTGGTGTCTATACTTCTAGTTCTGTGTGTGTATTTGTGTGTATGTGTGTGTGACTATATATTTTATTAATTTTTAAATATTTTATTAAAAATATAGCTAACATGCAATATTATATTAGTTTCAAGGTACACTATAGTTATTCAACATTTGTATACCTAAAGAAGTGATCACCATGATAAGTTCAGCAACCATCTGACATTGTGCCATGCTATCACAGTATTATTGATTTTATTCCCTATCCTGTACATTACATCCTCATGACTTATTTGTTTTATACCTGGAAATTTGAACCGCTTTACCTTTCCTCCCCTTTTTAATTTTTTTTTCAATAACAGTTGACATTCAGTATTACTTTATATCAATTTCAGGTGTACAGCATAGTAGTTAGATATTTATCACCAGCATTTTGAACTCTTCATCTGGTAGTTTTCTTGTCTCCATTTCATTTAGTTCTTTTTCTAGAGTTTTCTCCTGTTCTTTCATTTGGGATATATTTCTTTGTTTTCTCATTTTGACTGTCTCTCTCTGTTTTACTTTATTTATTTATGTATTTATTTATGTATTTATTTATTTATTTATTTATTTATGATTTATTTTATTCTGTATATTAGGTAGATTTCCTACATCTCCCACTCTTGGCTGGGTGGTCTTATATAGCAAGTGTCCTGTGGAGCCCAGTCATTCAGGCTCCCTGATTTGAGTAGAGTTGAGTAGGGTAGGATCCCAGGGAGTCACCAGAGCTAGATGCTCTAGTAGTGTCCCTTGTATGGGTTGTGTGTCCCCTCCTGCTGTAGTTGAGCCTTGATTACTCTTGGCATGTCAGTGGGTGAGATTGACCCTCAGGCTGACTGTCTCTGAGAATTGGCCACACCCACAGTGTATGAACTGCAGTGTGTGGGCTGAGCCCACAGAGTAGGATTTGCCCCACCATGCTCTTGTGACTCCTGAGATTACCATTTTGGTGTTCCACTTACGGGGCTAACCGGATAGGGCTGTGCTGTGTTCTGAAGCCTGCCTCTAGGTGTGTTGGATCTGGCACCTCTTCGGAGGGCCTCCCATGCAGGCCAAAGGCAGCTGCTGCCTATGATTGGCTTGAGGCTACCTAGTAGGAGCTACAACACTATCCACAATTGGTTATTGCCTTTGACAGACATGGAGGTACGTGGGAGAGGCCACACTATGAACCGAGGCCAGCCACCTCCAGTACTGGGCCTAGGGAAGCTCAGCAAAATGCTCTGGGATGCTCGAAGCCTGATGCTGCCTCTCACTCCCATAAGGCTCAGCCACTGAAAGAGCCTCTAGCGATACATGAGTTGGGTGAGAAGGAGGTCTCAGGAAGTCACCAGATTAGGGCAAGTGGTGTTCACCAAGTTAATGCAGATTCAGGTTTAGCATCCGAGCTGAACCTGGGGCCACTCTGAAATATGCCCAGGGCTCATCAAGGCCATCTACCACCCATCTCAGGGTGCAGATCCCTGAGAGTTGTCCAAGGAAGACTGCAGCATGGGCCAGGGCTTGCTGTCTGCCCCCCAAAATTGTCTTCTGCAGTGCATGAGTTGAGTGTGGTAGGATCCCAGGGAGTCACCTGGTTGGAGCAAGTGGATTTCACCAAGCCAATACACATTCAGATTTGGCTGTGTGGGAGGAGGTCTCAGTACTAGAAAGGTGGTGCCCACTTTTAGGCTGTACTGGAGGAGGGCTCAACATAGAGACAAATGGGACTGTCCCTCCAACCCTGGCCCTTCAGCCATATAACTCAGTCTCTCCTTGTATGTTTCTAGCACCCCCAAAGTCACCTTTCGTCCACTAGAGCCTAAGGTCAGTGACTGTGAGACTGTAAATCTGTGCTTGGGCCCTTTAAGAGAGCACTTGAGTTTCCAGTAGCTTTCCATCTCATGCAGATGGAATCCCAGCTGATTTTTCACAGTCAGATGTTGTGGGGACTCCTCTTCCCAACCCTGATACTCTTGGCCAGAGATCCCCATGTCAGGCTGGGGCCCTTCACTTTTCAGGGGGGACCTCAGCAGTTGAGATAGTCCTCCTGATGCTCAACCACCACACGTGGGTGTGGAACCAGATTGTTTTCCACATCTCCACCCTTCATACCAGTCTCAAATTGTCCTCCTCTTTACATGTTTAATTATAGGAGTTGTGTTCAGCTAGTCTTCAAATGGTTCTCCAGGTTTATTGTTCTCAACATCTTTTCCTTAATAACAAACTTATTCATGGGTTCATTACAATTAATCAATATTGAAGATCTTCAGAAAAAAGAAAATGAAAAGAAAATTATAATTATTATCTTAATTGTATTTGTAACAGTTTATGTATATCCCATCTGCGAAAAATATATGAATTTCCTCATCTAGAAGGTAAGAACTTAATAAGAACTTGTTTAAGAGATGTTCCTTAACATGTCAAGTCACATATTTAGCAAGTGTTAGAGCTAGAGCTTGAATTACAATCTCTTTTAAAACTGAACTCAAAATTAACCAAGGTCATTGCTACTTCTTGAAAGAGAAACTAGTTGAAAATTAATTCTGAAAAATGTAAAAGTGGCAAAGGGTCAATGGATGAGGATAGTTTAGTATTCAAGAAATCAAAATTCCCATTTGCTTTTGCTTCATACTGGTTTCTTATTGTTCTTACACCTGATATGTTGGCAGGACTTTTTGTACCTTCTTTCATTTAAAGCTCATCGGTATGCAGTTTTCTTTGGCTAAAATAGTTTTCCCAATAGTATGTTGGTCTTTTTTAAATTCCTGGTGGGATAACTAGTATACATGACAATTTTCTTGAAAAACCTCCAGAATATTCACACTGTGCAAAATGCAGCAGTTTAACTCCTAAGCATAATGTACAACTTTGACATTTGCTAGGACAATTTGCTCTACACTGGCAATCTGGCTCCAATATAATTTACAATTATTTTTCTCAATTTTTTCCAATAAGTGGGCCCTGCTTTTGTTGAGCTCTTCAGACTGAGAACTTCTTTACCTTCAGTCTTTCCTATTTCCTTTTACCTACTACATCTTAAACAGGTAGCCTAATAAGTAGTATAGAATAGAGGTTAAGGATTTGGCCTCAGGCATTGGCACACTAGTATCCAAATCCTACCTTCATCTATCTAATTATGTACCTTTGGGAAAACTGCTAAATCAATCAGTCTCTCTCTCATCTTTCTCTATCTGTATCACCTTTCCTTTTATTCCTAATGATTACTGTGAGTTTCAACAAATGTGACATTTGATAAATATTCTATAGACATTAAGTCTTATAATGTTTGACAAAGAAGGCCTAACTCAATTCTGATCTCCTCAATGAAAGTGCCATGCTTTTGTTAGTGCAATTTTATAATTTCCTTCTTGACTGCTTATAATCTGCACCACTCATTGAGTACATAATAGATTGTCTCAGAGTTTAATTTGTAATGAGTAGAAGTGTCATTGCTTGAATGTTTTTAGACAGTAAACTTGTAATATCACACAGTAGACAATTTTCTTTTTAGACACTTCCAATGGTTAGAATTTTTTTTTTTAATTGGGCTTTTATTTTAGTTTGAACTTTGTGTATTTTCAACCTAAATTTAATAATTCTAATTCATATCTTATAAAATATTTCTACAAGTGATCACTAGCTGTTTTTCCTTTTCACGTTAAACAATCCCATTCTTTTAACCAATGTGGGTGTGGTCATAGAGGAATTAATGGCCAGTAGGCTTAGAAAAGTTAATGTAGTTTCAAAAAAGGCAGTTTTGCTACCACTAAATATAATAAATAAGTTTAATTATTAACTATTATGAGATGCTATAGGTTTAATTGAATATAAAATGAATTAGAATTACCTACCTTAAATATTTCCACTAAAATAAATTGCCAAGGTGTTGGATTTTATATATTCTTCATTTCAAAGGGAGTAGAGCAACGAATGATTCTTTTCATTTCCCTTTTCTCAGTGTTCATGTTTGACTTTGTTACTATCTGTAACTGCATTTGTTTAAGAATTTGATCTAAGAATTATCACAAGTATATTCACCTATCTTACTATATCCATATTTTTTTCTTCCACTTAATATCCCATTGAATATTAACTTCCTTGTTTACATGTCTTTGTATCCTACTTAGTTCCTAAGCCAAGAAGAAACATTTGCTATGGGGCAGCAGTTTGACAAGTTTTATGCCTGATGGCTTCCCTCTGTAGGATGAAGAGATTATTTGCTAAAGAGATACAACTGCTCTCAAATAGCTTATAAATTAGTTGAAAGGGAAAATATTTTTAAAAATTAGAAAATAACAAGTTCTAAATAATATGACATAAGTAGTAAGGAAAATAGAAGTTTATAAAAGGAAAGTCCAAAGCAGACTGAAAACAGAAAGCCAGATTTTGAAAGAAAAGGAGGATTTTAAGAAACAAAATCTGAAATTATTTCTGATGACAGAAAAACACAAAGTGAGTCATAAGTAGAAAAAACGGAATACGTACAGAGATGCGGTAGGTATAAAAAGAGGAGATTGGGTTTGGGTAGATCAAGGAAGACCAACTTTCAGAATACTTTGAAATTTGATAAACATTTACACTTAACTTAGTAGGTAATAGGGTGTTATTGTACATTATTGAGAAATTAGTGCTGTGATGCTGACTGCATCTCTGTAGGTTGGTCTGGCAAATGTATAAAGGAAAGGGCACCATGAAAGAGAAGCAGATCTGGGCAAAGAGGCTGACTAAAGAGCTGCTGCAGATGTTACAGATGATGTGAATCTAGACTAAAATTGGGTGTTTCCAAAAATTTCAACTGAATGAATGAACACATTGCTACATGTTAAAGATGGTATTGTATTTCTAATTTTTGAAGTTTTGGTTTTAAAGCACTAAAACATCAAAGCAAAGATTTATTATATATGTCTAATAAATCAAACTTGATGACTTTTTTGTTTTCATTCGTAATCTGGCAGTCCCTAAAACAAGGAGGAAGATAATATCAATTAAGGACATTCAGAATCACTTCTCTCTTGCAATTTTTAACCCTTAGCTCTTGTTTCTTTTAAGTCATCATGTCAACTCATTAAGCTTCATTGCATATTATGAACATTCTGGCTAGTAAATTTGAACTGGTTATTCATGTAATTAAGGTTAAATTTTAGGAAGCTATTTTAAGACTATATGCTTTATTATTTGATTAATTCCAATAGGTTTCACATAGAATGCTTCCTTTACTATAATGAGAGGATTAGAACACAGGTATTATACATGAGGACTTTAGTTTAAGAAAAAGGAAATAGATAAAAATCTTTTTAGTATAGTTTTTTGCAGCATCTGAAAATAAGAATGTCCCTAAGAAATTTTGAGTTCCAGAACTCTAACAATATTTATTCAGGTGTAAAGACTTGGTTGAAATCCCTTTGTGAAGGATGGATAATTAGAATTTAGGATTAAACAAGATGTCCATTGAGATGAAAACCAAACAATGACTATACCTTCACACGAGCTGCCAGGGTAAGTTAGTCAGAGATGAATTTCCAAGGGTTGCTGAAATTTGTTTCTCTGCCTTTCAAGAATCTCTCCTGTAATTAGGTCTAGGATTTATTTAACATATAAAAATGCTTTGTTTCCCTACCTATCTTAAGATTGGATTGAAAAGTATAGCATCATTCTACGAAATACTCTAATTGGTTCAGGTAATAATCATAGTTTTTAACTAACCACACTCTAATGGATTTGATAAGAAAAAGCTTACACGTAAACAATTTTGCTGAAGTCACTTAGTAACATACTGATGAATGTCTTAGTTGGCTTGGGTTGCCATAAAAAACATCATAGACTGGGTAGCTTAAATAATAGACATTTATTTTCTCATAGTTCTGGAAGCTGATAGATATTAGGATGCCAGTATGGTAGAATTCTGGTGAGAGCTCTTTCCCTGGCTTGCAGACAACTGCCTTCTGCCTTCTCACCTGGCCGAGAGAAAAAAGTATAGTATCTCTTCCTCTTCTTATAAGACCCCCAATCCCATTATGTGAGTCCCACCAATAGAGCCTCATTTAAGCCTAACTGATTCCCAAAGGCATTGTCTCCAAATACCCTCATGTTAGATGTTTGGGCTTCAACATATGAATTTTGAGCGGACACAATTCAGTCTATATATATAGCATTCTGCCCCTGGTCCTCCAAAATACATGTCCTCACATATAAAACACACTCATGCCATTCTAAAATCTCCAATATTCTTAACTTATTCCAGCATCAACTCTAAAGCATAAATTCAAAAGTCTTATCTAACTGTCACTTAAATCAAATATGAGTGAGACTTGTGGTATGATTCATCCTCAGGCAAAATTCTCCAGCAATGAATCTGTGAACCCAGATGTCTGAGACTGGGCTGCTATAACAAAATACCAGAGACTGGGTGACTTACAAACAACCAGAATTTAGTTCTCACAGTTATGAAGCTGGAAATCCAAGATCAGGTGCCTGCCTCGTCAAGTTCTGGTGAAGGCCCTCTTCCAAGATTGGAAAATTGATAATAAGTAAATTTTGGGAAGAGGGATGTAGATAGACCTCTCTGAATGGTCATATAATATGAAGACATTTATGTTCCATTTCAATGCTCACTAGAGAGGGTGATCTCAGTAGAGGAAGGTTTTAATAATTAAGTAGACAACATAACTCATTTTGTAGATACCAGACAGCTATTTCCCCCAGCTACCTCTGTTATCATCCAGTGGGCTCATGAACAGAGTGGCCCTGGTGGCAGGGGTGGAGGTCATGCATTGACTTAGCAACACAGACTTCCATTCACCAAGGCCATCCTGACTATGGCCATTTCTCTGACCTTGTTATGTTCTTTATTTGGAGAGTAAGTATGATTTAAGGAGAGGTTATAGGTGCCAAATTGACAAGTGATGAGTTGGTTTTTGTGATGGTAATTTTATGTGTCGACTGGGCCACAGGGTGTCCAGATATTTCATTAAATACTATTCTGGGTGTGTCTGTAAAGGTGTTTCTGGGTGAGAATAACATTTGAATTGGTAGACAGAAAAGTAGATCACCCTCCCTAATGCAGGTGGGCCTCACCCAATCCATTGAAAACCAAATAGAACCAAAAGGCTGAATGAGACAGAATGCTCTCCCTCTCTGCCTGACTGTCTTTATTTGTTTGTTCAGGAAATACATAATTTTGGTTTTCTATATATCAGGGGCTAGTCTGAATAAGTAAAATCTAGCAGTCAACATGCCAGTTACAATCTGAGCTCTGCAGCGTGTACATTCTAATAGGAGAGCCAGATTAAACAGACGCAAGGATTAGGAGGTTAATTTCCAGTGGTAATAACTGCTGTAGACAGCAAGCTTCATTGACTTACAACCTGTGCCATCATACAGAACCGGCAATTAGAAGGGCCATGCACTTGGTTTAACACTCTGCTTTCACTGTATTAAATGTCCTAATAGTTTTTGAACAAGGGGTTTTATGTTTTTTATTTTTCACTGGACCCCAAATTTGTAACCAGACCTGGTGCTATGAAGAAAATCAAACAGAGTAACAAAGCGTGATAGTCTGAGGTGGAACAGGACTAGTTTTGATAGTGAGGTTGGGAAAAATCTCTCTGAAAAGGTGATATTTGAAGACAGGCCATGTGAAGGAGAAGCTGTCCACTTGAGCAGAACCTTCTCAATAGAGAAAACAAGAAATATAAAGGCAATGAGTGTGTTGCAAGTGTGCTGTTGTTGTGTATGAGAAAGCAAGCTCGTATGAGTGGATAACTGAGGCAGAGAAAAATGGTAGGAGGTGAGGTGAGACAAATGAAGGGGTCTAGGGTAAGAGTGAAAATATGATATAAAAAAATCGATTTTTTAAATATGTGCAATAGGCATTTACTAGGATGATAAAGAAAGAAGAGAAACACAGTAATAATTTTGACTTTATTTGTGATGGTCCTGTCATGAGAAAATGTTTTTATTGTTACTGTATTATTTCCAAGTAAATATAATCAACATATTTGTTGAAAGTCAGAGAGTGCTGTTGGAAACCAAGAAATTTAAAAGTTAGGTGACAGCAATAAATTACCTAATCCTGTCCTGTTTTCTTCTTTTTCTTATTTACTGTTTGTCATCAATTTCCAAATCTTTTGTGTAGACCACCCACATTCTTGAATAGTTTATCCAGGACCACATTCTGGACAAGGCAGCAGTTCAATGCATGCAATATGTAGATAGGAGGAAACTATGAACCTGCTAATTCTCTGAGAAACTAATGTTGTACATCCTAATATAAGATTGGAATTCTTGTGCTATGCCAGCTTTTGTTGTTGTTGTTGTTGTTGTTTCCTCTTTAAATGTTTCACAGCATAACTTACAACTAAGGATGAATGAAACCAAAGCAGCTCATATTGATTAAATACATGTAGACCTTTGTTTAATTATATTCTTTGAATCTATCCTAAAACATCATCACCTATTACAATTCTAGCCATCTTATTTCTTAATGTGGCCACATTATTCATTTTAACCGTTATAGGTGTTATCTTCCCCTTGAATTTGGAAAATGTTTCTAGTTCCAGTATAATAATGATGTACAAAGTGATGCATAAAAACTATAATTCGTTCTTTAATACACAATATTTAGGCCTTGTAAGTTTAAAATATATGTTTCAATATAAAGCAAAAAATTTTTCTTAAATACTTCATTTATTTCTTTAGATGTATTCATCCCTAGTAATAGCTTGAGCAAAGGACATTCCAGCACTTCCGTGAAAAGTGTATTGCCCTTACATTTTGCATAGGACTTTAACAGTCTCAATAAATGGGAGGTCAAGTTTAGAATTCATGGTGATATTTTTGAAAATTTATTAGGTATCATAGAAACCCACATTTTAGCTAGGAGACATAGATCTTTCATTTTCTTGATCATATTTTACTCTTGGTAATTCTTATAGTTCAAGATGAGTATTATGTGGCACTATAATTGTATTTTATGTTCTTGACATAAACAGAGGAATTTTATGATTCCCTGATTTGGCAGAATAAGAATAGTTCCTATATTATAAATTCAATGTTAATTTTAACCATATCGGGAAACCAAGAAATGAGAGGTATATTATTAATTTTTGTTTATCCAATCTAATGTCTTCCACATTCAATTTTGATTATTTATCCTTAGAGTTAAAAATCATTTCCTATTTCAACAGATTAAAGCCAAATATCAAACTAACTCATATTATCTTTTTATTTATATCATTTTTTTCTTGCCCATGAGAAATGTATTCCATAGAAAAAGGGTCAGCATTTTTTAGTGTTAATATAAATCTATCAGATATTCTGAACATTCTGTGTTACAGCTGTGGTCAGCAAAATTCACAGGAAATATATCTGGTCATATGTAGCATTATGCCTGGACTCTGAATCGTCCTAGTTATTCTTTTTACTGTAAGCTTTCAGGTACACTAGAGCTTCTCAAGGTTGCACAAGGATGATGTACAAAATCTAGAGACACAGAATTGGCAGAGGATTAGACGAAAGCACCTCAGGCATGAAGCATTACGTAATAGGAAGAACATGGGTGATGTATGTAGTCACACAGACTCTGGCTTCAAGAATTAAAAACTGAGTGATAAATCACTTCACCTCTCCACAGATGTTCATGTCCTACTCCAGAGAACCTTTGAATATGTTACTTTAATTACTTACTCACTCTCCTTGGCAAAAGAGATTTAGAAGGTGTGATTGATAAAAATTTTGAAATAGGGAGATTATTCTGGATTATCTGTTGAGCACAATATAATCTCAAGGGTCTTTATAAGTGAAAGAAGGAGGCAAGAGAGGCAGAATAAGAGGAGATGTAACAACAAAAACAGAGGTTAGAGTGATTTGACTCGTCTTTGTGAGTTTTAAAGATGGAAAAGGACTATGCCAAGCAACGTGAGTGGCCTCTAAAAACTGAAAAAAAGCAAGAAACAGATTCTTCCCTGAAGCCTCCAGAAGGAATGCAGCCCTGCCAATACCTTGATTTTAGTAAATAATACCCATTTCATACTTGCGACTTCCAGAACTGTGACAATTAATTAATAAGCGACAAGATTTCTAGTAATTTATTACTGCAGCAATAGGACACTAATGCATTCCTCATTAGAAGATTTTGTGAGATTAAATTTTCTCAGCTCAGATTAGGGCTTTGAGAAACATATTACACAAGGTATAAATAAAGAGGACTTGAGCAGAGATCTGCTGAGAACTAACGGTGTGGACGTGTTTCCTTCTAACTTCTATGATCCAAACAAAAATGGTTGCAATTACTTTGAGAAGATGAAAGGACTTGGGCCCAGTAAGAAATGTGTTTAGTTTTTTTTTTTTCTTTGCATAAGCAGTTTCAGTGTGCTGAACAGTAATGCTACCCAGCCTTTATAGTATGGTGCAAGTTTTTCTGTGAGCTGTACATCACAGCTGAGTACTGAATCACTGTGGTTCACTTGCCCTGTGTTTTCATTCTGCCACAACCGCGTTATCCACATATCTTTTTCTCTTTGCCCTGTGGAGTTCAATCATAGGTTAGAAGTTTGAATTGTTTTATTGCTTCAAGGCGCAGTTAAACTATTTTGAGTGCACCAAAAAATGCAAACTGACAGGATGAGAAACAAACAACTTTACCTCTTAGAATGTGTATGATTAGTTACAAATGTACTCCCGTTTTCGAGCAAGAAAATGCCATGAGGGTCACACCTTCTTATACAGCTGCAAAACATTCCAGATGACTTAGCTGTTTTCAGTGCCATAAATAAACATGCACATATCCCCGACTTATGCACATTTCCTTACCCAGAGCCTGCATGTTACAACTATTCCCTTCTTACACAGAATGGCCTCAACCAGAAAATGAAACAGATTTTATTTAACAGATTGAAAGGCGCTGTATAGAAACTTACACTGTGTTTTATCTGCTATCCTGTGGCGTGTGCTTTTAATTATTTTAGACGTATTTAAATGTAACAAAGACCTAAGCTATAAGATAGAATTTACAGTTATAATTTGTATTCATTTATGGATGATCTGACAGCCTGGAGGTAGAAGTGACTCTTGAGGTCCTGGAATTTAAAACACAAATAGATGTTCAATTAGAAAATTAATGCTATACATTTATGTTTTTAATGTACCACATGAATCATTCAATACAATTTCACCTGGAGATGTACATGTTTTTAATTGCTTTTTTTTCTTTTAATAGTGATCATCTTTCTTTTGCTCTCTGGCACTAAAATATATTAATAATTTGAACCACTTTCTTATCCGAGAACCATGTAGATCCAGCATATGTGTCTTAGATTCTTTTAAATCCAGTTATGAATATTAAAATGATTAAAGTCAGTTACACCAGATTTGACCTGTCCCATTACCAGGATATTTAATTTAATAGGGCATTTATATAAAAGGGAATTCTTAATAGTGTGGGTGGTGGGGATATGAGCCCTTCACGGAGAGTAGCAGTCAGTAGCAGCTGGAGAAGTTATGAGGGAGATTATTGTTTAGACAGCTTTATCAGTTGTAGGAATGACTTAAACAACGTATACTATTGGATAGTGTATGATCATCTTCCTGTAGAAATAAAAATAAAGTTAGGAAATACTAAACAAGTTAAAAACATAAAGGAAAAGAGAGAAATGGAAAGAAGGATAACACATTATATTTTTATCCAACCATTGTGTTTCAAACAGAATTTGGACAAAGGACTATGCAAATTTAATTAAGTGGAAATGACCATCTCAAAATTCTATATTCCAGGTATCCTTTTGGCATACCCAGAGTACTTGTTCCACACCACTCTGTTTCTGTTGTGTACCATCTCTTCAGATCTTTTAGTAAGGATACAAATCTTAATGTAAGAACTACAAACCCAGAGAAAAATTCAGCACTCTCAGTGGCTTATGAAAGCCTCAGGATTTTTTTACTTCCTGGGGCTAGGTGGGAATAAGTAGAATAGCCCCATTCACAACAGTACACAATAGCAAGAAGACAACGTGTCTTGAAACTGAAAAATATAAGTAATGCAGAGAATAAAATTATATTTCCAAAATTTGATATAGATTGGAACTATCAGGACTTCCTTACAATACATAAATTTATTATTATATCTAAATTTGTTACTATATATAAATTATCCATATTTAGAAGAAAAGTTAGGAGACTCAACAAATAGATGATTTTACTACGTAAAGCACGACACATAAAAAAGGGTATTGAAGCATAAGAGCTATTCAGTAAATTATGGTTGGGCAATTTAAAGACATTAATGAAAAAAAATTGAGTTTTTATTAGAGTCAAAAAGTTAAAGTTAAAGGCCTAAATAATGTTTATGAAATTTCTGTGCTATAGAGAAATATTCTAACAAAATAGTAGCAAAATTCGAACTGAAAGTTTTGATAATATGTATAATATAACTTTGAAATTTACGCCATTGGAATGTACCCACTTGAGAAATCATCACAAGAAAAAATACTGATGAGGGGTTGACAACTTTAGCATGTATGATAAGCTTATACACTTTGATAAGAAAACTTGAAATAAAAAACAATAACCAAAGTGAGTAAGCAGCTAATTAACAAAAGAAATATATTGGTCTAATAAACACTGTATAACAATCAATGCCATTTATAAGCAAATAAATAGGAATCAAAACTGATGCACCATTTAGTCTATCAAATTGCCAGTTGTTTAATGAGAATAATTACTGGTGACACAAACACAATAAAAACAGGTATAAAATAATGCATAAAAACCTACAATATCACTGACTTGAATGCATCTGTCAAAAATGGGCTGAGACTAAGTCAACCCACATTCACCTTGAGCTCCAACCTGATTTAGCATTCCTGCTTCCTCAAGCTTCTTTGCCAACTGGATCCTATAGTCTTGTTATCCTATAAAATCACATATTCTAAATAAGGATGTATGAATTCAAAGGCTTCTAGAATATTTTGGAATCTGCCAGCTTCAGCATGGTCACATCTGTGGAACAGCTATAGAGCAGAAACGTGCCAGAGCAATAAATACCTTTTTCAAGACTGCTAATTAAAAAAAAAAAAGTCAGTGTAATAAATGGTATAGTCACCTGCCTTTTATGTTCCCCCTCTAATGAAGCAGAATTACTCCATGATTCAAGGTTCAAGAATCAGAAGAAAGAGTAAAATGGCACTAAGTATTCCACTACCTGTTTCCTTTTATATATACACCTGGTTGAGGAAATGCTATAACATTAATATTCCAAAGCTAAGTAGCTGAAAATATGCTTTTTGTTCTAAGAGATTTAATGACAATAACTGAAGAAACTTATTTTAACTCTTATTGCAAGACCATGACTTAGGAACAAAGAAAACAGAAAACTTGAAAATACAAAATAATAATAAAGCACAGCAAAGTAAAGATTGATTCATATTGAAAATTCTGCTGGTCTTTATTTCCAGTAATCACTGGTACTTTTTTTTTCTATTTAGGAGCACTCTTCTTCAATAATAACAAAAGTTTAATAGTGTGAAGAAATACGTTTATCCAAAAAGGTAAGAGATAAGGGAAGAAAACAAAGAAGAGACAAGCAGAGGAAGAGATAAGGACTGATTTTTAAGACAATAACCCATTCTCCATTTTTTATTGAGTACATATGACACTGAGTTCAAAAAGCTCCATTGTTCTTTCCATTTGTAGCTGTGCTAATTATCAACAAGATCTGAGAGAGACAAACCTATCAGCAAATCAGGATAACTTATGATATTTAATGTGATAATTAAAGATAACTTGGAATTCCCAGAGATCCACCAATTGAAAATGCATATTACTAAAATATTATCCTTGAATTTTATACTTCCTAATATTATTTCCTACACACAACTTACTGGTAAATATGTGTAACTTCAAAAACAGATTTATTTTTATCATCGAAACTCTAAGAACAAACTCCAGTTTTCAAACCCTTTTTCAAAATGTTACATTTTAATATATAGCACAATACTTAAATTTCAAAACATAGTTCAACTAAGAACTTAGCCAACAAATCAATGTCCAAAGTGTGTTCTTAAGCAATAAACATTTATAAAAGACTCCAATATTTTCTATTGCCACAACATGTACCATAAGATAGATGAGTCTATAGTACTAAAAAGTACTTAATACTAAAAGTTATTTTTTAAAAAATGAGATTATTACTACATTATACTATTTTATTGGGAATGGTTCTGCCCTCACAATTGCTCCAGTTCATTCCCATTCTCTGAATCATTTTCTACAAACATTTTCCATATTCTTATTCATTCAGTTCTAACTTCACCCTTTTATACTGAAAATTGGCATTATTTCTTAAATCTCTGAGATGGAAGTCATTAAACATGATCCTCCTTAAATTTATTTTTGTCACTTCAGACATATCCTATGTCTTTGCCAATTTGTTGTGCGTCTCCCTGCACCTAAGGAAACACTATTTTTTATATAGTTATGGGCTTAACTTGGACTGATTCTAAATTTCACACCCACCCACCTACTCCCTCAAATATCACACTCCTTTTTCCCATTTTTAAAATTCATTCCCTCTTCACTGTATCTGTCCTCTCACAGTTTCCCCCCTATCTGGCCATAAAATGCTCCAATTTCTAAAAAAGAAAACAAAAACAAACAAACAAACAAACAAACAAACAAACACACCAATAATTCTTAGTCTGAAATCCTTCATTTAGGAAGGGAAAAATTAGTATTTATTAAAAGCATAATAACTATGCTTTGTAGCAGATTTAATACTTCAAGTTTTATTGATAATTTAATTAAGGTCTAGAGGGTTAAGGGTTAACTGATTTGCCCAATGTCATAAATAAATGGTAGATTTGCAATTAAATATGACTCTGCCTGACTCCACACCACACTGTCACATTTATTATTTTTATAGCACCATGATTATTTCCTATACTACTCTTATACAATATATGCCTCATGACTTTTGCAGTCTGACTTCTGCTCCCACATTTCATTTTAGGTAACAAAGGATATGTTTGTCACTAAATGCTATAATTTCTGCCAGCATCTTATATAAAAATTATAGGAATTATTACTTATGACCTCTTCCTCATTCTTATAATGATCTGTATTCTTGGTTTTCATGAACCATATTTCCCTAGTTCATTTTCACTCTTTATGACTGAACTTTTACTCTTCCTTTGTGTTTTCTTTTTCCCCCTTACCCATCCTCAAAGTTCTGTCATTTGCTTCTCTATTTTGGAATCTCTTACCTGGACTCCCTTTATTATATCCTTTCTGAGCTATCACAGGGCTAAGCAATTGATAATTTTCTCTCTTCATTTTGTGAAAGGCCAAGGCTGATCTTCTCTGTCAAATAAGGTCTGTTTAGTCAGATAAATGACTAATAAAATGAGAGACTGAAGATGAAAGATATCTAATTTTAAAATATTTTTTGGAGAAACATACCTACTTTTATTTAATATCTGAGGAAAAAAATAACTAACAGAGTGATGAATGATGTTCCAAATGCAAATCCAAATGGATAGTTAAGCAAAGAAAAAAAATATATATATATGAACAGTATTTATGAACACACACACACACACACACACACACACATATATATATATGAACAGTACATGAACAGTATATATATATATATAGATAGATAGATAGATATAGATATCTATATATCTATATATAGATATCTATATATATATATATGAACAGTATTAGGTAGCTTATATAATTGTTGGAATAATCGCTTCTCGGCCTTTTGGCTAAGATCAAGTGTATAATTATTGGAATAAGAACCCCCAACTTGAAATGTGGACACAAAGGGATAGTAGGTGCCCAGAACAAAAGCCCATTCAAGCACAGAAGCAGGGAGGTAAGGAACCTCTGTTATAGCCACTGAGCAATAGACCACAACCACCTACCGCTG
Source organism: Rhinolophus hipposideros (assembly GCF_964194185.1). Lineage (NCBI taxonomy): Eukaryota > Metazoa > Chordata > Mammalia > Chiroptera > Rhinolophidae > Rhinolophus > Rhinolophus hipposideros. The sequence continues at coordinate 33,629,401 of NC_138048.1, forward strand.
CTCCTGGAACTGGACCTAGAATACCATTAGTATATCATATGATAATGTAATGGTGATCAAAAAACAAAGGAAATAAAGTTTTAAAGATGTACTGCTAGAGAGTGATGAATGGAAGTGAGGAAGAAAGTAAAAGAGCCATAAAAATGAGTCCTTTTTCATATACAGTGGTACATGGATTTTCGAACATCTCCGTTGACGAACATTTCGGTTTACGAACGCCATAAATTTAATGGATCTATGGTAACATTAGATAGTAAAATTCATGCTAAATTTGCAGTTTTGGGAGTTGATTTTAAAGGTCTGGAATGGATCAATCCATTTTACATTACTTTCTATGGGGAAACCATGCCTTGGTTTTTTAATGTTTCAGAACTCGAAGTCTTCCGGAACGGATTACGTTAAAAAAACCAAGGTGCCACTGTAAAATATTTTATATTATTTCTAGATTGGATAAATCATTGAAAAAATAGGTTAAGCAAAATACCTAAGAAATTAAAGGAGCTCTGTAGGGAAAAAAAAAAGAAAACACATTGAAAAAGTTATAACTGGAGATTGATACTGAGCATGGTAGGTCACAGTGAGGAAATGTTCATTTTTATTATATATCTCTTTAGACATGTACACGTATTTCCTAATAAAATAAGTAAATTAAAAAAAATAGCCTGTAACCTATAAAAGTCTCCATAGCTAACTTTTTGTTTTTCTACTGAATAGATGTATTTTTTATGGTTGCCACTTCTACTTTTTCTTATAACTGCAAAAGATACCTGTTGGATGGATCTCCTCATTCCCTAGTAATATGAAAGAAAGCACTTCCTAACCATATTTTACACTTTTATTGTCAATAAATTACACACACCACGCACACACACAAAAACGAGGTCTGACAGTTAAGTTCACAAATTCATCCTATGAAAAGTGCTACATACCTTATTGTTGAATATCACTAAGATCATCTTTGAAGTACTCCTCTTGGGAAGCTATGCACTGACACCAGCACCTAGTCCACCCCTCAAAGCAATTTTGGAACTATATCTGGAATGGCCATCAGAGCTGTTGTCATATTACCCTTGATGTCCTTAATGTCATCAAAATGTCTTCCTTTTAGTATTTCCTTTATCTTTGGGTAAAGAAAGAAATCATTGGGGTCCAGATCAGGTGAGTAAGGAAGGTGTTCCAATACAGTTATTTGTTTACTGGCTAGAAACTCCCTCACAGACAGTGCCGTGTGAGCTGGTGCGTTGTTGTGATGCAACAGCCATGGATTGTTGGCAAAAAGTTCAGGTCGTCTAACTTTTTCATGCAGCCTTTTCAGCACTTCCAAATAGTAAACTTGGTTAACTGTCCAGTTGGTACAAATTCATAAGGAATAATCCCTCTGGAATCAAAAATGGTTAGCAGCATCAGTGCAACAAGTTAGTGAACTTATTTGTCCAGCCATTTGTGTGTGTGTGTGTGTGTGTGTGTGTGTGTACTTTTAAATTATTGTAGCTAAAATTTTCTTATTTTTATCTACATAATTCTGTCTTGTCTCTTTCTAAAGTTGTTTTTCTGTGTTTGTTTGTTTGTTTTAACCTATAGAATCCGCAGGTTGTGGAGCTTCAGTCTCATAAGAATCTGAGGGGCAATATGTTGATGAAAATGCTGCTGTCTGGCCGCTATAGAAGGCAGTGTGGAGGTTCCTCAAAAAAATTACAAATAGAATTACCATATGACCCAGCAATCCCTCTCCTGTGTATCTACCCAAAAAATTTGAAATCATTTATACATAAAGACACGTGTGTTCCAATTTTCATTGAAGCTTTGTTTACGGTGGCCAAGATATGGAAACAACCAAAATGTCCTTTGATAGATGAATGGATAAAGAAGTTGTGGTATATATACACAATGGAATACTATTCGGCATTAAGGAAAGATGATATAGGAACATTTGTGACAACATGGATGGATTTTGAGAGTATAATGCTAAGCGAAATGAGTCAGACAGAAAAAGCAGAGAACCATATGATTTCACTGATATGTGATATATAAACCAAAAACAACAAAAGAACAAGACAAATGAGAAACAAAAACTCATAGACACAGATAATAGTTTAGTGGTTACCAGAGGGTAAGGGGTGTGGGGGGAGGGAGATGAGAGTAAGGGGGATCAAATATATGGTGATGGAAGGAGAACTGACTCTGGGTGGTGAACACACAATGGGATTTATAGATGATGTAATACAGAATTGTACACCTGAAATTATGTAATTTCATTAACAATTGTTACCCCAATAAATTAATAAAAAAATGCTGCTGTCTGTTTTTCAAACAGGAATTCTATTCAAGAAAAAAAAAATACTTTTTAACGTTTTCAACATTGGATTGGACTGATCATACGATTTATGTATGTATCAGAGTCTCTTGGCTAAATTCTGGAAAAAAAATCTCCAAAACTTAGTAATTCATACACTCACATCTGTAGAAAAGTTGTAGTTATATCTTTACAAAAATCAATAAACTCACATGCCTTCCTCTATATGTTTACATTAATAAATTATCATTTGAAAAGGTATTTCATTGTATTTGGTCCCTCACGCTCCCAAAGTATTCCATGTGAGTGCTCAAAACATTTAGCAGATGGGCAGAGATGAGCTCAAAGTCAAATTAGATAGCTTGACCTACAAAATATTATGACCAATTGACCTACAAAATATTATGTTATATTTAGTCAGTAGTCAGAAAGGCATTCGTCTAAAATATAAAACTGACTTCAACATTTGAACAATGAATTTCTCAGAGTATAGAACATCCATGACAGGGAAGTAGCAGCCCATTTGTAAGATGTTTGGAGGAATCCGCACAGAATAGATTATCCTTACTGAAGAAATTTTCAAGATGGAGACTGTGACTTAGAGACATATTTTCACACTTGTCTGCATTTTCTCTTGCTGTTTTCTCTGTGCTGGAGGCTTTTCTTCCTGTCTGGAAAAATCCCACTCATTATTCAAAACAGTTTGAATGTGATTTTATCTGTGTAGCCTACTTATGAAAAGAAAGACTTTTATCTCCTCTGGTTCCTTAGTCCTTTAATTCATATCACCTTCGGAATTTTCACATTTTAGCATTAGATGGATGATAGATGATAGATAGATAGATAGATAGATAGATAGATAGATAGATAGATAGATAGATAGATAAATGATAGATAGACACATGGAGATATGTGTGTTTCTATCAATACAACTAGACTATGCTAACTGAAGGGCAGGAATAGTACCTTATTAATTTATGTATTACTAGTTGTTAATGCAAAATATTTTACATAACTTGTTTTTAATTGATTTTTTTCAGGTGATATCGGTTAGTAAAATCATATTGCTTTCAAGTGTAAAATTCCATCATCTATATATTGCATTGTGTGTTTACCATCCCAAGTTAGTTCTCATTCCATCACCATACATATGACCTCCTTTGATCTCCTTGCCCTGTTACTCTACTACCCCTGCTTTACCTTCTAGTAACCACTAAACTGTAACAGGTTTAATAATAATCTATCAAATTTAATTAAATTAAAAGTAATTTGATTATGCTGGCACTAAGGTGCCATCTTACCATCAGGAAATCATTTAAAGTATTATGTAATTAATATTAGGTCTATGTTAATCTTAGTTCATGTTAAAGTTATGAAAGTATTTTGAAATGACCGGGTGTCATGATTAAACAGAACAGATATTTTATCAGTTTGAATTTTTTTTCTTTATATCAAATACACAGCTTTGATCTGATTTATCACCATTTCCAGATTAATAATGAGATATTTTATAAATCAAGATTTATAAAACATTTGGATACCCCTTATCTTATTTGATTGAATTAGTTTGATGTCTACAAGAAGATTGTGTAACAGTTTGAGGAAACATTATTTTCCCAATATATAAATCTAAAATCATATAACTTCCTCAAGTTGTAGAGCAAAATATTGTCAGTCACTCCATTCTCTTTGTACTTCATCATTCTACCTTTCTCTGATTTGTAATTTGTCAAAGTAACCCTTGATTTTAACATAGTCTCCCAAAAAGTTTTCCCCGTTTCTCAAGTACATCTACAGAAATGGACCTTGGGCAAGACGCAGAGTTCAGCTTATAATAATATTCAATCCATTAGGAAATTATAAATCCCTCTATAAAGTCATAAACTACTTTCAATATACTTACATTTCTTGAAAACAATGAACAGCCTTGCATTTATTTCCTAGTGCTAAGTGTGGTGCTTGGTGCATATTGTTAACTGTTATATGTCTTTTAAACTAAATTAATAATATTTTTGAATACTTTCCAAAATATTTTGAAAAAATTCAAAATATTTTTGAATACTTCCAAAACTCAGGTCTTAATTTGATCAAAATATGATTTTTTTAAAGCTTCCCAAATGATTTTAACAAATAGTAAATGTTGCATACAATCCATTTGGTACAATATAATAGAGTAGTGATTCTCAATCTTGGTTATACATTAGAATTACCTCAAGACCTTTTAAAAAAATCCCCATGGAGAGACTCCAACCCACACCAATTAAGTCAAAATTCCTGCAGTTTGATTTGGCTATCTGTAGTTTTAATGTTTCCCAGGTGAATCCAGTGTACCTCTAAGTTTGTGAACCACTGCAATAGAGATTACCCTTATTACTTCAATTGATTTACTACTATTTGAGTATTTCATAATAAATTATGTCATTAGCTGGATAAAAAGCTTATATATTTTAGCAAAATAGCTGTAAGTATGATATAGACAGATCCCTTTATGCTTGCTCTTAAGAAAACCCCAATTATATTTTTTGCCCATTGAGCTTCACTTGTTCATTCGCTGGATGTATGTATGCTTCCTGCAAGAGCTAGCTCTTTCTGTCTTCCCATTTCCACAGCACTATGCTGAGACACTGCTAATGCAGCAGTGCAGACTAATTAATTAGCTCAGTTGGACCCACAACACCACAAGCTGCCACTCCATTTACCTTTTGCACTGCTTATCCAGACCGAGCAGTAGTGGTCTTAAGGATAATGTGTTATACAAAATGCTGCAGCTAATGGTGTCCACATCTCACATTCACCATGCTAAATTATGCTGCCATTCCACACTATCATTCTTCTGCATCGTGAGGAGATCCATTTATTAAAACAGATCCTTATGTGGAACACACCAATTATTTTTACAAAGGACAAACTGGAAACAGGTCCCGTAATTGCATGCTAGTCAACCAGTCAAGTCTATAAAGAAAAATCACTCACTCCCTTATTACCTCTTTTACCTTTGTCTATAATTCTGTCTGTTGACTGGAGGTCTTTTCTTTTTAATTCAGTAATAGCAGTATAATTTCAGTCCAAATATTCTAAACTCTTAGAAATTACTTAGGATGTTTCCATACCTCATGCTTGCTTGCCTATACTGAGAGTTAATAGAGGAAAGTAATTACTGGGACAATTAACATCGGGCCCAAATTATGTGGCAAATTAACAGATTCAGATGCTAGTAAGAAAGTCAGTTTTTTGTTTTATTCACTACTGCAGTGACTGGGAAGGAATTAGAGCAGTTATTCCCAAAAGAACCACATCTTTTATTACTGCCACTCGCTATCAGTCTGTCACCATTGGTTCTTCATGTTATTTAATGTATTGCCGATTAATTTTATCTGATACATATAGACTTTGCAAGTTAAAGTTAGGACTTTTAAATAAAATGTGGTGACTTAGGCTGCTTTATTTCTAATTTCCCTCCTGTGGTCATCATATATGCTCTGTATTCTAAAATATTCTCCTTGTTTTTTTGAACCGTGTTCATTCCTTCTTCCTCAACCCCTACTTGCCCCCCACCCCAGTTTTGTTTGGGACACTTTCTGAGACTTTCCAAGAGGGGTAATTGCTTCACTGTAAGTCCAGCCAAAATAAACATGGCTTTCCTGCTTAGAGTATGAAGTATCCCAAGTACTTGAAACTGTATGGACAATGGCTAATTCTGGGATTTCTTTGGAGATCTCTCTTTTTTTCTTACCAAAAAAAAAACAAAAGAAAACACAAAACCCTCAGTGAAGGCCCTTCTTGCTGCTCCCTACTCTGCTCCTGTCATTTGAATATCTAATCAAGGGACGATGCTGGGGATTGTTTTCAGATAGTCCAAACACAGGACTCAGCACCCTGCTTACCAGGTCCTTTGAATGCTGGGTCTTTTCTGAGCCCTAAAAGTGGCTGTTGAAGGGGTTGAACAGCCTCTAATTAACATTCATGACTTTTTTATGCCACCTTTGGATGAAGAGAAGATAAATTGTGGCAGAATGTATGACTCATAAGGGTCAATCTTGGGAGGGATAATACACGTTTTAAAACCACTCCTTCCTCTGAAGTCAAATTTCATCACCATTATTGTTTGTTGAGTTAATATTTTTCAGGCGCTTTATATAAAAATTTAAAAATAAAAATTTACTTTTCTGGTGCTTTATATTAAAATTTACATAAAATATTTATTTTTAAACCTTTGCAGTGTGAATTTCCATTATTCTGACATTTAAATGTTTTAATATTTTATATTAAAATTTTATTGTAATTGGCCATCAGCCAAGACAGAATATTCTCAGTGATATCTATGTCTTTTCAGGATCGTTGTCTGCAATTTATCAAAAATATCCTGTAACCTTTCAATAACCAGATTTTCTGAGACAGTCCTATTCATCATCTCCCATATGGTGGGTTAAATTGTGACCTTAAAACTGTGTGTCCATGTCCTAACCCTCAGAACCTGTGAATGTCACCTTGTTTGGAGAAAAAGGGGTCTCTGTATATGAAGGCAAAGTAAGTATATCAAGATGACATCACTCTGGACTATGCAAGTGGGCTCCAAATCCAATGATACGTATCCATGTAAGACACAGAGAAGAGGCACATGGGAAGAAGAAAGACATATGAAGATGGAGGCAGGGATCAGAGTTATGTAGCCACAGCTAAGGAATACGAAACCACCAGAGACTGGAAGACGCAAGGTGGGATTCTCCCCTAGAGCCTTCCAAGGCAGTGTGGTCCTGCTGATGCCGAGAGTTCAAATTGTGGTCTCCAGAACTGTGAGATCATACATTGCTGTTGTTTTAATTATCAAGTTCATGGTGATTTGTTACAGCAGCTTTAGGAAACTCACGTGCCTTCCTAATTCCTCATAATTCTATATAGCCAATTCTATAATTGTATGTTATATATTTTATAATAATATAATTCTATATAGTCTAACTACAGCTAAATGTTAACAAAACCATTTGGGAATGGAAGGGATTTTCCTGAACTAAGAACAGGCACCTCATCTTAGAGGGCAGGATCAGATTCAAACTGACAGATGCTTTCATCAGGAACAGCATGGAGGCAAGAAAAATAATAGCATTCGGGATGTGCAGGCAATTTGACACTACTGGAAAGTTAAATGGGAGATGAGAAGTGTCAGAATATGAGACCAGCAAGATAGCCATGTGACAGATGTGGGGCTTTAATGCAGTGTGGAAATGAGTGCACTCTATGATAGAGGTTCCAGTTTTTCGAACAAGACATGTGAAAACCCTTAGGAATAAAGGTATAGGACACATGATAAGCATGGTCTGTCGTCCTGGAATATTGTGCTTATTTAAGCATTTGAAGGAAATGAAATAACGTGCTTAGTAAGTGAGTTGGAAGACACTTATTAATGCAAAAAGATATGTAATGATGTAGGAAATGCAATTAATATACTTTGTAAAAGATAACATCAGAATTCACAAGTGGCATGATTGTGAGTGAATGGAACTAAGGAGAGAAGGATTACTTATATTAATGCTCCAGATCCACATAGAAAAGATTTGCTTTCCTCTCCCATCAGTGGAAACTCTTTAGGAGAAAATATTAAAAAGCATAAGCTGAGAGCAATCGACAATTAACAACAGCATTAACAATAACAGGTACTAATTTTTGATCACTTATTATATGGCAGATACGATTCTGAATGTTAAAATCATATTTCTAATTTGCTTTTACCAAGATCTCATGGAATCAACCGCACTATGACTGATACTAAAGCTGAGAAAGTTGCTGATTAAAGAGATAAAGTCTCTGTACGAAGGGATCAGTATTTGATCCCAGATATTAGACTGACTTCAAGGTCCTTCTCTTAATTAATATGTTATGTTGCAAAGACGCTTGAGAATTACATTTTATTACTTAACACTCTAGTTAGAAAGTGATTTGCTAGATGTCAGCACATATGCAAAAAAAATGAAATTTATTGCCAGTAAAATCTTGTTTAAAATAAACTTTATTTTTCTCTTGTGATAAGGCATAGTCATTCAACAAGTTAATATTTGTTTTATAAAAAGATTGAATGAACTTAGAATTTTGAAAAAATATACAAGTGCTGAACATTTTTGGTGAATTTTATGTCTATGTATCAGAATCAGACTATGAAAGCAAATAGACATTTCTCTTGTTTTGTCCTGGAAATGAACCAAATATTGTATTTTCATTTTTTGTTTAGGTAGACTTAGAGAAAAGATTTAGTTGAGGGATAAGTTTTTTCCATCTTTGGTCCTGTGATAATTTTGTCCCAGGGGAACTCCAAAAAGTAGAAAGACCTGGAAGATTTTCAATGCGGACTGTGTGGGATGAAGGGAGCTATCTGAATTTTAGGATTTCTGCGAACCAAGAGGTAAAAGACTGGGTTCTTGGATCAAATATAAGCCACATGTAGCAATTATAACTGTTTACTGTTTTGTTCTTCTCTTTTGATAGTCACATGTTCAAATTGCTATCCATGAGTATCATGGGAATAAGGGGAGGACTGCACTCACCCTTGGAGTAATTTCAAAAAGCAGTTACTTTCTCATTTATTGTTCAAATATCACCTTGACCCTGGGACACATTGTGTTCATTAAACTACTGCTATATAGCAAATTGCTGACAATTATTGTCACTGGATAAAATGTCAGCAAATTTAAAAATGCATAATTCATTATATATTCAATAACTCTTTAAAAGTCTTTGCCACAAGATCGTGAACTTACCACTATGTGATACAAACAGTTCATCAATACTGCCCTTCTATTTTTTCAAAATGTTGTGATGAGTATATTATATTTTAAGGTCTTATATTATAAACATTTTGTGAACCACTTTATGAATGTCTGAGACTTGATCTCACTTCCCCATCCAAGTACTTCCCCTGCTTATTTTCTACCACATTCTATAGGAAGCTTCTTGAAAGAATTGTACATATTCACTGTTTCCAACCTTTCTTCCTTTAAATTCTCTTAAGCTCACTCAGTTAGGTTTTAGATCTCACTAAAGCACTGAAACTGCTCTGCTCAAGGTCACCAATGACCTGAAATGGTTAAACCGTATTGTCATTTCTTAGTACCCACTTCACTTGACCTATCCACAGAATTATACAGAATCAATTAACCTCTCCTCCTTAAAAAACTTCATTTAGTGTTTGGGAGAACATATGTTCTACGCCTTCTCAATATTTTTCATTGGTACCTCTTTTATCTCTCAAACCTCTGAATATTAGAAGATCCTAGTGCTATTTTTTTCATACCTCTTCTTTCTTCTACTTACACTCACTCTCTTGGCGAGCCTATCCAGGAACATGATTTTAAATTCATTTATGCTTACGACTGCTCAATGTGTAACTTTAGCCCAGAACTTCTACTAAAGTAAAGATATATATATATATATAATTATACAATTACATATATATATACACACACATGTATGTATAAACATGCGCACACACACAATTGCCTATTTGATACTTTCATTTCAATATCTAATAGAAATCTCCAATTTAACATGTTCTAACTGAACTTTATCTCTCCCCTTACATTCCAAACCAGTAACTTCTTATGTCTTATGCATTCCAGTTTATTGCAACAAAATTCCTTCACTTGCTTAGGGCAATTTTCTGAATAATTCACTAAATGGTGAAATGACTGTAAAGGGAGAAATCAAACGCTGGAAATAGCTGAGTCACAAAGGATCACACAAAAGTAGCATACAGACAAAACTCAGAGCAGCGAAAAACCAGAAAAAGTGTGGGCATTGTGAGTTACAGGACAAGCTTGTGACGTTGGAGAAAGGGATGATCTAGGCAACCCTTCTAGAAAATGTTGGGAGAGACTTGGGATACTCAGGTCTCTGGTCCTGAGTTTAGACAGAAACTCACCCTAAGAGAAAATGCTATTATGATGAATCTGTTGTGTCCCCTTCCCACCCTCCTGACTGTGAGCCAGGGGATACCACTAGAAAGATAAATGTCAGGCCCTGTAAGTGACCTTCCCTGGTAAAGCAACCTTCTCTGAACAAGACTGAAAGCCTCCGGAATCTCTCAAGCAATAATCCTTTTGTTTCATTAGAACAAAAACCGGGAGGATATTTTTCACTGGGGCTTATGTCCTTCACAAGCCCGGGACTATTTATTCTTCTGCATAGAGATAATTTGTGATTTTGAGGTTTGATCTATATAGATTCATTCACACGTAACTTCATCTAACTTTCCCTTACCAACTTTTACAGTATTATTTGCCGTCTATGTCCTATGAATACGACAGGAATGGATTACTTTTTAAATAAGGAACACCATTTTCCCTTTTATCTTTGTTTTCTTCTCACATTCAGTATAATTTTTGCTCAATTTGTGTTTCCAGTTGCACACAACTACATACACAATAATGTGACACTTCTGATTGTCATTTAATTAACTGTCCTCACTCCTTCTTACACCTGTAGTTGTAAATATAGAGAGTGCCAAAAAAAAAATGTATACACATAAGAAAGGAAAAACTGTATTAAAATGACACTGATGGTAACCACTTTGAGCACCTCTTATAATTGCAGAAGTCAAGCGTGACTTGTATTCATCTTTTGTTATCATTATATATCGAGTATTACAATTTTAATAGTTTTATCATTTCTTAAAATATGCATACATTTTTTTACACCCTCTGTATATTTCCATGCTTCTAAAGGGTCATTTGTTTTCTGATATAAAATACCTGCTTAGAAAGTCCTACATATGTAAGGATGCTGGATAAAGTGAAGAGCAAATTTATCCACCCAGAGATAAAATTACAAGAGGACAAAGTAAATTTGAAAATGTTTATTTCATTTGGTATATTCAGCTGAATCACAATTCATCTGGCTATGCATTATTTACTTCCTGATAGCACAGCAGAAACCGGGGCATTCATTACCACTCAGAACATGATTTATAGGAGGTGTTGATGAACTACAGTGTATGTAGAATGCCAAATTCCAAATTGCCAATTTATTGGGCTACACAATAAAGCACTTAATTGAAAAGGTACCTCGAATCCTGGGCAAAATGTGAGGACACAAAGAAACATAACAGAACTGTCCTCTCTCTTGTCATTGTAGTTCTAGACCCTAGAACCTTGGAACAAATTCATTAATTTTTTTTCCTAAAGGCAAAGATCAGAAGTTTCTAGAGACACTTCTAATTTACAGATTACCTCTACTGAAATATGTCTTTATCAGATAATCTGAGTTCCAGATCTGTGTAATAGAGTGTCAGGCAGTGGGGTGGTTGGTTCTGTTGATTCTGGAGTCAGGCTGCTTGTGTGGGAATGCTGCTTTATGACTTTCTGAACATCACTTCATCTCACTGTGCTCATTTCCACAACTGTTAAATTTATGTAATAATAGTCCATTTATAGAATTATTTGGAAAACTAACAAATAATAGATATAAAGTTATTTGATCAGTGCCTGGTACAGAGTATATGTATAATAAATGTTAACTGTTATTATTTTCAGCAAAAAACCTAGTCTAATTTGTTTTGAATTCTTTCCATCTTTGAGCCCAACCAAATTGGAAGATTGTATGTCTCAATTTTCCATAATCCTAAAATCAACACAACCACCAAATCTATTACTTTGGGTCCTGATATTGGCCAAAGATGCTTCCTTTCTTTCTCGTCACCTTGAGATTTTTAAGACTGCGTACTCTATTAATACTCAGTCACATTCTTCCCATGAAAACTGCTTTTTATCAGTGCCAGTGTACTGAGATTGTTTTCCTGTATTTATTGAAGTAATGAAAATGGTGACAAGGAATACTGGGAAGACCATAGGCTTTGAAATCAGACTAGCTTAAGTTTAAAACTTGGCTCTGGAAGTTAACGCTATGTGCCTGTGGCATTCCTTAACTATTGAGCCTCAGTTTCCACATCTATAAGATGCACTTCGTTTGGATTAAAATAGAAAAGATACCTGGGACAGTGATATATATTAGATGCTCAAAACTTTTGAATTTTTAAAGATTGTGTTTTATGTTATATTTTGTTTTACAATACTTCTCTTGTGATCTATGTTCCACTTTATTCCATACAATACTTTGAGAGCATTAGTTTAATTTCAGTTGATTCAAACTTGCAAAGCGTCAAGTTACTCATCCTGATATTATTTTTAAAAAGCACCCAAAATGTACTCTTCAGCATTATCAACTATGCTCTCCCTGCAGCTCTGAAAGCTTGACTCGCCTAAGTTCTGCATTGTTGCTCCAGTCACTTTAGACACGTACCCTCCCCTCAACCTTCAGAACAACTTTCCTTGGAATAAACGCAAAGAAGTGATTGTTTCCACCAGTGAAGCAACATTCTCCTTTCTCTCTTTCTCCCAGATATATGAGGACTGTTATCATTAACTTCTTTTGTGCTTTTCTTTCTTCTCTGACTAGACTTAAATTCTTTAAGATCACGGTCTTAATATATATATATATATATTTTTTTCTGTCAGCATAGTATAATGGAGAGAACACCGGCTTTAGAATCAAATAGACCTAAATCCAAATCTCTGCCCTATTACTTTCAAGTTTTAAAACTTAAAATATTTACTATTTGAATGTTAGTTTCTTCCTCTATGAAACAGAGGTGCTACACTCTACATTACAGTAAAAGGGCACATAGAAAGTGTTAAGTAGGAGATGCTCACCTGTTCTTGACCACCTTTCCTTCTCACTATTGAAACCCCTGAATTGTTTGGTAATGTGCCTTAAATGTAGTGAACACTCAGTAAGTTTTCTGAGCAGGAATAAATTATCAGTATATGATAAATATGATACATGGTATTTTAAATATTATGTATAATATGTTAATATTAATTTAACATTTTAAATATATAACATTTATTCAGATAACTCAGAAAATCTCATAATAATTTCATAAAATCACATTAAAAATTACATTAAAACACAAAAGGGTTTGGCTTAGGAGTACTTTCAAGTGGATAGTTTTTTACTGAGGTTGTTCACATTGTATATTTTCAAAAATCTTAGTTATCTTCTGCAATTACCATCTTTTAATTGAAATAGTCATGTTTCTAGATTATCTCTCTGTCCTATTCACTTTTGTACCAGCTGGTACATGAAAGCTTGCTTATAGCAAATTCATAAAAATTACCTTTGTCTCTCATTCAAATGGATATTTTTTTCTCAAGTATTAGTATGATTTTCTGGGAATACATCCATTATAAAAATTGATTATTATAGAAGGTAAAATATCTTAATAATCCAATCACTCTCCCGGATGAAATGTAAATCTCTCTCTCTCTCTCTCTCTCTCTCTCTCTCTGTCTCTCTCTCTCTCTCTCACACACACACACACACACACACACACGCACACGCTCGAGCATTTGCTTATCATAAGCTTCTTCCCAATTAGTTCACGAACAATTATATCAAATTTTCTAGAACCAGATAATTTCCAGACCTAATTTACTTTTCAGGGTGTAGTGTATAGCAGGAAATTCTGCCTGAGAAGAAAATTTCATCACTGTAATATAAGGGAAAGGCAGATCTGAAGCACTCCTACAAAGATAAATGAAAGCTCTACTTTTAATATGTTAGGAATCAGGGATAATTGGACTAGCTACATAAACTTTTATGGTATTAAATGTAGTATAGAATGATTCAACATTGCATTTAGCCAATCAATTAAGAATGTTTGAATCTTTCCCTACTTTATCAAATAGGATTTTTGTTATAATCAACATACACTAACCCTATTTAATTAGATAGAAAGAAGAATCAATTTCTTGAAGGGATAAAGGTGGCTGAAATAATAAAAGGAAGAGCCTAACCGGCAGATACAGGAAGAATAAGAAACCAGGCCACAATGGTGATTTTAGCAGCAGAAACTCCTTAGTGTGTCTCTAGACCTAAGGCATTGCCATCAGGATGATTTATCTTCTTGCATTCTTGAGTGACTTCATTTAAAATTCAAATTTCCATGAAAAGATAGAGTGATATTTAACTTGTTTGGATCAAGTCTGCTTCCCTAGATTGGGTTCTGTCTTTTGCTTTTACCCACTTCTCTTGCCTTGAATGCACAAGATGTTTGCCTTCTGGTAATTATCTAGTGAAAGCATTTAGGAAGAAGGGAGCAACTTAACTTAGGCCACATTCCTTGTTATTCTTCAGCCCAGTGGATTTGAGGGCATTGTTCTGAGATTACTGAAATCTGATTGAAAGTAAAGCATATTTTTATTTCCCAATTGTTATTTAGGGAAAACCACAGGAAGCATGAGAGGTTTTAGAATGAATTAGATTTCCCCCTGGATGAAGGGATATTGTAACAGAGAGAAGAAGAATGGATCACTAGGAGACTATTAAAAACACCATGGCAGAGAGGGCTATGTGTGTGTAAATATAAAAGAACATTGATTTTGCAGAGCAATAATAATAACTATGTCATAAGATGTTTATAACATCTGTCGAAGTAAACTATGTAAAAACAATAGCACAAAGAGCAGAAGTGGAATAATAGAGTTAAAAGTATTGTTACGTTATTATGTTTTCTGTGATATGGCAAAAATGCTAATTTAAGGAAGTTTGTAATAAGCACATATATATTGTAAATCTCTAGGATAGCCACTAAAGGTATAACACAAGTTAACACAAGAGGTAAAAGGGAATACCAAAGTAATTCTTTCACAGAAGTCAGGAAAATAATAAAGAAACAAGAATATCTGAGACAAAGAAAAGAAGCATATAGCAAGATTTTTGTTGTTACTGTTTTTCATAAAAAATTATTTTAAATAAGAAGAAACAGATTTGTGTTAAAAGTATAGAAAAAGTGCCAGGATTGAAAAGTAACATCACACAAACTGAAAAAGCTGCTAGCAAAGAAATTAGGGCATGCAGTTTTTAAAGTTCCAGCCTCAGATTTCAGAGAAGAGAGAAAGGTTGATTTAGAGCTGAGAGGTAATAGTCAAAAAAATAGCAAACTAATAGAGTTGTTCGGATCATAAAATGAGATAATGCATTTGAAACTTTTAGCCAGTGTTTGGGACACTTTTACATAAACACACACCAAAAAGGTGAGTACGTACTTACAATGTTAAAAACAGGATCTCAGGAACATCAGGTATATCTTGGCAGCTATATCTAAAATATTTGGGCAGGTAAAATACATTAATTTCAGTGTATAGATATATTTATTTGTTCTCCCTGAAAGGAACAAATAGCAATGGCAAGACAATTCAGAAAAAAACAAAAATGCAAGCCATTTATTTACCAAGACTATATAAGGAGACAAATTGAGGCAAGAAGTCTACTAGTTTCCTTGATAAAGGACTCAAATATATTAAACTAGCAAGAGTAACACTTTGTGAATTATTAGTCCAAATTTTTAGAAATGGTAGTTTTTTATAATCAATCTAGCTTTGATTATTGAGTTTTGTGATGCTTGTATCCCTCGAAAATAAAAGGATGTTGAAAGATTCTGATGGTTTTCAAATTCCGGATTATAATAAACATCAATAATTTTGCATATAGAGAAGACTACTGTGTCAATCAACTTAAGGTCTTCTGCAGTAGTATACAGCTTCCAAATCTCAATGATTCACCATAAAATATTGTTATATTTCTTGCTCATATGACATGCCCTTCTTAAGTCACATAACAGGTCTGCTATAAATCTTCTTTAACTAGTACCCAGGAAAAAGCTGATCCCTATCTAGGGTGTCCTGGTAATATAGTAGAGAAAAAGAAAACATGACTCTTAAAACCTTGTCCAGGAAGTAGAACAAGTTACTTTGTTCATATTTTACAGGTCAAAGCAAGTCATATGGACAAGTTTGACATCAGTGGAACAGGAAATTATAATTGTTGTGTAAGGAGGGGCAGTGGGTATTTTGAACAATATCTAAAACTATCACATCTGCTATAAAATAGCACTCAGACAATTCATAATTGTGCTACCAAACGAGGACCTCAAGTGGGTTAAGACTCAAGTCATTAAGAGTTTGCTGCAAATTTCATGGGTATATTATAGATTTAAATATAATTGTTTCACAGAAGATGGGCCAGGATGTCAATCCTTTCTACATAATGATGTTCTGAAAATAATGCAATAGGGCAAGGAACTCAAAGGAAAAGGAAAATGCAGGTTAGAAAAGTAAGCCAAGATTGAGTGGAATGAAAATTTTAAAAGAAAATAATTTGTCATTTTAGAAAATTTGATCCAAAACAAACAAAAAAGAATCAGAAAATATGAAAAGGAAAACTAGGTGAAATAAAAAGGTGGTTTAAATTTTGGATACAATAAAGAAATAGAAAAAGAGATACAATTGCATTGTTGCGAGTGTCTTCAGTTCCCAATTTTAAAAGTGGTGATATGGTACTGGGGAAAATTCCAGAGGTTAACAGTAAAAATTAATGGCCTGGTTCCTGAAGCTGATAGTTATGTAGAAGTCGGAAACCCTATAACTAAACAAGATCAAAAGAAAGATAAAATTCCTATTATTCAGTTGTAATGATGAATGCAGAATAATATTGTTGAATGCTGAAACTTTTTATTTTTCATGAGCTTCACCTGCAGAAGACAGGAAACAGAAATATGCTAGCTGTGGCTGAGAGGTATCATGACATATTGCATTCCTGGGTTCCTTTTGTTTTGGAGGTTTGCTTGGAAGATTTATAATTGCAAAATATTTTGTGGAACTTACTCTCAAATAAAACCATAACTCTAGTTTTCTTTTGTATTTCATACATTCATGAAACAACAAATTGTAACATAAAAAGCTATAGTAATAGCAATGGAGATGATTGTTTGGGGGCTATTGAAGCAGAAAACTGCACAAAAGCTTGAACTTTGACAAACTGAGCTAGGAAATTGAGATTTATTTTGAATGATGATATTATTCCTCATGGGAGGCAATCAGATCAAAATGTGTGAGCATGGGATCCAAAGTGGGCAAGGCTGACTAAAGGATAATGCAAAAGAGAAAGGCAAAGGAAATCAAAATTACATCCTCAGGTAAACCTGAAAACACATTCCACAAAAACATTTCCCTGAATTATTAGCATTATAACTTTATTGTAATTATACATAATTTTTTATTTTTATTTTAAATGATATTCTTTTCTCTTTATCTGTTTTATCCTTCCTTGGGTACACAAGTTTCTGAAGCTTGTGGTCTATCCTTGCAGACCTTTGACCATGCTCATGCAAATATGTGCAAATTCCTAATATCTTAAGGATAACTTTCTCCCTCCCTTCCTTCCTTCCTTCCTTCCTTCCTTCCTTCCTTCCTTCCTTCCTTCCTTCCTTCCTTCCTTCCTTCCTTTCTTCCTCCTTCCTTTCTTCCTCCTTCCTTTCTTCCTCCTTCCTTCTATCCCTCCTTATCTCCCTCCCTCCCTTTGTTCTTCCTTCGTACATGAAAATGATCATCATTTGTTTTAAAAAATTAATACCACTTTACATATTTAGCTTTTACAAAAATAAAAGAATTTATCCAACATACTTTTCAACTTGAATTCCATAGAAATAAATCCAGGATGACTGATATAGATGTGACTCATTGCCTTTAAGAGCTGCATAGTACACAGTAAATTTGCTAGGATTTATCTAGCAATCTGTTACAGAGGACTAAGTTAACTCTTTCCATTAATTTAGTCTTATATTATACCCTAAAATATTTGATCCTTTATCTCATATAAGTCCTATTTCTTTCTTGTTAAGTGACTTCTACACGTTTTATAGTTTTTGACACTATTGTGAATGCAATATATTTTAAATTTTTATTTTTACCGATTATGACTACTATGGAAACATTTTCTTATATCCTGTTACTTCATCAAATTAACCTAGAAGTAGAATGTTTTATTATATTGATAATCATATTATTTACAAATAAGGATAATTATAATTCTTCTTTTATAAATATCTGCCAATTTCATTTTCTAGAATTTATTACCTAGAAACAGTTGAGCAATGTTGAACTATAATAGTAAAAGAAGTATCCTCTCTTGTTCCTAAAATTTAACGTAATAATTTTAGTATAATTTACCTTTATAAATAGGCATTTATTAAATATTTAGCCATATTTATATTGTTGCTTCAAACCTATTTTACTTACATATTTATCATAACTAGGAAAAAATGTAGTACGTGTGCAATATAAAATGAGATTATAAAAAATGGGGTTATATCTCTACCAATTTAATAAGGTTGAATTTTATCAGGTGATTTTTTTTTCCTAGCATAATTATAGCAGTAAATACCTTCTGTCCTTTTTATTGATATAATGCATTATATTAACATATTACTTGGTGCTTTCATTCCTAAAATAAATACTACTTTATAGGATATTTTAGTAGCAATTAACCTAGACTATCCATCATATCTATCATGAATTGTTACGTTACAAATTAATATGCAAAAAACTATCCATATTTTATACCACCATCGTTAAAACATAATGCAAATTCTTCATTAAAAAAGTTATGTTTGTACGTTTGATACCATTTAATGGATGCCTAGATACTTTGATGGTACAGATATTTTACTTCGTACATTTATATTTATATTTAGAGTTCAGATGGAACTGGATGATAATTCTGAATATTTTATGTTTTTTAGATAGCACTAAATGAGTTCACATGTATAATGAAAACACTTAGAACAATGCCTGGGCATAGTAAGAATTAAAACATACTTGTTTGTTTTCTCCATCCATGTTTATCTGTTTTTGTAGTGGCTAGGCAGAAGTTAAAAGTTTAAACAATCACAGAAGTTGCTATTTTCAATGAATGAGATTTTCCCAAGTGACTAAGACTGAAGGAAAGATGGAAAAATTAGAGAGTATTTGTAGGAAAGTGACTATAATTTTCTTTATGGAATATAATTTGGATGAGTAGGATATTGAGAACTGGAAACAGATGATGTACAGTGAAAAAGTTGAGATCAAAGGGTTTGAGGGCATTAATGCTGTAAGAGTTTTATATTTGATCTACAAAAATACCAGTACTGCATGTAAAGAAAGTGGGGGTGTGTAAGACAGTAGGATGCTCCCAGTCAAGATAATGGAGGCGGTGTGATTTTTTTGGTGATGATAATGTGCAGCACCCGTAGGAGTAAGTACTGGAGATGACATAGAGGTCACTACTTTGGAAGTGATATAATCAACAAAATCAGAATCCCAGATAGTGTATCACTCATTATAGATTTTGAAATTATTAATAATCATGATAAGACTGATGATAGAGAAAAAGAGAGTGATTTAGGTGCTGGATTACTTGGTGAGTAAGGGAGAGCAATAGGGAAATAGAAAAAGTGTCAGGAAAAGGTAGCGTTTGGTATAGTCAGAAGCAGTGGACTCCAAAGGGCTGAGGTTGATTTGATTATTTATATCCTTCCTGTTATTTTAATTTTGACTGGCTTTGTCACATTCTGGAAGTGGTATTTTAAAAAATCACCACCTATAATTACTTTTTTTGTCAGGTCCTTAATGTATTTAAAGGGATATTTCTTTTTTACATGTTACTGCTATTGTTGTTCTACATAAAAAGATTTATGGCTTTTATACTATTTTCCTAAATTATACCTTTTATTGTTACATAATGTCTTCCTGGTTCCCACTTTCCTACTTAATGCTTTCGCCTTAAGTCCTACATTTTTGCTATTATATTGCTACTCAGGTTTTTTCCCAGTTTCTGAAATCTCTGTTCATCTCTTTACTTTAACCATATTTTTACATCTCTCCTTTATATATTTGTTGTATTTTTCTTATAAAAATGTATAGCTGGAATTAATTTCTAACCCACTAATGCAGACTCTGTATTTTAAAAGAATAGTCTATTCATAAATGATGTATTAATAATGAATATACTTTATTTTTTCTCTCTTTTTTTTTAATGTGGACTTCAGTGTGCTATTTTTTTGTTGTTGTTGTTTTTCATTGTTACTGGCTTAATAAATATTGATTGTATTCTTTCTGTTATGATTATTTTGAAAAAAATTTCCAAGGTTTTATTTTAATTTAAATTTATGAATGGACTGTATTTTTAAATAACAGTTTAAGGTCACAACAAAATTGAATGGAAAATAGAGAGTTTCTGCATTTCTCCCGTACACACACAGCCTTTATCAGCAGCAGCATTCCAATGTGGTACATTTGATACAATTGATAAACCAATGTGGTAATATCATTATCAGCAAAAATCTGTATTTCCATTAGGCTTTACTTTTTATGTTGTGCAATCTAAAAGTTTTGAAAAAATGTATAATAACATGTATCCACCATTACAATATTTTACAGAGTAGTTTTACTGACCTAAAAACCCCTGTGCTCTACATATTCATCCCCTAGCCCCTCAAACTCCTGGTACCTCTGATCTTTTTACTATCTCCATAGTATTGCCTTTTTCAGGATGTCATCTAGTTAAAATCATGAAGTATGTAGACTTTAAGATTGACTTTTTTCACTTAATAATACTTATTTAAGGTGCCACCATATCTTTTCATTTTTTGATAGCTAATTTCTTCTTAGTGCTAAATAATATTCCAATGTCTGGATGCATTGGTTTATTTACTCACTCACCTACTGAAGTGCATTTTAGTTGCTTCCAAATTTTGACTTATAAATAAAGCTACTATAAATACAAACATGATGGAGGAAGAATGAAACATGACTGCTTAATAAATAAGGAATTTTATGAAGGTTGATAAGAATGATCTGAAATTTGTTTTAATGGTTACACAACATTATGAGTATACCATAATCAAATAAATTGTATAATCTAAAGTGGTAAATAAATAGATAGTTATACAATAATTGTATATAATAAATATCTACATGTATATATACACATAGATATCCTACTTCTAGTAAAACTGGAGTAACTGATATTGAGCTAATTTCATCACTGAAAACAACTACAAACCCTAAACTTTAAAAAAAAAAATCTTTGATGGGATTATATAACAACCTGTGACTTGACATCTGCTCACCACAGATACCATTAAACAATACGAAGGCAACCTGAAGAGTTAAATAGAGTATTTATAATTATATAGTTGTACATTAACACATATATATACATAAACACAAAGATGATAAGTAACTCGTCTGACAAATTACTCTGAACCAGAATATATGAGAATACATAAATCACTAAGAAAAAGGCAGACAACACAGTATAAAAATGGCAAAAGATTTGAACAGGTTTTTTTATATAAAAAGATATTCAAATGGCAAATAAGCATATTAAAATTTCAAGTATCATTAATTATCAGAGATATGGCAATTAAAACCACTTATAATAACTCTACACCCAACAGATTGGCAAAAGCAAAGAACAAAACTGACAAGTGTTGAAGGGATGTGGCATAACTGAAGCTCTCATCTAATGTTATTTGGAATGTAAGCTGGTACAGCTATTTTGAACAACTCTATGGAACTGTCTACTAAGGATGGATATGTACATAATCCCTGATTTCTTCTAGGTATACACCCACAAGTAATGCATGCGTACATTCACCAGTACAAATGTACAAGCCAGTTCATAGAGGCATTAGTCATAGGAGTCCAAAACTATAAATGCATTAAACTTCTACCAACAGTAAAATAGATAATTATTTCAAGGGACCATCATACAATGAAATGTGAAGCAGTAAAAGAGAATAAACTAGTACTACTACATGCAACAATAAGGATGGGTGTCTAAACATAATGTTGAGTAAAAGAAACCAGGTATGAAAGAGTACATTCTTTGTGATTACCTTTATGTAAAGGTCAAAAACAGGTATAATCAATAAGATAGAAGCTAAGATAATGTTAGCTTTGGTGGAGTTAATTACTGGATGGATACTTGAAAGAGTTTTCTTGGTGTCCCACTAGTGTTCTGTGTATTGACCTATGTGGTGTTTTCCCAAGTGTGTTCACTTTGTAGAAAACCATCCAAGTTATGCTTAAAATTTACTTTTTTTTATTTGTTCACATCACAATAACATATTGACAACAAAGAAGTGTATGTAAGGAGAATAATTAAGAGTAACTCTAGTGAGAGAGAAAGAATATTGGCTTTAATTAAACTACTTGCAGTAGAAATGTAAATCATTAGTAAGAACTAGGATTGGTAGGTCCTAGTTTTGACTAACTGGATGTCAGATGATAGAAAGCTTTCCATGTATATATGTTGACCCCCTGTATTGATCCTTAATCCTCATATAGGCTCAATCCATCATTATAACTGTCAGAGAAAGATAAATTAATTAAGTCAGCAAGTAGCTAAAAATGAAACATGCTAAACTAATTTGTTGTGACCCTCGCAAAGAGGGTTGTGGGGTGTGAGGAAGGTTGTGCAGGGTTAAGAAAAGACAGTAGCCATGAATATAGTGAAGCAGGGCCAAGGGTCTGCAGCCTCAAGGACTGAGCCCAAAATTGGGCCTATGCATAGGTTTTATTAGTTAGGTGGAGGAAGTAAAGGAGATAAAGCTTTTCAATCTCAAGATCTGTGAATCCTACACATTATAATAGGAAACTGATTCAAGCCAATCACACTTGCCTGCAGGCAGCGGAACTGTAAGTCCCAGGATGTATGTACCTCCCCAAGGGACAAAACTGATGTGCATATGAATAGATGGAGAGCACACCATTGAATCACTTCCCTTGCAGGTTGTAGGAAGGAATGCAGCCACAGAGGCAGAGGCTCTCCTTAGCCCGGGGAAGGTGGAGGGCTGTGCCCACCTCTATGAATCCTGTGGGTTCTCCTGTTCGTCCCCACTCAACTGAGCCTGGTTTGAGTTATACCCCCGCTCGGGGAATCTTACTTGTCATTGGCTGACCAGCCATCTTTTTGGGGCCAAACAGGGAGAGAGAAGGTGCAAGCACAAAGGTGAAGCAAAGTTCCTGAAAGGATCCATCTCACAGACTCTCTTTGCTTTAGGGTCAGGTACATGGAGACAGATGGGTAAGCTGCTGTGTGGCAACACCAATTCATAAAATATACCTGAAAAATAAGCCTTACTATTTGCCAGTCATTAACTTCCATATTCAGCAGGCTCATCAGATGAACAAGTAAAGCAATGTAGAGTCATATGAATAATAATTTAATTTCACAAACGATGATATTGCAAGCAAGTCATTGATCAGATCTTCAGTTCCAAATAAGAACTGACAGGCCCACATATTTTCTATATTACTGTAGGGACCAGCATAATGTGCCTACCAGATCTCCTACTTGTTTTTATTGCATAATTTTGCATAGAAACCTGTATATCGTGTTTTAATGGACCTGACAGTACTTAGATTGAAACCCAAGGCCCATAACATCCTCCGGGTAGGATCCTGCCTCTCTGTGACAACATCTTCTCTTTCCCAAGTCTTACTAGCCCCCATAATGGTCTTCTATCTTCCTCAAAGCTGTCAAATGTTTTTCTTCTTTTAATCTCCTGAACAAGCTATCTGTTATATTTAAGGTACTCTTTCCTAAGACAGTGGAATTGTTGCCTCCTTTGGTTTCAAATTTTAGGCCAAATATTATCTCATTTTTGAGATCCTATTGGCCAAACATTTTAGAATAGATTCCCATTTTTCTCATTTTGACAAATTGTTTAAACAAACAAACAAAAAAATGGCCCTAATACTCCAAACCTCTTTGTATCCACACATTTCATAATGACACCTGATTTTTCTTGCTTGGTAGTTATAGTCCCTATCCCCACCTTGTGAAGCTGAGTTGACCTTGCTTTGACCAATAAAATGTACAGAAAATGATAGGGTATCAGTTTTGAGCACAGTCCTCAAGAAGCCTCACAGTCTTGGAACCATGTGAATAAGCCCAACATAGCCTGCTGGACGATAAAAGACAAGTGATCTAGTCACATCTGTTATGCCAGCGCATAGCAGGCCAGATGTCAAACATCTACTGTGACCATTCCAGAGCGATCACCTCTAGTCACCTATCATAGTCATATTAGCAAGCCCAAAAAAGAGCAGCTAAGTCTGGCTCCCATCAAAACAGTCCAAATGAATCAGACTTAAGACCACTAACAAATGCTTAGTTGAGGCCACGAAGTTTGGAGGATATCTGTTATTCAGTAGTAAGTAAATGATGCAAACAATTGTTGTGTTTTCCATTTGAGCACTTACACTAACTGATATAATTTAATTATTTGTTACGTAATTACATCACTGACTTAAATGAAGTTTAAGAAAGTAGTATGATTGTCTTTTTCACTGCTTTATCCCCAGAGTCTAGACATACACATACATCTGTATTTATATTTATAACAATACCTATATTTATGTCTATTTATCTTTTGCGAAGCATTGATTTCAAAGAATGTTCACTAAAATAGTATCATGATTTACTTTACTTTTAAGATGTATGCTTTTGATACATTTTGTTTACTTATTTCCTTCCTTTGATGTGATATGTATTTTAAAAATAAACATTAATTTTATTATTAAAACATAAATCATCAGAGAAATGCAAATTAAAAACCACAATGAGATATCACCTCAGCCCCGTCAGAATGACTATCATCAACAAGATAAATAAAAACAAGTGTTGGAGAGACTGTGTAGGAAAAGGAACCCTCAGCCACTGTTGGTGGGAATGCAGACTGGTGCAATCGCTATGGAAGGCAGTGTGGAGGTTCCTCAAACAATTAAGAATAGAATTTCCATATGACCCAGCAATCCCTCTGCTGGGTATCTACCCCAAAAATATGAGAGCATTTATCCATAAAGATATATGTGCTCCGATGTTCATTACAGCTTTATTTATGGTGGCCAAGACATGGAAACAACCAGTCTCCTTCAATATAAAAAAAGATGTGGTATATATACACAATGGACTACTATTCTGTCATAAGAAAAGATGAAATAGTGTCATTTGTAACAACCTGGATGGAGCTTGAGATTATTATGCTAAGTGAAATAAGCCAGACTGAAAAATTGAGAACCATATGATTTCACTGATATGTGGTATATAAAATTGAAAACAACAAAGGAACAAAACAAACGAAGAAACAAAAACTCATAGACACAGACAATAGTTTAGTGGTTACCAAGGGTAAAAGGGTAAAAGCGATCAAATATATGGTGATGGAAGGAGAACTGACTCTAGGTGATGAACACACAATGTGATATATAGATGATGTATTGCAGAATTGTACACCTGAAACCTATGTAACTTTAGTAACAATGGTCACTCCAATAAACTTCAACAAAAGAAAAAACTTTAGCGATTAGAAAAACCATAAATTTATTCTGAAATATAAATTATCGTCGATGTCAAATACAAATCTTGATTATGATGGTAACTGTAAATGAGTTAAATTCTTGTATTAAAAGATAAAGAACTTTGAAGTTCTTAAGTCACAAAAATTTGACTAAGGAACACACCTAAAAATTTGATTTGGAAAGAAAAATACTTGAATTATATCAAAGATATGTCAGGCAACTGTAAATCAGAATACAGTAAGATAAAAAATTGACATCAGAAAAAATAGAATTTGAGGAAAGATATTAAATGAGCCAAACATAATTGGTGCATTATGGAGAAAAGTATAAAGTACTATGAATATATAGCATTTATGAAATTTTTTTGGACAAATTACATAAAATTACAATTTAGAAAGGAATATATTTTAGAAATATAAACAGATAAATGCCCTAAAAATGAGTCAACATTATAATTTGCTCCGGAAATACATGATATAAATAATAAGATTAATAGATTTCTTATGTATTATCATTTAAATTGTGATTAATTACTCATAGAAGAAATCTAAGAGTTAATAGTTTGCAGTAATACTATTAAGATAACAAAATGAAAAGAAATTTAAAAAAACACAAAAAAGGAAAGTAATGAAAACAGACTAAATTAAAAAAATTAAAAGGAAAGATAAAAAGAAAACAAATCGTGAGTCAAGGATGAACTCAAACAAATTAAAACAAAACAACAATAACTATAGCAAAACAAATAATGGGATGTAGTAAAAATATATATGTAAGGAAACTTATAATTCTTGATAGTTTAAATATTAAAAAAAATGATATTTTTTTCAAATTTATCCAACAGAATGGATAATAAAAAAATAAAAATATAATAAGTAGCATAATTAC
This sequence comes from Rhinolophus hipposideros, assembly GCF_964194185.1. Classification (NCBI taxonomy): domain Eukaryota; kingdom Metazoa; phylum Chordata; class Mammalia; order Chiroptera; family Rhinolophidae; genus Rhinolophus; species Rhinolophus hipposideros. The sequence continues at coordinate 33,655,813 of NC_138048.1, forward strand.
AACATCAAAGAAGACAAGGGTAATTTTGAAAAAAAAGAATAGCAAAAATGACACATCCAGAAAACAGATCTCCTGACGACTGAAAATATTAGACATACTTTTTACAAATAGAGTCATGGATAAGTAAAGAAATCACAAATACATAGCAATATCAGTGAGTAATGTGATATAGCTGAGTAGATTAAATACATTTCAGAAACAAAAGAGCATTATGTCAGTTTGCTAATTAATTTAAAAATTATAAACTGTAGAATTTTGTGAGAAAATATAATTGATCAAAGATCAATCAATAGATAAAATTTAAGTGTTTTACTAACTAGATGAGGATAACAACCAGCACAAGAACAAATTATCTTTCAATACACCTAAAATGGTACTGATTGTAAACTGTTTTATGTGTGATTTCCATAATTTTAGGCAATAGACTAAGCCTACATTATTAAAATTGCTTCAGCATACAGAACAGTTAAAAAGATTTCTCACTGCATTTTTGAACTTATCATGTACCTTAAACTTTCAGAGGAAAACATTTTTTAAAAACAGACAAAACTATGCATAATATACTTGTGAATTAAATTAAGTATCATGTAAAAAATTAAATATACCAGTGTTAACTTGTGTTTATTCCTAAAATTCAAGGATGATCCAATTAGGAAATTCATTAGCTGCAAACTAAATTAAAATAAGCTACAAGTAGTTTTGATCAAATTCAGCATTCATTCCCAGCAAAACAACAAGACCAGAACAGGCTATTTATCCAACATAATAAAATAAGTATTATATCAAACAAAAGCAGTGGTCATGGTTAATGTTTAAATATTCCCCTGAAGAAAGAATTTTTATAAAAAATCAAGAGCAAGACTTTGGATGCTCACTATCACCCTATATCAAGGACACAGGATATCAAAATAATAAATATGAAAAACAATATGAAACATTTTTATGTTATATATTTAATTGCCTATCTGAATGCGGAAAAAATAATTCAAAATATTAGTCAGTTTTAAAACATTTTAAATGTAATTTTCCTAAATAAAACAAATAATCATCTACAGAGATCATAGTAAATAATTTCATTAGCAAAAGTTGCCCAAAATAAATAATAAATTTAGTGACATTTATAAATGAGAATAGGATATCAACTAATGGACAAAATGATTTAAATAAATATACTGTGGTAGTAAATCCCTAACTGCAAATGCTCAGTATTGTCAAAGATGTATTATTTCTCATATTAGTTTCTTAATCTGTTCATTAGATTTATTACAAACATCTTTATTAGATTTTAGAACTAGAAAATAAAGATTCTAAGTTCATCTAGAAATGTAATATAGAAGTTCATGTAAGAAGGGATTTGAAGCCTAATTTATCAATAATAATACAATAAGCCATAATTTTACAACAATTTAATGAATGTATGCAATTATTATAAAGTTATATAGTAGACAATAAATACATTAAATTCAAATTCAATAATACATTAAAACATAAAATATAAAGGTGACATTTATCTTTAGTGGGTAAAGAAAAGGAGTTTATCTCATACTTAATGCCAAATTAAAACTGACATGTATTAAATATTTAATCTGACAAATTATATATATATATATGCACAAGAAGTCCATATAAATAAATAAATAAATGATCAAGTGAGAAAGAATATATAAAGTAAATGTAACATATGGCTATATAAGATACAAAAAACATCCATTTGATGAAAGACCATAATTTTAAAGGCGGGGGGAATATCAGGAAAACCATTTGAAACAACTATAATAAACATGAGGTTCATATCATAAATATATAAAAATCTTCTTGCAAAAAAAAATAAGAAAAATTCAGTCTCCAATTTTATCATTCACCAGGTGTATACTATAATCACAAGTTAAAGTACAAAGACTAATATATTCATGAAGACACATCTCAATATGTCATAGTTAATTATAATGTTAAATATATTATTCATGACTACATATTAACAAATACGTCACAAATAACAAGGGGAATCTAATATCAAGCTGAACTTAAATAACAAGAAATTGATTAAATATGATGTGTTACAAAGAAATATGGTGAATGTTTAAATTAAAAAATATGTTACATTAAAAGGCACATTACCATTAATCTCCCTCAAAATACTCCCCCTCTCCTTGAACATACTTATCCCATCGTTCTTGCCACTTTCTTTTTTTTTTTTTTTTTATTTATTTATTTTTTTTTTTTCTTGCCACTTTCTAAAGCAGTTCTGGAAGTCCTCTTTCGTGAGTGTTTTTAGTTGCACTGTGGTGGCTGCCTAGATGTCCTGAATCATTTTGACTTTGGGAAGAGCCCGAAGTTTCATGGTGACAGGTCAGGTGAATGAGGTGGATGAGGACACACCATAATGTTTTTATTTGAATGAAATTGTGTTACCAGAAGGGCTGTGTGACATGGACAGTTGTCATGATAGAGGATGATTTACAGCACACTTTAAAAACACCTTCTCTCAACTGTTGCTCACACCTGAATGACCACCAAACAAGTGGAAACTTGTCACACACTGTTACTAAGGTTTGATGCACTGCTTGCCGTTTTGAAGATCCCTGCTTTTCTGTTTAATGGACACTCTACAGCCATAGTCACAGTATCTTTTGATCACACCTTGTGCATTTTCTTACATCTAAGGCGATATTACAAAATTAATTGAGATAGTATGCATTTTACAATGAAAATAAATTTTATAACAGTGTATGTGGAGAAAATATTAAAAATGTAAGCTTTTGTAAAATGGATTTATATACAACTTAGTCATAGAAATCTCTGTAAGAATGTATATGCATATCTATACATATAGATGTATATATGTATACACATGATAATATAGTAAGAGTGTTTGATTGGTAAAATAACATTTGTCTCTGGCTGGTGGAGCTATTATATATTATCATTTTTATTATGTTTTTTCTACATTGTTTAAAGTAACAGATTGCTTGTATATTTTTAAATGAGGTTCTTGTCAACCAAGTATGCAGGTTAGTATACACAACTACTGAAGTAGAATGCCTAAACAGAGCCTTGCATAACTTGTGAAAAATGTCCTTTACAGACACTTTATATTACAAAGCAATAATAAAACAGCTCAGATTTAAATCCTCTCATTTGAGGCTTTAGTCTCATGTTCTTTCAATTATATATCTATATACATACTAATATATGTTGCAGGATCAAGAACATGGGGTGAGCCTCAGTAGGCATGATGACAGCCTGGGACTGGAGAAAGATTATTTCTCTGAAGTCAGTAGCTGAGAAGTTAATGTCTGAAAGAGGAAAAACATCTCAAAGAAGAAAAATATTAGGAGCAATTAAACGTTTTTAAAGACCTGGATGCTGATTTCACAAAATGTCTTTATGATCCACCCTGCGCTCCAACTAAAATAATTGTTTGTGTAGGTCCACTTAGGTTCCATAGTGAAGGCTAATAATAGATTGAGACTATTGGAAATAACGTTACCACTGCTGTTATTGATGTGAAGTTAGAAGTTAGCATAAACAACAACGTGGGTCCTCTCCTCTCTGCACTAAGTATTATACCCCTCTGTCTGAAATTAACTTTTCAATCACGGGTGGGCATTTTTTTAGGACAGAAGTTAACATTCAACCGTCAGCAACATTAATCACAATACTTTGTTTTTCAAATATAGGACCTTATAAATTTTGTGGGTTTTTGTTTTGTTTTAGATTTATTTTTCAATTACACTTGACACTATTACATTAGTTTCAGGTGTATACCATAGTTATTAGACACTAATATACCTTACGTAGTGATCATCCTGAGAAGTCTAGTATCCATCTGATGCCATACACTTCAAAAAGATATATAAGCACCCCTGTGTTCGTTGCAGCATTTACAATACCCAAAATATGAAACTGTCCAATGATAGACTAATGGATAAAGAAGATATGGTACAATATGCAATGGAATATTTATTACTCAGCCATAAAACAGAATAAAATTTTGCCATTTGAGACAACATGGATGGACTTAGAGGGTATCATGCTCAGTAAAATGAGTCAGACAGAAAAAGATAAATACCATATGATTTCACTTACATGTGAAATCTAAAAAACAAAGGACCTCATAAGTTTTAATGGTAGAGAAACTTTATTAAAAATGTGATATGTGAAGAGAAAAAAAAATACCAAAATTGGGTCATAAGAAATCTTCATTTAGTGAGAAATATGGCATTTAAACAAGTTCATGGGAAACCATACAAATACTGATGTGAAGGGTTAATATGAATGTTTTGATTATGTTAATTTTTATGGAAAAGATATATATATATATATATATATATATATATATATATATATAAGTTCTTGACTTCAAAACTTTTTTGTCTAATATTAATATTAGACTATAATCATTGAGATATGGATTTAGAAGGTAAGAACAATGCATTTTTTCTTTTAAAATATTTTTTTCTGTTTATAGAAAATATTTACCAATATAGAATATTTGGGATCTCTAACAATATAGTAAGATTCACTTTTGATCAGACTCCCCTTAGAAGTATAACACTTAATACTCCTTTCATTTACTTCCAGCTAGCCCTTTACTCCCTCACTCCCTCCATCCATTCCTTTCTTCCTTCATCCCTTTCTTCCTTATTCCTTTCTCTCTTTTTCGCTTGTCTTCTTCATCTTCATTCTTTTTTATGCACCAAACAATACATTGTCAATCTAACTTTCTATCTTTCAACCTATTTATAGTTAATATTATGTGGCACATGGGACATTCCATTTTGCTTGCTTTTAAAAAAGTAGATTTATATTACATCTATTTTTTAGCATTTAAATACTTGTTATGAACATAACCTTGAATGCCTATATGATATGTCACAATAAAAAATGCTTAATAAAACCACACCATTAATGTTACCCTGACACCTTTCTTTGTACATATGTTTTTAAACTGCTTCTCTTTTTTTGCCACTTATAGAACAATGTCAGAATTACTGTTCTCCAAATGATATGTAAACATTGCACACATTTAAGAAGGTATTTAGAATTTAGATTAAGATTAGATTTCTGAATATACACAGAAATATTACCTTAACATACAGTTTAGTTTGTGTTTAGTGAGTATGGCTGTGACTTGTGTGTTTAGAAAGTTCAGATATTTTAAAAGAAGCATTTCTTTCATGGAAAGATAATATTAATCAATTGTACTTTTAAGAAATTATGAAGATCAATATAACATACAAGGTGTGACAATTAAATTTGTGAGCTCATCCTAGTAAAAGTGCTACTTATCTCATTGCTGAATCTCACAAAGATCACCTTTGAAGTATTTTTATTGGGAAGCTGTGCACCAATGGCAGCACCTAGTCAACCCTTCAAAGCAATTTTGGAACTCCTTTTCTGGAATGACCATCAGAGCTGTCATCATATTACCCTTGATGTCCTAAATGTTATCAAAATATCTTCCTTTCAATATTTTCTTTATCTTTAGGTAAAGAAAGAAGTCATTGAGGGCCAGATCAGGTGAATAGGGAGGGTGTTTCAATCCAGTTATTTGTTTACTTTCTAAAAACTCCCCCACAGACAAAGCCTTGTGAGCTGGTGCATTGTCGTGATGCAAGAGCCATGAATTGTTGGCGGAAAGTTCAGGTCATTTAACTTTTTCACGCAGGCTTTTCAGCACTTCCAAATAGTAAACTCGATTAACTGTTTGTCCAGTTGGTACAAATTCATAATGAATAACCCCTCTGATATCAAAAAATGGTTAGCAACATTGTTGTTACAAGTTTACAAGCTTAATTGACAGAACTGGTATACCTAATTTCATTATTTCAGCTATTTTCTTATAGCTTTTCCAAATTGACTGTGCCTAACTGACTTCAGAGAACTAAACAAACAAACAAACAAACAGATTCACTATATGAGTCCAGTAGAATTATTGTGAAATGTAATAGCTAATATAAGTACATCTTTTTTCTCATATTCTTCTTATTTGCCAAGTAAAATTGTTATGCTATCAGAAACAAAATCATCTATGTGGTCTTATGCAGCAAATGAAATACTATACCCATGGGTTATTTCCAAATTGGTGCTCCAGAGTAACCTATCTGAAAATGAAGGCTGTTGAACCACCACTCAGAACCATAATAGCCGTGTCTGGGGAATTCTAGACATACTATTGCTGTTTTCTGGAATTCAGAGTAATGAATCCAAGCAATCTCACTTACTTCGCCTACTATACAATGGTGTGCCTTAATTTGTTCCGGTTATTTTTTTATCTACGACTCAAGATTAAAAAGTACCAGACCATGAAAAAACGCTAGTGTTAGAGTTCATATTGCTGTAATTTCTCTTTGCTTTGTGTTGTGACTTCTTTTTTATTATTGCCTTTTATTTTTCATTTTTATAAATGAAGCCCGAATCAGTTATTGCTGCAAAAGAGTAGACCACAGATATGAACATCAAGACATACTGATTTAGTGAAATAATAATGCACTGAACTCGTGTGGCACCTTTCTTGAACATTAATCATCTTCACATTTCTCCCATCAGGCAGATTAACTCTCCCCATTTCATAGAGGGAAATTTGACAGAGGCAAAGATAATTGTCAAACTTACTAAGAACCAACATGAAAACAGTACACAGATTTTCTCAAGAATAAACCACAGTTATGTATTTGGAGCTGTCTGTCTGTTTTTTCTATGTAGACCATCCCAGCTAAGTAGAGAGTTTGCTTATTAACAGATTCATGCATAGTGAACAAAAAGTCAGGAAGGTCATATAATACCAAGCCTAGTGCTTTGACATAAATATCTGTAAAGAGGTGCAAGCAATTTTTTCATAAGTCTATATTCTCTAAATTAGTTTACGTTTATTTATTTTATAAGGGGAAATAGAGCTGGGTGTGTGCTCAAAAAGATCCTCTTCTCTATCGAAGCAACATTGACTATGTACTCCATCTTCCATCTTAGAAAAGAATTTCAGACATGATCTAAATGAATTTCAGAGATTCACTTAGAAAGTGGACCTAGGCTTTTAGTGAAATACAACAACATTTTTAAATATTAAGATTATCCTTTTTGTGACTCATTTTAAGTGGTTCTTTCTGAGTCTTTTGAGCCTCTCTCTCTCTCTCTCTCTCTCTCTCTCTCTCTCTCTCTCTCTCTCTCTCTCTCTCTCTCTCTCTCTCCAATGTCCTTTAAGCACATACCACTAAGAACACATTTATATTTAAACAAGTTGAGTATATTTTTCATTTTAGCAAAGGAGAAACCACACTATGGAGAACTGTGGAGCAGTTTTAGTAAGTGGTTGTTAGAAAATACTTAGACCTTCTAATCTTTGTTTAAGTGATTTGGAGGAGGATTCAAGAAACTGTAGCTTATTCTGGAATGTGTGCTTTCATGAAGTACAGTGTTTCCCTGAAAATAAGACCTAGCCAGACCATCAGCTCTAATGCATCTTTTGGAGCAAAAATTAATATAAGAACGGGTATTATATTATGTGAAAATAAGACCGGGTCTTAAATTAATTTTTGCTCCTAAAGATGCATTATAGCTGATGGTCAGGCTAGGTCTTATTTTTAGGGAAACACAATAGGGACAGTTCTATGACTGTGTTTCTTTATACATTTTATCTAGAAGAAGGATAGATGAGAGCAAATCTAACATTCTGATTGGTAAAGAAGTAGCAGTTATCCATATTAGAAGCTTAGGGGAATGTTGAGACATTTTTCTGATTTAGACAATATTCATATTCTTTCTCCATACATACATTATTATCAAGTGGTCTTATCTTTGTCTTGATATATCATTGTTACAGTGTAGCCTTGTCTCATGGTGATGTTTTGTGAAATTGCAATAAATTTTAAAAAGGAGTTACATTTTCAAAGTTTTAAAGAGAAATAATTTAAAAATTTTATTTTAAGGTAAACAATTATTAAACACAAGGACAAAACATACTTTAAGATTTATAAAACTGCCAAAATTTAAATATACAAAAAATTATTTTTGAATTATTCTTAGAGTAAATATTCTGATCAAGAGATAAATAAATCCAGAAGAAAGCATCAAGATGTAAGGGTAATAACATCAAATAAATAGTTTATTTTTCAAAATATCCAGTATAAAATAGAAATAGCATATTTTAAATTAGAAAATTAAACTTCACAAAACATCCAAAAATATGTGAATCAGTTTAATAAAAGTAAATATAAAGGAAAATGGCTTGCCTGAGCAGATAACAAAATATCAGCATATAATATAGTACAGGCAACAAATTCCTAGTACTAAAAAACAATATAGAACTAGGTTAGGGATAGCAAATAGATAACTGAGATAGAATAGAGAAGACAGAAAAAAATCTGTTTGTATATGAGATTATTATATGACAAATCTAGAAAAAATATAGATAACTTCAGTAGATGTTATTGGGGAATTTCATAGTGGAAAAAAATGACGCTGAATTTCTACTTTTTACCATATGCACAGTTGGATTCATGAGTGAAGTAAATGTTTTCATGCTATGAATGAAGAAGCATAAGAATAATGTAGCATTGATTTATGGTCAAGATGGTGGAATAGGTAAAGGCTGTGCTCACCTCCTCCTAAAACCACATCAAAATTACAATGAAATTATAGAAGAACCACCTGAAGACTAGCTGAAGAGAACTCTTATAAATAAGGATGTAAAGAAGCTATGGTGAGACTGGCAAGAGGAGAGGTGACACGAAATGGGTTGGTCCCATACCCACGTATGGTGGTTAAGAATTGGGAGGGATATCTTAGCTGTGGAGGTCCCCCTTGAGGAACAAGGGGTCCCAGGCCCACATCAGATTCCCCAGGATGGACCACCACTGTGGGGAAGAGGAGTCCCCACAACATCTGGCTGTGAAAATCACCAGGAATTCCATCTGGGTGAGAAGGAGGTCTGCTGGAAACCTAGGCATCCTCTTAAAAGGCCCATGAATAGACTCATTCGCTGATGGATGCACTTGCTCTGGGCTCTAGTGCTGGGCAGCACCTTGAAAAGCACCAGGGACATCTGGGGAGGAAATGACTGGTCTGGCTGCAGGGCGAGGGCTGGAGGGGTAACATTCTCCATCATTTTGTTCCTTTGCTGAGCAATCATCCAACCTAGCCTGCAGATGCAGGTAAGTGCGTAATCTGAGTCTCCCTTAAACTTGCCTACCCTGGTGATTGCCTGAGAACCCACTCCAGCCAACTCACAAACAGACCTTATAGTGGCTAGTACTCAAAAACAGCTGGTCTTTGACCATGCTACAGGTTTCCCTAAAATCTCTAAAAGTTTCCCAAACCCCAAACAAGCAGTAGCTGGCCTCTGCATGCCCTCTTGCAAAGTGGCCCCCAGCCTGGCACTAATGAAGCCTGCTTTTGTTCACAGCACAGCCTCTCCCAACTGTCTCCAAGCACAGCACAAGCTACTACGAACCACAGATCACATTGTAGCTCCTTCCAGATGGCCCTGAGCTGAACACAGGCTGTGGCCGATCTGGGCTTGCACTAGATCCCTTCCCAAGAGGCCTCAGAACCAACACACCTCGTGACTAGCTTTAGACCTCATCAGAGCCCCACCCCATAACTCCACAAATGATATACCCAAAGGGCAGGCTTAGCAAACACCAGAGCCCTGCTACAGAGACTCCCACTCTACGGTCAGCCCTCACACAACAATTCGTCCACTGGAGTCATGGCCAGTCCTCATAGCCAGTCAGCCTAAGGGTCAATCCCACCCACAGATATGCCAAGAGTAATCAAGGCTCAACTCCAACAGGAACCCACACAACGGATAGTCCTGGAGCACCTGGTTTAGGTGACAAGGGAGACTGCATCACTGGGCCCCAGAGGACACCTACTATATAAGATCAACCTGCCAAGACTGGGAGACATAGCAGATGTACTTACCCTGCACAAACAAACACAGGGAGACGGTCAAAATGAGGAAACAAAGAAACGTGTCCCAAATGAAAGACAGAACTCCAGAAAAAGAACTAAACAAAATGGAGATAAGCAACCTAGCCAAACACAGAGTTCCAAACACTGATTATAAGGGTCCCGAATGATCTCACTGAGAACTTCAACAAAGAGAATAAATATAAAAAAGGACATAGGAACCATAAAAAAGAACCAGTCAGAAATGAGGAATACAATAACTGAAATTAAGAATGCACTAGAAGGAATCCCCAGCAGATTACATGAAGCAGAAGATCGAATCAGCGATTTGAAAGACATAGTGGCAGAAAACATTCAATTGCAACAGCAAAAAGATAAAAATAATTTTAAAAATATGAGGATAGTTTAAGAAACCTCTGGGATAACACAAAGTGTAACAACATTCTCATCATAGGAGTATCAGAAGAAGAAAAAAGAAAGCAAGTGATTGAGAACATATTTAAAGAAATAATGACTGAAAACTTTCCTAATCTTGCAAAGGAAATAAACATAAAAGAAACTGCAGAGAGTCCCAAACAAGATGAACCCAAAAAAGCCCACACCAAGACACATTATAATTAAATGGTAGAGGTTAAAGTCAATGAGAGAATTCTAAAAACAGAAAGAGAAAGGCAATTAGTTACTTACAAGGAAATGCTCATAATATTGTTAGCTGATTTCTCAACAGAAACTTTGCAGGCCAGAAGGGATTGGCACAAAATATTTGAAGTGATGAAAAGCAAGGACCAAGATTACTCTACCCAGAACTGAAGAGAGAAAGAACTTCTCAGAAAAGAAAAAGCTAAAGGAGTTCATCTCCACCATACCAGTATTACAAGAAATGTTAAAGGGACTTCTTTAAGAAGAAGAAGGTCTCCAATAAATTAAAAAAAAAAAAAAAAAAAAAAAAAAAAAGGAGAAGGAGAAGGAGAAAAAGAAATAAAAAATATGAATAATAAAATGGCAATAACTATGTACCTATCAATAATCACTTTAAATGTAAATGGATTAAATGTTCCAATCAAAGGACACAGGGTGTCTAAACGGGTAAGAAAACAGGACCTAAGTGACCACTGATAGATGATTGACTAAAAAAGATGTGGAACGTATGTACAATGGAATATTATGTGGCGATATAAAAGAATGAAATTTGATCATTTGCAACAACATGGATGGACCTAGAGGGTATTATTCTAAGTGAAATAAGTCAGACAAACACCATATGATTTCACTTATATGTGGAGTCCTAAAAAAGAAAATAACTGAACAAAAAAAAAAGGAACAAACTAATAAATAGATATGGAGAATTTTTTGATTGTTGCCAGGTGGGATGGGGGTTGGGGGCTGGATGAAAAAGGTGAAAGGATTAAGAAGTACAAATTGGCAGTTACAAAATAGTCATGGGGATGTCAAGTACAGCATATGGAAGATAGTCAATAATAGCTATGTATGGTATCAAATGGGTACTAGACTTATTGGGTGGATCACTTCATAAGTTGTATAAATGTCTAACCAATATTCTGTTCACCTGAATCTAATATAGTATTGAATGTCAACTGTAATTAAAAAACAAAAGTAAATAAATAATAATAATTTAAAAATAAAGACATTTTTAGCACTGAAAACAAGAGAAGTATGATTAACTCAATTTTTCTGAAAGTACAAAACTAGAGGAAAAGACAGGTAGTCACGAAAACTGTAAAAGGTAACATGTAATTTGTACTATGCAAAAGTCAAAGGGATATGTAAACCTTATGTATTCTTGTCTCATGATAATTTTTAAAAGCACATTTAGTCTATGAGCACTTTAAACAATAATAGGTGCTTCAATTTGATTGTCATTTTTATCAGTTATGCATAAAGCTGTGATACCATAAAAATTTTCTGATGTAGAATTCTAAAAGTCTGTTTTCATCTTAATCATCTCCACTAATATTTTTCTTTCAAACAAGGAACATTTTCTGTTTTAAGTTCAGAAGGCCTTGAATAATACCATTTTGTAACCTAGTTATTTTAAAGGTCAATGTTTATATTCAATTTATATGCTACTTCATACTAAAGTTCTCAGAAGAAAGAAATAGTGCCATTAATAGTCATTATCATATATTTAAGGATAAATAATTTGAAACAAAATCATGTTCTTAAGAAATACATTAGTAAATTTTCTTGCTTAAATTTTCTTCAGTTTGCTTCTGTTTTCTTGGCTAAGATATAGTCTTTTTTTTTTCTGCAAGTGAATGTACAAAGAATAATTATTAAATTTAAAAGAAAATAATTATTTTAGAGCCTTAACTAAAACTCACATTATACAAGTTCTCAGTTCTTTCTTTTCTCTAATGTGTTCTACCTAAGCTCAAAATGAAGTCATATTTAATATTACCACTAAACATCATATAATTTCTGAGTACTAGGTAAAATTGAGAAAAATAATAAATCTTTAAACTTATTTCCCTATCCTCATGTTATAATACTTTAAATTTTTTCCCCTCACACTGTTAATTTATTTAAAACAATGTAAAGCAAAAAATAATAGGATTAGAGTAAATATATCATTATTCTAAGACATCTTTTAGGACAGAATTAGCAAGAAATAGGTTAACATAAATACTGCATTGAGGTAATTTTTCATTTCATTTTCATCTTAATTTCAAAAAAATCTTATGTCACTCTGCTTTGGGAATGTTTCTTAGACTGAAGGCTCTGTTTACATTTACTTCATTAATTGATAGAATTCTGATAATAAAATAATGGTGAATGCCAGTGAACCATCGCATGCTTTTTACCGAGAAAGTTATTGATCAGAATTCTTGTACTGATTCTTCTAATTGAATGCGTCTCTTAAAGTTGTGTCCGATTTTAAAATAAATATTTTCATCAATTTCTTAATAATATGTCTTATTTGCATTTGATTCTGGACACTAATCTCTCACAAAACTCAGAGATAATTCCTCAAGGAGAGATCCTGATACAGAAATTATTGCTTCTTGGAGAAATTTTGGAGTATACCAAAATAGTTTTGAAAGAAAAACAGGAATGTTCCAATGTTAAAAACAAATACATGTTTCAAGAAGCTCTTGCAAAGACTTTCTCTTATTACAAATCTTATATATAAAAAAACTATTTACAATATCCAAATCACGAGGTCAGCTTCCCATAAGAACTACATAGCTTTGTATTAATTAGATTTGTTTGGAAAAAGAAATTGAGAGAGAAGAACAGATCCAATTAGGAATTCAAAAACTTGTTTTTAAGCAATCAAATTTGTTAGGTTTTAGTTATTACCATTTTCAACAATAGAAATCAATATATTGAATATATATAAAAAATATAATAGGAAGTGTGTCTTTAAATGTACTTATATTCCCTAAGCCATCCAGTAACGTTCAAATATTTATTGAAGTTTTTTTTTTTTTTTTTTTGCAGCGTTTCGGCCTTAGTAATACATATCTACTATGAGTAAAGACAAGCTCAAAATTTCAACCAAGCTCTTCTCCAGTGCTTTCTAACGTCCCTTAATCTTTCTTCATACAGTTATTACCATCTATGATCAAAAGAGAGATTTCAGGAAATTTTTAAGTAGTAACTATCCATCTATTGCAAATCAGTCACAATGTTACATGCAGAACAGACAAGGGTCCAGAGCCAGAAAATTCTGACATTTAAAAGGTCTTGACACTACTCAGAGACTCACACCCAGTTACAAGATAGATCACTCTCACAATGGGGCTATTATGTAGCTGTGTAATACAGCTCTGTTTCAGAATATTCCCTCTTTGACAGCCTGAGTCGAAAGGTGAAGAGTTTGCCATTTGATTTTCACCCTACACTTTGAAATAGACTCTTCACCCATTTATCATGATTATTCATTAGGAAATTTTCTATAGTATAGGAAAGACATATCCCTTGATTGAAAATAGTTTGAGGAACTGATTATTAAATGTATCTACTAACAATGGCATTCTTTTATTTATTTTTAAAATCCAAATCTGTATCTTCTCATCTGGTTATCGTTAAAAATGTCAGTAAATGAATGACATTTATTTGGTACACATGTTATTATTATTAGTGTATCTGTCTATAACTACTTATGTGATAAGTATTGGGTTCACATAATTTTTCAGTTGGAACAATTCAACTATGAAAACTGCAAATAAGAGAAATGAACTAGTCAGGATCTAAAGGGAATGCATAATAAAGATACAGAGCTGCCCAAAAACTTCTCAGGGCAGAGGTCCAGATCTGAGGACTAGATTAGGCTATGACCTCATATGCTTATTTCCATGATCTCAGTTATTAAATACTGCAATTTGGACTCAGACTCTAGTTTTGTAACTCATAGTCCTGTGCTCATGCCAGCATAAAACTAGGATCAATCTAAAAGTGATCACAAGCCTCTGGGTGTTGCATGTAACTGAAATGTATGTCTCCTGAATAGCCCATTCGTTTTTTTTCTCTTTCTTTTTTTCTTTTCAATTCAGCTTTTCTTCAGCTTGCAAAGATATGCACTCATATCAAAAAACCCAGAAGAACAATGGTGGATATAATATCCTTAAATAGCAAATACAATGAACATTTGTCGACCTTTCTTGAATGCATTTGTGCCTATTGGTATAAGCGCACTTTAAATAGAAAGGTAGTTCGAGATATATGTCCTTATGAGTGTTAGGTGAAACAATATGTGTGTCTCTAAGAGGAGACGGAGGAGACACACAAACATCATACCCACACACAACCACACTCCCATTGCTCTGCTGCCTCTTGTGTAGGGCACTGGTTCAGGGAGACACTCAAGTGTTGACTAACCCATGCTGTAGAAGAAGGACTAAAGAATCATTTGTTTAGTAGGAACTCCTCAACATTAGACTAGCAAATTTCTTTATAGTTGTGATGACTGAAAGCATTGCTGTTTTCGAATGCCTAACTAATTCCCATTCCATGAGAACATGTGATGAGTTGAAGGTAGTAACTATGTAATGAGTATATTTTAGACACTGGGTTTTTTGAGTGGAGACATATCTAGGTGATAAATCCCAATTTCAATACATTCTAGCAAATGTAATTTCTGTTTAACATTTCTATTGATAATAAGTGTTTCATCTTTCTTTGTTCAAATCTTGTTATTAAAGTCTGAATGACTTGCCACTGAAAATAGAGGCCAAAAAAATAGAGGTTCCAAGTCTTAGGGAAATTTTGGAAAAATGATACTATTTTCACATACTCCTATATGCTACAAGAAATTCAGAGAAAGAGAGGGAAAAAGGAGGGAGAGAGAGAGAGAGAGAGAGAGAGAGAGAGAGAGAGAGAGAGAAATACTTTCTCCATTTCACGAGGTAAGTAAATGCTCTCATCTTCTTTATGGGATGTTCTCTAAGGCATTTTTATTTGTTATCTTATGGTGTATACTTTAGAATATACACTATTTAAACTGACTTTTCCCATCAACTATAAGATTTTTAAGTCAATAGTGAGACTAAATTTTCTTTATAACTTCTGCAGTGCTTAATATACTCTAGATCAGGGGTGTCCAAATTGCGGCCCATGGGCCAACTGCAGACTGCAATCCATTTTTAATTGCCCCTAGCAAATTCCATAAGTATATTTAGTTTACTTAAATAAACCAGGTGAGGCAATATGTACTTTACCTCGAGTGACTGGCCCGGCTGTTTTGGTGAAAAACGTTGAAAAAAGTTTGGACACCCCTGTTCCAAACACAGTTCCACAAACTATGCCATTGAAGATGTCATGGTTTATCATGCATAGTGCCAGGCAGATCTGCTGTTTCAACGAGGGGGAAAGAACCATAGGTTCCTCCCTAAATGTCTGCAGTAAACTACTCGTGGAGCAAAACTTGTGCAGATTTGGCGGGAAGAAGGGACATGCTCTAGAAAGTTTGCTCTTCTGGGAACAAAGAATTTTACTTGGAAAATAAAAGAAAAATGCAGTGTATATGTTATTTCCTTTTGTAAAACATACAGTGATGAGTAAACTTGAGTAATAAAGTCTCCAGGACATTCAAAAAATCTTTTTACGTGTGATTCTGTAGATGCCTTAACATAAGGGATAAAACATGCCGGGAAGTCCCTAACATAAAAGTGTAGGAATGGGAGTCAATAAACTTGACCTATATGTGAGAAGGTACAGTATTGATAAGGAAGAAAAATAAAAAGCAACAGACACCAAAACTCCAAAAAGGATTTTGAGAAGACATCACATGAAGTGTATTTACATATTTCTTAGAAAATAATACAAATAGTCTAGTTAGCTCAGTCTGTGGCTGAGCTTACAATGTAATGTGTGCTGTCTTTTCTGCCTGGAGAGTCAATTTTCTTCTCATTTAAAAAGCAGGTTGGCTAAAGGAACAGAATTGCAGATACACAGAATATATTGAAAATTGGGTTTATTAACTTCACATATTTTCACTAGAAAGCCTTTCTACTGTTGTGAAAAGAATAAAATCCAATACATAACTTTGGAAGCATTTTTTTATAACCCTCCACCATGAACCCTTCATTCGTCTGAGAGGGAAATCGAGTTTTGTATTGGAAAATGTTTCTGAAATGCATTCAGTTTCTACATTTCCTGTGTTTTGATCGGAAAATGTAAAATAGTGTAATATATTAACTTAATCTAATAATAGATCATATGTGTATGTTTTAAAATTTGAAGCCATTTTATTTCATAATCACAAGTATGTAAGTGATAGAAATCCATGGATAAAGGAAACCACAGAAGATGGTTTAACTGAAAGGAAATTTGTCTAATTTCATATAATTATAATATTTTTTAAATGCCACCAGATATATTTACTTCTATCTGAACAACGGAATTGTAGATCTGGTGAACTTATGTATTTTAATTGTCCTTAAAGACATACAACTTATGTTTTACAAGTAAATGAAAAAGGCTTATTGAAACACTAGACCTCAGTTCTCAGATGTTGGAACACTATTACCTGTAGTGCATTGTTTTTCAGAGTGCAGTACACACAGGGCTTTTAGTGGATAATTAATGGTTGTGTGTTTTTGTTTTTGTTTTATCTGAAAACATAAAAGCAGCATTGAGAACCACTAATTTCATAAACACATTATTCAAAAAAGATGCGAAATTTAAGCAAAATGGGAGATAATTTAAAGAAAAAAATTATATTTGTCTCATCTGTTCTTTTCTTCCTGTTCTGCTTCTTTTGAATTATCAAGGTGGCTTTTTTTGTTGTTTTGTTTTTGCATTCGCATCATCTCTTACATTGGATTTTTTAGTTATACCTCTTTGAATTCCTTTTATAGAAGTTTGGGAATTAGAATTTATCACAGTCAACATTAATAAACACTACATTAATTCACTAATAATGTAAGAACCTGATAATTTATTAATTCCTTTTATTCCTTTAAACCCCTTTGTGTCATCATGCATGTTTTATAACTCCCACTATACATTGCTATTAAATTTTCCTTAAGCATTCAGTAATATTTTAAATACTGTTTTGTATTTATCCACTGTTTACTATTTCCATTAGTCTTCCTTTCTACAGATCCAGGCTTTTATCTGAGATTATTAACTTTCAAAATAAAGACATGTATTCTGTATACAACAAATTTTCTAAGCCTGTTTGTTTGAAATGTCTTTATTTCACCCTCAATTTTGCAACATATGGGAAACTCTAAAGAAAGAAATCAAAAAAGTCTAAATAAATGAAGAGATATATCATGTTTATGATTGTCAAACTTACTCTAGTAAAGATGTTAATTCTCCCCAACTTGGTATACAGGTTTAATAAAAAAATTAATACAGGTTTCTTATAAAAAATAACAGCAAAAAGTTTGGCATATATAGACAAGGTTATGCTAAAATTCATACGAAAATTAAAGAAACCAGAATAGCTAATATAACTTAAAAAAAAATTTAAGTGGGAGCGATCATTCTATCTGTTTCTAAAAGTAACTATATGGCTACATTATTGTGTTGTATTGGTTGAGAGATAGATACATAGATCAATGGAACAGAATAGATCACCCTGATAGACTCCCATACAAATACTGTCAACTGATTTTTGACAAAATTGTAAAAGGAATTCAATTAGAGAAGGATAGCCTTTCAACAAATATGCTGGAGCGGTGGGATGCCCGTGAGGGTGGGGTGGGGATAAGCTTGACTTAAATCTCACATGTTATATAAAATATAACAAAATAAATCATACATTTAAATATAAAATATAATACTATAAAACTTTTAGAAAGTAACACAGAAGAAAATTTCAGGATTAAGTCTTGGCGAAGATTTCTTAGACATGACATCAAAAGGATAATCCATAAAAGAAAAAATAATCAATAAATTGTAATTAATCAAAATAAATAATTTTTGATCTGCAAAAGACTGTTCAGATAATTAACAAAAAAAAAAAAACATGCCATGGCTGGGATAAAATATTTTCAAAGTATCTATTTTTGACTCATATATTGAGTCCTGACAAATGACTCATACTGAGAATGTATGACGAAACCCAAAATCAGTATTAAAAAAAAAAAAAAATCAAGTTAGAAAATGAACAAAACACATGAAGAAATATTTAGCCAAAAAGAATAATAGATTTTTAGTACAGAAAAATAAGACTATTACGAGATTTTCAACATTAGTAGACATTAGACTAGAAATACAAATTAAGATTATTATAAGTTGTTAATATACATCTTTTGGAGCAGCTAAAAAAATAGTCACAACATGAAATGCTGGCAGGAATAAAGAGAAATTGGAGGTTTCTCACATCTCATACATTATAGGTGGGCATTAAAATGTTATAGTCACTTTGAGTAACAGTTTGGCAGTTTCTTAAAAATATAAACATACACTTACCATTGGACCTGAACACTTATCTAAAAGAAATGAAAAATTTTATTCACACAAAACTGCACGTGGTTGGTCATAGAAACTTTATTTGTAATAATCAAAAACTTGAAACAAACAAATGTATCCTCAATAGGTGAATGGTTAAGGAAACTGAGATAGCAGTGTAATAGAATACTACTCAGCAGCAAAAGGAACAAACTGTTGAGACATGCAACAACTTGGATAGATCTCAAAGGCATCATGATAAATGAAAAAAGCCAGTCTTAAGAGGTGACACACCATATAATTCCATTTATACTACATTCTCAAAATGAAAAAAAAAAAAATGAAACATGGAAAATCGATTAGGTTTGTGTTAGGAATTGTCAGTATGAAAGCAATTGAATGGAATGATAAAGAGGTATGCGTGCGAATCTTTGTGATGATGGAATACTTCTGTATCATGAATGTAATGGTAGTTACATAAATCTACACCTGTAATAAAATGACATAGAACTATACACACATATTGTATCATTGTAAAATTCCTAGTTTTGACGTTGTAATATAATGATGTAGAATGTAACCATTGTGGGAAAACCTGGTGAAAGGCCCATGGGACCTTTCTGTATTATTCTGTAACTTTCTGTCAATCTTTAATTATTTTAAATTTTTAAAAGGTAAAGAAAAGTAAACAGTGCAACAATGTATACACACACAATCAGCACTAAGACTAGCAAATGGAAAACATATGGGGAAGTTTTTAGATCAATGGTAGATTTCTGTCAAATGGAGGTCTACCTATTTTATTATTTTTTTTCTTATGACGAAAATATACCTGGCCATATATTAGCATCCTCTCAGTACACACGTTCAAACTGATATTACGAGAAAATTTTTAAAAAGTGACTCTTATATTCCTTCTGACAGATACTCTGTGATAATCTGATGAGTCAAATTTTCTCCAGCTATTATCCCTGATATCTGTTACTAAGATAATTTTCATATCTCACTAGATAGAAAACAAGTAGAGTAAATGTTAGAAGAATGCTTCCAAGTCCATTACCCTTGAGTTTACAAGTTTTTTGTTTGTTTGTTTGTTTGTTTTCTTTTCTTTTCACTTCTTTGTCAATACCCTACACTTACATTGTTCCATTCCCTAGCAGATGATATAAAGTATATCCATCATCAACAATTTTGAGTTAGTATATGAATTAATAAATGAGCAGGCACTTCACAGATTCCATGCACTCATCAACTGTCCAATAGTAAAAACTCCTTTGGAGTCACCAGGATCAGGTGGTAAATACATTAAACAAGTCTGGACTAACCTGACACTTTATCCTGAGATCCCTGGAGTAGGAAAATATGAAGATGTAAATATATATATATATATATATATATATATATATATATATATATATATATATATATATATATGGTTCTGATAGGCTAAATAATGGCATCCCAAGAGGTTTTCATGTTCTAACACCTGTGCAATGTGACTTTGTATGGTAAGGGGATTTACAGATTTAAATGTTAAAGATCTTGAGATGGGGAAATTATCCCTGATTTAGCATGGGGAACCCTCAATATAATCACAAGTGTCCTCGTAAGACAGATGCAAGAAATCAAAGGCGGAAGAGGAGATGTAAGTGGGGAAACAAGTGTTTGCAGTGATGAGAGGGAATGGCCTTGATCAATGAATGAAGGCAGTCCTAAAGCTGAAAAAGGCAGGGAAGGGAGTCTGGGAGGTGATTGGGAAGTGCCATAGAAAGATTTAAAGATATTGGTAGTATTTTTAATTTAAGTCATATATAGATGCTTTTAAATTGTTATTCTTTAAATCAAGTTATTTTCTGTTTGTAATCAATAACACAGTTAAAAAAAAAAAAAAAAAAAAAAAAAAAAAAAACACCACACAACTTCAGAGCAACCATAAGTACCCAACATTTTCAGCCATTTTGAGTTAAGTCCATGTCTTTTCTGTAAAAGCCAGCTATAGGGTGCAACTCAGAATAAAAATCCCGTCTTTTACAAATCAAAACCCTTTTTAGTGAAGTATTTAAGAAAGTAAACTGTCTAGTGTGGTGTCAAGTCACCATGATCAATTCTGCATTACTTATGGGTTCAGAGACTACAACTGTTCATTTCATTTTATATAGCAGTGTCTACAACCTATGTTATGTTTACTATAACTTTAGTCCAGGTTTTCCTCCTTCACTTCCTGGTCTTTGAAACACTTCCTGATTTATCTCACTTTCTTTAAACTAGACTATATTTTATTTTATTTTTATCTTTTATTTTTTGAGAGAAGTAAGTATAAGCTTTTTTTCTTTTCTTTTCTTCTTTTTTTCGAACTTGTTATTTTCTAAGCTATTACCTGTCCACCTGACCAACAGGTCAAAGTTTTTATTTTGCCGTTACATCTCTGCTGCTCCTGTTGGGAGGTGGTCTCATGATCACAAATAAGATTAATTTGTAAAGGAACACTTATTTATCTTTTTCCCTAAATTATTACAATCATTCTCCTATGACCATTGCCTGCTTGAATACACACAAACCCATCACTTAAGTAAAAACTAAGTTTCATGTAATTAATCTTTTAGGCAAATAAAACTTAATTTTTATTTGCTGGAAATATGTCATGAAAAATTTGAATATCAGTTACTATTTACACTTACAAAGCTGAGACCCTATGTCAAGATTGCTTGGTGTTACATTTTAAGGCTAGTCGGACTTTTGCTCCTCAAACAAAAGCAAACTCAAATCACCAAAACAGAATTCATTTCTCTTTGCACATAGAAAAGTCAAGATTTTCTTGCATGTTTAAAATTCAGGAGGGACACTTTTAGAGCCTTCCACCTAGTTAAAAATTAGCCAGAAGTATATTTTTGCATATAACACACTCATATACCATTTCTGTAAATACATATAAAATATGTTTTGTTGGTACTTAATTACTTTTGTTCATAACAAATCTCTGATGTCCATTGTGGATAGTTTATATTGCTGATACATCATTATCTTGACACATGCTGTGGAAATTATTTGTGTTTTCAGACTTCTTAGGTTTATTCATAATGATTAATGAGCAGCAGAAGAAACTCAATATTTTTGAAACTCCCAGAAATTGAGCACAAAAAATATATTTGCTTTAGTACACAGAGCTCCCAAACTTCTTATTTTAATAGGAGGATGGAAAATTACAATGGGAAGAGAGAGGAAAGAAAAAAAGGTAGCTTTGGTATGGCAGCCTGCCACGTAGTTATGATTAGCCTGCACTGTTTACTGTGCAGCAAATGAAACAACATTTTGCATTATACAGAAGCAATTAGGGAGTGGTTCCCTAGGATACTTTAGTCAACATTATTTTGAAGAAGCAGAATAACATCCAGGATCGCTCATTAAAGGAACCCCAAAGCTAATGGGATATATTAGTAATAATTATATACCATATATAATACATATACATATATAGTACATATATGTGATTTTTTTTTTACCTAAATTCTTACTTGACAAAAATTATATTTTCTTTTTCACTTGAAATGATCAGAAGTGATTGTGGCTCAGAGGGCAGACACCATGAGAAGACGGTATCCAAACAAGTGAAATAAAGGTATTAAATACGTAATTGATATTCACATTTACTCAGTGGAAGCTCAATTTTTTTTTATATGTGAATTACTTCCAAAAAGCATTTTTCAAAATCAAAATGTGAAAACTAATATAGGTATTAATTTCTGTTCCCTTGGATTAAAATTTTATCATTTTATTTTATTCTTTGCTTTTATCAATTTCTATTATACCAAAAATATTTACATAATATAAGTGACATGGCTGGGCTTCTTGTACATTAGTTTATTGTTTTCAATCATGAAATGGAATTTTTTTTATGGGAAAAGAGTTAATCAATGTTTGTGAACAACACATATCTAAGCAAAACAAACATAAAGTGGTTTCTCCTCCATGGAGATTCAAGTCCCTTTAAGGCGATAAAACAACAGGAAGAAAAAACAAAATTGGAGAACAACATATGTCAACTTTATTGTTCCATAGAGTTAATAAATACTCTGAAATTTTTGCAAAGAAAGAGATGGCTGTTGCGGTTGTAGTAGGGTGAGGCCTTATAGAGGAGAGATGGTTTGATTTTATGCAGAAATCCTAGCACAATTAGGAAAGGAATAAAAAATAGGTCATTGTATTGTCTGAAAAGAGCAAGGGCAGAGGCACAAAGATAGAGCAGATGAAGAACAGGACAGAAGAAAGGAGGCAAACAGAAATACTTGACTGCTTGAAATGGAGTATCTCTATGATGAGTACAATAATGTTCCCCTAAGATGCCTATGTCCTAATCCCCAGAACTTGTGAATATGTTAAATTATACAGAAAAGGAGAATTAAGGTTGCAGATGGATTCAAGGATGGTAATCAGTTCACCCTAAAATAGGGAAATTATCTTGGATTATGGAAGAGAACCCAATGTTATCATCAAGGCCCCTAAAAATCAACTAGGGAAACAGAAGAGTCAGAGAATTAGAAAGAAAGATGTAACCACAGACACAAAGTCAGAATGATGAGATGTAAGAACTGCTCAACCTTATTTGCTAACTTTAAAAATGCTGGAAGAGGGCCACCAGCTAAGGAATACTAGCAACCTCTAGATGCTGAAAAAGGTAAGAACAAACAAACCAAAAAAGATTAATTGCCTAGAGCTTCCAGAAAGTAATGAAGCTCTGATGGGGTCTTTCCTTTAGCTGAACAAGACCTGTGTTTTTCTTTTAAATTACAGTATGATAAATTGGTGATGCTTTACACCATTATGTTTGTAGTTATTTGATCTAGAAAATTTACCTGAAAGCCTGAAAGCTTGGCTAGTCATCATCCCAAGTGTATGGATCAATACTCAAATAAAGAAAGCCATATTTTATTAATAGTATGAAATTGAATTCAATAGAAAAAAAGAAAAATACATATATATACATTTTTCAAGTGAAAAAAAAAACATTGGGGACAAAATAGATGGAAGTGGTATGATAATGAAGAATATAATATTCTTGCAAATTAGATAAAATGACAATACATAAGATACCTTTTCTTCAATTGTTCATCAATTATGATTTTTATTAGAGTTATCGGAAATTACCAAAATTTTTCTTGCTTTCAAAACATTAATTTAGTATGAACTAGATTACCATATAATATGAAAGTGTAATACATAGACAAAAATATTTTATTGAAGTTATAATTTCAGGTATGTACATGTGATATGCACTATACCATGCAAAATATGTCTTCCAAAATATGTACATATATTTATGCAAATTTTACTTTTAAGAGGCATAACCACAATAGATAATTATGTGCCTTGGAGGAGGAAAATTCCCCTCACTACCCTTTTTGCTTTTTATTGGCCAGTCTAACAATTAATTGGCACAAGTCTGGTTAACAGCAGAAAAGATTTTAATTCATATTTATGGAGGTCTCATAAAGAAATGACCAAAGCAGGCAGCTTGTATACTTTTTAGACAAAGGAAAAATAAATGTGTTAAGAATTGACAAGACAAATAAGTTTGGGCTTGAGGCAGTAATTAGCAAAGAGGAACAAAGTTTATTTACACAACCATTTTGGCTTTGAATTCCGTCTTTGGCAGTAAGGATGTCTCTCTGCTTCTTGGTGCAGGAAGAGTAACTTTTATAGGGGAGATTTATTTCCTTCTTTCAGGGAAATAGAGAGGAGGTTAGTATCCTTCTTGCACTGGCTATTTCTCAAGTAACTTTAATTCAAAATAATCAATGTGCCAAAGTGGCATCTTTTGGGGTGGCAAACTGAAACAATTAATCAGAAAGAAATCTCACCTTTGAAACATCCCCAGGAAGTTTCATTGTCCCAAAGTTGAGTTGGTAGATTGTTCCATCTCACTGAATCAATCCCTTAGTCTTGTCAGTAGGTCAGTTCAGTTAAACCTTTGTGTCTCATTTTTAGGAGGCAGTGATACAGGTGGGCTCATAAAGCTAGGCCTATGGTGCGAACAATCAGGTATTTAAGAGGAAGTATTTCTGTTGAAACAAAAGGAAAACAATGGTTGATGATGAAATCAAATTATAAACCAGTTTCTGAATTCCAAGGGTAGCCAGTTGAAATTTCTAGATGTCTGAGTCAAAGCATCATAGTAGTTTGAATGTCTCTGATGACGTCATCAGGAGTTCAGGCAAACTTTGTGAATGACCCACAGAACAACAGCTACAAAGATGGTCTAAACATGGACTATTGTGGTAATTTCACTGAAGTTTATATTAAATCCTCTAGCTTCAGGGAAAAGGGCCGTTTTAGTTCTCAATGACATCAAATCAGAATGGTGGGAGGAAATTAGAAAACGTGAGCTTAGAGCATTGTAGCCAGAAATTTGAGGAAACTAGAAGAATTCAGGATTCTGTCCAGTTTACAGGTAAACAACTAAAACCTCAAAGACAACTAACAGAATGTGTGTCTACAAGTGTATATTATAGTTTCTGCTGAAACATATTTTTCTCTTTACGATTGTCCCCATTTTTACCAAAGATAACTATAGTAAAGGTAATTTATTTGTAAAATAAATCCAATCTTACTAAATCTGGCCACATTATTTACCTAAGATCACCAAGAATAGCCATTGATCATGTAGGCTCTTTAAAATCTGCTTTACTGGAACTTTATATAAGGCATCTCACATGGAATTTTTATAGCCTCTCGAGGCCAGGAACACCAAGCCAAGTACATAACTATCAGACTTTGCCTGAAATACCTATAGATTGGGCGAATGTCTCTCCTCCTGAGGTCCCCAAAACATCTTGAGTTGCCTAGGTCTGTCAGGAAGTAACCATCGTTACTCACCTGGTAAGTCTGCTAGGAACCCTGCAAGCAAGGGACCAGGCTAATTTTTCTAAGGGGCTTTATAAAGTTAACCTTAGTTCATTAAAGCTATCTAGTATCGGAGTCTATGCACATTCTCAAATATAACGTTCTAACGAAAGCCTTCCCAGTACAACCAATGTTTCCAATTATGTCTTGTTACAAGAACAGATTCTTATTGAATTAATGTACAAGTAAATAACTATACTGCCATGAAAATATGAGAATACTCACTGAAAGTATCTGAATTCTGGAGTTATCAGGTGAAGGAAAAAAAAATGTTTTAATTCTGTTTCCAGAGGTACAATTTACCAAATTTTTGTAGTCATAGTTCGCTTAAGAGGAAAGCTTTCTTTATATCTGGAAGCCAAAGATTAAAGAACTAGCAATATTTCAAATAAGAAGTTATAAAATTATAATCATTCTCACTTTATTAAGTACCACGATAATTCTTGTTCATCTTGATCCTTTTGTTAACAGTTTTAGAAAGCCATTAGTTTTTCTATTAATGTCCTATAATTCTTATCTGCTTCGGTGATATGATCTGAAAGTCATTACAGACCTGTATTTTAGAGCACTTGTCAGAGTCCTTTCCGTGAATCTTTTTGAAGATGAAGCACTTTTGGAAAAGCATCAGAATAAAACAGTAATTGAATATCAATGACAAAAGACTTTTTAAAAATGCCTTATTGCTTAAAGATTTGATCAGAGTTTGTTATAATTGAAGTGACAAGGAAATTTGGTTACTTCTGTGTCACAACATTTTGCGATAACTAGAATTGTGATAATATTAAATTAAGACATATCAGATTTTTATGAATTTTATATAATTTCTAGAAAACATATATTAATAACATATATCTACACAAATGTAACAAGGTTTAGCATCACTTCTTTGACAACATTTTCCGTGTAATTTAACATAGGAAACAAGCTTAATTTGTCTTTTCACATCTCTCTTTTCATATGGAGAGAGAGAGCAAATCTTTAAGTGTTTTCAGAGACCCTCTGACATATCCCAAAGTTAGTTATAGCTCAAAAGGAGTTCATTTAGATTTTGATTTTGAGAAGTTTGTCAACAATATCAAAAGTTTTGGACACTTTACTAAATAGGGTCACAGATGATGATGAACCATTACTTACTTATTTATTTAACAAAGTGACAACAAAAGATTTTACAGCAAATAAAGAAGGGTATATAATTAGTAGCAAAATGTAGCTCTTTTAATATTCATAAGACTTATTTTTCTTAAGTAATCAAAAACCTGTTTAAGACAACACCCTGAAGCACAGAACATTATTTTGGTAAAACAAAATCTGCTTTCTAGGAGGATTACCCAAAAGGCAAAGAAACCTTTCATAATCTTATCACAACTACACCAATAGTCTATGAAAACTTTGTTCTTTAACAGAGAAAAACAAATTCTAATTTTACACCAGCTTGCTTTTGATAATGACATTTATTCACTCAAATTCATTTTAATCTTAGCCAGCTTGACTACACATTAAATTTTCTTTCCAAAGATTCCTTTTTTTATAATCATTTTATAACTTTTCTTTTTACAAACAGATTTTGTCCGGTTTTTCACACTTTCATTTTCTACTCTTTAGACCAAAATTATTTTCTTTTCCCTCAATGAACTGTATTTCCATTCCTTATACCTGCTTTTAATTTTCCTTGCATTCAAATTTGTTTCCCTTATTATTTCTTGTAGATTTAATTATACATTAATTGTAATTCTTCGCCCTTAGGAAATGAATTTCCAATGAAAGCTAAGTATAGGCATACCTCACAGATATTGTGGGTTTAGTTCCAGAACATAACAATAAAGCAAGTATCGCAATAAAACGAGTTTAATCTTTTTTGCTGGTGGAGGGTCTGGCCTTCAATTTATGGGAAAAAAAATGCAAAACCTGTGAAGTACAATAAAAGGAAGCACAATAAAATGACATATGTCCGTAGGTAACTGTGAACTATCTGTTATACCAGTATTTTTTTGATTGGCAAATTTGTGAATATATTTTATAATTTCTGGCAGATGGAATAAGTGAAGGTTACAGTTTGGGCACAAGAGGCCTTTAAATAGTTTGTATTTTTTGAAAAGGTCTCTTTCTTCCTTTTTTTTTTTTTTTTTCATTAGTCTGGACCGATTTTTAATTACCTCCTGGAGTGTTTACATTTTAAAGACATGGTAGGATTTATATCTTCAAGACGCAGAGGAAGAGTGCAAGTTCTCTCCTAGGAATTTTGGAGTATATTTATTATCAGAAGTCTTAGGGCAATGACTGTTTAAAATGTTCCTTTTTTTTAAGTTCAGGACAATTGTTTTTCCAATGTTCTGATATTTACAATATCTGAAAATGTCTGAAGACAAATGGGAAGGGTTCTGAGTGGACTTTGAGTTAGTCTTAGAGTCGTAATTTTGCTTTTCTAAAGATTTAAGTTCCAAATCAAGTTATTGATTTTAACTCTTCTTTTGGGGCATTCCTACAAGCTATCTTCAAAGAACTGGGTAGCTACAAAAGACAGTGTATAGGAAGGAGTGAGGCTGACAAAGCCTGGTTATAGAGCCTATCAAATGACTTATTGTCATCCATCCTGGGTGCTTCTGCTGAATTTATTTCTTAGCTTTTAGCATTTACATGAGTAATTTCGGGCCTAGAGATTAGGCTGGAACACTCTCTGTAAGTCATGTAGGGAAAGGGAAGTTACAAAATAAGCAACTAGATGTTTAAAGATTTGAACTCAGCAGCCTGTGAGGCCAGCTTGAATAGCAGGCTTTTGGAGCCTATGCCTGAATTCTTACCCTATGTATTTCCTTCTTATGACAAATGACACCAAAGAAAAAGAGAAATGTGACTGTCTCTGGGAGGAAAAGATCAATAAAAACTAAGAGTACTCAATTACCAAATATCAGAGTCCCTATACGCAAGAAACTAGTTCCATAAACATTTTCTCCTGCTAATCTAAAGTTAGGAAGAGTGAAAACGAACTCTCAGCACTGTTGCTTCTGCTGGATCTCGCAGAGACCTCGGAAGCTGACATGGTACGAATTCATACTTTCTACTGGCTTTTTGCCAGAGGTCCCAGGATCTCTTCATCTGCAGCAGTCCTGGGAATACTCAGTCAGTGAAGATGCTTTCAAGTATGCCAACTGTCAGGGAGGAAGAAAAAATTATTCTACCCTTCTAGGTTCTTCTAGCTGGGTTAAGAATTAAATGGACATGGCACAGATTAATTGGAGATAATCAAGTTTAATTTTGTAGGTGCAGAGGTCCCACAGATATGGGACCTGAAGAAATGACCAAAGCAGACAGTTTGTATCCTTTTTAGACAAAGAAACAATAAGTTTGTAAAGAATTGACAATACAAAGAAGTTTGTGCTTAGGGTAATAAGGCAGTCAAGGAATAACAAGCTGTTTAGACAGCCTTGAATTGCCTGTCTCTGTCTTTTAGGATGTCTCTTTACCTCCTGGTGCAGAGATGGTACCATGGTGCAGAGATTTATTTCCTGAGGAAGGAGTGTCCTTTTTCACATGCTGTTTCTCCAGTAACTTTAATTCAAAATAATCATTATGCCAAACAAACATATTTGGGGATGGCAAATTTTTCTCCCCTACAATGATTTCAGGAATATTTTTAGGTTGAAATAAGACAGTCAATTCATAATTATTTTACTTTAATGATAAACTTAAGTCACTATGAACTAAATTTAATAGCTTTCAACATAATGCACCTAATGAATAAGTAACAATCCGTAAAGCCCTATAACTAACCCAATCATAGACCCATTCTCAGTCAACTATGGTGTTTCCTTTATTAACAGGAAATGCATCATAAACTATAAATGACTCTTTTTTGTTTATTTGTTTCCTCACTGGTATTTTAAATGGAAATTGTTTTAATGGGTACGAGACTTTCACCTAGTTCATTTTTTCCTTCAGATAGACCCCGAGGACATTTTACTAATTTGAGCATCTTTCTATGATCAACCATCTTCAGACTCTCAGTTTCATTAACAAATTAATATTTCAGACCACAAGTCCTGAAGGTCTCTCAATAGCTGATATTCCTATTTATACAATCAGTTATTCTATTACATCTGTGTGAATAAAAACAAGATGATAAAATTAACATTGGTATGTAAATTTCAGTCATTTATGCCTTTCTATTTCATAGGGTTACCTATGATTGATACTGGTTCTATAGTAAACACATTAATGACAAAAATGTGTTTTCAAAGGAGGAATATTTTTTGATCCAGGAAAAGAAAAATGAAAGTTCTAAACATTTGTATTATATTCACATTCTCATATGACTTACATTACTCTTTATTTCTGTAGAACTGTATATTTATGCATGAAAAATAATCATTCAAATATATAAGAATGTGTTATTTTTCAGTAATATTTTTTTAATATAAATAGTGGAAACTGCATAATTGTTGAATATCACTTTTAACATTTAAGTTGCTTTCTTTCATTTCTTCACTGCCATTCTCTTGTACTTAGGAAATATTAAATATTTACCGCTAAACACATTGAAGTTGCTAGATTTAATTTGCCAAAAAAGAAGTCATAGGACGTGTAGACCATCTTCTTTCCAACTGCAAAGTGTCAATGGAATGAACACTAAGAAACATGTTATATATCCAAATTGAAATGTACATAAAGGCTGATAAGGAGTTTCTTATTACAAAAGTATTTCTTGCTTTATTTCTGGCTGCACGCTGAATTTTTCTTACAATATCTGGTCTGTACATTCTGGAATTCAAAACTATCATCATAATAACCATTAGATGTTATTTGCCTCTTTCATTTCTTTGACTCTTGCACCGATGATGCAAAAGAAGCAATGGATGAAAGTGATGGTACAAATCAAAGGATAGGCATCAAATTGCAATAGGAGTCAGTTGCAGAAAAATTAAGTGCCAATTTCACTTAAGATAAGACAGTACTATTTACTCATTTGATTAAATAAAGTACACCCTTTTAAAAAACATACTTATTTTTACAATAGTCTTTGTAACAAAATGGGAATTGAACTGTACTTATTCATATTTCAGCTTTGACAGACATTTTCTTAAAATGAACAAAGTGAGAATGCCATTTCAAGGAAAACAGATGACAGTATTTATTTATTGATAAAATTTAACCTTTTAAAAGAAAACTGAAATATTAGAAAACTTGTACCTATCACTTGTACCATTTTTTTATTTTTTTAATTTATTTATTTTTTATTTTTTATTTTTATTTTTTATTTTTTTTTCACTTGTACCTTTAAGGAGCTTCCCAATCCTTAAAGACTTATCTAATTATATTAGTGGTAATATTAATAGATGAGATTTTCTTTTGATATTTTTAAATGAGAAGTTATAACATTTGGAAGTGCATATTGCAGTGAACCAATATTTTTCGAATGATTAGTCCATAATGTTCCGCATCATTTATGGATAAAATATTGCTTCCAAGTGCAAACTACATTAGTGGATTTTAATATAAGAAAGTACTAAAGTTTAATGATAAGATTTTAGATTCCGCATTGCAACTTACTTTTAAGAAATTACCATATGTAGAGTTTGGTATAGCATCATTTTAAAAAATCCACTATTATCTAAAAATACTATGAAAATACTTTTCCTTTTCCCACTATATATTTGTGAGAACATTGGTTTTCCTTATATGTTTCAATTAAAAAAAAATACCAAAATCATCTTCTACTAAGCCAGCAATTAAAGATATTTACGTAAGTGTTAATCTATCTACTTATCTTTCTAAATTTTTACTGTTTTGGAAAAATAGCCATTTTTTATTTTTATGAGATATGAGTTGTTATCAAGTTTTAATGGGTTTTATGTTGTTATTAAATGAATTAATAACTACATATTTGATATGTATATTACCTTTATTATTTTAACATGGACATTTTAGTAGGTATACCCACATTAAAGAAAGGCTTTTTGAGAGTCTCAGTAATTTTTGAGAGAAGGAAAACATTTATTGAGAGGGTTAAGTTGTTTTATTTCTTAACCTAAGTATTTCTTACACAGTAGTTTACTTTGAGATAAATTACTAAGATGTACATTTTTTGCCTTGTTCCCTTTTGAATATGTTAGCTATATTACACAGTAAAAATAGTTTTAATAAGAGAACATTTGCTAGAGTATTTTGGGAAAGATTTTCTTATTATCATGAGATTCCCTCTCCTATGGGAAATGACTGGGGAATCTGATAACCTAGATTATCATTGATAACTGCCTATATATAATCAGCCTTGGAATAGTGTTGCATCTTTCAAAAGTAAGCACTTCTTAATTCTAATCATGTACTTGTACTCTTTTTTAATTTTAAACGCAGGATTTTATGATATGAACATAAATACTATAATATGATTTCTACCCTTCTGATGTTTATTTTTATACTTTACTTATTTCAATCGTTATAAGTACAGTATTTAATAGAAGAGATAAATGCAGTCTTACCTGTTTTTTTCTAGATCTCCAAAAGAACAGTTTTAACACTTGAATTTCAAGTATGATTTTGCTGAATATTTTAAATTAAAGAGCACATTATGTTGAGGAAGCCTTCTATGTAACGTAAGACATTAAGAGGTTTTTTAAAACTGTGATTAATGTTGAATTTTATTCAATTATTTTTTCCACAATTATTGAAATGATTATATGAGTTATCTCCTTTATTTCTGTATTCTCTCACTGTGGTGGATTGCATGACTGATTTCGTAAATGTTAAACGAATTTTACTTTTCTGAATTAACCTAATTTGGTCGTAACATATTATTATTTTAAGTATATTTCTGTGTTTACTTTGCTATTGTGTAAGGTATTTTTCAAGTATGTTCATGAATGATGATCTACAAATATCCTTTCTTGTGCTAGCCTTTTCAAGATTTATTTCTGAACTTAACCTGGCCTCATAAAATAGATTGAGTAGTACTCCTTTTCATATTTACTGCAAGAGCTTGTGTAAGTTTTATTTAATTAAACTTATTATTTTGAAATAATCTAAAATTACATGGAGTTGTAAGGAATAATACACAGATATCTCGTGTCCTTTATGAGTTATTACAGTAGTAATATTTTGTAAAACTACATATATCACAATCCGGGTATTGACATTGATACAATAAAGACACAGGACAATTCCATCAATTAAACAATACATTAGGTTGTCCTTTTACAGCCAGACCACATCCCTCTTAACCACTATCCCTATCCATGACCTTTAGCTACTACTCAACTGTTCTCTATTTCTATAATTTTGTCTTTAAAAAACGATAAAAGTATGTAGTTGCTTTTTTTCAATCAACACAATTCTCTGGATATTCATCCATGTATTACCTTCATCAATAGTTATTATTTTTTATTATTGAATAGTGTCTCATAGTATAGATGTGACACAGTATGTTTAAGCATTCACCCATTGAAAGCAACTGGGTATTTTCAGCTTGGGAATACTATAAATAAAGCTGATATGAAAATTCATACATATGATTTTGTGGAGAATAAGATTTTCTTTTTTCTAGTGTTACATGCTTAGCAGTGCAATTTATGTGTCATACCGTAGTTACATGTTTAAGCTACTTTTTTATTGAGGTGAAATTTATGTAACATGAAATTAACCATGTTAAAATATACAGTTCAGTAGCATTAGTACAATCATGACGTTGTGTAATCATTACTCTGTCTAGTTCCTAAATATTTTATCACACCCAAGGTGATCCCATATTCATTAAACAATCATTCCCGACTCCTTTTTACCACCAGTCCTGACAGTCACTAATGAGCTTTCTTTCTAGATGTACTTAACTATTTTTGGTATTTTATATAAATGAAATCATATAATATGTAACCTTCTGTGTCTGGCTTCTTTCGCTTACCCTAATATTTTTTACGTTCATCTATACTGCAGTATGTACTGAATGTGCCAGAAAATGTATACACATGACTTGTATTCATCTTTTGTCCTCGGTATATATTATTATAATTTTAATACAGTTTATTTTCCTTTCTTAAAATGTGTGTACATTTTTTTTAGCAACCTCTGTATTAGTACTTCAATCCTTTTAAGGGCTGAATAATATTCTGTTGTCTGAATATACTACATTTATTTTATACATTCATTTAATGATGGGTGTTTGTCTTGTTTCTACCTTTTGGTTCTTATGATTAATTCTGCTATCAATATTTCGTACAAGTATTTGTTTGAATATCTATTCTCAATTCTTGCGAGTACATATCCAAGAGTGTAATTTCTGGGTCATATGGAAGTTCTATGTTTCTTGTTGAGTAGTGTAGGAAAATTCACATTTACTTTTATGGTACACCTTGATGTGTCCTAATCCATGGTAGAGATTTTTAATAGAGCTCATCCATCATTTAAAAGTCCCTGGATTTCAATTCCTGATGTTTGTAGCATCATAAAGCTGTCAAAAGTGTTGATCAGCTTCTCAGATTCTATTAGTTGATTAGAAATTCAGCTGATTTCTACTGAATTGGCAAAAGTCCCAGGAAAACAATAGATGCTTTGACCTGGATGATATACTAAGTCTCCAATCTCCCCCAGATCCTGGCCCAGTAATTTTTCACTATCCTATTAATTAAAAATTGATCTGAAGCATAGTTAAAAATATTTTTTTCTTAATTTGGGGCCATTTAAGTAAGAATTTCTATGAAAATGGTTAGTCCCCATTAATGAAATTGAAATGCACAGATACACTATTATTTAATTTTCTAATTGCTCCAAGCACTGGAGATTCATTTTAAGTGAGTGCTACATCAATTATCCACTATATGTTCTGAAAGGAAAACTTTTTCTTTCCATTATACTATTTCAACACATTCCCTATACAAAATAAACAATTTATCCCTTTCTTAGAGGCTCATACTTTGCCCTTACACTTTCTAAGCAGTTTATTTGCCTCTCTCCAATCATTTAGCCAAAGTCCTTATTTTTTTTCATGATCAATTCCAAGGATCATGTTCTTTCTTGTTCTTTTGGAAACTTATGATTTTTTTTTCTAAAATATTTTTGACCATGTGATTACCTGAAGTGAAATGTTTTCCACATTGAATAAAAAAGTCTTTGTGGGGTTGATTACAAAGGAGCGTGAGCAAAAAGTTTTTCATAGCGATGGAACTATTCAATATGCTAGCCACGTAGATGTTTATACAACTGTATGTAACTGTCCAAAGTCAAAGACTTTACAACAAAAAGGTTAATTTTACTGTATGTAAATTTTAAAAGTGAATCAAAATATAATTTGGAGGGAAAAAGAAGCCTATGGAATTCTCTCCTTGAGAAAATATAAGCATAGATTGGCACCCATACCAACTGTACTCACAGATAATTCATAGCAAAGGTCAATGAATATATTTTATAACAAATTTATTATCCTGGCAGACTCATTATTCAACTAAGGCAGTCATCTTGACTTTCTGGATCTCATCTGCATTGTCCAGTATGGTAGCCAATAACGACATCTGGCTGTGTAAATTTAAATTCATTGAAATTAAATAAATTAAAATTTTAGTTTTTTTGAGTCATGCTAGCCACCTTTCAAATGTTTAACAAGCAAAATATGTAAGAGGCTACCGTATTGGATGTCACACGTACAGAATAATACCATTATCACAGAGCAGTCTATTAGACAGAGCTGCTCTAGATAGTACCTAATTAATCTTAAGAGATAACCCTAAATTTGTATTTTTCCAGGCTCTCAGTTTTTGCAACTATTAGGTATAAAGTACATATACTATCTCAACTATCATAAAATTTATATTAAATATGTGATTACTATGACCAATTGCCAATGTGTTTTAAGCTGGTTATTAGTTATAAAAATAATTCAAAATATTGGTCTGTTTCTTAAAACATTTAAAATAATATAATAAAATTAGGTATATACAAATGGACATACACAGCTCAAAGTAGTTCTCAATGTGAAAAAAGTCATCAAGTATGACACAAACCTAGCATAAGAATACAGAAGGATGGGTTTTGTCATCATAAGAGTACAGATGAATCAGTTTCAAGTCATAAAAGAGGACACATTATGGAAGAAATTGAGGCCATAAGAGTGTGTGATATTTCACAAGTAGATAAAATGGAATCTATAAAAAATTTATGAAATGTCATAAAGTAAAAAATTCTGAGCAGAAAAGGAGATAGAAGAAAAAGCAGAGACCCAGAAGGTAGTGTGCTTTCCAGAATGACTAAAGTACTGATTAACCTAATCCTGTGTTTCCTCCAAAGTAAGACCTAGCTGGACCATCAGCTCTAATGAGTCTTTTGGAGCAAAAATTAATATAAGACCCAGTATTATATTATGTTATGTTATATCATGTCATGTCATGTCATATCATACCATACCATACCATACCATACCATACCATACCATACCATACCATACCATACCATATCATATCATATAAGACCGGGTCTTCTATTATTGAAATAAGACCGGGTCTTATAGACTGGGAAACATGGGCTAAATACATCGATTCTGTATAGGGGACAAGGTTAGAGATAATACTAGAAATATAGATACAGATAAATTTGTGAGTGCTTGATACAAAATAAGCTTTTTTACCACATGTAATTCAGTTTGCAGTGGTTAAGTAATAGTTTTGAGCAAGAGTATTTGATTCAGTTATGTTGCTGTGTTAAGAGCATGAATACAACAGCCCAAATGTGGTAAGCTAGGTTCTAGTCTGGAAACAGAGTAGTTAGAAAACTGGGACTGTGCAGATGAAGCACAAAACTAATGCTTTGGCAATAGGCATGGAAAGGTATGGATGGAGGAGAGAGATAGCAACACAGTTTTATATATTATCTACTGTCACCAACCTGATCATCTTTTCCAAAGGACACAAAATGATGTGTTTAGTAACGAATGTATATTCATCTTAAAGAGATAAATGATCTAATAAGAAAGAAAATATTGTTATAAATATTGATCTTTGGGATTTATTACACCTGCATTTCCATCTATAATGGAAAAAAAGTTTTAAAACTGTCAACTGAATGTAGACGAAAATTAGTACCCACATAATAATCACGAATATTTATACGTCACTAAATACTTGAGGCGTAACCTATGTATGATAACCTTAGTCTATTATAGTTACATTGTTAGGTAAGATCTATTGCTAGTTATATTTTCAAAGATAAAGAAATTTAGATTTTAGTTTATTATAGCTATACTTTTAGGTATAAGATCTATTATCATTATATATGTAAGAAAAAGAAATTTAGATTAAGATAGTACAAATATTAAAAATAGAACAGTAACCAGTGTTAGAGTTTCTTGGAAACACGTTTGATGTCTACTCTGAATTTCTAAAATGTTACATTTATGCTTCTCATAATTTGTTTTTAATTAAAGTTTATTGGGGTGACAGTTAGTAAAGCTGCATAGGTTTCAAGTGTACAATTCTATAATATCTCATCTGTATATTGTCATATACATATATATATATATATATATATATATATATATATATATATATATATATATATATATATATATATATATATAGTGTGTGTGTGTGTTCACGACCCAGAGTCAGTTCTCCTTCAATCACCATTTATTGGATCCCCTTTACCCTCACCTACCACTCCCCTTCACACTTACCCTCTGGTAACTACTAAACTATTGTCTGTTTTTTGTTTCTCCATTTGTTTGTTTTGTTCTTTTGTTGTTTTCAGTTTTATATACCACATATCAGTGAAATCATACATTTCTTGACTTTTCTGTCTGACTTCTTTTGCTCAGCATAATAATCTCAAGATCCATTCATGTTGTTGCAAATGGTACTATTTTATCTTTTCTTACGGCAACATAGTATACCACTGTGCATATATACCACAACTTCTTTATCCAATCATCTATTGAAGGACAACTTGGTTGTTTCCATGTCTTGGCCACCGTAAATAAAGCTGCAATGAACATTGGAACACATATATCTTTATGGATAAATGTTTTCATATTTTTTGGAGTAGATAACCAGGAGAAGATTTCTGGGTCAGATGGTAATTCTATTCGTAATTTTTTTGAGGAACCTCCACACTGCCTTTCATAGCAGCTGCACCAATCTGCATTCCCACCAACTGTGTATGAGGGTTCCTTTTTCTCCACAGCCTCTCCAACTTTGTTATTATTTGTCCTGTTGATGATAGTCATTCTAACTGGTGTATGATGATATCTCATTGTGTTTTTTATTTGCATTTCTCTGATGGTTAGTGATGTTGAACATTTTTTTTCATATATCTATTGGCCATTTGTATCTCCTCTTTGGAGAAATGTCTCTTCAGATCTTCTGCAAATTTGTTAATTGGATTGTTTGTTTTTCTATTGTGGTTGAGTTGTATGAGTTCCTTATATTCTTTGAATATTAGCCCTTTTCAGAGACATTGTTTGCAAAAATATTCTCCCATTCGGTTGGTTCCCTCTTTATTTTGTTGAACTTTTCTTTTGCTGTGCACAATCTTTTTACTTTGATATAGTTCCATTCATTTATTTTAGCTTTTATTTCCCTTGCCTTTGGGATAAAATTCATAAAATGCTCTTTGAATCCAGGGTCCCTAAGTTTAGTGCCTATGTTTACTTCTATGCATTTTATTGTTTCGGGTCTTATGTTTAGATATTTGATCCATTTTGACTTAACTTTGGCACATGATGACAAATAGCATCTAATTTCATTCTTTTGCACGTGGCTTTCCAATTCTCCAAGCACCATTTATTGAAGAGGCTGTCTTTTTTCCATTGTATGTTTTTGGCTTCTTTGTCAAAAATCATCTGTCCATATTTATGTGGGTTTATTTCTGGGTTCTCAATTCTATTCTATTGGTGTGTGTGTCTGTTTTTCTGCCAGTACCATACTGCTTTGATTATTGTTACCTTGTAGTACAAGCTGAAGTCAGGGAGTGTGTTACCTCCAGCATTGTTCTTTTTTTTTAGTATTGCTTTGGCTATTCAGGGTCTTTTGTGGCTCCATACAAACCTGATGATTTTCTGTTCTATTTTTTGTTAAAAAAAATGCCATTGGGATTTTGACGGGTATTGCATTAAATCTGTATGTTGGTTTAAGTAATAGGCCCATTTTAACTATGTTGATTCTTCCAATCCATGAACATGGAATGTCGTTCCATTTCTTTGTGTCTTCTTCAATTTTCAGTATATAAGTCTTTCACATACCTTGGTTAAGTTTATTCCTAGGTATTTTATTCTTTTAGTTGCAATTGCAAAATGATTTTGTTTTTCTTTTTCTGAGATTTCATTCTTAGTGTATAGGAATGCAATGGACTTTTGTACACTGATTTTGTAGCTGGCAACTTTACTGTATTCGTGATTGTTTCTAATAGCTTTTTGCTGGAGTCTTTAGGGTTTTCTATAAATAGCATCATGTCATCTGCAAAAAGTGACAATTTAACTTCTTCATTTCTGATTTGGATGCCTTTGATTTCTTTCTCTCTCCTGATTGCTCTAGCTAGGACTTCCAATACTATGTTCAAGACCAAAGGTGAAAGGGAACAGCCCTGTCATGTTCTTGAATATAAAGCAAAGGGCTTCAGTTTTTCACCATTATTTATGATAGTAGCTGAGGGTTTGTCATATATGGTCTTTATTATGTTAAAGTATTTTCTTTCTATACCAATTTTATTAAGTGTTTTAATCATAAATGTATGTTGTATCTTGTCAAATGCTTTTTCTGCATCTATTAATCATATGATATAAACATATCATTTTTGTCCTTTATTTTGTTTATGTGATGTATCACATTGATCGATTTGCATATGTTGGACCATCTTTGTGCCCCTGGGATGAACCACACTTGGTTGTGATGCATAATCTTTTTTAATGCATTGTTGCACTCGATTTGCTACAATTGTGTTTAGGATTCTACATCTGTATTTATCAGAGATATTGGTCTGTAATTTTCATTATTTGTGTTATCCTTACCAGGTTTTGGTATCAGAATAATGCTGGGGTAATAAAATGAGTTAGGGAGTATTGTCTCTCCTTAAGTTTTTTGGAAGAGTTTGCAAAGGACAAGTATTAGATCCTCTTTGAAGGTTTGGTAGAATTCACTAGGGAAGCCATCTGGTCCCAGACTTTTGCTT
This sequence comes from Rhinolophus hipposideros, assembly GCF_964194185.1. Classification (NCBI taxonomy): domain Eukaryota; kingdom Metazoa; phylum Chordata; class Mammalia; order Chiroptera; family Rhinolophidae; genus Rhinolophus; species Rhinolophus hipposideros. Next base: position 33,695,620 of record NC_138048.1, read on the forward strand.
TTGGGAAGGTTTCGAATGACTGATTCAATTTCCTCACTGATGATCGGTCCATTTAGATTTTGCATTTCTTCATGACTCAGCCTAGGAAGGCTATATGTTTCTAAGAACTTGTCCATTTTTTCTAGTTTATTGACTTTGGTGGCATATAATCCTTCATAGTATTCTTGGATGATTCTTTGTATTTCTGTGGCATCCGTGATAAGTTTCTCTCTTTCATTTCTGATTTTGTTTATTTGTGTCTTTTCTCTTTTTGTCTTACTGAGCTTGGACAAGTGTTTGCCAGTTTTAATCCTGTTAAAGAACCAGCTCTTGTTGCATTATTTGTTTTCTATTGTCTTTTTGTTCTCTATTTCATTTAGTTCTGCTCTAATTTTTATTATTTCCTTCCTTCTGCTGACTTTGGGTTTCATTTGTTCTTCTTTTTCTAGTTCTTTAAGGTATAATGTGAGGTTACTTACCTGGGATTTTTCTTGTTTCTTGAGATAGGCCTCTAATGATATAAATTTCCCTCTTAAAAGTGTTTTCCCTGCATCCCAAAAATTTTGGTAGGATGTATTTTCATTGTCATTTATTTCTATGTATCTTTTGATTTCTCCTCTCCTTTCTTCTTTGACCCAGTCGTTCTTTAAAAGTATGTTGTTTAATCTCCACGTATTTGTGGTTTTCCTGCTTTCTTTTTGCACTTGATATCCAATTTCAAAGCCTTGTGATCAGAGAATATGCTTGGAATGATTTCAATCTCCTTAAATTTGCTGAGGCTAGTTTTATGTCCCAATATATGGTCTATCCTTGAGAATGTTCCATGTACACTAGAAAAAAAATGCATAGTCTGATGTCCTAGGATGAAGTGCTCTACAAATGTCAAATATGCCCATTTCATCTCATGTGTCATTTTGGGCTGCTACTTCATTATTTATTTTCTGTTTGGATGATCTATCCATAGCTGTCAATGTGCTGCAGTAGCAAGTTTTCTTTTGCCTATTTTTTGATGTATTTTTTGTTTTGTTTTGTTTTGTTTTGTTTTGTGTTTTTCCCTTCCTTACCCTGCATGTTATGTTTAAGTGTATAGTTTCCTATTTGGTGTAGGGGTTGCCATTTCCTGCTTCTGTCTGTTCATTGTTTTGCATTCTTTTGCTTTTGTTGTTTCCTTCAGTATTCCTTGTAGTGCAGGTCAGTGTTAGAAAATTCCCTCATCTTCTGTATGTATAGAAAGGTCTTTCTTCCTACTTCATATCTAAAAGATATCTTTGCTGGATGTATTATTCTTTCTCTCTTTCAGTTGTTTGAATATTTGATTCCACTCCCTCCTGTCTTGTAGAGTTTCTGCTGAAAAATATGATAATAATCTAATGGGCTTTCCTTTGTATGTTACCATCTCCTTTTTTCTTGGCTGCCTTGAGGATTCTTTCTTTGTTGTTAATTTTTAATAGCTACAATACAATGTACCATGGAGAAGGCCTCTTGGGATTAACGTAATTAGGTGTTGTATTTGTTTGTTGGATTTTGTATCCAGTTCTTTCCACAAGTTTGGGAAGTTCTGGATGACTATTTGTTTGAATATGCTCTCTGTTTTCTTCTGCCTTTCTTCTCCTTCTGGTATGCCCATAATTCTTATATTGCTCTTTCTGATGGAGTCAGAAATTTCTTATAGGGTTCTTTTGTGTCTTTTGGACTCTCAAGTCTCTCTCTTCTTCCATCTTTGTCATCCAGATTTCTATTTTTGATGTCACGGATTCTTTCCTCCATCTGGTCAACTATTACATAAGTTGGCTATTTCATTCTTCATTTCTTTTATTGAGTTCTTGATCTCCAGAAATTCTATTTGGTACTTTTTTTAAAAATTTCAGTTTCTTTGGTAAAATGTTCATTTTGCTCTTTGATTGTTTTTCTAAGTTCATTAAATTACCTGTCTGTGTTTTCTTGCATCTCATTGAATTTTTTCAGAACTGCAATCTTGAATTCTGTCATTTAAGACACATATTTCCATGTCTTTAAGTTCATTTCCATGTTTTTTCTTTTTTCTTTTCTTTTCTGAGCTGCCTTGTTGCCTTGGTTATTCATGGCAATTAATTGAATTATTATTTCTCTTCCTCAGCATCTACCAGAGTGGGTTCTGAAATAGGTTGGTAGGAAGAAGTGTTTCTTTTGTTTTCCATTAGGTGTTGGTAGAATGTTTTATTTTCCCTCTGACTGCAGCCTTTTATTTTTTCTAACACTGTAGTGTTATAGTTTCTCTGCACTGTTCTGGCTTGTCACACAATAGGGGCATTCCCTGGAAGGTAGGCTTCTCCTCTGTGAACAGGTTGCCTGAGTCACAGGGCACTGCCTCCATGGGGGGATGTGGAGAGCTTCTGAATTTCCATAGCTCTTCCTGCACCAGTTTCAGAGCCTGTATGTTTCAATGGTTCTGTTTACTCCTGCAGGGATCCGCCCAGATAGGTGGGGACAGGGGTGGGGTGGGTTGTGAGAGGTGGCCCAGATCAATGGTGGCGACCACCAGGACAGCCAGTCCTGCACCCAAAGTTCCCTTCCTTTCACCGGAACTAGTTAGGCTGCAAGTCCGTGGCTGCAGCCCACATATCTCAGAACTGCAAATATTCTGTTCTTTTGATCTGACACTGCTACCATTCTGCTTCTATCACTGGGAGGGTCAAGGTGGGATGAGCTCTGGGAGGGTGGGGAGGGGGCAACTAGGCTCCATACCTAAGCCTTCTGTCCTCTGCTTAGCAGTGAGGGCTTACACTGATGTTTTCAACCTTCTTTCCTCAGTCTTTGCTCCGAGGTCTCTTCCGTGAGTATTGGGCTCAGCTATGTTTTATGCTGATCCCTCAGGCGGGACTGTGGGCCATAAGCGGAGCACTAGCATTCCGAGTTCTTCCCTCTCTCCTGACTGTGGTAGCTCTGGAATGCAGGGAGCATGGAGTTCCGAGCTCCGGTTTGCGTCCTATTGTGCGTTCAGCATGTCTGTACTTCTTCCTTCCCTCCTCTCCTGCTCACCCAATTTGCCCATCTTTAGATGATTTCAGTTGCACACCTCTTAGTCTTGCCTGTCTGCTGCACAGGGAGTCCTTTGTGGAATTATAGCTGTTCAATTTGGTGTAAATTCCAGAGGAGATTTCAAAAGGCTCCCACAACACTTATTTTTTTGACATAATTCATAATTTCCTTTAATTATTCTTTTAATTATTCTTTTAATTATTCTGACCCTATATAGGCTTCTATATTGAATGCAGTAAACATGATTTCACTTCTAATATTCACATATTCCAAAGTATGTTTGAAAAATGTAATAATTTATAAGAGGAAACATTAAGTATGATTTTGTAAGTTGGAATATGGGAATAAAAAATTAAGTGAAATTGGGGGAATTAATGCAATCACTTATTTATGAGAAAGATTTGGTATACATTTTCTAATGAGAAGAAGGGTTGCTCTTAGAGCATGGATTATAGTGAAATGGAAGTGTAATTGAGGTGAGCAATTGTGAAATTATTGTAGAGATAAAGGATGAACTTGTTTTAGACTAGTAATTGCATTAAAGAGGGCATATTGGAAATAACAAAAATGGATTCCAGTTAATGGTTTGGAAAAGACCAGACTTGAGAATACTTGCTGATAGATTAAAAGTGGAGATTAAAAACGTGAAATCAAAGGGAGAACAGCACCTTCAACTGAAAAACATATATATTATATATTTAATATGTTACATATTTTATTATCTTATATTTTATTATAAATAAGATATTTAAATTATTTTTACAAAATTATTAATAAAGTAGTAGTGTTTACCACATTTTGATATCTAACATTGAGTTCCTTCCAATTGCATCACTAAATTATCATAAATAAAATATTTCTGTTAATTATATCTACAGATATTATAATTTTAGAACCAGCAAATTGCCTTTTCCCAGATATACCAATTCATTAATTAAATTTTAAATACTTATTTAGGATCAACAAGAGTGAAATTCTTTTGTTAAAACTCTCTCATTTGCATCTATCATCACACACGGTTTAGAATTTTTCAAGAGCGTTTTAGTCCTTCCATCCAATTCTTCAGTTCAGACAATGCAAATCAACTCAAATTGCTTTTTTATCATGTACTTTTACTTTTAATTCTTATTAGCTGAGGAAACTTAACAACATTGATTTTATTATCCTATTTTTCCTAATTTACTTGTGTTAACTCCACATTTTTTATAATTATCAGAATTCATCAGACCTTAAAAAATGTGTTTACCTATAATGATTCATTTATATTTAAATTGTCCAAAGTTTTAAACAGGTATACCAAAAGTAATTTTAGTAACAGTAAAATATTTTGGGTGGATATGTTTGTCTGTTTTTGAAACTATATACTATAGTTCACAAAGAAATTTCATGATATAATACATCAGCCAATATCCAGAGTGTAGTTTGTGAAACAGGGTAAAGCACAAAAGGTGATAGATTCTACCTTTTATTTAAAAATATTTGTGCATTAAATGATCATTAAAATAATTTCACTTTTTAAAAAAAATAAAAAATCTGTTTTGCCTATGTAGGTAATGTTGGATTGAATTATTATAAATATGTACAAATATTCACAACTTTCCTATCTATTCTTTTGGATAATGGAGATGAAATTTACTCTATAAACTGCAAAGTTCTCTTTAAATGTAAGATCTTATAAAAATGTCATTTTACAGTTGACAAGGAAAACTGCTTCGCTTCCTGTGTACTTACTTTAAAATAAATATTACAGTTTTTATTTTGCTCTTTCAGATCTTGGTATTAACCCAGATCGTCATCACTTTTTCAACTGATCTGCAAGGAGTTCAGTAAGTAAGTTACTAAATTTTGTATTAATAGCATGAATGTGATGTGACCTAGATTATTTAAATTGGTTTGGCTCTCTCCTATCCTGGATTTAAAGAAAGTCAATAGATTAATGCTTTCTAAAGTCAATTATTTTTTTTTTCTTTTTCTTTCTTTCTTTCTTTTTTTTCTTTGTCTTTTCAGTTTTTTGTCTTTTAAGGAGCTTAAACTGACAAAATGAGAAAGTGTTGATTCTGTTTCCTCCTTTTTGACATTTCCTGAAGTTTTCATTGGAGATATTTTAATAATCACTTAAGTACTTCAGTGCCACTGCTTGTATTATTATCATTTGGTTTTATAGCCAAATAATTAATTCAGATTATTTTAGACAGATGTGAATGTGTAGAAATAAAAAAAAAAATAATACAAAGAAGAGTTTCTTAACATGGCATTTACAGTGAACTATGTAAAAAACTGATTGAACATATTCTATATTTTATAAGAATCTATAATTAAATGCTAACATTGACATGTAACGCAACCTAATAAGTCTTCAGAACTCATTAATCCACAACTGTTCACTGAACATTTATGTTGCAGACATTTCTCTCAGTAGTAAGGATAGGAAAGGGAAGAAGAACTAATGTCTGCTTCTAAGAAGTATGCACACTGTGGAGGACCAGCATGTAACAAACAGACATATATTTGTGCTCTAGGAGAGCACAGACTTAGCATCCCACTAAGGCATTTTGGATGAGGTGTCTTCCAAGAGGAAGGAATGCCGAAATTGATAGTTGAAGTCTGAATAGAACTTAGGAGAAAAGTTAGCAGAGAATTCTAGCTACGTAGTAGGAAGAATGCCTTGAAATATTATATATCATAAGCCAAGGGGTACAGGGAAAATGAAAGGAGCTCTAAATGACTGGAGTGCATGTTACAAGAGGAAAGCCATGAGATAAGGCTACAGAAGTTATCAGAAGCCAAGTCAAGTAGACCATGTTAAGGCATTTGGATTTGACCCTAAAGCAAATGGCAGACATGGAGTTCTTTGCAAGAGGTACACACATGTTCAGATTTGCATTATTGGGGACAATGCAATCCCTTTTGTGAATGAGAGGCCAAGATCAGCTATGAAGCAGTAGTGAAACAAGATATGGTGACTTAACTGTACAAAGATGGGAAGGATGAAGCAATCAGGATAGTTAGGTGAAAAGCAATACATTAAGACCAATAAAAGACTTTTTTGGCTGAGAAGTGAGTGATAATAAAATGACTGCTACAAAGTTTGCTACAGAGGATTTCCTTTTAACAGTGAGTTTGTGCTCGTAGAAATACATATACAGGTTTCAATCCACAAAGGAAGAAATTAAGATTGTTTTTCAACACGAATAATTTCATGTTTACAGAATTTACTGGTGGACACTGACACCACCACCCTGAAGACATTTGTTTATTATTCACCACAAAATAATCCTCACCATTATTTGTTAGCTGTTGTGTAAATCAAGAAAACACCCAAGTATTGAAAATTTTTATGGAAATTTTAATTTTCTGTGTATATTTAGGCCTTATTTTAAGGATATAATCTTGCTAGAAAAGAATATGTTTCATAGACCTCTTTTAAATAATTTTCTAAAGTCTACCTTTAGTATATAATCACACACCTCTTTTTTAATGGTTTTTGTTATTATAAATAGACAAATGGAAACTGAGTTCCAGTCAGTAATAATAAGTTAAGTGTACATGGTAGAGCTAATTTTTGTTATTAACCGAAATAAATGATGTATTGTTTTATTCTTGTTTAAGACTGAAAGCTTTTAGATTACATGGGCACATTAGTAATCCATTATACCCTGAAAAATTATTGGCTATTTATTTTTTAGAAAACAGCTTCAACTTCAACTGCATTACATTAAATGTCTTTTTAAGATACGAATTATGGACCACTACTTCCATTTTTGAGAAAGTTCTCTTCTTACTCTATTCTTAAATGAAAAACAAGTCTAAAGTTAATTGCAATAACCTATCATTTTTCTTTGCAAAATGCAACATAACTCCTACAGGATCATTTAACATTCATGCAGATCACTGTTTTCAGTGCACTTTACATACAGCTACATTAAATGAGAAAAGAACCCTCCTCCTATTGAATTCTCCTCTATGCCTGACTCTACATTCTTCTGTGTGGCATTTTAACCTCATGATTTCTCTGTAATGATGGTTTACATTCCCATGAGATAAGTGTATCGTTGTTGTTAAAAAAACTTCTTGCCTAAAATTATAATATCAGACAATCCAAAGACAAACCTATAGTTTCAATTAATTGGAAAATGTAAGATAATATGTTGTTTTCTTTTTTCTTAGCTATATGATGTATTCTATATATCCCCAAAGCAAGTATGTGATACAAGGAGTTTGTGTTCAGAAACATTAGGCAGAAAAATTATGTAGATTTTATTTGTCATAAGGTGATATATGTTAAATTATTTAAATGAAACTAAAATAATTTCTATATAAAATTATTATTTTCGAGTACTTGGCGCATACTACTTGATACACATGACTGGTTCAGCCATTGACTTCTGCATCTCTCTGGAAAACTGAACTCAGTTGTGCATATTTGAATTTGTATTATTACTTATTAATGAATACTTCTTCTATGAAAGACCTAGTCCCTAAGCTCATCAAATTTCTCTAATGAGAAAGGAAGTCTGGTAAGTAAACATACAGTCCCTTGACAATTCATTAATCATACCTTCTTGTGCAGTGCCAGCTGTAGACACATTCTGGAGGCATGATGGCGATCATAGCAAAAAGATTTGGTAGATTTGGGCAGCTGGTCACTAGGACTATTTTCAATTTAAGCACAGAGGCTATTCTAACCATTAGAACCTCCTTCACTGTACTCAACTACATCATTTACTCTCATGGTAAGCTAATGTGCCATCATCCTGATGGAGAATAGGAAGGTTGTGATCAGTGGAAAGACCATCCCTATATTCCAAAAATGAGATTTTACTAGCTTGAATGAAATGGAACATCACTAAATATGCCGTGAAGTCCATTGGTGGCTTCAACCTTATAAAGTTGACACTCATTTACAGCATGGAATAAAAGTGTCATTATCTGTTTCCATTTTGCTGATATTTCCATGTTTGTGATGGGAGTGAAACATGAAACTGTATCATCATTTTCGTGATCGTCAGCAATCTTTGCCACACCAACTGTTTGTATTCTTTGGATAAGAACATATAAGACAACTTCAGTATCGTGACCATAGTGTTAGTACAATTATGATCAAAAGGAAGTAGATGGTCATTTTGGCACACTGTGATTTACTGGCTGCTATGCTACCCAGAACATCATCTCTACATTCAAAGACACTGCTGAGTCTTTAGGCAAATGAGAAGTTCACTTACATAGCCTCCTGTGTACCAATCCCAAGCATACCCTTTGGAGATCTGTTTTAGAGCCCTAAAAATTTTTGCTGAAGTACTTTTTATGTCAGTAAGGCAGAGAAGAAAATATCGGATGGAATACTGAGGGATAGCCTGGGTTACACTGAGATGAAGTTGTTTCCATGTGAATTAATTGTAAGATCCGCTATTTCTGTAGTAAAAACCATTCTGACTACAGCAATAGTGGAGGTTATACCTCACTGTCTACATTATCAGTCCCAAAAACCATTTGAAAGGAAAAATGGCACTCAGATGCTGGGGAGACACTGGTCGAATTATTTTGCCATGATACTGGGAATTTTTCATCTTACCATTATCCTAGATCCTAATACACGAGAGAAAGGCTATCAGAATGCTTCCCCTCATGTAGTATATATTTATGAGATATAGACAACATTGTTTCTAGAAGGGGAAATATGTGTGATGTGCAAACACACACAATAAAAATATAACTATTAAATGTTTATAATCACTTCAAAGGGAAAATATAGAAAAAACAGAAGGAAGAAAAAAATGTATGGAAGATGTTCTATGGATGGTTTCTCTAGGAAGGTATAGTTAATCTGATCCCAAAAAGTTGAGTCAAGTGAGATTGAGGACATTTATATAAAAACACTGATGTCACTAATAACTTGGTAAGTACAAGTAATTAAAAGATCACTATTGACTGCAATGTAGCAAGAAGGAAAAAAGTAGAAGAATACGTTAAATGGAGTTAGAGAAAAGAAGATAGGATAAAGAGGCATTGCCTTTATCAAGGTACTATAGGCCATGGTAGAGAATTATTAGAATTATTTCATCCTAAGGCAATAGGAAACCATTGCATAGTTTGATCAAAATTACACCCACACAGATATATATATATATATACATATATATATATACACATATATATACATATATCTATATACGTATATATATATATACTAATATTAATACTAATACTAATATTATGCATACTAGATTCAGCGTATTTTCAATGTTATATTTATTTTTAAATCAAAGTTTATTGGGGTGACAATTGTTAGTAAAGTTACATAGATTTCAGGTGTACAATTCTGAAATACATTACCTGTATCTCACATTGTGTGTTCACCACCGAGAGTCAGTTCTCTTTCCATCAGCATATATTAGATAATTTGACTTTATTTTAAAATCAGTAGGTGGTCTTGGGAGAATTTTCATAAAATTTATAAATACCAGAAGAAATACAGGAAACAGACTTCTCTAAACAACACCTTATTTATAAATAATTTAATTTAGGACCAAAACAACAACAACAACAAAAACACTTGAATGATTGTCCTATATTTAATTCAGACATCAAATAATATATAATAAAACTTACTAGCAATGATTTTCTGGGCATTGGGAGAATTATCATATTGAATTTACTTTCTGTACAAACTGTTAGAGTGAAATATACATAATACTAAAATTATGCATACTTGATTCAGAATAATTTCAATATTTCAGATTCTCCATCAAAGATCAATTACTTGGATCACCATTAAACGCCAAATAAATATTTACACATTTATAGCCAATCAATATTAGTTATAACCAGCAAATGATCTTGTACTATTAAATAAAACATTTCACTTATATTGCCTTAGCCTTCCTCTCTTCTTTATTTTTATTAGTTTCAGGTGTACAAAACAATGTAATATTAATAGTTAGACATTTCACCCCTCCTCCACAAAGTGATAAAACCCCCTCCTCCAATCTATTACCCCCTGACATCATACATAGCTGTTACAATTCCATTGACACTATTCCCTATACTGTACTCCATATCCTGTGACCACATATATATACATACATATACATAACTGAATATATATAATTAGATTATTCAGCTTTAGCTTCAAGTGTTCAGTGCAGTGGTCAGGCATCTACATCATCCATGAAATGGTCTCCCTAATAAGACAAGCACCCATCTGACACCCTACAAAATCTTTACATTATTGATTATATTCCCCAAACTTTCTTTTATGTCCCTGTGGCAATATAGCGAAGACCTGGAAACAACCAAAATGCCCATCGGTAGATGACTAGATTAAGAAACTGTGGTACATTTATACAATGGAGTATTACTCAGCCATAAAGAAGAATGAAATCTTACCATTCGCAATGATATGGATGGACCTAGAGAACATTATGCTAAGTGAAATAAGACAGATGAAGGAAAACAAATATCATATGATCTCTCTTATATGTGGAATCTTAAGAACTGAATAAATGAGCAAACTAATCAGACACACTCTTAGAGACATAGAGGAAACACTGATGGTTGCCAGATGGGAGGGGGTTGGGGATGAGGGAGAAGGTGCTGGGATTAGAAACCTGTATTCATCTTTAAATGTAAAATATTAGCTTTGAAAACTAAATCAGTTAAGCTTTCTAACCGAGCAATGGTTGAATTAGATGCTAACAATAGTGAGCTTCATCAGAGCAGCATTTGGGGGCACAAGGCAAATTTCAGTTGTAACTAGAATATTTGGACAGGGAACAAAAGGAAAAAGTTAACATTGAGTATCATTGCAGATAACTGTGAACATCATTCTGGTTAAGAACAATAATACATTTAAAAATTAATCTGATCTTCTTGAAAATCTCAACCAGGAATTAAATTATTCATGACAATATAATAAGCAATTTTGCTCTTTTACTAAATTCACCTTCTGTGAGGAAGAGAAGTTAATAAGCTGCTGAGGTTCAAATGATAAAGAAAACAAAGAGTAAAATTTGGGCCATTATACTTTTAATAGAAGATGTGTAACTGTATATCACTTCTCTTCAAAAAAAGATTTTACAAAACAGAATTTGGGAATTGTTAGATGAAATTTGGTCACAATCCTCCATTCCTATCTGCTGGTTTTCTTCGTATTTTTATCTTTCTCTTTGTCATTTTGAATAAGGACAAGATTAATTATTTTCCTATGAAGGATTTGGCCTTATCAAATAACTGAAAAAACATGGCTAGACTTATAGAGAAAAATAATTTGATCCAACTAAATGTGAATTTACCATGTATTTTTGCTCGATTTACCACAGAATAATAATGATGAGCACCAAATGTCAGTCACAGTAAAATAACTCAAATTTAGAAGTTATTTTGATAAGGCTCCCACCATTGCACTTCGAATACTAAAATAAAATAGCTATTACAAATAACCAAGCTTTGTGCATCAAAATACATAGTAAGATATTTCTGTCTGATTAACAAGCCGTCAAAGTTTCACTTTGAGATGCAAGTAAGCTTTGTAGACACAATGAATTGTGTTTGGGAATAGAAACGTATTATGTCATAGTTATATAGACTAAGGGAAAGACTATCTAATAAGAAGAGACAGCCAACCCAAGAGTAGTGTTCACACTATATATATTTAGGTTGGTGCAAAAGGAATTGTGGTTTAAAAGGTTAAAAATAATTGCAAAAACTGAAATAACTTTTGCACCAAACTAATATATATGTACTTACCAATGTTTTTATAAAAAGTTTTCAACTAAACAAAAACAACAAAAATAGCATATAGTCATATAATTTTAGATGTGGAAGTTTCCTTACCTTAGATATCAACTGGTCTCAGTTTCTTTCCAAAGTAAGGATTCATCCACTTTAATTCCTGACAGATGTTTCCTCAATATACATTAATAAGAAAAAAATATTTGAGAGTGCATTGGATTGGAATCCCCAATAATTATTCTCTTCCTCCCAAATTAAGGATGTGTTAACTGAATTTGTCGCAGTAGTAAGAGTAGGCATGATCCAGGTAATCCCGCTTCCTGTAGCTAAACAAATTCATGTGAACCAACTCTGGACAATAAAATGTAGAGAAATATATGATAGAAATATATAGCCTCCAACTGGTACTGTCAGCTATTCACTAATCATGAAAATGAGGCTTAGAACGAGAGCAGACACTAAGGAACCCCCAAAAAGCAGTTACAAAAGCAAAGGTGAATCTTTGAAGACATAAGTGAGTGACTCATCAGAACCAATCCTGAAACCCAATGTACCGCTTGATGTTCTGTTATGTGAGTGAATACTTGCTTGTGGTTTCAGACAATTTGAGTTCAAATTGAGTTCTGTAACTGCACCTGAAAAATTCCAAATGGTAAACAAACCACTCTCCATGTTGATGACTCTTTATATTCTTGCCTGTGTTGATTTCCCTCTTAATGGTGGCAACTGTAACAGCTTACAATAATAAGAAGTGGTCAAATAATTCCAGAGCATGGGGATTGTTTTTGTCACTTATTTGGGAAACCAAACATTAAATGGGGTAGACACAGAAATGTGACATCTAGATCTCCATCAGAAGAGGAGTTGTTGTCCACCTTCAGGGGGTGCAGTTAGTAGACAGCCTCATTATGTATTTCAGCTGTAGGGAGCCACTTCACTCAATGTCACACCCTTCCCAAGATGACCTGAACCTATTGAATGAGCCAGGTGGAGCTGAACAGGGCCTGTCATTTCAGTGTAACACAGATTAAGTCAGAGAGGTAATAACATTTGCATTGGTGTGCCACAACGAATTAGCTGAAGATTTATAGGGCCTTTATCACAGTTAAACTTTTCAGATAACCTTCCTTCCCTCCACCTTACTTTCATAGTTGTTGATCCATAATACATATCTTCTAACCTAACATATATCATCATATATCATCAAATTGAACCTACAACATTAACCTACCTTAACCATTATTAGCATATGTTGCCTAAAGGTAGATATTATGGATTTTAGGGAGATACATTTTTTAAGTACTTTACTTGAAATGTGATCAAGGCATCTATCAATCTTATGTATCTCATCATCTTAATATTTATTGGATTTTGTAGTATTTTCTATCCTTGAACTTCTCCATTAGGATTTAAGAAACATGTTCCTAAGGATATTTCTTTTCTTTAGGCACACATGGTGCTTGTGATGCTAAATTTTATGTGTAAACATGGCTGAGCCAAGGAGTGCCCATTATTTGGCCAAACATTATGCTGGGTATTTCTGTAAGGGTGTTTTTGGATGAGATTCATGTTTAAGTCAGTGGGCTTTGAAAAAGCAAATTACGTGTTTCTCTGAAAATAAGACTTAACCGAAAAATAAGCCCTACCATGATTTTTCAAAATGACATCTCCTGAACATAAGTGCTAATGCATCTTTTGGAGCAAAACTTAATGTCAGACGTGGTCTTATTTTCGGTGAAACACGGTTGGTTCTGTTTCTCTGGAGAAAACTGACTAACACAGTGCCTGTTATATAACAGATGCTCAATAAATATTAACTTTTGAACCCAATGAAGAATTTATGATAAGGGGTAAATTCTAGGATAAATAATGGCTGGCACAGTAAATTCTCAATCAATATCGATTTTACAAGTCAATTAATTATTGTACAAGATGAAAATGGTGAGTAAATTAAAAGTCAGATTTAGCAGATTTTTTTTCAATTTAATTGAAAGAATGTATTCTGATTAAGCATGGGTATTTAAAAAGAGAATGTGGCATGAAATTAAATGAATATTCAGACCTATTGCTATTAGATAATGCAATTAGCTAAAATTTTTCCAAAACTGATGAAACAATTGAAATTTCTAATAAACAAATATAAAGCATACAAAGTACAATTAATAAAAAGAAATATACAACTCGGTAAGTTATGGTGACATTTCAAACATTTTAGCTTATACCTCAGTTAAATTATTATTCAAAACTGGGACAATAAATACATTTTTCAAATAAAAAATAAATGCATAAAGAATCTAGTATATAGTTTCATGGATTTCAGGTGTACAATTCTGTATTACATCACCTATAAATCCCATTGTGTGTTCACCACCCAGAGTCAGTTCTCCTTCCATCACCATATATTTGATCCCCCTTTACCCTCATCTATCATCCCTGTCCCTGCTTACCCCCTGGTAACCACTAAACTATTGTCTGTGTCTATGAGTTTTTGTTTCTCATTTGTTTGTCTTGTTCTTTTGTAGTTTTTGGTTTATATACCACACATCATATGAAATCATGGTTCTCTGCTTTTTCTGTCTGACTTATTTTGCTTAGCATTATAATGTCAACATCACTAATCATCAGAGAAATGCAAATAAAAGCCACAATGAGATATCACCTCACCCCAGTTAGAATGGCTGTCATCAACAAGACAAATAGTAACAAGTGTTGGAGAGTCTGTGGAGAAAAAGGAACCCTCATACACTGTTGGTGGGAATGCAGACTGGTGCAGCCACTATGGAAGGCAGTGTGGAGGTTCCTCAAAACATTACAAATAAAATTACCATTGACCCAGCAATCCCTCTCGTGGGAATCTACAAAAAAAATCTGAAAACATTTATCCATAAAGACACGTGTGCCCCAATGTTCATTGCAGCTTTATTTACAGTGGCCAAGACATGGAAACAACCAAAATGTCCTTCGATAGATGAATGGATAAAGAAGTTGTTGTATATATACACAAAGGAATACTATTGAAAGATGGTAAGAAAAGATGAAATAGGACCATTTGTGACAACATGGATGGATCTTGAAATTATAATATTTGGCAATTTTTAAGGAATTCAATGAAAGAATAGAATAATACTAAAATATGTTACTTCCAAACCAGCAAACAAAAGAAATTGAAATGATAGGAAAAAATGAATTCAAAGGAGTTAAAGATTTTTAAAAAAGGAAATGTAAATTAGAGAATATTATGCTAAAAATAAGTAAAAATACTCTAATATGTAATATGTAATATGAAGAGATGGATGTTTTCATCCCCTCAAAGTAGCATTTTGAGTTTTTTTGGATAAATACCCTGAAATGGGATTGATGGGTCCTACTTTGTCTCTTCTTATAGCCTTTGTTTTAAAGACTATTTTGTCTGATATAAGTATTGGTACCCAGCTTTTGTTTTGTTGGTTTCCATTTTCATGAAATATCTTTTCCATTGCTTAACTTTCTGTCTGTGTTGTGACTTTTAGTCTGAAGTGAGTCTCTTGTAGGCAGCATATGGAAGGGTCTTGTTTTCTTATCTGTTCAGCCCTCCTATGTCTTTTAATGGGAGCATTTAATCCATTTACTTTAAAAGTAATTGTTGATAGATATGTAGCTATTGCCATTTTATTATTTGTATTTTTATCTTTTTTTTCATCTTAAAGAAGTTCCTCTAATAATTCTTAAAATATTGGATTGGTGGTGATGAACTCCTTTGACTTTTCTTGTCTAGGAAACTCTTTATCTGTCCTTCAATTTTAAATGATAACCACGCTGGGAAGAATACTCTTGGTGGTAGGTCCCTGTTTCTCATCACATTGACTATTTTGTGTCAATAGATCTGTCTCCACCCCGTTCTGTGTCTCCGCCCCTCCTACATTGAGACCACTCAACGTAGGTTTTTCTTTACGTCCTTAGTCATAAAACTTCTGTTCAGCTAGACTTCAGATGGTTCTCCAGTTTGATTGTTCTATAGTTTAGCTGTAATTCTAGTGTGTTCGTGGGAGAAGGCAGGCATAGTGTTTATTTACTTGGCCATCTTGGATCTCTCCCAGATTCAGAAAACTATTGAGTAAATACTTCTTAAACCTACAGAAGAAAATGTAAAATAAGAGCAAATACATTTACTCAAGTGTTTATATAAAATTTGGCAGTTTTGAGTGGTTTGAGGGAGAAATCAGGGTGATACTGTAAAATATTTAAAGAATTACTAGATGAATTTCATGGTGAAACAATTTTAGTCCTTGTGAATCCTATTATTGTATAAGAGTCCTGAGGAAATACAATTAAGAAATAGGTGGAATTTGTAGGGGAGTCAATACTTTACTTCTACACTTTTTAGGTTTTCAACTGGGACTCTTTAACAAAATGACAGATTAACAAAGGGAAAAAAAAAACTGTTTATTAGCATGTGCAGTGGACATCATGCAGGAGAAACCAATAATGAAAAGTAACTTGAAGTGATGGCTTAGAACTTGGTCTTATATAGCAATTTCAACAAAGAACAATATGTTTGTAGAGAAATGATAGAACAAAAGAAAGTAGTTTAGGCTTCCAAGGGTGGCAAATTTGAGAAGGTAAATATATGGGAGGGAACTAATGGAATTAGGTTGGCTTGCAGATTTCTCTGGATTGATCAAAGGCTGTCTCTAATAAAAGGAGAATTTATATCCTGTCTTGAGACAGAAAAGGAGTATAGCATGCTTTTCCCCAACATGGACTGCTTCTTAATTGCCTTTAACTCAAAAAAAAAAAAAAAAAAAAGCTAAAGAGATAAATTTTGGAGTGACATATTCTAGTTTCCTTCAAATTAAAACTCTAAGAAAAGACAAAGGATAAAATATATTAAGAAGGAGCCAGACAAGATAATATTAGATGGAGCTAAGATAGAGTTAGTCAGTTGTGAGGATATTTCATGAATAGAGAACCTTCTAGGTAGAAATATACAGTAGATGTATATAATGAATATAGACAGAGTCTTTTTGAATAGCAGATGATATTAGTGGACATAGAGTTCATTGATTATAAAATATTTTTTGAATTATGGAAGACTTTACAGTTCAAAACCTAAAAGCAAATGTGAGCAAAATATCTGAAACAAAAAGCAAATACAAATTAAAAAGATTTTCAATTTCAACAAAAAAGCACTGCTATTACATTGGACAGGAGAGAGAAGAGTCAAATTACAAATGGTTTAAACTGATATAATTTCAAGTAAGCCTTCCAATAGGAAAATAAAAACAATAGAGACATATTCCACTACAGAAAAATTCCCGCTGCAGAAAAACACGTAGCATAAAGAAATGCTACCAAAGTTCTACATTATTTCAAAGGAAAAACAATGTGACGAGAAGCATATGGCAGATGCCTCAACAGTGCTTTCATTCAGAAAACGATTGTGGATAAATTTCCAGTTGAAAACAATATGGAGTTAAAAGAACAATATGGAGAAGGGTATTCATAGGCTTAAGCAGCCATTTGGCACAGGAGAGGCCTGCTCACAAGAGATAGTAAAGGCCATGCTACTAAACAGACAACCCCCCACCCCACCCCACCGTGTAGGGTTGACCTGCCAGAATTGTGGGACACTAAGGGGAATTGCAAATTAAGTGTTTGAATAAGATTCGTGTGAAAGAAAGACTTGTCAAATAAGACCTAATGATCGAGACTGTCACTGTTGCAAATTTCTGAACTTTGCCAGAAGGGAGGAATATCTCAAATGCTGTTCTAAGAGTGGAAAGATTTGCATAATGGAATTTACCCTCAGATAGCCTAAGCATAGTGGCATAATTAACCTGTTTATGTAAGAATTTTTCCCAATCTAGACTATATTCACGAATCATTCGCTCTGCACACCTGTCATAAATTGACTGGTACATTGGCAAAGCTGAAACCCAGACGTTCCCTCTATGCCATTTCCCTCAGATACCACTGAGTTTGTACTGTGGTCTTTGGCAGAACTGAGTCTGGGCTTCTGAAAACAAAATTTAGCGTAGTTTAAAGCACTAATGCCCAAGATTTGACATGTTTTCTAAGTATATTGGAAGATGTGCCAATGCTGAAGTGATACTTTGTATCTTTTAACTGTGGGTTTTCTTAACAGTGAGGCATATCATAGGCTTGTCATTTATCTTCTACAATTTCTGAGGAAACTAACCCATTCCAGTGAAACACCAAAACCATAGGTGCTGAACAAGCAACTGCTCCACCAGTTTGCAAGCTTTTCTGGTTTACACAGATAGAATGGTGGATTACAGTAGAATAAGAAACTGGAGAAAAGGTTAATTAATGGAACAATTTTTGACTTTAGGTGGTTCTGAGAATATTATTTTGGAATTAAATTTCTACAGACATTAATTTGCAAGGAAATTGAATAATTGAACTTCAAGATCTTCTTTGGAAATTAACTATTTTGCTGCGACGTTTGGATATGTTTTGCTGTGGCTTGCACTATCAACAACAAAGATGTTTTGTAAGCCACATTGTGTAACATTTTGTAATAAATTTTTATGTCATCAATGCCATTAGATTCTAATATATCTATGCTTAAATCTAATTGATGCCCCTTAGAATGTTTTGAGTAGTTTTATTGCTAAAATGCAATATAATGGTAAACTTATTACCATATAACAAAAGGTTTAAAATAACAATAATGTCATTTATGTACAAAGCAGCTCAAAATATTATTAAATGCACAAAATAGTCAAAATATCAACTTTTTGTTTTCTGTGGATTTTTAGCACATTTTGAAAAACAATTTGAAATCAACGCAGTGAAAGAGTTAATAAAGTCAACGATTGATATACAAATTTGGAAAATCTCCATTAAAATTCTGTTCTTGGATAATGTTAATATTGTTTTCTGGTCACAGAGCAGGCCCTCTGAATAGTTATATTGGACAACAGAGCTAGAATAATTTGGGGTCAAAAAATAAAATAGTGAATTTTGAGCTTTGAGAAGATATCGGCTTTGGGAAGCTTTAATTAGAGAAGATATCGGCTTTGGGAAGCTTTAATTAATGTAGTGTTTCTGACCCATTTCATAACTTTTTGGTGGCAAAAATTGACACTGTTCATCAGTAATTCTGGGAGGATCCTCAAAGGATCAATGGTTGATAAGGAGGGAGCCTCAGTGATGTTCTGCTGATATTCCCACCAATTCTGGATCAATCATAACCTTAATGCTTAAGTCCTTAAATTCAACCAGTTGTTAAGAAACTTGGAAATGTTAAAGTGGGAATATTCCCTCCTTATTTATCTCTTTCTTTCACACACACACACACACACACACACACACACACACACACACACACACAATGGAATATTACCCAGCCAGAAAAAAAAAAAAAAAAAAGAATGAAATCTTACTATTTGTTACAACATGGATGGACATAGAGGTTATTACACTCAGTGAAATAAGTCAGACTGAGAAAGACAAATACCATATGATTTAACTTATATGTGGAATATAAAGAACAAAATAAAAGAACAAACAAAGCAGAAGCAGACTTATAGATACAAAGAACTAATTAATGGTTGCAGGGTTTGGGTGGGGGAGTGTTGGGGCAGGGTGAAAAAAGGGAAGGGATTAAGAAGTACAAATTAGTAGTTACAAAATAATCATCAGGATGATTGTAAAACATAGGAAATATAATCAATAGTATCCTAACAACTATAGTGTCAGATGGGTTCTAGACCTATCAGGAGTACTACTGCATAAATTATATAATTGTCTAGCCACTGTGCTGTGCACCTGAAACTAATATAAAATAATATTGAATGTCAACTGTAATTGAAAAAAAAAATAAATATGTAATTTTAAAAATAAATAAATAAAAATGTATTTGTATGAAGAGATAAACCACTCACCTAGTCCTACTTGGGTCTCTGTATGCTTTACTCCTTTATCATGTTTTTCAGTAACTTGAGAATTTGGATAGACAAAATGGATTTTATTTACCAGGCCCTCTTCAATACCTAGATGTGTGGTGTTTTTTCTTTATTTTTTCTAATCAATTTGTACAAATATTGCTAATATTGTACTTTTCCTTATTTTTCGTTAAATAGTTTTCAACTGCAATTCCAACTTTGACTTCCAGAACAATTTTATTTTTATGTATGGAATTTGTCTGTCACATTTATATCACCCTTAGACTGCTTTTTTGATAATATTTACATGAAATATATAGCACAACTGTTTACATGTTACTGTTCTCTCACTCAATGGAATGTAAGATTAATGATGGAACGACATGTTTCTCATTGGTCTTTATAACCTTACCACTTAATGCAATGCCTGACATATATAGGTGAATCCATAAATATCTGTAGATGAATGAATAGTTTTAACCTGCATGCTAAAATTAAAAAGAAGAAAAACTTTGTCAAGAAGCAGCAATATATATTAACTATCCAGTGATCTATGACAGGGCATGGTATAAAAAGGTATTCATTGGGCAGTGAGGTAAGTTTTCAGGAGTTTGAAATGCCAAGGGAAAAATAATTAGCTAATTAGCTACAAGATCCAAATCTGAAAAACACTATGAAAGGTACCAGTACTTACATTTCTGAGGTATCATGGATAACTAAAATTATAAGTTAAACCAATACTGTCAAGAGGAAGTAATGAGACATTAAAAGAAAATAACAGATTAGAGGAGGGTAATGTTATTCTGTAACAAGGGAAGAAAGGAATAGATATGCAGATATTACAACAGAGATATCCTTTGATGCACATGAAAGTGTATATATTGATACAGTATATGTTTGTTCCTTGTAAAAAAAATTAACTAGAATGAAAATATTTGCTAAAATATATATATTTTTTAATTTTGAATTCTATATTCACAGATGGAGACTCATCTGTAGCTTTATTTATTTATTTAATATTTTTTTAATTAAGGCTATGCTAGTTTCATGAAACAGAATATCCTAAAGATGCATTTTTTCATTCTCTTTCCCTTAGAAAAAAATTAAGTATCATAGAAATTATCTGTCCCTTACAAATTTGAAAGAATTTGCTCATGAAAACTCTTTTCATTGACTTACTGAATGTGTTAGCTATATTTCATCAGTTTCTTATAAATTTAGGTAATAGCTGTACTTGAATTCACTGTACATATTAGAATAATCTAGAAAAGTGTCCTTTTGATGCACATGTTCAAATACAGATAATGAAATATAAGGAAAAAATTCAGCCTATAAGCTTGTTTAATCAATAGAAGTCCTAGCAAAACAGAGATAGTACATTCAAAATTGTGTATATGTAGGAGAATTTTTAAAAGTGGGCTATCTACAGTTCGAGCCATGCTGAAAGAAACCATTGAGGAATGGTGCCATCTACCAAAGCCGAAAGCCAATGACACTCTGAGACCTAAGGAGGCAAAGGAATTTTAGAGGAACCTGGGGAGAACAGTTGCAGATGTAACAGAGGGCTGCACACCCAGAGCTGTAACCATCTATGATTATGCAGCCACCTCATGGTAACCCAACCTTGAAAAACCTGAGGTATAACCTCCTC
The DNA here is from genome assembly GCF_964194185.1 of Rhinolophus hipposideros. Taxonomy (NCBI): domain Eukaryota; kingdom Metazoa; phylum Chordata; class Mammalia; order Chiroptera; family Rhinolophidae; genus Rhinolophus; species Rhinolophus hipposideros. Next base: position 33,716,887 of record NC_138048.1, read on the forward strand.
ACATACCCTTTTGTTCAGATATATGCACTATGTAAATTCTGCAAAAGAAAGAAAAAAGTCCTCTTTACTCCATAATAATCCACTTCCAGGTACTACTTCTTAAAGGGAAAAGAGCAAATAATCTATTGAGATTCACTGTCTCTAATTTCATTCTTCCCATTTTCTGTTGAACTCCCTCCAAGGAGGCTTCCACATACACTCATTCCATTGAAGTTACTATTTTCAAGGTTCCCAAAAAACTCAGTATTGCTAAATCCAGTAGACTGTTCTCAGTTTCCATCTTAGTTGAGTTATCATCAGCTTTTGATACCATTAATCATTTCTTCCTTTTCCGTACATGTTCTTCACTTGGCTTCATGAGAACCACACTCTTCTATGTTTCCTTCTTAACTTAGTGTTCTGTCCTTCCTGTTCTGCTATTCAGGTTTTTGGTCATTTCTCCAATATTTGGTGTGTACCTAGACTAGACTCTGTCCTAGGATGTCTTCTTTATGTGCTCTGTAATCATTTCTTTAGATGTTGAGTTTCATGGTTTTAAATATCAGCTACACATCTGTAACTCTCAATTTTTTATTTTATTTTAAATGCTGGCGTTTATCCAAATTTCAGACTTGTGTATTGAAATTCCTACTCAAATTCAACATGATGCCCAACAGAAGTCTCATGCTTAAGACATCCAAAACCAAAATCTGATTTTATTGCACTCAACTCTTTCCATAATCTTGCCCATCTCAGTAAATTGTTATTCCAGTCCAAAAAATAATTCAGGCCAAAACAATCAAACAAAGAACAACAACACCTTGGTATCATCTTATTTCTTACTGTTTTCTCTTACTCCACATATAATCTGTTTATAAATATTCTTGGCCCTACTGTCAAAAGATATACAAAACCTGTCTATAATGTACTATTCCACTTCTACCTGATGTGTTGCCATAATATCACTGCAGATTTCCTTGATTCTGTCCTTGGCCCTAAAACAAGAAGCAGAACAGTCGGTAAAAAAAACAACAACAACAAAGCAATGTATATATTCATGTTATATCTCTGCTTCAAAACCTTCAATATCTTTCAAATGTAGTAATGCACTCAGATTTTGGAATATATTCTTTCCTTTGTCAGCCTGCTCCATCCACACTGGTTTCATCACTATTTCTTTAACAATCCATGTATTCACTTATCTCAGGAACTTTGCATTTACTGGTACCTTACCTAGAATATTCTTCTTCCTTACAAATACAGTTTTTTTTTGTTTTCTGTTCCTCCCTCAACGTCATTGTTCTCAAAGAGGCTTTCCCAACATGCCCTTCTGTTCTGTTCCTCCATATCTCTTGGTATGGAGAAAATATCGCTCTGATATAGTTTGCATTTTATTTTATTGCTTTTAACTTTCTTCCCACTTGTTAACATAAGATCTACAAGGGGAGAGAGTTTTATCCTTTTTGCTGTAACTCAATAAGAACATCCAGAATGTAGCTAGCATGCAATAAACGTTTCTTCAACATATGATTTTTTTGATTGTGCCTTTAATTTTGGTTAATCAGATTTATTTTGCCAAGATTAGATTTACTTCATCTAGAATTTCATATACATAGAAAATGCAATGTATAATCTTTTGGATCCAGCTTCTCTCAGCATGTTTTGAAATCTATTCATACTATTGAATAAATTAGTAAATCAAATATATTGGTGAATAAAATGAATTTAGAGGACTGTACTACACTATATCTGTCCATTCTCGTGCTAGGGAAGGAGACTGTTGCATCCAGTTTAAATCTACGATAAATAAAACTATTAGGAACATTAATGTGCACAATATTTTTGGTCATATATTTCCATTTATCTTCAATAAATACCAAGAAAGCAGAATTGCTAGTTTGTAAGAAACTGCCAAAACTATTTGCAAAGTTGTACCAGTTTGTGTTCCCTACAGCAATACATGAGAGTTTTGGTTGCTTCAAACCATTGCCAAAATTGTTTTTTTTACTTGTATTAATTCTAAGTTATATGTAATGTTATCATATCGTGATTTTTAATTTGTATTGTGAAAATGAATAGTGAGGCTGAATAGTTTCTTGGGGGTTTATTGACCATTTGTGCACAATTTTTGTAAAGTCACTTTATTTAGTAACTGTTCAAGTCTTTGAGACATTTTCATTGGATTTTCTATCAAACACTTTAAGAAGTACTTATGTAGTCTGAAGTATTTATCAGAATACACATTAATAATGTTGTCTCCGAAACTGTGGCTTGCCGACTCATGTTCTTAGAAATGTCTTTGGGAAAGACAAAATTATTATTTTGAAGTCAAACTTATATTTTTTGTTTGTTTTATGTTTAGTGTTTTCTGCATCTTGGTTAATAAATCATTACCTATGCTTAAGTTACAAAGATACTTTTCTTCAGTTTCTTCAAGAAGCATTATATTTTAGCTTTTATGTTTAGGGTGATTACATATTGCAAATTAATGTTTCTGTATATGTAAGGTATGGATCAAGGTTCATTTTTCCACCTACAGATAGTCAGTTTTTCTATCACTATTTTTAAATGACTTTCTTTTTCCCATAGAATTGCTTTGGCAACTTTGCTGAAAATCAATTCACCATGTAAATATAGGTGTATTTCTCGGTTCTCTATTCTACTCTGTTGATTGCTTTGTCTAGCCTTCGATCAATACCATAATCTCATGATTTCTGTAGCTTTATAGTAGCCTTTAAAATAAGGTGATATTATTACTCAGTCAGTTCCTCTCTTTAACGACTGACTTGACTATTTGTATGAATTTAACTGTGTATTCATTTTAATTTTGAATCATCTTGTCAATTTTCATAAAGAAGAAATATACTAAAACTTTGATCAGCATTGTACTAAATTTATAGAACAATTTGTACAGAACTGACATCTTAAACAATGTTGAGTTTTTCATTCCATAAACATAATATGAATCTCCATTTATTTGGATTTTCTATAATACTCTAAGGATGATTTGCAGTTTTATTTTTTATTTATTTATTTTTTTGATTTGCAGTTTTCAGTGTATAAGTTTTACACATTTTGTATTATCTGTTTCCAATGACCAAAAACAGTATTTCATATATGTATTTTATATATATGAAACATTTCATATATATATTTCATATATATATATATAGTTTTGTTTTGTTTTTCCCTTCCAGTTTACAGTAGCCTAACTGTAAATGTAATGGCTTGTCTAGTACCAGTGACTTCATCAAGTCTGGATTCAGAGGTCTTTTTTCTGGATTTTCAAATTTAATTTTCTTAGTTTCGTTTATATTTATTTTACTTTTGTCAAACACTAACACCTTATCTTTCATATATTACTTAATATATTAGATACAAACCTTGTTAATTTCTCAGTTTCTTTATAGCATACCCTGTGTAAAAGCAGTATTCACTTCCATTACAATTTGTAAGTACCCTATCAAGCTCCAAAAACTAGCATAATTCTGAGTCAGAATCCTGTTTTTTGCATGAACTTAAAATCCCATATGCCACACTGAAACCTCATTATAAAATTACAAATCATGGGGCTTAAGACCCAACCCTACAGAACTTCAAACTCCTTGCTATAACTATATTTCCATTTCTTAACTTTGAATATCTTCCTGTTTTGCTACAGTCAAGAATACACATTGAAATTTATTTGCATTTAATCCACAGAGTAAACATGTAATATGTATTTCTTGAATTAATGAATAATTTAAAAATATGAACTATTGATTGAGTGAAAAAAAAAACCTATATTTCCCAAATTCCTTCTAATAGTGTAATTCAAAATCACTAAATATACAGACTATTTTTCTTCTCATTTGATTTACTATAAGTTATCAAAGGGAGTAGCAATCAATAAGTTTCACAAGTATTGATATGTTCTTCTTCTGTGCCAAGAAGACAACATACATATAATCTGTGGCACATATGGAACTCCCTTTCTCCTCAGCAATAGAGTTCACTAAGCCAATGTGACAAAGGATGGATTTGTGCACAGTTGGCTTGGCTTTGTCTTGATCAGTTTTCTAGATCAACTGATTCTATGTAAAACAATCTAAACAGCAAATTCTATGCTGTAGTCGTGACCGCCTCCTCTGAGCATCACTCTGAAGTTGCCATGGCAACAATTGACTCAGTAAGAAAATGTATAGTAGGATTCTAATAGATTCAGAAAAATTGTGGCAACACTGATTTGTCAGATTCCTTCCCCCCATTTTTTGAAATATTGCCAAGTGTGGCTATGCTAAATTCTAGTTATGCATGTGCTTATCTCACTTAGAACTCATTATTTAAAAAAAAAACTTTAAGTGGTGGTTTGTTCTTTGGGAAAATATTATCTCACATAGATGGAGACATTGTTCATATTTGTGAAAAGATGAAAATACAGATGTCTTTTATATAAACGATGAGCAACAGCAATGAAAATAGTGAGCAACACTAATTAAATGTATCTTAAAGAAGTTCTTATGAGTTACACATTTACCTGATAAATTCAAGAACATAAATACTAGCAGAGAGAGAAATAATAAAAGATATTTGGGGTGATTTTTTCAGCAGACAAAAGACCATTAAGATGAAAAAAAAAAAAAAGACATGTAGAGAATGGTGTTAAAAGGAATTACTGGCATAACACATTTCAAGAACCAGATATGCTTGGGTAATGAGTGACTTTCAGGGGTGATGTTGCCTCATCTTAGTCAAGGGACAATCACTTAAATGGGGATTATAGGCAGTAGAAAATAAAGTCTCCATTTTATTTTATTCAGTGCCATTAGAAAAAATTATCAGGGAAATATAGGATAATAAAGAATTAAATGGGAGAGATTTAACATTAGGTCTTTAAAAATTAAGTAAATGTAACAGATGCACCTTCTCTCTCTCTCTCTCTCTCTCTCTCTCTCTCTCTCTCTCTCTCTCTCTCTCTCTCTCTCTCTTGAATTTGCTCTCATTCTCTTCTTCTCCCTTTATGTTTTTTTCTAACACTAGGCAAATTAGCTAAGCTGGTATATGAGAACAAAATAAATAAGTAAATAAATATCTCTATATACCAGTGTCCCTTAACTTGAATAGATGGTAATAAGTCTAGTCATTTGAATTTACTTTTGCTATTTATTCTATGATCATCCTGTCTATCAATTTACATTTTAGATACAAATACCAAAATTGTATTTTCATATACTGCACTTGCAAATCTATTTATTTTTCATATTTATGTCTAGGTCTTGTTTATAATTTCTTTACATTTTGGAGTATATTCATATCATATAGTAATGAAAAACATGGAGTAGATTTTTGTTTGTTATTTTTCACCTTATTATTATTGATTTCTGAAAGTTCTTACTATTATATTTGACTGGTGCTATTTTGGGAGAGTAATGAAAGATTTCTGGATGAGAGAATAGACACTCCATAGAAAACGTCTACCCACTGTTTGGTATTAAAGTGATCAGCACAGAGTTTCTTAATTTTGAGCCCAGGATCACTAAGTTGTCTGTCTGTAGATGGCTGTCTTTACTGTCAATGAACCCTCTGAAATTTAAGGTGTTTTGTTTTTTTTTTTTTTTTTTTGAAAAAAGAAAAGTTTGTTTTGTCAGGTTGCAAAAGCATATGCCAAAATATCTAGGAATTACTACTTTAGTCACAACTTGTATTTTGTCTTCTGAATCAAATAAGTTACCATCTCTTTATAAATAATTTTGAATTATTCTCATTATGACAATAAATGGCTAAGTATTGTAAAATGCTGCTGCAAATTTTGCAGAGTCTCTACTTATGGTAATTTGTCTCATACTCTAAGCTAAAAGGCAAACAATTGGGTTCATTCAACCAAATTGCGTAAGGGCTAGAACTTGGAGCAGACTTAATTCACTACCATAGACAGGAGTAGAGATGAGCAGAGACAAAGAATAGAATCCATGGTTGGCTAAATCTAGAATCATAGAAAGGTTTAAAAAACAAGAAACTAAATCTGAAAGGTTTTATCCATTTAATTGTACATACAAAAGGTGTGTAACTGAAACCACCAAAGTTGATGGAAGAACATTGGTTGTAGAATATGTTGTGGCTGTGTAACCCAATGAACTGAGGGATCCAATTAACAAAATTATTAAATAACAAATTTTGAGGGACAGAAAAAGAAGAGATGAGAAGATGAGAAGAATGCACCTGGAGAGAGATTCCTCAACTACAGAAGACTTAAAAAAATAAAAGTCTTGTTCTTAAAGCTTAATATATGGCTTTGTCAACAGTATTTAAATAACACATGAAAAAGTTGCTCTTCAAAAATAGTCATAATACAATATAATAACAGGATATACAATAGAGAGAGAGATGAAATTGGAAGGCAAGTTTGGCCAAGAAAACATACACATATCTAGAAAAAAGGATCCTGATGAGAACTGACAGTGGATCTTTGACCAGCATAGAAAAAGTAATTTTTTTTTAAAGCAAGAGCGAGAGAGAAAGTTGTGAATTCTCAGAGGAAAAAATACATTCCTTTCACTTGGCAGTAGTAGAAGGATTATTTGATGCAAAGTCACAAGTTGAAAGCGGCTGAGAAGCTTGTGATGACTTCATGGCCCATAAATTCTCAGAAGGCAACAAGTGTAGCAGATCACGGTGCAAGCACCAGGCCAACAAGAGGGGGTTGGTGAGGAGATAGCTGCTCTTCCAGGATACAATGGAGTGTATTTTACGTCCATTTTGAAGATCCATTGCCTGCTCTGTGGGCAGGAAAAAAAGAGGGAGTACGAACTAATGAAAAATTGTCCAGTACAAGTTTAAAGAAGCCCAGAGTCAATTTAGTTACTGGAATACTGAACAAAAGGGGATTGTTAAATCTAAATCAATGGTAGCGCACACCCCAAGGTTCCACAGGTGAGTGAGGGGGTTCAGCATTGCAAAGGCTGTGATGGGCCAGGAAATTGCTGTATCTTTCTGTACAGGCACAGTTAGTATCTACTTTGGGTGAGAAATGGTGTTTTACAGCTCATTACATTTCTTAATAAAAATTTGTGATCCCTGGCTATCCTCTATCAGATACTGCAAGGTTCACTGGGAGAAAAACTGTCATGTAGCAACATTTCAAGATTTGAATTTCCTAGAGAAATTCATGAAAGATAGCTTAAAATTTTTCTTGAGAGATGACCTTGTATTGTAAAGTTTAAGTATCCACTCAGTTGGAAATCGAAGCTTAGAGGAATACCCTATAATATTCCATTTTGCTCTGCAACTTTGTGAAAATCTAAGACGTATATTTCTATACTGAGGACAAAGTAAGAACAGGTGTAGTTTGAAGCAATGCAAGGTGAGAGAGAATATCCCTGATTGTGTTACAGGTGTAATACTGCTAAGTGTAGGAGCAGCTAAATCTGAAAGCTAATCCATGTCTGAACTTAATTATAAATACAAAAGTTGTGTGACTAAAACTACAGAACTTGATGGAAGATCATCAGCTGTAGAATGTGAGGTGATTGTGTAGCTGAATTTGACAGGTGTAGACGGACACAGAAAGCTGGAGGACAGAATTTCAAAATTACAGAGAAATGTAACTTGTTTTGCTTTCTACTATACATCTAAATTAAGTTGAACTTGAAAGCTTTCAGAGAAGACAATTTGGTATTCTAACTTTTAAATAAAGACAACAGATTTAGAAACTGGATTTCTCAACTTCAGGACTATTGGCATTTAGTAGCGTTATTCTTTGTTGTGGGATCTGCCCTGTGCACTGTAGGATGTTCAGCAGCATTCTTGACCACTGCCCACTAGATGCAAGTACCACCCTCTCCCCCAGTTGTTAGAAATGTCCCCTGCAGGATAAACTTACCCTTCATAGAGAACAGTTTTAGGCAAGAGACTTTTGACAATGTCTGTAGACATTTTTGGTTGTCATAATTTTTGGTGCTGGAGGGAACTACAAGCACCAGGTTAATATAGGCCAAGGACACTGATAAACATCCTACAGTGCACTCAACAGTCTCCTAAAACTAAAAACTATCCAGCTCAAAATGTCTATATTGCTGAGATTGAGAAACCCTATTTAGAGTAATCAAATTCAAATTATTTCCTTTTAGACTAGATCTCTGTGGGCAAACATTGTTTTATATAAAACAAGCAAGCATAATTTGAGGTGTAGAGGAGTGAAATACCAAAGCATTGAAACTGGATCCTAAAATTGTCATCATATCCAAAGTGAACCCTGAGAACGTCAAACAAAAAAAACACACATTAGAAGGTCAAAGTATCTGAAGTAACACTGAGTTTTTCTGTGGTCCCATCTTAGTTAAACAAGACAAACATTTTTTTTAAAAAATATGATGTATGAGGAGAAGACCTGATTAGATTTCCAGCAAGTATAAAGCAACCAAAGTGTGATCAATATAGGCTTCATTCTCATATTGAACAGCTATAGAAAGTTGTAGAGACAGAGCCAGGAGTGCAGTTTCCAGGCTCTTGGCCTCACGTGGAAAGGTGCTGGCTCAGGTAGTAAATGGCCATCAACTGTGATTGGATGGCCATCAGCTAGTTGGCCGTCAGCTGTAACCAGTGAGCCATTGGCCACTAATATAACTGTAGTGGCTATGCTAGCAAAAAAAAAAAAAAAAATGGGGGCTAGCACGAAGACGGTGGCTGAGCTAGCAAGAGCGGATTGCAGTTAGCTTGGTGGATTGCAGAGCAAGTAAGGTTGGTTGGCAGAGGAGCGGATTGTGGATGGTAGAGTGTGGTATAATGTGGCTCCTGCTTCCTATGTCTCCAGCCCAGCTGCCAGGGAGACTACAGTGGTATGACTCCCCTATCTATAGCTCCATGGGTGTTCCTTTCTGGCCTCACTATATCCTGCATTCTTAGGTGGGGAGCGAGAGCTAAGACGGCGCATGCCACCCCGTGTGACAGTAATGCAGAGGGAGAAAATTTGAAAACGCAAATTATTTTTAAAAGCATGGAGTGGAAGGGTGCAGCTTCTCCTTCATCAATCTCAGTGCTCCAAAAGGTATCTCTGGTACATTGCTCAATGTTATCAAAGGACATTACAGAAGATGAGTTTCCAGAAAGAAAGTTTTATTGAATAGTGTATGATAATTTTCCTTCCAACATGTGATGCTCTGTGAAACCTGTGGTTCTTGCACAAGTTACATTAAAATTCCAGCCATTCTAGTGCCTAGTACCAGATACCAAAACTTTATCCAACACCTTGTAGGGACCTCCTATCTCATGTGCTCCGCCATTGAAGCACATGCCACAATAGCTATCCCTTCATTTTCATCTATGTTCACAACAGGCAAAAAGGCATCTCTTAAAGTAATCATTTTATAGTACTAGGCCTTTGTATCCTAAAACTGTTAAGTCGTCAAGAAATGTTCTACATATGTGACAGCTCTATAGAGCATTTTTAACCAACCAGACAGACGAGGCTGCAAAAGTCAAAGAATTATAAACATTTGGCCAAAACATTTCATATGACTATATGCAGGGTAGCAAAATTTCCTCAAAGATGGCAATTATTAATAGACCAGATTTAGGAAAACCAAGTAGAAGTGACCCTTTGTAAGAGACATTTACAAATTTACAAATTTAGGAATACAAATTTACAAGGGTGTCTCACAGTACGGGGAAAAAGGAGAACATCTTTAATCTCTAGAAATGTATCAATGAAAAATGTATGGATTTAAATTGCCATAACAATCTTACTGTTGTTTACTGTGCTTTCCCTGGTAACCTCCCAAAGGCAACTCTCCACCCTCAGCATCTTCTTTCCTCTTTAGCTGTAGGTGGTATTTAAGGTGATGTCTTCTGTCAGTTTGGTGAGTTCATCAGTTTTCCTGGGTCTATTCCATGTATACAGGAGGTATAGGTTATTAAACTTTAATTTGTGTTTTTCTCCTGTTAATTTGTCTCATGTCAATTTGAGTATTAGACCAGCTGAAAGAATGTAGAAGGGTAGAGGGAAAATTTCCCTCCCTGACATGTGCAAACCAGAACTACAAGACACTAAAGATGCTGAAATTAAAAGAAATACAAATGGCTGAACTTTGATTTGGAAACTTTGGTTCTTGACCCTATGAAAGCCATTAATTTTAAAATATGATGGTGTGAGAAAACCACTTCTAAAGAAATTAGATGACCTGAGTTTTCAACCCAACTGCTTGATATCCTGTACTTACAAGTATGTATCTCAAGCACATGAGTTACTTTGTCTGAATCTCAGTTCTCATACTATTAATGAAAGAACATCCAAACCTGTAGAAAGCTTTATAAGAACTTATGTGAGCCAAGATTTGAGGGCATGCCTAGAAGCACAATCCCAAGCAGATTGAGAAAATGCTTCAGAGAATGGTAGTTTTGCTGCTTCTTTTATCCATTTAGAATCAAAGGAGAAAATGTAAGGAAGTTTACAGGAAATCTATTGATGGTAGATTAAAGAGGTAGAAGAAAGCAAAGCAGGGAAATCTCTAGGATTGGATAAAAAGCTAAATGGACAAACATGTGCTTCCTTTACATTGTTGGTTACAGGATAGTTAACACCTAACATTTACAGTATATAGATGGTGTATACACTGCTACAAGATAACAACGAGGAGTTTCTTGGTCTTATGCTCTAATGGTCTCTTGCTATGGTGCCAGCAGTTGTGACTTTGAGGGGTCTGGAAAGGAAAGTTACTCAGACATTTCAAACGTATGTTATCCTAAATGCATACAAACAGTGAACAAGGCTCACTTAACAGTAAAATTCGCCTTTGCTAAGGAAGCTATAGGCCTGCGACATGAGTAACCAACCAGTTAAGAATTTTTGATCAGACTATTCTGAGTGGTTACTTTTGGTCACGGAGTTTGTAAGGCCTGCTCTGCAGCCACGTTGAGCTTACCAGGTTTATTATTATATATAGGCCCTTTATTTGTTCATGATATCTATAAAACAATGTTATCAAAACACACCCTGCCTACTCACAGCTATTGTTAATGAAATGGTTAATATAAATAACCTTCAGAAACTATCAAGTAGAGTGAAATATTTGAGGCATGCATTTACTTTCAATTTAGGAATAAAACAAAAGTATTTTCTTTCCTCAACTGTTGTTCAACATTATATTGATGTTTTAAATTAATACATGTAAAATAAAATTTAACATATAATACCTAAATATCCACACAACTTCTAAATCTTCTTCTGGTCTCATCTTAATTAAGCAAGGACCACACAACATGCTAAACAAATAATGCATAGAGAGAAAATCAAATTTGAATTTTCAACAAGTACAAAGGAACAAAGATGGAATCGATATTAGTATCTATGCTTATTGAAAATTAAGATAGAAATGTCATTACTTTTAGGTTATGTATTTGTAGGCTTATATATAACAGGAGCATATATAAATGTTAAAACACAAAGTTGCTGAATACAAAATAACCCAGACACATATACAAAAGAAATAGCTTACTACTCTAATGGAAACAACTGACAAGAAATTATAATGAAAACTGGTTCTATTAATTGTAACAAAATGTTCTTAAAAGAAAGAGATTTTAAAATATTAAGAATAAATTTTTAGGAACTTTAACCCCAGATAATTAATTACATGTATAAATAGGATAACATAATATGTTCCTGGATGTAACATATTTGAAATATCAATTTACATGCTCCTTTTTTTATTAAAATTCTGGAGGTACTTTTTGTATGAAGAAAATATTTCACCTTTGCTTGGACCCTGGTGTTCTCCAATTGTGGGAAACGTTCTCTCGTATTTTCACTACAGCGCAAAATTAGCCTGTATTATCATTTATCTTCATTTGGTATTCAAAATATAATTCCTTATGTAACATCTAATATTTAGAACAATCTTGTCTTGGATATCCTTCAACTTTCATCTAGGGAACCCATTGGAAGGTATTGCGATTTACGTTTTGTCTAGGTCAAATTTCATTTGCATCTCTATTCTTCAAACCAATTCCTCATCTTCATTTTACCCACCATCTCTACATACATTGTCTTGTATCCAAGAATAATCGGTAAATATTGACTGATTAATTTCATAATCCTATTAAGACAATCTATTAATGTACTGACTTTATGATGTTATTAATATCGTCCTGAAGTTAGTCTTACAGAGAAAAACGTCCCACTGACTATACTGCAAAGGAAAATAATTCAAATAACTTAGTCCTAAGTAAATAGAAGTGAGTTGGGTAAAGTTAATGTTACTAAAGTTTCAGTGTAATCTTTATATAAGTAAATTCTCAGAAAATCATAAAGTCTTAAATTACTATGTGGGTCCTATACTCTAGAAGCTTAAGGAATACATATGACTACAAAAAAAATCCAAGAATGCAACTACAAGTAATTGTAGGCAGTCTCCTTTCCTAGTCACTGAGTGCATTTCATTTCCTGAAAAGTTTCTGTTTATACAAACGGATTCATAATATAAACGGTTTAAAATACATGTATAAATAAAATACGTGCCTATCTCTCAGATGAAACCCAGCTAGTTCTACATGAAGGGTTAAACATATTTTTTTCTAACTTTGTCTATGGTATTTTTTTCTAGTCTGTTATCCTGCTTTCCTTGTCTTTTGTAACAATATGTTAATTGATCTCTTTTTTAAAAAGTTTATGACTGAAAACTCTTTAAAAGAGGAATTTAATTGGCACTACTCAAATAAGTTCAAGGGTAATGCTTTATGAAATAGCAACCATGATTATATGGTTATATATTCTAATCTCTCGAGACCTTATCTGTATACGTATGACCTGAATCTCTACAGACTCCTGGCCTTTTCCCAGGACCACAGTTTCGTTTCATACTCAATGTCCACTTATTAATTAAAGCAGATTTTATAGGAAAACTTGCTGGTTGTTGCACGTTCCTTTTTCCCCCCTGACTTTAATGTGCATATTTTACATAATGCAAGCTAGTGCTACTTGTAAATAAATGAAAATAAAATAAAATAAAGAAGAACTTGTCATTTCCACAAACTAGTCCCCAAACACTTAGACTCCTGTTTTGTGTGTGACCGGCTAAAGGAGATTCAAACTAGATATTAGCCAGACATTATGATATGCATCTTATAAAAAGCAGGATTATTTTTAAAGGGAAAATCCCTGACCCATTAGAGCACTTTGGAAGACTGTACTGTGAAAATCATCAAGTGATTAAGAATTTTCATCAAATATGAAGTAAATTAAAGGCTAAGACTATTGGAAGGAGAGGGGTGGTGATAAAAAAAAAAAAAAAAAAACAGAGTTTACATTATAAGCCGTTGTATTAAAACTATTAGCCATGAGTTGAAGAAGGGCAGTAACAATGGAGACAAAGCAGCAGTTTGTCTAGCATGTTGTAGTTTCTGGTTAAAGGATTTCTGTCAAGGTCCTCCAAAATAACCTGGGAAATGATATCTTTGGCAGAGCTTTAAATATTTAAAAATTGGGAAAACTTACTGGTTTAGATTTTCTTTTCTAAGAAGGGAGACCATAGAAGGTGGGAGTTACTCATCGTTTAGTTTTGGGACCTGGAATTCTGTTTATCATGGTTTATAGTGAACTGGTTTTAAGGGGGCTCCCATAATCTACTATTCTTGGTTCTCATATTCTTGTATAATGCCCTCCCTTTTAGTGTGAGTGGGATCTGTGAACTGCTTCTAATCAACAAAACTTGGCCAAGGTGATGGGGTATATACATCCTAATATTACGTGTTGTAGAATGTCCTCTTGGAATAGTCACTCCCTTTCTCTCTTTCTCTTTGAAGAGGCCATGTTGCAAGAGGACCTGCCTAGAGGTCCACATGGCAAAGATATGTGGGTGGTCGCTAGAAAGTGAGAAAGTCCTGATAGCCAGCAAGAAGCCAGAGCCTTCAGCCTTATAGCCACAAGAAATTTAATTTTGTCAACTACCTCAGTGAGCTTGGAATGCAAAGCATAGAGGCATCGCCAGGTGAGTGTCTGGATGAGTACTGAGCCCTTGTCAATATCTTCCTTCCAACCTTCCATAGGACCCAATTAGGCCATGCCCAGATTCCTGACTCATCCAAACTGTGAGATAAGAGATGCATGTTGTTTTAAGATGCTAAATTTGTGGTAATTTGTTAGTCAGCCTAGAAAACTAACACATTATTAAAGAACAGTGGTAGAGAATGAAAATAGTTTATGTATCTGCAAAATGAGTAACAGTTTGTTATACGTTAAACTGCGTTAATACAGTAAGTTTATTCTTATTACCTAATTCTGCAAAACAATTTTTTATGATAAACTATTTTTCATTTTATAAATGAGAATGCTGATGCATGAACTTAATAAATGTGGCTAACCCACCTAACATAGATAAGGAATGGCAAATCGTATTTATCCCATCTCTGCCATATCCTGGTTCTCTCTCAACATGGACCTTTATAACTAGAAAGCCCATGTTCCTTTTTTCTGTACTGATGAACACTTGTTTATCCTCAGACTCAGTTCAAGAAACCTTGCCTTGATCCTCTAGTTTGGGTAACATACATCATCTCTTTGTTCTCATGTTTATTTATTCATTCATTATTTTAACCAGTGTAAATTAATCATGATTTATCTGCCTTATGTCTTTAGTACTGATGATAGTAGTGAATAAAACATGCAAGGTTGTTGATTTCATGAAGTTTATATTCTAATGTGGGATGTACATAATATATAAATTAAAAAGTTAACCTTTAAGAACCATGCAAACTATGCAAAAAAAATGAAATAAAAAATGATTGCTAGAAATAGGCTGTGTGGCTATTTTATTTTCAGCAGTTGGGAAAGATGTAAATGAGGTGACCTCTAATTTGGTTCTGAATAAGAAAAAGGAGTCCACTATGAGAATTTTAAAAGAAAGAGAAGTCTGCTCATAAGAAACTGCCTTTGCAAAGGACCTATACTGGGGTGTTTAAGAATTTGAAAGAAGCCCAGGATTGCTGGATCATAGAAGTTAAGCAGAAAGGTGATATTAGATAAAATTGAGAATAAGATAGGAACAAGATTCTAAATGACTTTTTAGCCAGTGCTCACATACTTGAATGCTACCAACAGGTCACATACATGAGAAGAATGTGGCAGGGAATACCAAACTTGCCAAAAGAACACTATAGAAACATAGAAATAAAGGACAATTTGAGAGGACTAAGGAGTAATGATGATGTGAGCATGCATAGATTATTACTGCAGAAAGTCTTCCGTTAGATTTCCTTTCAAAGAAAGGGAAAAGATACAGCAGAGGGGAATGTGGATTAAGATGACATATATATACTGATAGAAATAATTTAATAATGAGAGAAAAAAATAACACATATGTTGCAGCAGAGAGGGGACATGTGGCACTGGAAAGGCCCTTATGAACAGAAAGAATGCAAAGGAGAGAGCACAGAGGAGTGATTTTTGATGGGAAACTAAGAGTACAGATGTTGGGAGGGTATAAACTGAGGGTGTAATATTATCCTTGCATTTACCTCAATCCTAGTATATATTACTTTATGGTTATTTTCAGTTTAATTTTCTATTGTAACAATCAAAAGTTAAGTTTTATGAGAGTAAAATTTCAATACTTTGTCCATTAATCCACAAAGTCTATTACACTATCTAGCACATAGTAACTTGATTTTTAAATAAATGGATAAATCTGAAAGCATGTTCTTTTCGCTGAGATAAATCGAATCTGAAAAGCTGGAATGGTACTTTGAATGTGGCCTACTGTTTTTCTTGTTTGTTTCGTTTAATTTTCATTATTTTTATTAAATGGAAAGAGCTCTCTGTTGGGAGAAAAAAAAAATGAGTTGTTATAACTATCACAAATAAATTATTCTGCTCTTGAGTAAGAGTTTTATTGTTCCCAGGTAGAAAGCAGTGAGAAAACAACAAACAACACAGGCCTCATTTGTGTTATTTAATTTTTTTAACTCACTCTAAGATTGCCTTATAAATGACTTCCCTATACTCAACGTTATGCTTTCAGATAACATTGTATGTCATTTGTTCATCATTATACATATAAGGAGCATATGGAATGTTTATTAACTATAATTATATGGACATAATTCCAAAGTTCCAGGTATTTTTAAGTGACTTCTAAATTCCAAAGTCTGGTAAATTGCTGTTCAGAATTTCTGTCATTTAGTTCAATCCTATTCCTATTATACTCATAATTAAGTGTGCACATGTGTTTATATGTCTGTTTATTTCCTTATGTGTTCTTCAGATAAAGGGGGAGTCAAATGATAAATCTTTAATTCTATAGATAACAATTTAGTTATGATAAAATATGCATATATGGCTACAGTCCCTTTTAATCAATTTATACTAAAGGTCAATACATTGACAATGTATTGTTCGACATTCAATATTATTTTATATTAATTTCAGGTGTACAGAATAATGATTAGACGTTTATATAACTTAAGAAGTGATCCACCTGAATTGTCTAGTACCCACCTGGTCTTATACATAGTTATTACCATATTATTGACTCTATTTCCTATGGTTTACTTTACTCCATGACTATTTTTAACTACAAATTTGTATTTTTTAATCCACAGGGCAAGACCCCATTTCCTTCCATGGTTAACAATATTCCATGGTGTATATGTACCACGTCCTCTTTATCCATTTTTCCATCAAAGACACCCAGGCTGCCTCCACAATTTGGGCAGTGTAAACAGTGCAATGAACAGATGGGTGCACACGTCCCCTCAAAGGGTTTTGGGTTTCTTCGGATAAATACCCTGAAGTAGTACCACAAGAGGTTTTATCTGTAGCTGAACTATAAGGGAGGAGGCAGGTGGCAGCAGACCCCTGGGTGTCCTGGCTTTTTGCAGAGTTGTCGGAGTCCTGGCACTGGTGGCAGCTGTCTTCAATCTGCAGCATGGCCTCTCCCATGTATCTCCAGGTTTATAACAGGCAGCAAACAATTGAAGATCACTTTGTAGCCCCTACCAGGTAGGACCAAGCCAGTCTCAGGCAGTGGCTGACCTGGGCCTCCACCGGAGGTCCTCCAAGAGGCCCTAGAAACAACACACCTAGAGATTAGCTTCAGACCAAATCAGAGCACCACCAAATTAGCCCAAGTGACACACCCAATGTGTGTTCTCAGCAGGCACCAGGGCCCACTGAGGCAAATCTCACTCAGTGGGGGTAAGCCTTTTGCACAGCAGCCTATAAGCTGTGGGCATGACTAAACCACATAAACTAAATCAGCATGAGGGTAAATCCCACCCACTGACATGCCAATAGTAATCAAAGTTGAACTATAATAGGAGAGCACATACAGCCCACACAAGGAACACTCCTGATGCCCCTTGGCTCAGGTGATCAAGGAGACTGTGCCAGTGGGCTCCATAAGGATACCTACTACATAAGGCCACCCAGCTAAGACTGGGATAGATAGCAGATCTACCTAATACATAGAAACAAACACAGAGAGGCAGCCAAAATGAGGAAACAAAGAAATTGATCCATAATGAAAAAACAGGAGAAATATCCAGTAAAATAACTAAATGAAATGGAGGCTAGCAACCTATCAGAGACAGAGTTTAAAACAATGGTCATAAAGAATACCGAAGAACTTAGTGAGAATTTCAACAGAGAGACAGCAAGCATATAAAAGAAAATACAAACCATAAAAAAGAACAAGTAAGAACTGAAGAATGTAGTACTGAAATGAAGAATGCACTAGAAAGAATCACCAGAAGACTAGATGAAGCATAGGATCAATGAGTCATTTGGAAGACAAGGTAGCAGAAAACGCCCAATTGAAACAGGAGAAAAAAAGAAGAATCCAAGAAAAGGAGGATAAGAGACCTCTGGGATAAGATCAAGCATAACAACATTCACATCATAGGGGGACCAGAAGGAGAAGAGAAAAATTAAGGGATTAAGAATTTACTTGAAGAATTTTCCTAACCTGATGTAGGAAATAGACAGTCCAGGAAGTGCAGAGAGTCCCAAACTAGGTGAACTCAAAGAGACCCATACCAAGACACAATATAATTAAAACGGCAAAGGTTAAAGAAAAAGAGAATCATAAAAGGAGAAAAAGAAAGGAAACCAGTAACTTATAAAGGAGCTCCCATGTGATTGTCAGCTGATTTCTCAATAGTAACTTTGCAGGCCAGAAAGGATTGGCACAAAATATTCAATGTGATGAAAAGCAAGTACCTACAACCAAGGTTACTCTACCCAGCAAGGCTATCATTTGAAATGTAAGGATAGCTGAAGAGCTTCCCAGACAAGACAAAGCTAAAGGAATTCATCACCACCAAACCGGTATTATAAGAAATGTTAGAGGGACTTTTTTGAGATGGAGGAAAAAAAATCTGAATTATGAATAAAATGGCAATTAGCTACACATCTATCAAGAATTACTTTCAATGTAAATTGATTAAAACTCCAATCAAAAGTCATAAGAGGGCTGAATGGATAATTCAAACAAAACCCTTATATATGCTGCCTGTAAAAGACTAACTTCAGATCAAAAGAGACACACAGACAGAAAGTAAAGGGATGGAAACTGATATTTCATGAAAATGGAAAAATTAAAAACAACAAACAAACAAAACTGTATTAGCAATACTTATACCTAACAAAATAGAATTTCAAACAAAGGCTATAAGAAGAGACAGTGAAGAACAGTGAGTCACTAGAGTGGGAAGAGTTGTGGTCACCAGGTTAGCGTAGACTATGGTGTGGGGACAGAGCCCCAGAGAGCAGTTTCCAGGCTCTCGGCCTCACATAGAAAAGTGCTGGCTCAGGTAGTAAATGGCCATCAACTGTGATTGGTTGGCCATCGGCTGTGGCTAGTTGGCCATCAGCTGTAGCCGGTTAGCCAATTGGCCACTAATATAAGTGTCATGGCTACGCTAGCAGAAAATGGGGTCTAGCAAGAAGACGATCACTGAGCCTGCAAGCGGACGGAAGGTTGCAGATCGTGTGGCTTCTGCTTCCTGTGTCTCCAACCCAGCCGCCAGCGAGAATATAGTAGTATGATTCCCCTACCTATGGCTCTGTGAGTGTTCCTTTTTGGCCTAGCCATATTCTGCGTTCTTACGTGGGGAGTAGAGCTGAGACCCCGCCTGAGGACTCCCCGCACGACAATGGTTTGGTGCCAATGCTAAGCCTGGAGAAAGTCAGTAAAAGTCTCAGAGCATATCCAAGCCAGTCTCCACCCACTGAGGCCCATGTAGTCTGATAGTTTTCCTAGAATGATTATAGTGTGGGAGGGGCTGGCCGCTCCCAGAAGAAGTGCTGCCAGCTGTGTACAAGGTAGTGTGGCAGCATTTCAGCTGAGTCAACAGGGCAAAGCAGCTGACCTCACCAGACCAATCAGATTCAAATTTGGCCTGTGGGGGTGGGCTCAACTCAGGAAAGATGGCACTCCCCTGCTGGCTGCAAAGGAGAAGGACTTCCTCACTAGGAAAATACCAACTGTCCTCCAGGCCCCCTGTCGTGCGGGCGGCCTGCAGGGTGTCAGGTCCCACTCACCACATAAAAACGCAGGACAGGGTAAGGCCAAACAGGAACACCCACAGAGCCATAGATAGGGGAGTCAAATCAATATATTCTCGCTGGCGGCTGGGCTGGAGACACAGGAAGCAGGATCTACATAATCTGCAACCCGCCGTCCTAACAGCAGTCCACGCTTGCCAGCCACCATCTTCTTGCTAGCCCCCATTTTCTGCTAGCAAAGCCACAGCAGTTATATTAGTGGCCAATGGCTCACTGGTTACAGCTGACGGCCAACTAGCCACAGCTGATGGCCATCCAATCACAGTTGATGGCCATTTACTACCTGAGCCAGCACCTTTTAGCGTGAGGCCAAGAGCCTGGAAACTGCACTTCTGGCTCTGTCTCCACACCCCCGTATGTTTCTGAGACCCCCCGGAGTCACTGCCCCACCACTGGAGACCAAGGTGAGTGCATGCGAGCAAGTGAGTCTGTGTGGGGGTTGTTTCAGAGGACATGTATGTTTCCAGCAGCTTTCCGTCCCACCCAAATGGTCAGAATCCCCTTTGTTTTTCGCAGCCAGATGTTGTAAAGGCTCCTTTTCCTGGCACCAGTACTCTGGGCTTAGGGAGCCTGGTGTGGGGGTTCTGGAGTCCCTAGCTTCTCCAGGAAGAACCTCTGAGACCAAGGTATCCCTTCTGATTTTCAACCACCACAGAGAGATTTGGGGCTTGTTCCACGTCTCTACCCATCCTACCAATCTTGACTTGCCTTCTTCTTTATATTTTTAGTTATAAGACTTCTGTTAGGCTAGACTTCAGATGGTTCTCCAGGTTGATTGTTCTATAATGTAGTTGTAATTTTAATGTGTTCATGATAGGACACAGGCACAGTGGTTATCTACTTTGCAATCTTGGAATTCTCTGACAGTGTTTTGTATTCAATATTTATATGCTGTTAATGTAGTATATAAACTTTAAAAAAACAAAATATTTAGAAAATTCTCAACAACTTTGATATATGTTGACTCAATTTCTACTCTTTAACTTACTGTCAGTTTCTTTTATCCTCTATTCTTATATATCTTTATATAATAAGGCAACCACTTTATAACAATGAAGAAAACATTCAAAATTAAATATTAGGAAAGGTTTAGAAGAATTTTAATGAGTGAATATTCTCCTACTTTTAAAAGAAAACATGTTCTCTTCTGTCTAGCAAACTCCTCTTACCCTGATTTTCCCGTCTATGACCCAAACACTCCCTTTTATTTAACAATGGATTTCATAGTTTATTCAAAAAACAGAATCCACGTGATAGAAATTTGTTTTATCTTACAATAAGAAATTATAATCCTAGATACATCCATAACCATATTTTTTTCACCCTGTTACCTTTGATGCTATATTTCTCCTAATAACAAATCCAGTTCCTTGGGCCATGACTATCTGCTTCTTATCTATTTCTTAATACATAAAAATCTATGAAACTGATGAAAATATGTGCAATGAGTATTTTCAGACAATAGATAAAATACTCTAAAGAACTGTGATCACCTAAAGAAGGAAAAAAACACAAAATGAATGTAAGAAATTTGCCAGATTTCTGCTGAAGATCACATTCTGGGTTATAGCATGAGAATGGAGAGCCTAATCAGAGATCAGAGGAGCTGGGAAAGCAGAGATCAAAGGTTCTCTGAAGTAGCTAAAATTTCTGGATAGATTATAAGGAAAGAGGAAGCTATGAAGAGAAGAAGCTCTAGAAATTTCTTGACTCTTTGTAAGCCTGTAGCTGATAAGGTTGAACAGAGCAAGACTCCATAAAGCCTGGTAGAAACAGATACACAAAAACTGATCAGAACAGAGATTCCAGAAGTTGTATAGAAGACATAGATTTCTAATCAGGCAGCATGTAGAGACCTTGATAAACACCACAGGAATTCAGCTGACACACCATAAAAAAACTTAAGAGCAGGGATAACCTAGTTACACAGTAGTCGCAACAATAGGCCTGCCCTAAAAATGCTTAAAATATGCCTCAAATGGGTCAAATCTGAGCTAGCACTAAAAACTGCATTCCAGGAAAAAAACAAAAGAAAACATCAGAAGCCTATTTAAAGCAGGATAACAAATTTTTAGAGTAACATATATGATTTTCAGCGTTTAATTACAAAGTCACTAAATTTTAGAAGAAGCAGGAAAATGTACAAGGCAACTTTTCCTTTTGATAAAGGAGTCCATGCAAAGTGACATCAATATGTTTAAGATATAATTAACAGATATAGATAGTTAGGTAGCTGTTATAAATATGTTCAAGAGTATGACATGAATACACTTCATGAAGTGAATAGAAGAGAAATCACAGCAAATATTAAAATTATAAAAATGGAAAATTGACTACTAGAAGTACAATATATAATATGAAAACTTTGCTGAAAAGGATCATGATCACATGGGATAAGACAGATAAAAGGATCACTAAACTTGAATATAATTTGAAGAACACAAAATTTTAAAAATTAAACATTAATAAGTATCAGTGAGCTATGAGACATCAAACAGCTAGCACACTTGTATCTGAAGTTGCAAGGAGAGATGTATGAGAACTGGACAGAAAAAAAGACCTAATGAATGAAATAAACTATCAAAGACTATATATTTTTAAATTTGTTGAAAAAAGATGAAACTTACAGAGTGTAGAAGGTCAGTGAAACTCAAATAGGACAAATGCACAGATACTACAATGTATATATTCAGTAATATTTCTGAAATAGTCAAATACTGAAACTTAAGTAAAGGGGAGGAAGATCTTGAAAACAGTTAATAGGGAAAAATTACAATAATATGAACTACAGTTGATTTCTTTTGGAACAGTGAAGGTCTGAAAACAATGGAATTACATGTTCATAAGGCTAGGGGGAAAAAATAACTGTCAACACAGAACTGTACATCCAGAGAAAATATAAATAAATATTTTTAACATGCAAAAATATATATGAATAAAATTAAGAGAATCCTTTGCTCCCAAATTTACTTCTATAATTAATACAGAAGGAAGTTCTTCAGTCTGAAAAAACTGATGACAAATGGAAAATCATATCTAAAGGAAGAAATGGAAAACAAAGGAAATAGTAAGTATGTAGGTTAATATAAAAGACTAGGCATTTCCTTTAAACCATGGATAATAATATAAAGCAAAAATTACAGCAATGTACTATCAAATTTAATATCAATAGCACAAAGGTCAGGGGAATTAAATTGAAATATAAAGTAAGTCTTTTATATTTTACATAAAATGGAAAAATATTAACTCTAAATAGATTATGGTAGGGATGCATAGTGTAATTCTTAAAAAGCAAAACAAAATAATGCTAAAGATCTAAACAGAATAATGAACATAAAACAATAAAAATAGTCCAATAATCTCTAACAAAGGCAGAAAAAAAAACAGCTTTTTAGAAAACCAGTCAATCAGAAGACAAATGAAAAATACATCATTTCCAATCACATAATAGAGTTAAACAAAAATCATGTATGATTGCATTAAATATAATAGATAAACACTCAAATTTAAGTGCAAAGATTGTCAAACTGATTTAAAATAAACATGGCAAACTATACAAGGTCTACAAGAGATGCATTTTAAAGATAAGATGGATTTGGTTAAAAGTAATAGGATGACAACATAGACACCATAAAAACAGTAAGTATACGAAAGTTACTGTAGCTATACTAACGTAAGGAGAAAACAGATTTTATGTCAAAAAGTATTCCCACTGAA
Source organism: Rhinolophus hipposideros (assembly GCF_964194185.1). NCBI lineage: Eukaryota > Metazoa > Chordata > Mammalia > Chiroptera > Rhinolophidae > Rhinolophus > Rhinolophus hipposideros. Next base: position 33,740,114 of record NC_138048.1, read on the forward strand.
AAAGAAGTACATTTTCATGACTAAAGAGTCAATTCATCAAAAAAAAAAAAATAATAATGTATATTAACCCATAATAGAACTACAAAATACGTGATGCATAAACTGACAGCATTAAAAGAAAAAATAGACACATCAATAACCAAAGCTAGATAATTAAATACCCTTTCTCTGCAAAATTGATAAACTAGAGAAAAAATAAACAAAGATATAAAAGAATTGACAATGTCAATGCCCTTGACCAATTTGATATTTGTAAAACACTACACTCAGAATACACATTTTTTCAAGTATATAAAGGATGTATGTTAAGAAAGATATTATCTTGGATCATAGAATAAATCTCAACAAATTCCAAAACATTGATATTCAGAGAATGTTTTCTGAACTATAATGACAAGAACACTCTTATAAATACTCCTGAAAAAAAAAATAAAAAAATAAAAAAATAAAAATAAAAATAAATACTCCTGAGTAAAAAGAAGTCACAAGGAAAATTAGAATGTATTTTGAACTCAATGATAATAAAAAATTACATTGTATAATAATTTGTGAGGTGCAAACTATGCAGGCCTTAGAAAAAAATTATAACTAAAAAATTCTTATAAAAAGAAACAAACTTTTAAAAATAAATGATATTTTCATTATAAGAATCTATCCCTCCAAGTCAAAACAAACTCTGAAAAATTGAAAGAAGGACATAATAAAAATAAAAAATCAATGAAAAAGAAAATAAAAATTAGAGAAAATGATCAAAGATTTATGTTGTCCTTAGAAATTATTTATAGTCTAATGAAACTACTTAGATTAATCAAGAAAAAGAGAAAGAATACAAATTAATAATATCAGGAATAAAAATGGGACATCCAACATAATTTAAAAAGATAATAGGAACATATCACATAATTTTATGGTGATAAATTTTTAAAAATTACATTAAATGAACAAGTTTTTTGAAAAACACAGTTTACTAAAACCTAAATAAGAAGTATTAGTACATTTTAATAGTCATACAGCTTTATATAATTAAATTAATTGTTTAAAATTTACTGAAAAGAAAATTTAAGACCCAGATGATTTTCCTGTTGAATTGTGAATTTTATCATATATTTAAATAGGAAATATTAAAACTCTTACCCAAAATTGATGAACATGTCCCAAATTATTTTATAAGAACAGCATGTCTCTGACACCAACAGCTGACAAGGTATTTTAAGAAAGTGCTAATACCCTTTATGATCAATGACAAATATTTCTTTAAAAAAATTAATTAAATACAGAACTATATTTAAAAAGGACAATACTTCATAACAACTGAGGTTTATCTCAAGCTCAATATTGGTTTAACATTTTAGAAAAAAATCAATATGTTTTACTATGATAATAGTACAACGGAAAACAAAATGGATTATCTCCATCAATAAATAAGAAAGCATTTGCAAGGGAACTTTCAAAATTGCCCAGAGTTAGGGAAAGGGTTTTGGACATTTGTATCACCATACGGAACAGTCATTAGATGTAGTCTGTTTCAGGGAAAGGGTATGATTTTGAGCAAGGTTCCTTGGGGCCTTATCACCAACACTTTCAGCAACGGAGGGAATTAAGACCTGAAGGAAAGTCTGTGTTTTCAGCACTGACAATCTTCCACTTGCACTGCAGAGATTCACTTGGTTAGCATAGGTTCTAGGAGCAACTGGTCTTGAGGCCACAGCTGGTATTTATTTTCTCCTTTCTCTATTATCCATTCTAGATTCTCTTCACCCTCAGCTAGCACCTTTTTTTTTTTTTCCCCCGGTATCAGAGGTTTAACTGGTGAATTGAATCAGAGACTTGTCCGTAAGGGGTCCAAATCCGTAGTCACCATGTTCTGACTAGACTGGTGGCTACTGTACCTGTCCAGTCACCATCAAATTTGGAAAAGGAATAAAATGATAGTTTCAGTTAAATTACCTGAATGGTAAATATATTTTTTTCTTACCCCTGTTGTGTAACTGCAGACCTACGTCCTTTATATGACAGGATAATTTTTATCTGTCAGACGGTGATTCTTTCTGGACTGCTGGCCTCTTGGAATGTGGATCCCAGTCTGTTCATACAGTAAGCTTAGTTAAAAAGTTCAGTAGGATCCTTGTTGTTTCTCCTGATGGAAACATACTCCCTTTAGGAATTATGACCTCTAAACCCACAGAGCCCAGATGTGTGAGGACAAAAAAAAAAACAAAAAAAAAACAACCTTCAACTAGGCTCCTGGGAACCAGGAATGACCCTTTAACTCCTGTATATCAATTATGTACTCAGTCTTTATTTCTGTACTCCTCCAAACATCTAGATGTTCTACTCACACCAATAACAGTTACTAAAGTAAATAGCTATACATTTGTTTTAGGAAAGCATTGAGAGATTCCTTATCCTGTATACCCGCTGTAATGTTGTAGGATACTTTCTCTTAAGTAACTTACGTATTTCTTTCAATGAGTTTCATTGCTTAACAGTTAAATTTTGGAAACTGGGCAAGAGATTATGCCTTTCTATGGAAGCAGGTGCCATTAGACTCCTGAATACACCTTCTTGAGTATTTTAAACAATACCTTAGTTGTTGCCTTTCTATCTTGCCATAAGGATGTTTTATTAAGCATCTTTTTAGCTCTGTACATGTCACATCCTCCTTGCTGTCACTCAAATATTCACACTTGTTCTGATCATTGTATCCATTCTGCTTCTGATGGTTAAGTATCAGCCCCTAGACTTTAGTATTTTAGGTTCCTAGTATTCCCATTGCTAGTAGAAAGCTCGATTCTGTCATAACATCTCCGACTATCAGCCCTTGCCTAGAGAGGACACCCATCAATAAGCTTCTCATTATTCACTAGGACATTACTACCATTAGAATGTTCTTCAAATCATCTGGTGGAACACAATTATCTGGTGGGTTTTCTGGCTTTAAACATTATATCTACTCTTTAGAATGACTATGCCTCTAGGCCATTTGATTCCTTCTTATACCATTTTTTTTTAATGGAAGTTCTGGCGTTATTATTTCACTTTGCATGGGCCTCCATTTTCTCCAAGTTTCTAAGAGCCATCCTGCAGCATGTTGCATTGTTTTTCTGTGAGTTGTTGTTAGGATATTAAAATCTGTATCTGAAGAAGTATTTGTATATTGATAAATTGTCCATTATCCAAATTTATGTTCTACTCCCTTCAATTCAGCATCTTCTGTCTCTCACCTACCCACTGGTCCAGCTTTTTCCTGGTACCTGCTCGCCTGTCCAGTATTTATTGCTCACATCCTCCACTAGCTGGCGAAAGATTTCCCTGATGGGTTAGGTAGTCACTTAATTCTAGTTATTGGCTTAGTGGTCAGAAGGAAAGGTGGGGAATGACTCTGGAAGAGCGGGTTGTTGTATTGCAGGGCAGAGACCTGTTTTAGTCCCTGGAATGTTTTTTAGTCCCTGGAAGGAGGATTGTACTACCTCTTGTACAGACTTGAGTGCTCAGGGGACCCAGAGTTTAATGTGCCCTTTTGGTGACTGTGGTTGCATTCCCTACCAGTCAGAGCTCTGATCTTGGCACAGCAGCTCTGCCCAGTTGAAAATTTAACATTTGTTGAAGATCTGCTATTGAACCTGATCCTCAGCTTTCTCTGCCCTCTACCTGCAGGAGACAACAGTATCTTTATATGCTGCCAAGGAGGCTTTCAGGCTTTCACATTTAGCCTTTAATTACTGATTAATTAATTACCTTCAGCCTTTCATTATCCACAAAGTTCATAAATGTGCCCCCAGCAAAAGCTATCCAATTTAAAAGCCATCAATCTCACTCCTCATATTTTTCAAATGACTGATACATTGTACCTGTTAGTGTATTTCCCGCACAGATTATTCCATCCCTGTTCCCCCAAGGGTAAAAATCTTAGCAAAAGCATTGCTATCTTATGGCAGGCAATCTGGGTTCCACCACTTCCGTATGAGGTTCTCTTTGCCATCTGGCTAGTTCATTATCTAGTTCTAAAATTACAGCTTGATGCCCATTTTCTCTGCCCACTATCATTATCAACTATTACAGGTCAGTTACCTGGAAAGCAGATTATCTAAAACAGAAATTCTCATGCCAGAAATAATTGGAGAACGCATACCTTTTGAGGGAAGGAAAGAAGTCAAGACTGGAATGAAAGAGAATTTAGTTTGGATGCTAAACTTTTAGCTTGGATGCACAACAGTGAAATGTGAACATGAAATGACCCTTCTGATTTATCTCTGGTTGGGGAAAAGGGTTAATAATGTACACATAACCCCAAATACCCCAGCCATTGGTTTCAAGCTTGCACAGGAAGAATGTGTGACCTTCTCAGCCATATGTGAAATAGGCTGACAGCTGAGAGCTGTCAATCAGCAACAACTCAGAAGTTGGAGTAAGGACTTGGGTGATTGAGTAAAATATCCATTAAATTAAGGTTACTTAAAGTTTTATTTCATTTTACATGAATCTTCAGCAGCATGTGATACAGTTAGTCATGATTTTCGTGAAATGGCACTGTTTAGTTTCAGTGCTTCCTCTATGAACATTCTGTACCTTCTTCACAATTAGCTTTTTTTTCTTCTCTAAACCTTCTCCTTTGGCTATCTTATCTATTCCCAGATTTAAACATCATCTATATATTCAGGACTGCATGATTGATGTCTGTAGTCCATGTCTTTTCTCTCAGCTCCAGCATCATATATACTTCTGCTTGTTGGACAAATCTCTTTAAGTTTAAAAGGCAATTCAATATTAAATTTAAAAAGGAAAAAAAACAAATTTTGATTTTACTAGTTATGCCAATCTAAACCTGTTTGTCTACTCTTTTTCTATCAGCAAATGTCATTACTATCCAGCATGGTGATCATACCACAAATCTCAGAATCATTATTGATACCTTCCTTGGTTCTCACCCCATAAGCAACCCATAATCAAAGACTCAGTTGTCTCTACTGCCTTTATCTTATTTTTAGCAATCATATCTTTATTCTGGACCGTGGTAATACTCTCCATACTGATCTTTAACTCTATCCGTGCGTCCTCATCTCTTTCTCTATTTAGTAATGAGAGTAACCTTTGTAAAGCATAAATCAGATCATGTTACTTTAACTCTTAAAATAATGTAGTGGCTTTTCATTATGCATATATTATCAACTCTTTATTGTGGTCCCGATCCCTGTGTAGCCCCTCCCTTATCTGGTATTCCTCATACTACTGACCAATATTTCTACTCTACCTGCCTCTTTCCATTACCTCAAACACATTGGTTTTTCACATATCAGAATATTTGCACATATTTTTTCTGTTTCAAACTTTCCCTAATTCTTTGTTTGTCTGTCTCTCCTCTCTATCTTTCAGACCTAAGCTTACCACATCCTCAGAGAGCTCTTCCCTGCACTCTTTTGCTGGGCATTGCCCCCACCTCTGAAGCTTGCTGTCCTCTATGACTGCACTGTGATCATTCATATAACTTATCATGCTTTCCCATTCTATATTTTTAATTCCTGATGGTCTCAACTCTAATAGACTGTGAACTTTATGTAAGCTTCAATTACATCTGCTTTGTTTGTGTATGTCAGTATTTGCCTGGAACACAGTAAACTTTTATTATATATTTTAGGAATATATTTTAAATGTAGTTTTAATTAATGCTAATTGCTTTTCAAAGATAAATCATAAACAGTTTGTGCCCTCATGAAAACTTTTGCTTTGTATGTACCATATATCCCTATCAAAGGCAGCTTTGCTCTTCCAGATTAATGATTTTTAGACATATGAACAGGACACTTCCAGTGAAAGTTTCCGGTTTTGTTGTGAGTTCAGGGATTGAACAAAGTCATCAACAGTAGCATCAAAGTTTAATGAAGTAAACATTTGAGACATGCACATCATTCTAAGAATTTAAACCCTAATATCCTTATTTGACCGCAAAACTTTTCGTAGAGAGTCTATAAGAGGATTTATATATGTAGGATATTCAGAACAGAATATCATTCATGCTGCTGCAATTAAGGAGAAGCAAATACATTTGCATATGTGATACTTTACTCTGTTCTTTGTCTTCTGAAATTTAAATACTTAATGAAATAAATACATATTGTTTGAAAATTAGTCATGCAGTTATTGATATTCTATCAGATTTTTAAGACCTCATTACTGATTGAGGCAATATATTTTCTTAAATGCTTTTGATTGACATATTTTCCTTTTCAGCCATTTTCTCCAGCCTTGGAGTCAAGGACAGCCTTGACTATATATAAGTGCCACAGCTCAAAACTATCCTTGTATTATTTTGTACATTCAACATTGACTCCATTCCATTTATCTTCTTTACTTGGATGAGAATGCCTTCATCCAAGGTCATTTTTATTATTTCTTAAGAGGCCCCACTTATACTCTTCTCTGCAGGTCTGGGTTAATTATCATTTCCTACTTGTCATTGATTGATTCGGGCTATTTGTACATTTCCCAATCACTGTGGTTTGGCTCTTTACACAATTAATTTTTATGGAGCTACGATATTCTAATAATTGTTCTAGGCACTCAGGTAACTTTTGCTAAAGAAAAATTATAAACATCCCACCTTTAAGAAATAAATATGGTAAAGGGGGAGATAGACACTAAATCATAATAAGTGAGACAACAAAGGCTATTTAAAAAAAGAAAGAAAAGAGCAAGTAAAAGGAGTTGGGAGTGTGGTGGTAGTGAAGGAGGAGCATTACTATTTTAAATAGTTAATATTTAACTATTTTTAATGAGGGTAAGTTTCCTGGCAAAGGTATAATTGAACAAACTTGAAGTTAGTAAGTGAAGGAGTGACATGAATATATGGAGGAAGAGCATTCCAACTGGAGAAAACAGCTAGTGAAAAGGCTCTCAGGAGCATCCCTGGAATTTATTTAGAAACAGCACAAGGAACAATGTGAAAGGGTAGGGAAGAAGGAGAAAAGGACACGGTAAGAATTGGGTTGGAAGTGGTAACTGGGTATAACTTGAAGCTATAAGGACTTTTGTTTTCATTTTAAGTCAAAAGGGGAACCATTGGAGAGTTCTAGGTAAAGTTTTAATTTTAAAGACCACTTTGTCTGCTGGATAAGGACCTATTCTAAAAATATAGCTTGGAGAAGATGGTGGCTTTTATCAGGAAGAACATGGTATAAAGCAGTTCAGTTCTGCATATACTTTGAAACCAAAGCCAAAGGATTTCCTTTGGGAAATTATACCAGTCAGTGAATTTAAGACATTTCATCCATTTTATACTAAAATATATTTCAGGTTATTGTATTTCACATTTATAAGATCATACAGCACTTTACAGAATGACTAAAGATAAAATATAGATATAACCATATGTTATAAAGTGACAGAATCTTGTATGATTCTACTGTCAAAGTGACTATTTTCATAGTAGGATCTCTCTTTCTCTACATAGCTAGATAGATAGATAGATGATTAGATATATAGATAGATAGATAGATAGATAGATAGATAGATAGATAGATAGATATAGATAGATCTATAACATGGTTATTATCTATATTTTATCTTTAGATCTATCTATCTACCCATCCATCTATCTATATATGTACACACACACTATCATGCAAGGGTAGACTGAAAATTGTTAGGTTCAATTTTATGTAGTTTGGGCATCTATAGACAAAAATTCATATGTATTTTATATATACATATATACATATTTTATAGATAGATATACATGAATACATAAATAAACTGAAGAAATAAATAGCACCCAGGTCTGTGGCAGAAGGGAAAGGAAAGGTACATTGAAATTTTGTTGTGAGAATATGTAGTCACACAGCAACCTAGCAGTCTGTCCCCTCCAATCTTTCCTTAGGGACAGGTGACCCTGTGGGATTGTCCCTCATTGGGGTTAAGTTTATACTACTCTAATTCTCCATGTTTGGTCCCTGTAAGCAGGGTCTGCAGTCAAAGACGGGTAAGATTTCTCACGGGAGAAACAACCTAAGCCAGACGGGACCCTCCCTAGGACCCCCAAGAGCTAATGTAACCTTAGGAGGTAGCTGTGCCCGTCCTTGTCCTTTACCCTCAGGTGTAATGGACCCATTAGAACAATAGCATCTCGCCCCTCCTGTTTGGCTCATGGGATAATCTTATCTTGTGAGACTTGTTCCCCTAGGGATTGTATGCACCACACCTTGGTCATTTGGGGGATGGTATGCATCGGTTGCTTTGGGACGATTATGGGATTTAGAATGAATGATTATTGTGTGGTGTAAGAGTTTCACAGACCCTGCCCCTAATCATGTGATCTCTATTGTAAAAAATCAATAAATACCCATGGTGACCCAATTCGGGGCTCCAGTCCCTTGAGGCTGTGAGTCCCTTGGTCCTCTGTGATTTAACTATATTTGAGTCTCTGTCTCTTTATGATAGTTTAACCCTCGCCGCCTCCCTCACCTTACCACGGCTTGTGTTGTGCAGGACGCAACAAGAATACAGCAGTAATAACTCACCTGCTCTCTGTCACCTTCATTCAAGATTTTCAAAAAATAATACTTTTCGGAGATAAATTGTTTGATTTCTAATCACCCCTAGTTTTCACATAGGTAGTGTTTTCCTTCCAGTTAAATTATCTCATTAGATATTCCTATCAGCAAAGTGGCTGCTATTATTTCCCAAGTTGGGAAAACCAATAAACAAAATGCTCTTTTAAAAGATATTTCAATGTGTTTATAGTTTTCAAACAAAATGGTAAATTCACATATCCAGAGGATGAATGAAAGTTTGTGTAAATAGTTAACTTGATTAGAGATATCACCTTTAGTGCACAGAACCTCACAAATAAATACATATATACACATGTATTTATTGTATATACATGTGTATATATGTATTTATATACATACACATGTGTATACATGTATACATTTAGCAGTTATGTATACATAATAAAGGCTAAAATAGCATTTAAGTTCTAATGGGTTATTTATAGACATCTAAGACAGTTATTTACTTTCATTTCCGCCCCCTCTCTCTCTCCATCTCTCTCTCCCTCTGTCTTCCTCTCTCTTTCCTTCCCTCCCTCCCTCTCACCCTTCTTCCTACTACTTGTCTGGTATTTATTTGTTTTGATTATATACTGTTTTAAATTTGAAGTGAATCAGGGAATTAACCTAAAAATTTATGGTAAGCCAGAAAATTAGACCAATGTACAGCTGATACCATGCAATGCTTTTCATTTAAGATCATCATGATAAATCTTGATGTTTTTTGAGTTATAGAAGCTTTTAGTAATGCAATAAAAATATCTCTTGAGCAGTCTATGTGCACAGTTCAGAATTTAATCTTTATTAATAATTTAAAAATTCAGAAAAGCTAATCGTATTTTATATAGCCTTTAAGTGTACAATCACAGATAGATATCAAAATAATAAACAAGAATTTAAAATATATATATATTTAAGCATGTTTATTGTTGCAAAATATACAATTAATATGTGGAATATTATTTCCCTATATTAATTTTCTTGAACTTAAGCTATAACTAAATTTTTTATTCTTCATGCAAATAAAAGAGATAAACATACTAAGTAAAAAGTAAATTTATTGATGGTTCTACTACCCCATCGGGTAGACTGAATTATTGCTTCTGGTTCTTTATCCTTTTTTGTAGCTCTATCTCTGCCATATAATAAATATTAGAGTTTGTCTCACAGGAACAGAATACACTTCCTTCCACTTTGATTTTGGGTTTACCCAAGTGATTTGCTTTGCTGAATGTGGTATTAGTGGATGTGATGTAACAGAGACTTAAGATGTGCTTGTGCAATTGGACTTTTCCAATTTGTGTTTTCATTTGTACCATGAAAAGAGTTTTCGTAAGATATCAGCGGCGTCTTCAGCCTGGAACTAAGAGTGATCTCCTGGGGAGGGTAGGCAGCCTTAGTGAACCACTGACAAGCAACATAAAGTACAGATGCCTCAGCTATGAAGGCCTAAAGCAGAGCTACTCCTGACCCCCACGTATTAGCAAAATAAGTGCTTTTTGTCTGTTATGGGATGAATTGTGCCCTCTAAAAATATGTTGCAGTCCTACCTGCCAGTACCTGTAAGTGTGATCTTAATTGGAAATGGGGTCCTGCAGATTATCAAGTCAAGTTGAGGTCATAAGGATGGGTCCTAATCCAATATGATTGTGTCCTATAAAAAGAAAAATTTGAACACAAAGATAAACACTTTGAGAATACCATGTGAAGATGAAGACAGAGATTATGATGATCCATCGACAAAGGAAGGTTGATGAAGTTTGCTGGCAAACCACCAGAAGCCAGGAGAGAGGAACACATTCTCCCCTCACAGCCCTCAGAAGAAACCAACCATCTTAATCTCAGACTTTTAGCCTCCACACCTGTGAGACAATACATTTCTTTGGTTTAAGTTTGTGGCACTTTGTTATAGCAGCCCTAGCAAACTAATATATTGTTGAATGACACAGAGATTGTGTGGTGGTTTGTACTACAGCAATAGCTGGTTTTCACACCGTGTTTCTATTTATATCAAGGGTGTTTTTTAAATTAGAAAATTATGGGAAATATAAAAAAAGAATGAAAAAAGGATCTTCCATTATGTTTCCACACAGAGCCTGTTTTCCAGTTTGTTTTCAATCAACATAACGGTTTAAATCATGGATATATATCTTTCTGACTGTCTGTCTGTCTGTCTGTCTATCTATCTATCTATCTATCTATCTATCTATCTATCTATCTATGAGCTTGAACAATTAAGTTTGTGAACTCATCCTAGAAAAAGTTCCACATGCCTCATTGACGAATATCACTACAGTCACCTTTGAAGTACTCCCCTTGGGAAGCTGTGCACCGATGCCAGTGCCTAGTCCACCCTTCAAAGAAATTTTGAAACTCTTTTCCTGGAATGGCCATCAGAGCTGTTGTCATATTATCCTTGATGTCCTGAATGTCATCAAAATGTCTTCCTTTCAATATTTCCTTTATCTTCAGGTAAAGAAAGAAATCACTGGGGGCCAGATCAGGTGAGCAGGGAGGGTGTTCCAATATAGTTATTTGTTTACTGGCTAAAAACTCCCTCACAGACAGTGCCTCTGAACTGGTGTATTGTCGTGATGTAAGAACCATTAATTGTTGGCGAAAAGTTCAGGTCGTTTTCCTCTAACTTTTTTATGCAGCCTTTTCAGCACTTCCAAATAGTAAACTTGATTAATTGTTTGTCCAGTTGGTTGACACTCAAAAATATGTTAAATGAAAAAAGCCAGATACAAAAAGACTAAATGTTGTCTGAATTCATTTATATGACATCTAGAAATAATAAAACTAGAGAGAAAGAAAGCCGATAAGTATTTGTCAGGAGCAGAGATGAGACAAAGGAATGGATTGTAAAGGGGTTCATGGCAAATTTTCAGGGTGATGGGAACATTCTATATCTTCATTATACTAGTGTTACATTTATATATATATATATATATATATATATATATATATATGTGTCAAAAGTCATTAAATTATTTAAAATAGGTGGAATTTTAATGTAAATTATACCTCTGTAGATAGATGGAACAAATAGGGTAATATGTTAATAAACTTTGTAAGTGTTATTCATATGTGTGCTCAAACTTTCATTTTTTCAGTTATTTCCTATGCTTGAAAATATGCTATGCTATAATAAATGAGAATCGTAGGGCTTTGGAGTAAAAAATACTTACATTCATTCAGTTCCCAACCAACTTAATTTGTTAACAAGTTCTTAGGCTTGAACCATTATCTTCCCCACTATGAAAATAAGGAAAACAATGCCTAACTATTAGGGTTATGCAGATTAAGTTAATCAACTTGTGTAAAATACCTCCTACATAATAGATGCCTAACACATGGTCCACTACATTTCCTGTAAAATGTTTCACTTACTTAATTTACTTTATCAGTGCTGTTGTACTAACAATGTGTCTTCTAAGTAGCCTGCAGGATGTCTACCTAGGTGTTTCAGAAAGATGTCTTGTATCCATCCATATATTCTTTTCACTGATACATGTGGTAGAGTACTCATCATTCAAGGTTTTAAATTAAATATTGGAAAGTCCTGTAAAAATAAATATGTATTATAAGGCATAAATAAAACACTAATTCATGATTAAATAGGGTGTAAACTAGTTGGAAACAGGAAGCTGAGCTCATGATTCCTTGTGTTTATTAAAATTCTTGCAAACAAATTAGCTGCTCTAATACAAATCCATATTAAGTGTAAAAAAACGTGGAAAAGTTTGTACTATTAGTTTCTATCCTTTTCAAACAGCCACTTTCTTCATCCCTTCCACCCACTTACTTATCCCTATCCTTTTGATGTTAATTTTTTCTTTTTTCTTTACTATCCACTTCAAATGATAATTTTTATCATGAAGCTTCTTCTGATCTTATTTTAATGATTCCACTCTCTCCCTACTTGACCATCTGACCATCTATCCACTAACTGCACACAATCTCTTTTGATGAATTTTCACAGCACTTTAATTTGCTTTCAAAGCTCTAAACTAGGAATACAGAAGAATTTGGATTATTTTCCTCATTCTAGCAGACTGTAATCATATATTCAGAAAGTTTTAAACTATGGAAAGCCTCAATTTTCTCATTTGTAAAATGGATATCAAATTACTTGTTCTATTCCTTAATAGGGTTGCTGAAGAGATATAAAAAAAGTATAAGTTGCTGAACAGATTAAAAAAATATTTATTACATATTAAATATTTAATATTTAGTACAGATGCCTCAGCTATGAAGGCCTAAAGCAGAGCTACTCCTGGCCCCCACGTATTAGCAAAATAAGTGCTTTTTGTCTGTTATGGGATGAATTGTGCCCTCTAAAAATATGTCAGATGCTATTTTTAAAATATTAAGTAAATAATAATGCTAAATAGATATGTGAGATCCCCAAGGCCCAAAGACTGGATTCTGAGTATTAGACAGAGGAGATTTGGATCCAAGGAAACTTCTTGATTAAATAAAGAGACAACAGAGCACGCATCTGTGTAGACCATAGATTAAACTTTGGAATAGAATACTGGCATCAAACATCGAAGCACATACATCTTTATGGATAATGATTTCAGATTTTTGGGGTAGATACCCAGGAGAGGGATTGCAAGGTCACATGGCAATTCTATTCTTAATTTTTTGAGGAACTTACACACTGTCTTCCATAGTAGCTGCACGAATCTACATTCCCAACAATGCTGTATGAGGGTTCCTTTTTCTCCACAGCCTCTCCAACACTTGTTACTATTTGTCTTGTTGATGATAGCCATTCTAACTGGTGTGAGGTGATATCTCGTGTTTTTTACTTGCACTCCTCTGATGAGTAGTGATCTTTTCATGTCTATTAGCCATCTGTATGAAACCTATGTAATTTTACTGACCGTTGTCACCCCAATAAATTATAATAAAAAAACAAACAAACAATGCTGGCATCAAATTCAATGGCAGAATAAAGTGATGAAATCCTGATGAAGTGACTAAGATATTCTGTTTTACACATATGTACTGTGTTTTCCCCAAAATAAGATCTAGCTGGACAATCAGCTCTAATGCGTCTTTTGGAGCCAAAATTAATATAAAACACAGTCTTATTTTATTATAATACTGGGTAGAATAGAATAGAATAGAATAGAATAGAATAGAATAGAATAGGATACGATACGATACGATACGATACGATACGATACGATACGATACGATACGATACGATACAATACAATAGAATGCCCAGTCTTATTTTGCTATAATATAAGACCGGGTTTTATATTAATTTTTTCTCCAAAAGATGCATTAGACCTGATTGTTCAGCTAGGGCTTATTTTTGGAGAAACACGATACCTCTTGAACCATACTTGAACTTAGAAACAATACTAATAAAAAAAAAAGAGAGATACAATTGGTCAAGATTGTATTCTCTAACTTGCAGAATGGAGGTTTAAAATATAATTTGGACTGATATACACAAAAAATATAACACATGATAAATATCTGCATTTTCTATACGCACACTTAATGAATTGGCACAATAAGACAATATGAGGTCTGACAATTAAGTTTGCGAATGATGTTGCTAACCTTTTTTGACATCAGAGAGATTATTTATTATGGATTTGTACCAATTGGACAAACAATTAATCAAGTTTACTATTTGGAAGTGCTGAAAAGGCTGCATGAAAAAGTTAGAGGAAAACAACCTGAACTTTTCGCCAACAATTAATGGTTCTTACATCACAACAATACACCAGTTCAGAGGCACTGTCTGTGAGGGAGTTTTTAGCCAGTAAACAAATAACTATATTGGAACACCCTCCCTGCTCACCTGATCTGGTCCCCAGTGATTTCTTTCTTTACCTGAAGATAAAGGAAATATTGAAAGGAAGACATTTTGATGACATTCAGGACATCAAGGATAATATGACAACAGCTCTGATGGCCATTCCAGGAAAAGAGTTTCAAAATTTCTTTGAAGGGTGGACTAGGCACTGGCATCTGTGCACAGCTTCCCAAGGGGAGTACTTCAAAGGTGACTGTAGTGATATTCGTCAATGAGGCATGTGGAACTTTTTCTAGGATGAGTTCACAAACTTAATTGTTCAAGCTCATAGATAGATAGATAGATAGATAGATAGATAGATAGATAGATAGATAGACAGACAGTTAGAGAGATATATATCCATGATTTAAACCTTTATGTTGATTGAAAACAAACTGGAAAACAGGCTCTATGTGGAAACATAATGGAAGATCCTTTTTTCATTCTTTTTTTATATTTCCCATAATTTTCTAATTTAAAAAACACCCTTGATATAAATAGAAACACGGTGTAAAAACCAGCTATTACTGTAGTACAAACCACCACACAATCTCTGTGTCATTCAACAATATATTAGTTTGCTAGGGCTGCTATAACAAAGTGCCACAAACTTAACTTAAACCAAAGACATGTATGGAGGCTAAAAGTCTGAGATTAAGATGTGGATTAAACGTGGAGGCTAAAAGTCTGAGATTAAGATGGTTGGTTTCTTCTGAGGGCTGTGAGGGGAGAATGTGTTCCTCTCTCCTGGCTTCTGGTGGTTTGCCAGCAAACTTCATCAACCTTCCTTTGTCGATGGATCATCATAATCTCTGTCTTCATCTTCACATGGTATTCTCAAAGTGTTTATCTTTGTGTTCAAATTTTTCTTTTTATAGGACACAATCATATTGGATTAGGACCCATCCTTATGACCTCAACTTGACTTGATAATCTGCAGGACCCCATTTCCAATTAAGATCACACTTACAGGTACTGGCAGGTAGGACTGCAACATATTTTTAGAGGGCACAATTCATCCCATAACAGACAAAAAGCACTTATTTTGCTAATACGTGGGGGCCAGGAGTAGCTCTGCTTTAGGCCTTCATAGCTGAGGCATCTGTACTCCATGTTGCTTGTCAGTGGTTCACTTAGGCTGCCTACCCTCCACAGGAGATCACTCTTAGTTCCAGGCTGAAGACACAGCTGATATCTTACGAAAACTCTTTTCATGGTACAAATGAAAACACAAATTGGAAAAGTCCAATTGCACAAGCACATCTTAAGTCTCTGTTACATCACATCCACTAATACCACATTCAGCAAAGCAAATCACTTGGGTAAACCCAAAATCAAAATCAAAGTTGTTTTGTTGTGTTTTGTTGTTAGCAAACAGAGAATTGATTTTGGTATGTGACCTTTTACGTGTGGTCTTGGAAACATTTATAAATTATAGTTAATCTTTTTTTGTACATAGATTAGGAGGTTTTATGGATACTTCATGTTGACTGTAACTAAAACTTTTAATTCTTCCACACCATTTGTATGACTTTTATATATTTTTCTTATTTTATTATACTTACTGCACTCATTGCATTCTCTACAATTTTGCATAGAACAGATGAGTGTAAATCTTTGACTTATTCCCAATCTGCAAAAAAAGATATTCAGTTTTCACCATTAATTATATTAGATGTGTGTTTCCCTTTTTTAATTAAATATGTTGCGCTAAGAATGGTTAATAAAATTTATATAGGTTTCAAGTATAAAATTTTATAGTACATTATCTATATATTGCATTGTGTTCACCAGCCAAAATCAATTCTCCTTCTGTCACCATATATTTTCACCCCATTACCCTCTCCTACCTTTTCCCCCACCCCTTTTACCCTCTGGTAAACACTAAACTGTTGTCTATGTCTATGAGTTTTTGTTTCTTTGTCTTGTTTGTTTCTTGCTTTCAGTTTTTTATTCTACATATGAGTGAAATCATCTGGTACTTAAATCTTTCTGTCTGACTTATTTCTCTTAGCAAGACGAGATCTATCCATATTGTCACAAATGGAAGTATTTTGTCTTATGACTGAGTAATACACCATTGTATATAGGTACCACAACTTCTTTATCCAATCCTCTATCAAAGGACACTTTGGTTGTTTCCATGTCTTGGCCACCATGAATAATGCAGCAATGAACACAGTGGTGCATATACCTTTATGGATATATGCACCACATACTCACATTTTCTGAGTAGATACCCAGGAGAGGGATTGGTTTGTTGTGTGGGAATTCTATTCTTAATTTTTTGAGTAACTTCCATATTGTTTTCCATAGTGGCTGTGGAACCAGTTTACATTCCCACCAGCATTGTATATGGGTTTCTTTTTCTCCACAACCTCTCCAACACTTGTTATTACTTGTCTTCTTCATAATAGCCATTTTAACAGGTTGAGGTGGTGTCTTGTTGTTTTGATTTGCATTATCCTAATAGCTGGTAAACTTGAACATTTCTCTTAGGTGAGTTTTGTCAGATTGGGGAAGATTCTCTATTCCCTTGTTTTCTGAAGGTTTCTATTTTTTCATTAATTTAAGCAAATTTATAGTTTTGTATCTAAGTTAATAATTGTTGTTTTGTTTTGTTTTTCATTTATTGATATAGTGAATTCCATTGATAAGAATTTGAATTTTGAGCAAATCTTGAATTTGTTCCGCAGCTTCTTCTCACCCTACCCTTTCCTTCTCATGATGTTTATAATTTTTCTATATTGCAAATCTCAATTTGCTAAGATTGTGTTAAGGATTTTTATTTGTCAATTATAAAGTATATTGAGAGATTTCTGGTCAAGATGGCAGAGTAGGTAAATGCTGCATAGTAAAATTTGTCAGTGAAGCTTATTAGGCCAGGAATTTTCTTTGTGGGAAGATGTTAACTACAAATTCAAGATATGCTAAGTTCCTTAAGCAGTCTTATAACCAGTGTTTTAAACGCTGTCTCTGGTAGGCTTTCATTTCATTTAGCTCTTTTTCTGAAGATTTCTCATCTTCTCTGTTTTGGGACATGTTTATTTCCTCATTCTACCTATCTCTCTGTGTTTGCTTCTATGTATTAGGCAGATCTCTTTATGTCTCTCAGTCTTTGCCAAGTAGCCTTATACTGTAGTTGTCCTGTGTGGTCCACTGGCAAAGTCTCCCTGATTACCTGTGCATGTGTTCCAGGAGTGTCCCTTATGTTGTGTGTGTTCTCCTTTTGTGGTTGAACCTTAATTGCTTTTGGCGCATTAATGGGTGGGATTGACTCCCCGGCCGACTGGCTGTGAGGACTGGGTCTGTCCCCAGCATAGGAGCTGCTGTGTAGGGACTGAACCCTCAGAGGGGGATTCACCCAAGTGGGTCTTGTGTCTTCTGAGACCACCCTTTATGTGTGCCACTTGTGGGGCTAATGAGGCAGTGCCTTGGTGTGGTCTGAGGCTGGCCTCTGGGTGTGTTGTTTCTTGTGCCTCTTGGGATAGGCTCTCATGCAGGCTAATTTCAGCCTTGCCTGTGACTGGACTGGGCTACATGGTAGGAGCTACAAAGCTACATGTAATTTGTTGCTGCCTCTGTTACAGCTAGAGACATGTGGGGGTAGCCTCATTGTGAACTGAGGTCAGCTGCCACTAGCATTGGGCCTGACAAGCTTAGCAAAAGGCCCAGGACATCTCTGGGTCTGTTGCTACCTGTCAGCTGCCCATAAGGCTCAGAAGCTGAAAGTGTCTTCTTGAGTGCACGAGCTGGGTTGGTTGACCCAATGTTGACAGTGCTCAT